>NW_024467976.1:0-602838 GCF_002105095.1 Pseudomassariella vexata
GACTGCTGATACTAAGAGGACCACCGCTGTGGACGAGGCTACCGTCGATAAGAGGACTACCGCCACGGACGAGGCTACCGTCGATGAGAGGACTACCGCTGTGAACAAGACTACTGATACTAAGAGGACCACCGCCGCGGACGAGGCTACCGTCGATAAGAGGACTACCGCTGCTAAGAGGATTGATACGAGCAGTCAGACAGTCCTACTATTCGGTCTGGAAGTGGACGACACTTCTCGGAGGAGCTTGTCAAGGAAGAAGATTCGGAAGCTACTAAAGAGGACGAGGAAGATACCGGACAGCCAGGCAGAATCGAGAGAGGCGGACTTTGAGGACCTTGTTACTCCTTCCTGCGACTTTGACTGGCAGGAAGATAAGTGGAAAAAGAAGTACGTTTTGGGGAGGAAAGAGGAGAGAGAGTCCTGAGGAGGAGAGAATGCTTCAGTCGGATGACAAGGCTACGAGAGGAAGACTGTGGTGCGTTACTGTATCCATGCATTACCCCCCGATCTGGTTTCTCATAGTCTTCATCACGACCGTGTTCCAATCGTCATTCACATTGTTATCATGCACCAGAGATAATAGACACAGCCCCTAACGACCAGTCCAAGGCACCAAAGTGGTATCTTAATCCATCCTTCAACATCACACTAGTTTCCAGGGGGCACTACCCTCCACGTTACAGGATAGGACCAACACGAGGTAGATCCCTTCATTCCAACGTCGCCGTTATGGCTGGCGGAAATGGCAGTTGTGAGAAATGTGACAGCATCAGACGATGATATATGCATCGAGTCCGAGTCGGGCGGAATATTGACGTTGATCTCGAGCCTGCATCTCGAGTTGGATACGAGAGCGTGGTTTGTGTTGGTCTGGTACGATATTAAGACATAATCGGCCTTGTCACTGAGCAGTGTTTGCTTCAGTGTGTTGCAGGATGAAATCCAGTTTGCCGGTTTTGAAGACAGTGCTATGGTGCTGGACGAGCTGGTCTTGCAGTAGACGCCTGGTGCATTGGTAGTAAAATTCCAACCGCAACAGCCAACCGCAACAGCCGCCTGGACAGTTGGGTGCGATGGGATAGGTGGCCGTCATGGAACATGCTGCACCGGATGCTCTGGTGGTGAGGAGTGGCGTGCCGAAACATACTACTGTAAGACGTAGTAGTAGCAACGAGATAATTGCGACTGAAGGCATATTGATGACGTTCTCGGTACTGACACGGCAGATCGCATTGAGTTGGAAACTTCACGTCCAAAATAACCGTGGACGCTGTCTACTTGGGACTATCAGTGGCCAGCAGGTGTCGAATATCACGTGTGTCCAATCGAGTAGTCAGCAGTGCGTAAGATTGTATATGAATGAGGTGTGTTCTTGTCTGTGTCTTCTGTTCTCGCGAACTCCCGTTGCTCTGCCTTTTATTGATGCTTTAGAACATGTCGGTAACTTTGGTGTTACTTTTGAGAAGAGGGGTTCCTTTCGCCTTCTGAACTTTAAGTGACAATAGTCTTCTCTACTGCCATATTATTTCTGAACCTAGGAACCAGGTGCCCTATCTGACAGCAGGTTGGAGGAATTTGCTTTAATATATTGGCAATCCGTGGCACCCTGGGCTTCTACAAACACGTTGTCACGATGTTCCAGTGATCCATGTACTGTTGGGCCCCCCAAACTAAGTAATCATTCTGCCTTGCCAAATGGATTGCTTCCAACTCATGCGCACGTCGTCACATTCGATGCTACGCCGCCGACTCGAGGACTCCTTTGTGATGAATATCGGCACATATCCCATGACATCCCAATCAGGAGAGACTTGCACAGCACCAGTGATGTGGTTCGGCGCGTAAGCTGTTGGGGGCGGACCATGGGTTGCTGATTGCTGGGTGCAGAAACCAATCAATTGAAGGAATCAGAAATTACACATGCGCAACTCCACCTCCAGCATCTCAACCCCAATATGTCCCCGCATAATGACCCTGGGTTTGTTTCAATGCAGCACATGAGCTGTCCGAGAAAGTGTGCTTTCTATGCGCGATGTGCTGGGTCTCATGCGTCTCCAACTGCACAGTTTCAGCCCGTGCAACAGATACAGGACGGGGGTATCTTTGTGCGGCGGACCAATGATAGGTTGGTTCGCTTTGGCTGTTATATCTCAAAAGGGACCAACATGCAGCTGCGCATAGTTGACAAACGAAGGGGCCAAAATAACATAAGTGAATAGCTACCAGGGCTGGGATAACACAGGGGACGTTCCATTAATTCAAGCAGCAAGCAACAAGTAGCGCAAGTTGGTCCGAAATCCCGGTCTCGCCTGGTCTGAATATCATGGTCGTGTATCACTTGCTCTAAATTATATTAGCACGGTGCAGCAGTGGGCGGGCTAGGAGCTGGAGATGCAAGCGGTTATCTCATGTACGACGTAGAGAGTTGAGCATTCGAAGCTACCATGATAGCTGGAACGGTCTGACATCGTTTGAATGATCGAGAACCGCGGGCTAGCTGTCTTAGATAGGATAACGCGGTCTCTTCGACGAGTATATGGAGGATTTGTTACGTGGAAGCGTAATATTTGAGTAGTCTGCATAGTGGAAGTACGATTAACAGCGATACTATACTCCGTCTTACGGTACATGATACACCACCTGATGAGCATCGATTCCCAATATGATACATAGTGATGTACTACGTACAAGATAACCCGGTTCAACCGTGACCGAGATGTCCTTCGATGACCGTTATTATACTTACAACAAAAAGTATACCCTTAGAGGAAATCCTACTAGAACCATGGAGGCAACCAAGATCGAAATGGCAAGAATGGCATTCAAGCCAAAAACACTATCGGCACGTCCCCTGTATTACTCTTCTGTTCGTACATAGACCTTGAAGCGGTCTGGATGCTATATTTTATACACGTCTCTGTGGCGTTCTAAATGCCCCAAGCCCCCAAAGTCGAAGTTACGTAAGGTAATCGTACTATTTTCTCCGCAATTCGTCGTCCTAGAGCAAGTAACCTGGGCAGGCATTGACATGCGAAGTCAGTTGCACAGCTCGCTTGTCTAAAAGCTCGCGCAAGCATGGTAATCATCATCGACCAAAAACCCGCACGCCTCCATCACCACCAGCGGACACGACCCAGCGTCCGTCACGACTCCACACCACACTGCAGACTCCCTCGCCACGCATGATGCGGTGTGACGTGATCTCCTGCGTACAAGACCGTTTCTCAAGAGACCAGAATCGTAACGACGCGTCGTGGCCGGCGGAGACAAGCTCACGGCCATCGGGCGAGAGGCTGAGCGACGAGATGGAAGCGGGGTGAGCAAGCATGGTGTACGTATTTTGTCCTGGGCTTTGTTAGCAAATGCTACTACTTGATGGTCGGGCGAAATGATCACGGTGGAGAAATGGTCCTCGGGAGCACGAAAGGGATTTGAGCAGAACATACCACTATTGGCATCAAAGAACCGCACGAAACGGTCCTCATGCCCACTAATGATGACACCCTCGACGCCACTTCCTGCGCTGCCACTCCCCCCACCGGTCGGTCCCCCTCCCTCGTCTTGGTCGCTCAAGTTTCCACCGGAAGCCTGCTCGAGGCCAGAAGTCGTCGCCACAACAGCATTCACACCCGTTGCCGGTGTACCATCGTAGGTCTCAAGGCTCGCCATGCTGCCAACCTGCTCGCCAGTCCGAGTGTCGAACACTACAATACTGGCATCAGCGTAACTGACGACGAATGCCTCGCCATTTGCCCCCAAGGGGGTGATGCACGTTGGGCTAGCTGACAGTTTCTCCCCATTTGAATCTGAGCGTGTGATGTTGTGAATAAGCGTCGAGTGGAACGGCTTGGAACCGGACGGTGTCATGTTTGGCTGCGGTGAGTTGGGGAACTGCGACCCTGACGACATGGAGTTTCCACGTACGCGCCCACTGCCGCCCCTCCTGCTACCCAATGCCCCCGGTGCGGGTTGGGGTGAGCTCAACTGCGGAGGTGCACTGACGGCCCATACGTTGACTGCGCCATCGGCCGCGCCAGATACGAGGAGAATACGATCAGGGGTTCCGTAGTTATTCACCTGACCGAAAATAGCACCTAGCGTGGCGGGCAGAACGCAGACAGCCCATACGGCATCGGTATGGCCGTCGATGGTGGCCTTGGGGTCGACCCTACCTCGTTCCCAGACCCGGATGGATGCGTCTTGGCCCCCGGAGAAAATCCATCCGTCCCCTTGTGCACGACCGCCGGTGGAGAAGTTGGGCGACGGAGACCACGAAGCAAGACACAGGACGGCGCCCGTGTGACCGCGGTGGGTGAAATCGGCGCTGACGTCGAGGTCCGAGGCAGAGTTGAGGTGGCCGGCAGGACTGTCGCGTGGTATATGGAAGCGCTTGACCAAACCGTCGTCGCCGGCGGTGCATATCTCGGGTTCGCCCGGGCTGCCTCCACCCGAGAAGATGACAGTGCGGACCGTGTTCAGATGGCCACGCAACCCGTAACGCAGTTTGAACATGCCGCTCTCGGGTTTCTGCGATACTGACAGCGAATTAAGCGACAGTTCCGGCTCGGTACTCCGGCGACGTGATATGGAGCTCTTTCTTCTGTGTGCATTGGGGCTGCGATTAGGAGATTTTGGAAGGGATTCGGCAGCAGGAAAGGCGTCTGTATCTGGGCGGTGCGAGGGGACATGCGGGAGAGACTGTGCGTTGGGTGCAGGGTCGGCGAAGCTGCCCTCGCTGAAATCCCATCCATCTGCTTCGGTCGAGGCGCGCTTCTCGACAGTTCCTTCGGCGTTGACTGAGCGGGGGGGGTCAGGGTTGTTGTGGTTCGGTTTCAATGCAGGTTCTTCATGGTTGGTGACGGCAACGCCAACCGAGGGGGGCCAGTCGGTGGGATTCGAGTAGAGGGCAGTAGCATTTTCACCAGACCGCACTATGGACGCGGACGGTATATCCTGGGTGTTTTTGTTCAAAAAGTTGTTGTTCTGCTGTGGCTGCTGTGGCTGCTGCTGCTGCTGCTGTTGCATCGGGCTACCGTGGTGGTTCGCATTCGACTGGGGTCTCGAGGCGAGATCCTTGACGTGGTTCTGGCTCAGGCGCAGGGCTTGGAAGGCCGCGTCCAGAGGTTGCAAGCCAGCAGGCATGCCAAAGTCGCCTTCTCGCATGTCTTCCATCAGGGGCAGCGGCGGGGATTCCCTGGGCGGCATGGGGTTGGCGGGAGTGATCATCAGGTAGGTAAACTCGGCTTGACATTGGTCCAGGAAGGCCTTGAGGTTGTCACGTTCCTCGTCCTCTTGGACCCGTTCGCCCACGAGACCCTCGAGACCAGGCATCGCGTCTTTCGGCTTATCGCTTGATGCTGCAGGGCAAGGGCGGGTCAGCATCATATCCATCATGCTAGGGGTTGCCAATAGGCGAACACCCGTCTTTCTCACTCACACTTAAGTTTCTCAGCAATCAAGGCCTGTCTGTGGACGATGGGTGGGTGTTTGACGGCATGCTCGCCCTCGGTCGTGTCGTGGACTTTGCCCACTTTCAGCTGCTGTGCCTGATCCTTGACCTTCTTTTCGAGAATGTTGACATAGCGCCGCAAAGCCTTCTGGGTGGCATCCCCTCTGCGTGCAGAACCCTCGAGAGCGGCTATCCTGCCCTTCATCTCCTGCCTCTCGATCTCCCAGGCATTCCTATCACGTTCGTGCCGATGCCACTCCGTTTGGAGGAAGCGCATAACGCCTGGTTCAGCCCAATTAGCACCTCATCGGCCGCGTCGACAGCAGGCACCGGCATCGTCATACCTTGTAATGTGTACTCGGTGGCCTGGGGCTGACCGGAGCCATTGCCCGGCACGGCACCCATCTCCTGACCGGCGGCATTGTTGCCCCCTCCGACTCCGTTGCCTGCTCCCATGGCGGAGACCTGCTGCCAGCTCATCCGCGCGATGTCCTCCCAAGTGCCGACAGGCGGCAAGTGTGTGGCGAGAACGTCACGGTGTTCAATCTAGCTCTGCCGTCTTCACCGTCGGCTCAATATACGTGGTGGTCTGATCGACATGCGCCTCTGCCGCGGTGTGGTCGGGGGGTCGAGCCAGCGAGCTTGCAAACGACGCAATGGGATGATGCAGCTCGTTCGGAAATACTGCGGTTGCTGAGTGGTGCAAAAGTCGTGGAATCGTGATATGGGGGCGGTCGTCCGACGTCTCGTCGTAGCGGGTCGTCTTGGTGTGTGCGTGGTGTGACGCGGGTCGAGCGAGTAAAAACGCTGTCGCGATGGGATGGATGGCCGAGATGAGGTCAGAGCCGGTGGCTGCTTGCCGAGTCACTTGCAGGTAAGGCCCCAACACCTGCGCAGTAAAAGGTACCTTTGGATAGCTCGGCGTTATCGTCGTCGCGGTCGTGTGGAAATTAAAGAATATGAAATAACGTTGAGAAGGATAGACAGCGAAGCAGAAGAAAACGCATTCGTGGGTGGCCGTTGGGCTGCGGCGAAGTGCTTGTTCTGTTCAATCTCAGTTTCTCATTGCCAGAGACGGCACAGACTGGCAGATTGACAGACTGGGACGGACGAAAGATCGAGGCAACACAACGGTGTCGCTTTTGCCGCCGTGGGCTTGTCCAATCAGAGCGTCCCTACAAGATGAGGCTGTCTGGCCGCCACGCATTTGCTGGGCTGGCGACAATCAGATGGATTCCTGAGCTCGGACCTAGTTGGCGGTTCGGCAACCGCACGGTCCACTCCTCGCCTCCTGAGCCCCTGCGTTTTTTTGCACCAATGCGCCCAGACTTTATTTGACACTTGCAGCTGCGCAGGTCAACGGTCAACAGTCGACTATCCAAAGTTAACCTCATTCTCCTCGTCTCCATCTCAAGATCTGATCTCTGTTGCCAAGGTTGGAATTCCACATAGCAGCATCACGCAACAGCATCACTCGACCATTTGATGCGGTAGACTTGGGGCTCTCATCCGTACTACAGCAATACCGTTGTACCAATGCTGTCTTAAAGTCGTGCCGATTTTGCCAAATCAACGAAAACACGCCATGTAGGCGAGAATGAGATGAGCTTAGTTCCACTTTACTCTCTCTTCCTCCCTCCCCATCTCGCTTTCTCTGTCGCCCACAGCCTGCCTATCCTTCACCATTTGCATGGCACTAAGGTTACATACTTGTGTATACTACGTTGGACAGCCATCGCCCCTGTTCATGCCCTGGGGTACTACGCTACAGTGGCATATGAAGTACAATCTGCAATCTCTGATGGCTCGGACCAATGTGAGGGGCAACAGTGTCGGCGTGTACTCCGAGGCTGTATTCTCATGAGCAGAGAAGTAGCAATTTTCCAAAGCCGACCGTGAGAACCTGTTCGTCAGCCAACCATCAGGAAATGACAGCGTGCAGACATTGCTATCAGAGATGATGGCATGGAAGCTGCTGACATCTTCTTTTGTGAGGCAACCAGGCCTGGTTGCAAAATTGTTACCCAGCGTTATGAGTGACGACAGTGCTCCAACATGGAAACGTAGAGTCCGATGCAAAGGGTACTTTTACTTGAGAGCTTTCAACGCGGTCGGCCCTGTCCAGGGAGAGTGCACCCGCTCTAGCTTTCTAGATGGCATAGATTGCCCATCTTGTGGTGTATCTTGGATACAGGTCGCATTTCTATGAAACGATACGGGTACGCCAGGAGTGTTACCCACAATGCCTGACGGATTTGTCACAACCGGTTGTTCCTGGTCCACACAAGGTCATTAAGAGATCACCGAACTACTTAGCCCGTGGCCAATGGATCAAAGGTACAGAAAAACATATCGAATGAGAAAAACATGGACAACTGTATAGGTAGCGATAGACTGCGGTTTGTAATTTCCATGTGGCTTCTCCGATTCATCCGTCTTGCGTCTCTGCATGTTCGAGCATCGACCAAATCTTCATCGCATGAAGAAACCTCATCGCCGCTCGAGTCGCTCGAGTTCTCGAAGACGTCGGACTCGGAGCCTGAGTAACTGGGAACAGTGAATGTGCTCTTTCCAGTAAGCGATTGAGAGGCATCAGATCTTCGTCATCGCCGAGAAGTCTCAACAGCTGCGCCTGATCTTGGGAAGTGAAATCAACAGGGGGCGAAATGACAACGTAGGTATTGTACTTGCCGTCCTGGTTGTGCTCAGTCTCCTTTTCAACCACATCCCTCTAGTCGGTCCGTCCCAGAAGAAAACTGCTCTAGCTTAACAGGCTCTTGGTACCAGTGGGGCTCTTCTGGTACTCCCTTTCGGCATGCAGATCCTGCAAATACAGCTCCATAGCTGCGGCAACTGCCTCAATTCATCTCCAACTCATCCCCTGACCTAGCCCATGGCCTAGAAACGTCCAGCTGCTTATCCCCGTCCGACTCTACCTCGTCCTGTACCATCGGCAACCATACCTTCTCCCGCATCTCTTCCTTGACACGGTAGTGCTGGAAAGCGCACTGACAGGGATAATCGCAGTCAGTGAAGCAGTCGTGCGTGCGGTTGACAAACACGCTCTCCCTCATCTTTTGCCCCTCGGGCCCAGTCACCTCGATGCCGAGTAACTTGCGGCGCCACTGACCCCATGCTGTCCAACCACCGTAGTCAAACTGCGAACGGCAGTTTTGGGTGCCTCGGCGTCGCTTTCGGCTGTGGCTAGCCGAAGTTTCCGGTGCGGTGTCGCGGGAAGTGCAAAAGATGTGCGAACAAATTAGACAGCGCCGGGTGATGGCCAGTTGGTAGACTGCTAGACACGAGTGACATTGCCAAATCCATGCGATGGGCGGACGCGGCGGTGGGGGAGGTGGCGTAGCAAGAGTTGGTGACGGAGGGAGACGAGAGCGCAGCCGGATACGTGCCGGTGGGGAAAGAGCACGGGGTGTTGATGGCTGGGTATACGAGGTGGTAGAAACCCGAGGGAAGATGGAGAGTCTCGGACGACTAGTACGAGACGGCATTTTCTTTTTTCCTACGATGACTATGTAGGTGCTTTTACGAAATGGAATAGTTGGCTTTCAGTGGAAGTTGTCGGCTCGCAACTATTTGAGGCGGCCGTTTGTCTTGAGGATGGTGTTTTAATAAAGTGATTCGCCGAAGGAGCGGTATCATACCTTTTCTGATGTAAAAGTCGGTGGAGAAAGAAACATGGATGTATCTGTAGTACGTACTAGTGTTGGGAACGACGGCGCCAGGAATAGCAAGTGTACGTAAGGAACACATGAGGGTCTACCAAACGGTTTGCAGCTCGGCTTTTTGGTTGGGTTTGTTTGCGCTCACATACCCAAACTCATGCGTTGTCTGATGAACAAAGGAAATGTGGTCGGTTTAGGGGTTAAGGCAGCCTGAGATTTATTAGTGAGGTATCGATATATAGCTTCGGCTTTGTTTAGTACGTACGTATGCTAAGGTTTCATTGACCAAATCTTGATTAGATGAAAGGTTAGAAACAAAGAACTCAACTCTTCTTTATGCCACATGTAGCGACTTAGTACACTCGAGTCCATTAAACAGAAGTTATCCTAGTTAAGAATGAGCTTAAGAAGCCCATCTAAACCTCATGAAGATGTAATTTATATTTAAGTAAATGTTAACCCAATGAGCAACTTAATATCTCCTTGCAGTAGCTGCTCTATAGCTATAATAGATGAATTACAAATTGTTCTCAGGAATAACCGTTTAGCAATTTCTAACTTGATTTAAAAACGATCACTTGGGGTCTAGACTTGCTCTTGGGCTAACTGATGGACACTGTCCAAAAGCTTGTGCCGAGGTCGGAGTATCCTACCACGCCAATTTCAAATGAGACTAGTTAATCCACATTCATGCATATTTCATGGAAGCTGTCGAACGGAACGGCTCACTAGTTGCCGGGACGGACACGGCTCCAACAATGGATTACGGAGACGATTTACTTTGAGGATAAACTCCTAGCATAAACTCATATATATTTGGTCATAGTGGACTTGAATCTGCTTAGTTACGCTTGTATGGCATGCGAGAAAGTCCGTCCTTGATCAACCTGAAAGAACCCCGGCTGGTGCCTAGTGCTTCTGATGCCAGGCTAAGCTATTTGGAGCCTTCCAGTCCACAGAGAAACAAGCATGCAAATAAACACAAGTAGGGATCGGCAAGCCCCTGCCGTGAAACATACTATGGCACGATCCATTTTATTGACCAATCATCCATCATGACGGTGTTCGCAAGGAGAGAGGCGCAGAGATGGGAATCGAACTGGGGGAGCAATCTAGGAAGATTCATCACTGTCCCCAGATCAAAGCCTCCCCGGATTCATTCAGCATATCTCGGAGTTATTCGTGTGCTATTACAAATGCCGCAGCTATTCTTGTAAGTATTCGCGTATACATCTTTCCGATACAGACATCTAATGTCAAGTCCACAGTATCGGCGGAACGGGCCATGTCGGAGGAGCAGTTCTGGATAGATTAGTCGAACTGCATCCCAACGTCTTGGTCAAGGTGCTCGTTAGGACGCAGGGAAAAGCATCACGACTTATGTCGAAATACCCCAAAGTCCAAACCGTTATTGGCGCCCTGGATAGCTTCGATGAGATCGAAAGCAGTTGCCGCGCGGCCGATATTGTCGTGAACACTGCGCCTGATGTTACGCACGAAGCTTCCTACCAAGTTATCCTCCGAGGCAGTGAGTGGTTTCTCAATTTAGCTGTGGCATCCCTGAGGCCTATGAGGGTCACACTGCACATATCGCATCTTAGAAAACTTTCAGATTTGTATAGATGGGGAACGTGAACTCTCAAGAGATGCCGTTCGGATTCTAGTGACTAATTCAACGGCGCATAGTGAAGAGTCGAGAAACTAAGGGCTACTATATTCATACTTCTGGTGCTTCTCTTATCTGGGATGAGCCGAAAGGATCCAAGGACGCCCGTGTCTGGGACGACATTGGGGACATTGGGGACTTGACTTCGATGGACGTCACGTGTACCCACAGTGCTACAGACAAGGTAAGCAGATCCGCCTCGTATGAGATATGCGTACGTTCTTAAGGAGATAGTGGAAACTAAACCTCTGAGAAGATTGTTCGAGAGGCCGCGCAGGAAATCAACATAGCCATCATCTCCCCCGGTGGCGTCGGCGGTCTGAGCCCCTCCATTGAGCACCCCACGCCCATCACCACACCGGGCATACTGCTCACGGCCCGCGCATTCAACTCAGGCTTCCAGATTGACGAGGGCCAGAACCGGCACTCCTGGATCCACGTTCTCGACATCGCCGAGATCTACCTGAAGTTGATTGGTCACGCGCTCGACGGTAACGCAACTGTGGAGGGACTACAGCTCTGGGGCCCTGAGGCGTACTACTTTGCCACGAGCGAGGAAATCTCGTTTGCCGATTTCATCACAGGCCTGGTACCTGTGTTGCATAAACATGGTGTAATTCAGTCTACCGAGATCAAGCCGGTTAGTGTCATAGACGCGGCACGGGCGAGTATTTGGGGAAAGGACTACAAACCGGATGCAGCACCTCCGCCAGAGGACTCGTGGGCGATGCATATTTCCATTTTGTACGGCATCAATATGCGCATCCGGGGGTCACGGATGTTCAAGCTGGGATGGATGGCAGAAAGAGGATCGGTGGTGGACACGTTTGAGGATGTCATTGCCGCTCACTTGGCTCTGGAGCAGAATAGGGGAAAGGAGTAGGTTTACTCGTTTGGTACACGTAAGAATCCCTGGCAACGATCTACGAATCATTATAGTGCTGTTTCCCTTGCACAATAATTATAAGCTTAGAACTTGTCCCGATTTTGGAACGATTGACCGAAGTAGAGAAAGGCCCCGTGAAACAACTGGGATTTTACCAGTATGAGCTTTATTGTTATGTGCACGTCTGTTGAGCGCCTTTCTCTGCCTCAAGATACGTGGTAATCTACAATGATAGTATATTCTGCTGCAGCGTTTCGTTCGTGCCTCCATGGTGCGTTTTGTGATCCTCCGGACTCCGTCTTTCCGAATAGAAACCATTGGTGAAGTACTCTGGATTTGGCGCATGTGGGCGAAGATGTTGTTAGGACATATATGGGCAGTAGGCATACGCAGTTGCTTATTACGGCCTGGGCGAGCTGTCATTTGATCATCTTGAAGTGTAATAAAAATTGTACCTAACGTCCCACACCCACATCCGGGACACCCAAAAATGCCTCAACACCGCTAGCCTCTAACTTCAACCTCTTTTATCTTTACCAATATCGATTCAATCATTACGAAATTTTACGTACGTCTTCGTTACACTAATATGAGTCAATATAACGAAGATTATATTTATCGAGCTCTTCAAGCAATAGCTACTGGCCAAAGCCTCCGAAAAGCAGCATATGAGCATGGTGTCCCAAGGTCTACTCTTTCACGACGGATTCAGGGAGCCCAGTCAAGAGATATAGCCTTCGTTGACTACCAGAGGCTCTCTCCAGCCCATGAACCCCATCTGGCTGAATGGGTTCGAATCCAGGCTGCCCTAGGCCTCCCACCAGCCCATCAACAGCTCAAAGACTTCGCCGAGCGTATCCTACAGATCCACGGAGACACCGAACCACTTGGAAAGAACTGGGTCCAGGCTTTTATCAAGAGGGACCCTTCAGTCAAGGTCCAGAGAAGCAGATCTATCGATTCCCAGCGTATTAATGGAGCCTCAGCTAATGTGATCAGGCAATGGTTCAAATACCTCGCTATCCCTGAGATCAAAGCTATTAAGGCCTCGAATCGACACAATATGGATGAGACAGGTATTCTAGAAGGTAGAGGATCAAATGGTCTTGTTCTAGGATCATCTGAGACTCGTTCTATACGGAAGAAACAGCCTGGATCTCGAGCTTGGACATCTCTTATAGAGTGTATCTCTGCGACTGGTACTGCACTACCCCCACTTGTGATATTGACGTGGGGTTAGGGTTTTTGGGTGCTCGTTTTCGTTTTTTTTTGGACATTCAGACGAATTATGTAAGCGCGTTCTTGAAGGGTATTTAAGACCTTGTGTACATAGTCGCTCTCTTGAGAAAAAGATAAGAATTCAAGCGGCCTTTTCCACAGTAATCTGAACCAATTTCTCTTTACTTGGACAGGCATTCAATGTCTGACGTACCTGTTGAGGTACTTTTGTTGCCCCTATAGACCTGATTGTGCCTGTTGAGGCCATTGTTCCCATCTTTCGCCTGTTGAGGTTCCTTTTCTTCCCCAGCCTGCTGAGGCTCCAGTTGTTAGTACCTGTTGAGGTACTTGTCGTTCCGATCAGGGCAAAGAGCTCTTGATCTTGTTAATTATTTCCACCTCCCGGATAGTAAGGTCTTGTTGAGGATCTTGTTGTCCGTTGCCATCGTCATAACACCTTGAACCTGCGGGTGGTTTCACTGCCCGTCGTCAATATACAAGGGGAAGTCTGTCCAGCAGCAGTGGTTTCCTCTAGACTTGACTCCATACGAAGCCTGGAAGTTTACAGCAACAGAGAATGGGTGGACGTCAGACTCTACGGCTATTGAGTGGCTACAAAAGATCTTTATTCCTTTGACTCAACCAGAGGACCCTGAAGAGACTAGGTTACTTATCCTAGATGGGCATAGTAGCCACGAAACGACATAGTTTATGTACGTCTGCTTCATAAACACGACACACTTGCTTTTCTTACCGCCACAAACATCCCACGTTCTCCAGCCTCTCGATCAGTCAGTCTTTGGACCCCTCAAGGCAGCCTATAAGAAAGAGCTTGGTTACCTTAACCAATGGGATACTACTACTGTCGTAGGGAAGAGAAACTTTCTCCTCTGCTATAGAAAGGCACGTCTAGCAGCATTGACCGTCAAGAACATTATCAGTGGATGGAAATATACTGGTCTCTGGCCTTCGAGCATAGCTAGACCCCTTATGAGCCCCCTGCTCCTTGAGAATACGTCAGCACCAATCAAACAGCCTAGTCAGACTTGCAAAGGGCACTCTAGTAGTCAGGACTGGGCGTTAGAGACATCAGCAGTAGCCTGGTCAACGCCTAAGAGGAGAGATGAGCTCCAAGATCAACTCAGCTTATTCAGCAAGCTTGATAGTGATCCAAATACCCAGCGGCTACTCTTTCGGAAAGTTCAAAAGGGCTTTGATGAGAAGGACTACCAGTTAGCTGTCGCACAGCGAAATATTGAGGCAATAGAGGCAGAGCTTGAGGCTAGTAGGGCTAGGAAGCGGAGGAAGGTCAAGATGAGCCCTAATTCGAAGTTTACTAATATCAAGGTTATTCGGAAGGCTCAAATCGAGGCTGGTGAAGTTGAGGATAGTACAGATGAGTCTAGCGAGTCTGAAAACCCTAGTGACGGTGAAAGCTGTATTGTAGTCGCATCAGAATAAGTGTAAAAAAAGGTTGAAGTCAATGGTTATAATATGCAGCATCATTTTTAGGGCGTCCCACATGTGGGGGTGTCCCGGATGTGGGTGTGGGACGTTAATTGATCTGGTGGCTGGATTAAAGAACAAAGATAGTAAATCCCCCTGAAGTACCGCTAATCGTGTTAAATTTGGAATCATCTAAACTAAAAAATTGGCGACAGTAGCCCGGATTCGGAATTCAAGCTATGTCTTGCAGAATTCTACCTTCAGCTGTCTTTGTTGCGACCCGCGAGACCTTCTGAATTGAGTCAAGGGGTGATCAGCGAACGCAACCGAGCACAAGTGAATCATTGATAATTTGGCCACTTGGCTGATCCGTTGAATCTCGGCTCGCATTGGATTTCATCACGACCCTAAATATTTGCGTGAGAAAGTGGCAAGGGAAGTAAAATGCCCCGGTCCTTTCGGCTTGACTGTCCCCAATGCAAGCACCGCGAATGGCGCTGTCCCGGAATAGGCGAATGGGAGCCGAAGAGTCAACTGAAGCGGGCTCGAAGTCTTCGAAAACTTAGTATTTTCAATAAGAGGCGTGTGATCCACCATACCCAAACGGAAGCTATTCAAGAAGTGAGTTACATCACATTGGTTACTGGCCTCAGGTGCTAATCGAGTGTAGCCATTGAAGGATTTGGTTTGGACAGCCACGTTACACTGGAAAAATATACTGGATATGGGTTACATGGGCCACAGGCACAACGGGGCTCTCTACGATACTGAAGTTGTGTCTATCCTTAATGGCTTCCTGCAGAACTTCCCAATGCTTCTGGCTGTCGACGAACTGGATTCAACTATATTGTTGCCGTTCACCGGTAAGCAGAATTGGCTGCATACGAAACGGGACATCCGATTTCAAAGGGATCTCTTCGAGGAAGCGGTTCACGAGAATGCAGTCTTCATTATTTCCGCCCGTGTCAGTTACTCCCTTTATATGGCTAACCGAAGATGGAGACGAACGATCAGACTAACTGTACCAGATCCTACGGGACTTTGAAAATTCAATTTGTGTCGCTCAGGCCACCAGGAGCACGAGATCCCTCAGTCTGCGATGCGGTCTCTTATTCTATTTTTTGCTCCACTTCGCGGACTTCTCTGGCTTTTATGCGCTAGACCAGATATCGGCGGGACAGACGGAAAGGTCGTGGGGTGCAGTTTTGCAGCACAAACTGTTTGGGGGAAGGCTTCAGCTGAGACGTTTACATGAGTTTAACGTGAGTCAAATGCCCCGTGCGTAAATATGGGAGCTAAACCACCCGTAGCCTTGGACATTAGGCGTTTCACGCCCGGGTGAACCGTTCCAACCCTTCGCAGTTGATTGGCAGCGCAGAGTACTGGACTACGGTAAGAAGAATACGACAGGTCATCGCAGTATCCTAAATCTGACTTGGCTATACAGGACGAGAAACAGTTGGATCTTCAGCTTCATCATCCGCCGCTGATAGTAGCATATGCGATACGCTGGATCCCCTGACGCCATATATCGGAGTGGTTAGTTCCGAACATATCATGGCGATGGCGTATGGCACTCCTGGTCGCATTATCAATTTATACATGCCACCCCAGGAGCTGAGCTTCTCTATTTACGAAGAAGCTCGCAAACGAATGTCGACGGGGGGAGGGGGTAAATCTTTGAGCAGGAGTAGATATCTATTAACGTCTCAACAGGGGTAATTGAGCGTCAAAATCATGCGGCTAGACTTTGCTTCTCTTTCTCTGACCACCACTTATCAGAACATAAATTCGACGCATTCATCTTGCATGGCTTTTCCAGCGTAATCAGGGGTCTTCCACCAGGTTCAATATTGGTTGCACATAATAATTGAGGCGAAGACAGGGATCCCGACTAAGTCTTCTCATTCCGGCCTTCCCGCTAGTATTTCCACCACTCTTGGATTCCCATGGGAACCTAGAGGAAATCCTCTTGGGGCTGCAGGGACACTTCTATGTTTGTACCCACCACCAACGCCCGCTACACCAAAAGAACAACGATTTCGGTTGTGTCTTCAGGATCCTGGATTTCCGGATGCGGAGAGATATATGCCTTTGAACCGTACAATGATATTTATATAAACATAACCTGCTAATGTCATTTTTAGCAGGCCCAGCGCACTAGCCACATTATTAATACGTAGGCATCTATATATATTCGCCACTTTCGTGTGGTAGCAGTCGAGCAGTACCATTCGTAAAATCTATTTTGATATTACTAAGATTAATGCGCGGGACAAATAATGGAGGATTCCAATTGACGTTAGACTCAACTAAGAATCTACACTATACTATTGTGAAGTAGTTTTATCATTTGAAAACTGGTGCTCAGTCTTCATGCATTTTGTTTAAAATATACCCTTTCATGGTAACAAAAAGAAAAGTACTCTCTTCAGCTAGTCCAAACAGCACAACGGAAATAGTGTTGAATAGAGTGAAAATCCGTCTTATATTTTTTACGAGGTTAGCCGCTTATGAGCTATCGGACACCTCGAAAGGTTGACTTGTATGCGATTCATTCCCAGACCATAGTCATCGTCCTCTCGGGTCTGGGAAATATTATTAGCCAAAATGTAGGAACGTCGGCAGTCACCCGATCACACCAGAGCTGGGAAACTTGCACGTCTGAGGGAGAGGTCTATTCCCCAAGCCCCGAAAGTCCGGAAGCCTCACTGCCCGATCACTTCATGCTTCTGCCACTTTCCTACCATTATATCCGTCTAGACAGGATTTGTCAATGGAGATCTGGAAGCTCGTTGGCGAGAAGATGATTTGCCCATCGCACACAATGTCTCGTAGTATATAGCCGCCTGTTGTCCCATGCTTAGTCGAGCCATCCTGATCACCAATCGGGCGTTCCCCACTCTTTGAAATATAGTCTTGATAGCTGTTGCTGCCAACCTCAACCAAATCTCCAAGTATGAGCTGATGAACCTGCCATCAACTCTACTTTCCTGGTACGAGACTCTGGTGTTCCGTCACCTCGATTTCAAAAGCCCAATCGTCTACATTCCTAGACTGATCAACAAGTCGATGCATCTCACACAATCGTCCAAACCCAAACATCTTCACATAGCGCTTGATGCATTCTACAACGAGTTTTCCTTCTAAGAAGACAGGCAACGTAGCCAAGAAAAGCGACCTGGGAATGTTGCCTCTTGCAGAATATGAATAAGAACACATATCTCTGTAATTTAGTTTCATCCAAGTACCCTCCTTCAAACAATCACATGCATCTCGTCCATGAAATCATTCCCCACTCGGCTCACTATAAACATGGGACAACGCCACCGGCGTCCCAAAATTGGGACTCCCATCCGAATGCGTCCCCATCAGCTGCACCATGGTATACCTCGAATCGTCACAAGCACCCGCGCTATTCGACGTAGCATGATACGCAATCCAAGTCTGCGACCCATCCGGACTCTGAAAGAAACTATTATGTCCCGTGCCATAATTCCCATTCGCGCTCGACAAGACGCATCCGCTGGACTTGGTCCAAGCCGACGCGCTCGTCGGCGCCGTGGACCCGTCCCAGGTCAAAAGGCCAAGACAGTAACTGGGACTCCAGCAGTAGCTGGCCGAGTAGCTGATGTAAGTTTTGCCGCCGAAGTAGAGGGCCGCGGGGCCTTCGTTGACGGGGTAGCTGACGATTTCCCAGGACTCGGTGGGTTGGGAGATGACGGAGATGGAACCGGTCAAAGAGATGTAGTCGGAGCCGAGCTGTTGCAGGCAGATGCTTTGGTAAGTTACGCCGTGAAAGCAGGAGAACATGAGATAGTTTCCATAGGTGTTGAAGCGGAGGATCGAGGCGTCGATGGCCCATTCGGTGGTGAGTTGGGCGGCGTAGGTGAAGGTGTCGTAGGGTGTTGCTCCACCTGTGCTCAGCGGTAAGTGACAGAATATGAAAACCGGCGTAGCATAATATACCTTTAAGAACATGCAGTCTTTGACCATCCAAGTCATCCCCTTCGCCAGCGGTGTAGTAAATGTACCACAACCCCCCGAGGTAGTGCACCTCGGGAGCCCAGACGTTGCAGCATCGCGAAGCTGTTGTGGTAGAGTAGACGACTTTTCTGGCTGCTGTTTTCAGGCCCGCGACAGTAGTCGAGCGTGCGACTTCGACATCAGTCCAAGTGGTTGTCATCAAGTAGTAGTATCCGCCGCTGTATACCATGAATGGATCGCTTCCCGTTGGGCTGCGAATGGGGTTCACCCAAGCAGTGGCAGACCCAAAGAGGCCGGAGAAGCCCAACAGGGCGATTAGAAGCTTGAATAGGAACATTTCGGCATAAGTTTAGACGGTGACTCTTCTCTGATTACATTTGAAGGTAGCGAGCGCTGCATATTATACAACTTCATCCGCTAGCAAGGGCCATTGTAGTAGAGCTGTTGGTCTATTCTTGGTATTGCCCTTGGCTTGGTCCCCGGCCTTGCATCCCAAACCAGTAACTCGGCCATGAAAAGACCCCGTATAATTGGAGCGCATCTGCAAACTTTATGTAAGTGGAATTTGGGGAACTTTGGGGAGCGACAGGCTATCTGGAGAGAATTGCCGTGGTGGATGTGATGGAGGGTGGGGATGCTGGCATACAAGCTGATTAGTGGAATCTAAACCACCTCACGGAAGCTGAATCATTCAGCCCAAGAGAGCATTGAATGGCTACACCTCACACGGCGATTTGATTCAACAACAGCGCAGTCGGTGCTCAGGATTTCCGAGATGGGCATTACGCGCATCCAGTTGGCAGGGGAGTTAAAATCACAAAGCTCCCTAGTGGTGCATTTCTCTTGGCTCTTTTGAAGTCTGCACCATCTTCACGAATGAAGCGAAAATATTGAATCCACTAATGTTATTCCGTAGTATGACTGATACGTTCCTCAAGTCATTCTTCGTTGTCAGTCTCCCCACATCCCTTATGGCAACCTTAATCGTCGACGCTGGGAGATTACTCCTCTTGACACAAACCTTACTACCCGCTACCACGGCCCACCAGCACTTCTTGACGGGCCGGGAAATAATGTTACAGCGCCAACCCGCTAGAACGCCGTGGGTCTCGTACACCATGGGATCCTGTCTCAAGCATTGACTGGTTGGGTCACTATTGATCGCAGATTATCTCCCAGATGGCCGGGAGTGAGACTCATCGAAAGCACAAAATCACAATTTCACTACGGAAGGTTGCGCCCATCAACTAAATTCCCCGCTACTTCTCTCGCACCCGGATCCCTAGCGCACTCGGAGTTAAGTACATCAACCTTTCGCACGCATGGAACTGACAGCCGCTCATCCTCCCGAACAACTCTTGGATCACAGCCACCATAAAACTCGTTCTCGTTCTCAAGACTAAATTAGGTAAGGCGGTTTGGTATATCGTCGGTCGTCAACTGGCTGGTTAATAGACGAAGCCCACGGATATGCGAGCGAGAAAGAAGCCTTCGGTGTTAAAAGACAGAATGCCATCGTCAACTTAGAGAACGGCGTGCAGTCGAGATTTTCCAGCTCTCCGTTTATAACTATGCAGAACAAGAAGGCATCCTGTGGTGCCAACTTGTTCGGTTCGATCAGGTGGAACGACGAGGAAGATTTGGAACTCCAATCACGTTCGGATGGCAAGAGTTTTGATTTCAGTTGGTACAGTTATTCAGTCACTCCTCCCTCCGCGTTCTGTTTGTTCGCTGGCCACCCTTTTAGCACTATTTGGCATGACTTGTGGGTTGTCTTCGGTCATAGTTCTTGTTCTAGTTTGTGACGCACATAATCAGTACAACACCAACTCAACTAATTGGAGGTTATGATTAGGATGGCAAGTATACATTGTGAGGCTAAGTCGACGCTTCATTCTATTGGATGTGTAATATGCAAACATAAACCGCATAGTTGGGATTATACCGTCATCGCATTTTCAGATAATAAGGTGAGAATTTCTATTACCGAAAATGGCTTCGTCCATAGTACACCAGATTGGTACCACTGCCCAATGCCCAGCATATATATTCAAAAACACCACGACTTCAATATATGTAACACGCGTTGAGAACATGGAAACTTTGAATGCTTTTCCAATATAATAGTGTTGCAATTAACTAGGGGCTTTGCACATGGAGGATTTATTTATGGAACATGCAACAGTCTAGCTATAACTGAGCCACACCCTTAGTCCAAGTAGACATAGAAAGTTTTGCTTTATGACTTGAGACACATAAGCACTGGTTCATTGGACGAAGTGGAAGCCATGTTACGCTGTGAGTATGGCTCATAAATCCGAGCCAAGCGCAAGGCTTGCTCTGTGAACCGCAAGGTTTTCAGACTGCAGACTATTGAATTATTAGTCTTGCTAGTCATGACAAGCCCTTGGCGACAAAAACCAGTGTTTCCATGACTAATGCCACGGATGAATAAGCGGCTCACGATATAGGGCGCCTAATCAATCGAGATGTGAAATGCGGGACCTTGAGTTGTAATAAGGGCTGTGCTAATGAGTGTTGCGCTATGCACGGTTAGTCCCAGTTGGTCCTCGGAAGTTCTGGGAAGGGCTGTTTCATGCCACGCCAAGTCTGGGCCGCTAGTCTCGCGCGTAGAGATTTGGACGATCTCACCGTCAAGTTGAGTATGGTCCCCAAAGTGTATGCCAAGAGAGCTTAGCCTCAGAGACGCACCTGAAAGTCAACCGTTCAGTCCATCTTTTTCACTTGATGTTGAGCCGGATTGACCCGGCTGAGTTGGAGCATCCCGGTACATGTACCCGATGTCGTGGTAATAACAACGGAGTGCCACGTTCATATGCCAATCATACGGCATTCCATAAGCGCTCTGCGCTGAAATTAGAGCTTTCGTCTTGCTTATACTGTTGAAACGCAGCTGGCCAACCTCAATACACAGATGCAGATAAGTAACAAATGCGCTAGTATTGATTATATGACGAAGACTTCAGCCAAGACTATAGGGGGAAGAAATTCTTCGACCTGTAGACTTGCCCAAGACAAAAGAAAAAGGTCATGGATATCGGGGAATGGACGAAACGCTTCATGCTAATTGTATGCGACAATACATAATAGGGCTGCGTATGATCATACAAGCTATAGCTGTCACCTAGGTCAGCTTGGCAGCACTCACCCGACCCGACGTAAAATGGACCTAACCTTTCCATCCACTATAACTGTCCAAGGGGCGTGACGTACAAGCATGTACCTGCCTTGACCGATTTGGAAGTTGCAGGCCTAACTCAGTCACCTGTGCTGGGGTTCTCACGAACCTAGGTCATTTTATCAACTTTGAATGTCTCGATAGAACTTGTAAACGCCATGGAGTTGACTCGCATTCATGCATATGAAATGTCTTGTGCAATAAGTTGGTCATTGGATCGAGCAGCTGCAGTTTCAATAGCATTTGTGCAACTTTTCCGCTTAATGATGTTGAAGTTCTGCTTCTGGGTGGGAAAGATTGGTTGTAACCGTACATACGATTCTGAACCAGGGATACACCCAGTTTTTGCTTTGTCTGGCTGCGATAATTGTAGCTTGTTGGTCATCGTTGGTGCAGCGTTCTTGTGATTTCTTTTTGTCTTGTACGTATAATATCTATTAGATATGCTCTACCAGATATGCCCTCGAGCTCAAATCGAAGTCATACTCAGTGTCAGGGTACGGCTAGGCCGAAGGCAGTAGTACGGAGTGAAGGGGAGTAATGGGCGTCCCTCCTACGTAGCACTTGGTGGTCACTGGCGATCACGGGTAGTCTCAGGTAGGGGTGCCCACGATGGTTCATTGATCTCTGCCCTCTCTATCTTCTTCCCGGACACCTGCCCCTTACATAGATAGCTAGATCCCGGAGTCGGAGCGTAGATCCCGTATATCGGAGCCGTAGAGCACTAGTTCCTCCGATTGTTCCGTATACCAAGACTTCCATATTAGGTCGTGACTCGCACGTCCATACACCGGTGCCTGTAGTATTCAGTTCTCTGACACTCAGCACCTTTGACACTGGTGTCAGCGCTTTGAGTGCACTTATCCTTCGCAGCACCATCTACCGTCATGACTGCATCTGCAATACACCCTTGACCCCTCACGTGCCATGAATCGCCCATGGACGGTATAATCATAAGGCTCATCATCTGGCGTCCACTTCAAGGTGTATCCATCCAAGCTTGTTCCGCACTCATTGAGCTTATCTTCCAACCCCTCTTCCTTCTCCCAAGCTTCAGACATCAAAATCCCAGTAGATGTCGTCAAACGCGCCTTCCTCGGCCGTGCACGTATTCTCTGCCCAACTCTGCTGCGTCAAAACGCCCAGGGATAGGGGCAGTTGGACACCGTAGAAGGGTCATGTAGGGTTTGCTGTCTCAGGGTGATTCGAGTTTGACGAGAATGCCGTGATGATAAATGAAAAGGAGAGTCAGAGGTGACGCACAGCCCAGAGTGCCCCTGACAATAGTGAATTAATTTACAAAGGGTGAGTTCGTTCCCTGATAAGATATAGCGAATGGTCAAATAGCCAGCACATCAGATGAAATATTAACAGCGAATTACAACAGTAGTTGTACGTACTTGTCCTGGACAAGTCACTCCCCTCCGTTATACTAGTCTGATCCAACCGTGAAGCCTCCCGTCTTAAAATGATTTTCTACTTTCGTATTTTCATTGTTCAACTTTACAAGCATCGGGTCGTGGGATTTGCTTAGTTCACCGAGACTTGCATATTGGACTTAACAGGGACAACAGGGGCAAGCGGCAAACATATGGATGGGTGTTTGCGACAATAAGATAGTCGTAACGTATATAGATAAATGTGCCACCATCAACACAGACCTGTTTACTTTGCCTTGTTGCAGTATGACAGAATTGTCTAGGTTAGCTAACACACTGTTCCAGGAAAGTCCATAGAAGTGTCTGGTTACGACATCATTGACACCATTCAATTCTTGCATACCGTGTGCTACTACAACTAACTATGATCATATAATAGTCCCTAGGCTAAAGCGTCCCGCTTACTGGCGGGTCCGTACTGACCTTGCCATGTTCACAAACCACCAAGATTGGCCCGACCGTCCCATCCTTCTCGACGCTTCTCATAATCCCCTTAGCAGTCATCAGTTTCTTCCCGACTTGCAAGATCTCACACTCAATGTCCACAACAGAGCCCACCGGTACCGGACGGAGGTATGTGCAGTTCAACGTGCGGCTCACGCCGAGAAACTGCCAGAAGCCCGGCTTAGAAATAAGGTGCAGAGGAAGCGTAGTGAGAAAGTCAAATAGCGTTGCTGTGCACCCGCCATGCATGTTGCCATGACCGTTGCTGTGGGTGGGTTGTACGGTGAAGCGGAACGTGACGCGCGGCTGCGGCATGGAAGCCGAGTGGGATTGCACTGAGATGTGAGGCAGCAGGGTGGCCATCCATTCCTGAGTATAAGTCAGTGTCGATGCTGCTGATGAGAGATGATTCGGTAGAAAGCAAGTGTATAAAGGAGTTGGGGCCATGGCCGAGTCAGGACTGCGGGCAGGCTTGACATGAGGGATCTGGCTTGAGTGGGCCAGCATCCCAACACGCAACCGTGGCGTTGGCATGCACATTGCGCCCATTTATTTCACTGCAGTTCGTTCGATTGAGTAGCGTACAGGCGTGTCGGCGTCCCTTTCCAACTCAGCATACAGCTCTATATGCCTCTTGACTCGTTCAATTCCTTCAAGCTTCAAAATCGCCGCGATGAAGCCGGTGTTCGGATTCGGTTCAGCCATGGTAGGGAAAGGGGAGGCGACTGTCCTCTCCAATGCTTTGCGGGAGGTGGACGGCAACGAGACAACGGGCAACTCAATGGTTGTTGGCAGTCCAAGGTTCTTGTGCAAGGTCATGTGAAAGATTATATATCAGGGAAAACATCTGATGAAGTGCCTGAATTTAAAAGCCGACCTACATTAAAGTTCGTTGTTGTTCGACGTGCCGAGGCTAAACACAATCGCAATGCCTCGATATATGGATGCAGCGATATGTAACTATACCACATACGTAGTTGTAGATACCGAGGCTATACCTCGCTCCACTGCCGTTAGCTGCCTTTTCTTTGCAATGCTGAGATCGCATGCGAGCGAATGCTTCACGGAGACATCAGAAGATATCAGAGATATACTACCAAGTCATGCAGGCGGAGCTCGGTGGCTTGCATCAGCATGGAAAACGCCCTTCTAGCACTCCCTAGGAAGAAGATGATTCAGGAAAAGCAACCAAGCGGTCATTGCGAAGTAGCAATGGCACACAAATGCAGGAGACGAAGGCAGAATATATTCGGCGTCTTGTAAACAACTTTGTGGTAATTCTGTGCTACTTCAGACGACGATGACTCCAAACATAACTCGAAATACGACCCCTACATCGGAATCTCCCCTTAGACTATCTGCATCCACAACCCATCAGTACGCCACATTCCTCTCCGACCACGCCGGACTATCGACAACAACCACCTTCTTCCTCCCCGTCAAAACCGGCGTACCAGCCTCCAAACCCAGCCCCTCAACCTTGGCTCCTCCTTCCTCCAAGGCCCAGACCAACACTCCCAACCAATTGGTCCCTTTGTAGTCCAAGATCCCCTCTGGCACAGGGAACCTCGTCTGCGGGCCAATATTCGCCACATACCTTCCAAACTGCCACCCATTTACGAACAGCAAAACGCGGTACGCTCCATTCCCCCCCGCAGCGGAGGTGTCGTTTTGGAATACGAATGAAAGCGGGATGTCCCACTCGTCGCTCGGCAGGTCTAGATCGAAACTCGTGGTGTAGTACGCGACGCCTGGCTCGGAGACGCCTTCTTATGGGCTGCTGTTAGAGGTGAACAGGTCGCTTAGCGGATCGGGGGCCGTGTAGCCCTGGCGCTCGGCGAAGAAGCCGCCTTCGTTCAGGGGGCCGCGAGCGTGGTCGGCATACTCTTCGCCGCCTAGGTTTCCGGTGATTTTCCAGGTAATGGGTGTGTCTGTGCCGTTGGAGCTCGACAGGGAATAGTCGATGATGCCGCGCGGGGATTTCATGTCATCCACGCCGGGAGTGTCTTCCTCAAAACCCATGTTATCCACGATGACGGTTAAGACGTAGCTGTCGCCTGAGCTGAGCGTAGGGAGGATGTAGGTAGCATTGCTCCACTCTTCCCTGGGGCCACCGACGAAACTACCAACGAAGCTCCCGTTGAGGTACACAGCCGAGGCGAAGGCCCAGCCGCCGCGCGTGGAGAGAAAGAGGGACGAGTTGGTGCTGCTGGCAGTGAAGAGACCGCGGTAGAGCAGAGCCCCGATATGGAAGCCGTAATCGCTACCGTAGAGCGAGACTGGGGTCAAAAGGGGTTGGCCTGCGGGGTTGGTGGTGTTTGGGTGGTCTGCTGCGGGCCAGGCGCTGTCGTCGTAGGATGACGTGATTTCGGGGAGGGAGTCGAGGGAGTGCCAGACTAGACTGGGCAAGTCGGGAACGTCATACGAGATTTCAGGAAGAGTCAGGTTGGTTAGCCACGAGCCCAGAGAGTTTGTCGCGTAGTTTGTTTTGTCGCCGTTAATGTACAGTGTTGAGACATTGGACGGGGCACCGATCACTTCGATGGCAGTCGATGCGTTGAAGTCTGCGACGAGGTAGAGAGCTCCTGCTGAGATCGAAGCACTTCGCACAAGATATCCTGCTTTGACAATAACTGAGTCTGGGTTCAGGTTTGAAGTGCCGTATGGAGATCCAAGATCGGGCACCCAGTAGTCGTATGCCGAATCGCGGTCTGTCATTGTCAGCAACCATTTCCTTGCTCTGGGTTCAAGGGCACTTACCCAGGATGTAGACAACCAATTCCCCGAACTTGACAACTTTTCGTGTCGAGTCGGTTGTGAATTGGATAATCCACGCATCGGCTACCAATTTCTGTTGTACGTCCTCGCCCTCAATGACAGATGGTTCAGACTCAGTGCTAACTGCCAGTTCGTGAGTTTCGCCAGTATCTCCGTACACGAGCAAGACCGTCATATCGCTGAACTGTTTCCAGGTGAAGACTTCTGCAGTCGAGTAGAGAATTTTATTGTCGCCGACGCTGTAGTCAGTAATATGGATCTTTGAATCCCGCCCCTGCAGGGTGAGAAAGCCACCGAGCTGCGGGATCGTCAAGTCACCCGCCGACGTTGACACGCCAAGGGTATAGTCCGTTGACGCCTCGCTCGAGTAATCATATTGTCTCACAACGTAGAAATTGGTGTCGCTCTCATTGCCAATGAGAGGTGTGATAGCGAGGTCCGTGTTATTGGTGTAGATACCCCGTGTGAAGTTGACGTTGGGTGTCGCAGTCAAATAGTCACGGGAAACCTTCAGCATTTGCGCCTGCAGCTTGAGCTCGCCGTACTTTTCCCTCGTGATGGTGCGGCCATCTTCTTGGATTGCTGCGCCGTAGTCGTACGAGGTATAGGCTTCAGAGAAAGAGATGCCTCCCCAGTTCGTCCCACCATAGGTCTGCAGTTAAGTGAGTTAGACAGATTTCAGTCGCGGTGGACTTGCAATATTGGGGAACATGCCATATACTGTAAGATCGGAGTTATTAATGGCTCTTTAATTAATAGGAAATGCGGAATTCGGCTTACGAGGTTGAGAATAGTTACTCCAGCCGCATAGATATTCTTGTAGAAGACGCGCTCAAAAACATCACTCAGCAGTTCCGAGCAGTGCTCGAAACCGGGACCTCCCCACGGGTCGAATGAGCCACCTTGATACTGCGGATCAGTCAGTAAATAAGCTTTCAATAGTTCGATGGATGAAGCACCTCCAAAAGTGAATAAGGTGTTGTGGGACTCTGCTTCAGGTGGTACGCGCGATAGTCCGTCGGCAGGTAATTCGCGGGCCACACTGTCGGGTTGGACTAGACAGATTGTCAGTGTACGAAATCCTGGATATATGGAAGCAGCTACTGCCTACACAATCGAACCCTAACGGGTAACTGTCGTGTCCCTATGGTGTACCGTTAGCAGACCTTACGAGGGTCAAGTTGTTGCTATGCAGATACTTACATAGATATCAACCTCACCTTCACCGGTTCCCGGTGCGAACAAGCCGAGGGGACCCATGTCGTTGGTAATCAGTGGTACAACAATACCGACGTTTCGGGCCTGGTCCTCGACGTACTGCATGTAGTCCTTCTGTGGGAACGAGTCGAGGCCGAAGGCCCGACTGTATTCGTTCTCAGGTTGCCACAGAATGACCGGACCGCCTTCGGTGATTTGGTATTTTGCGATGATCTTACCGATGTTTTCCATATAGCTTCACGAAAAGTTAGTCTGCTGTAGTCTTGTTTCGATATGGTATGCATTACTTGTCGGTAGCAGCCAGATAATCGGGGGCATTGGTCCGCAAAAGACCCTTCACTCGCTGAAGCCATCCGGGATAGCCACCTCCAGTCACCTCTGCGTTGATATAGGGGCCGGGTCTCTGAGAAAGCAGTCAGTCTCCCGGCAGAGTAAGGGTTTGATGCAGATGCACGAACAGCAATTAGGTATAATCCCGCTTCAGAAGCCGCCTCAAAGAATGGCACCAGATCAAACACCCCCTCCGCCGTGAAGTTACCCGGATTTCCCTCGAGCAGCGCCCACATGACATAGAAACTGACGCAGTTGAACCCCATAGCCTTGATTTTCTGGAAGACGTCGAGATACAGCGACGGCACGGGCAGCCGGAACGGGTGGACCTCTCCACTGAACAACATGATGCGTTCTCCATTGATAAAGAGTGAGTGGTCATCCCAGGTCACGATTTTTTGCAGCAGTTCTCGCTTTTCTGGGTCGCGAGGCATATGGATGGAGAGCCGGGAGCGGTCATAGCCAGTAGCAAGGGCACTGCCTAGCGAGGCGAGCCCCAGCAAATTGAAGAACTTCATGGCGAGTAGCTTGGGTGATGGTCTGTGAGACTGACCAGACATACACTGAGGGGCAGCATAGGCATATGTCGAAGCAATTTTATACACACTGCCAGGAACGAACCCCTCGGCCCGTCTCGGGAGACCGCTCCCCAAAAGAACAAGGCGGGGTTGCCTTATTACGACCATTGTGACTTATTAATACGGCATGATCGTGGTTGGTTGTAAGTGCAATCCTTGCACTTCAGGGAATCAGGGATATAGGTAGGATCTGGTACGACGTCGCGATTGTAAGGCGGAGGATCGACGCGGGGTGAATCCACACCGAGTGCTTCCCGACGATATCACAGAGGCCTTTTCATCTCGGTTCAGGCCCCGAAAAGCGCCGAATGTTAATTGGAGCGCATGAAATTGGCCGTAGAGTACTACGTTTTAATTCCTTGGGATCATTATTATTCTATGGCACGTGTAATTAAGGCTGTAATGTACGCTCGTCCGTTCATCAACAGTCGTCCTGAGCAATTTATCATATATGGCGTGTCAAATATCAGTATACCTGGAATCATGTCATCCTGATTGGACAGCAGTGGTGAACATTTCAAGTCGAAAGTCGAATCTTCTGCTGATCGAGCTACTGCCGCCATGCGATATCTAGGGTGAGAGGTAAGCAACTAATTAGAGCTGGGGAAGCTCCAACTCAACACCAGCCACTACCTACCCTTCATCAGTTCCATCATGCTCAGTAGAAATCACTCCCACTAGAAATCACTCCCACTTCTAAGTACTCAAAATCTTGATACTATGCAAATTGCCCAGAATCAATGACTGGACTTTGTATATCCCGCACCACACCATGACCAACCCACCAATCAGCCACGGTAGCTCTCCGCTCTTCAAACTCCCGCTTGGATTCCGCACCTGCATCTGCCGCGACTTTGTCCTCCATGGCGCCAGGACAAAACACACCACCCACGGCGTCCTCGGCCCATCAGGGTATTTCTACTTTACCCTTGGCACTGACATAGTTGGGATTTTTGAGATCGGATCCGCTTACTTCTCACTGTGCCACTCATTCGTAGTCGATGATTGTTACGGGGCTTGGTGTCTAGTTTTGGGAATTTTTTCTAGCATCGAAAATGGTTCCTCTCAGGCGTGGATCAAAGAAGCATCAGTATATTCCTGCATACGGCTGTGCTCCAGGCCAACTCCGTACAACTGCCAGGCTGTTGGACGCCATGAATTCCGGGAAAGATGCAGCAAACGTAGCTCTTTGATAACGCCCCTTACCTACGCCTCTCGTGAAACAAGCACTTGCAGTTTCGCGTATAATGTTGGAACCGATTCAATCTGGGGCTGCCTATATATATTCTTCCAAGGAAACTAGCAGGTTGGGGCCATGCAAACGAACTAAGGCCCTCGAATATCAATAACCTAGTTATATGTTTTGTATGAGACAGATTCAATAGCTAGGAATTTAAGAATTCTATACCTGTTAGGATCCAAATTGCTAGGTTGGTTGCAGCGATCCTATGACATATGCTATTGGCCCCAAACTATTACCTAGTGTAGCGTATCTTTATGTGAACTGCGTTAAAGCTGACCCCACTGGGATCACCACAGGCAGATCCACAGCGCCTGGAAACTTGAAAACCATATCTCCCTGGCTTCATGCGTATTATTAAGTGGAAATCTAGTCTCTATACGTCACTCCTATCTGCACAAGGCAGAGCCATTTTGTACCACCTATCTCAGACTTCAAACCCAACACGTCGATTGTTTCCTTCTCGAAATTACCTGTGATATTTTCGAAGGGCAAGAAACAGCATGCTGATACGAGCTTCGGCATTTTATGCACTGATCCCCGGGACTATTGAGTGTTTAATTCCCCGGGCAGGAGTCTCTATTTTCTCGAATCACCTACTTTAGTCAACTTTCACGACTATCAGTGAAATGAAAGAAGCCTTAGCCCTGACATAGGACGTTGCTTGCTGGACGTAGGTGCTTTCTGTACTCATGTCGGTTGTTCAAATCAATTGCATGCGAAATCATATGTACCACCTTCCCAAAATAGGTTGTAATTAACCCTAGCTGATCGAAATACCAAATACCAAAAGCAACCCTTCATTTTCGTGAGGATAACAAATTCCTCGGGGTAAACATAACACGTGTATTGGAGTAAGAAATCCGTAGTCGCCCTTTTCCCATCAGAAGATCTTGATTTCCGTCATGTCCTTCGTATGGTCAATATCCTCGAACTCCGTCCCATCAACAGACTCAACCTCCAATTCGCACCGCCAAAAGGTACCAACCCGTTTGAAACCACCAGGAATGCTCTGGAGCAAGAGCCCATTCCAAAATACCCCATGCGGCTGATCCGATACCTTGTTCTTACCAATCTCGGGGTACAAGAATATCGCAAGTAGGTTACTAGTAACTTTCGGGTCATCCAGATACACACCGCCTTTCCAAGTTCCCATTCCCTCGTGAGGCGCACTTGAACAAAGCCGATGGCCACTATCGAGAATAATTTCCGATATCCCATCACTACTGGAGTCTGGTGTGCAGGTTGCTCCAAATACCCTAACCTTCATGGAGGCCAGCCACCTTCTTTGACTTTGCTGAAAGGACCGCTACCTGCGAGCTGAACGCTAACCTCCAGATCAGAACCCCCGGGCCAATTGATAGAGCAACCCAAGGTATTGAACTGAATGGGTTGTATCGCAGATGCCCAGGAGCACGAAGGTGCTACATATTCCTGATTCGGTAACTCCTTACCTTCATTGTCAAGTCCCTCCTTGGGCACTCGACTGGGATCATGGCTACGCACCCTCCACATCAAAGACGGGAGAAAATGGCTTTTCCAGTGTCCGGCGATGTACTCATCCGTCTCAATGCTCTCTCCCTTCTTCTTCAGCTGCTCGACGAAAAACTCAGCAATGGCCGATATAGCCGGCAACTTATCCGCGTTGTTCGTTAGCCTACAAGCTGCAAAGGACTCGACGACGTTGTACCAAGAGTCGACGCGAATGGAATAGCGCGGACCCCTATCTTCTTTCCACCGGGACACGACAGCATCGAAGAGGATGTGCTGAGTGTCGTAGTCGTCACTACTATGATCTTGAACCGTGGAGCTCAGCTGACCGGTCGGAGCAAGCATTTCGACTCCAGTCTCGCAATAGAAGCGTTCTTTGCATTCCCAAATCATTTGGTCGCGGTGGAAGTAGACCTTTCGAGGCGCGATCAGACGTTCTTGTACGCACCACCCTCTGTCTCCGACAGGTGTAAGCGACAGGTCCTGGAGTATCTCGTCGGCGGTGGCCACTCTGGGGAGTAGGTACACTTCTGTATCTTGTCCTTTCTTCTGGGTAGTGCCTACTGCTAGTGTAGTATTGTCCCTTTTGTGAAGAAATCCGTCGTGTACGCCCTCCGCCTGGGAGATGATGAGGGTCAGGTATGCATTGCCATAGACACTGGCCATCTTCACGCTCTGCTTGTTCCAATCCTCTGCGTCACGTTGAATGATGCATATCGCATCGATCCATAGGTAGCGAATCCCCAAAGCTCGGGTCACTGCCACTGTGTCCTTGAGTGTCGCAGGCAGGGTCGTCTCGTCAATACCAGCTTTGAATTCTTCGATATTACTAGTCAGCGTCACGAAGTTGGGCAAAGTGCCCCAGCAATAGCTCAAAGAAACGTATTCCGCTGGTTCATTCTGTGTCTCCAGCAGTTTTAGATGAGGGTCGCATGGGGTTCCCAGATCCAGGACTCTATCTGGTAGGGCAGAGCTGTCGCGGCTCAAACAGTGGTCGTGTTCCTCCAAGCATTGCTGATTCCACGAAGAAATAACATCCTTCGCCAAATATGCGGTCAGATCCTCCTGAATCACGCGGCAGTGGTAGACAAAGGTCGGTCTGACCCAGCTCGGTGTATCCTGTGCAGGCTCGATGAAGTCGTTCGTATTGTTCTTAGGGGTGGCAATGTGCAGGAGGGCCGAGTAGTTCTCCCATTCTTCACGGCGTATTTATAATAATATTAAATACGCCGTAGGTGTTAACCCTCGGTACCTCTACAAGTACTCCCTTAAGGGGCTATAGATGATATAGCGGGCCCTTAAGCCGCGTCGGGCGGTTATACAGGTAAACTTGTAGCCAAACGACTACTAAACCTCCTGTCCCTCCCTAAGTCTGTGCTACAACCCCTGCCTGAACTACCGATAAGTGTGGTAACGTGGCACTTAAATTCGTCCTCAGGGGTGGGATGCTGCTGATGTGCAGAAGATGCTCGACTATTTTTTTTGTCGCGACAAGTCGTAGTATCTGCTAATTGGGGTTCTCGTCGAGCGTATACATCTCAACCATACGCTCAAGTGGATAGACCGTAACGTGGTCTAGACGCTCGCAAGAATCGCGGCGAGAGGGCGTGCTGCGCGCCTTCTATCGTGAGGGGACGGGTTCGCCGACGAGCGTTATCGGATAGGCGAGGTCCGATAAGGGGCCGGATTAACGATTCGAATTCTGGACCGGCTGTCGAGTTATATTCCGCCGACGTAGTGCTTGACGGTCGACTGGCTAGGATGCTCGTAATCCTAAACTGCACCAATCTCCCTATTATCGCTAGGTAGGCGAAGTCAACAAGGTGGGCAGCGCGCCGTAAGGGTTGACTAAACCCCCTTGTGTGTCAGCTGCAGGATTCGAACCCGCGACTCGTCACCGACGCAAGTGGGCGAGGCTCAAATCGGGACTTATCTACCAGCGAAGTGACCAACTACACCAGCCGACTACGGAATACAATTAATAAGTATGGATTTCAAGAGGAGGATATCTATAATTTTGACGAGACTGGGTTTCTTATAGGTCAAATCTCATCCGAGATAGTTGTAACGACCTCTGATCGACGTGGAAGACCTAGAGCAGTACAGCAAGGGAATAGGGAATGGGTTACAGTTATCCAGGGCGTCAGATCGGACGGCTATACTATCCCTCCGTATATCATCTTTGCTGGTAAAACTCACCTATCTTCATGGTACGAAAATAGCCTACTACCAAAGGATTGGGTTATCGCGGTTACGAAAAATGGCTGGACTACAAATGAAAGAGGCGAGGACTGGATTCGACATTTCGATCAACATACAAAGCTTCGTACGAAAGGTGTTTATCGCCTCTTAATTCTCGACGGCCACGAGAGCCACCACTCGACCGCTTTCGAGCTCTACTGTAAAGAGAACTCTATTATCACACTCTGTATGCCTGCTCATTCGTCGCCCAAGCTCCAACCTCTCGACATCGGCTGTTTTCGTGCACTGAAAAGAGCGTACGGTAAAGAAATTGAGGATCTTATGCGGGCACATATTACCCATAACGTAGTCCACAGTCCAATTGCACACTTTGGCAGACCTTATACGACAATGTATAAGTTAATTCAACCACAACGCCTATCATCAATTGAAACTACTCAGAATCGGTATCTTCAGACGTCTCTACATCATTTCCACAAGTGCGCGCATTATGTCCGGGCTCGCCGCAGATTCTACAGCGCCGTACACGCGCGATTCGCCGCCTCGTACGACCACCAATTTGACGAAATTCGGCATGTAACTGCCCATCAACCTCTCGTTGAGACTGTAGGTCCTGTCCAGCTTGTATACGAAGTGACCCTCCACTCTCTAGCTGTTCTTTCTTCGCACAGCGACGTCGATTTAAGGTCTCATTTGCCTTTCGAAGTGATTCGACCTCGCCTTCTAAAAGGGCAAGCCGATGCATAACCTTCGTTGTACCTCGCGCAATCTGATCTATTCCAGCAAAAATTGACGTTGGTGAGCTATTTTGATGTCGTACAATCCTATTTTTCACATAATCGGTTTGTGATTGGGCTTCGGTTGAGTTGTTCGGAGTCTTTGATTCCCAAGGGACGGGAAGACCAGCCGAGCTACCCGGAGGTGTTGGCGGATGTAATTTCACATCGAGCTGTGATATGACATAATCTGCATGGTACGGAACTATTCCTACCCCTCGGAAACCTCCTTGGATATTTGAAACCGTGAAAGTTGCGTTGTACGCGTTTAAAAACGCCGGTAAAAGGTCTTCTTTCGAGATATGACTTATATGTGCTCGCATGAGATCTTCGATTTCTTTTCCGTACGCTCTTTTTAACCCGCGAAAACAACCAACATCAAAAGGCTGGAGCTTATGCGACGAATGAGGAGGCATACAAAGCGTGACGATATTGTTAGCTTTGCAATATACCTCGAAATCGGTCGAGTGATGGCTTCCGTGACCGTCGAGGATCAACAGGCCATGAGTACCTTTCGTACGAGACTTGGTGTGATGATCGAAGTGTTTTATCCAATCTTCGCCTCTCTCGTTCGTAGTCCAGCCATTTTTAGTAACTGCGATAACCCAATCAGGCGGTAATGGGCTGTTTTCGTACCATGACGAGAGGTGGGTTTTGCTGGCGAAAATGATGTACGGAGGGAGGGCATAACCGGACGACCCAACGCCTTGAATAACTGTAACCCATTCCCGATTTCCTTGCTGGGCTGCTCTAGGCCTTCCGCGCCGATCAGAAGTCGTCACGACCATTTCGGACGAGATTTGGCCCATCACAAAACCGGTCTCGTCGAAGTTGTAGATATCCTCCTCCTGGATCGTGTATTTCGCAATTGTATTCCGTACCAGGTCAAACCACGCGCGATACGCGTCGGGGTCTTCACAGAGGACTCTCTCATAGTCGATCCTTCGATTTAAACGCGTCCGGAGGTCTGGTTGTCGTCTTACGAAGCTCGAGGCCCAGTTGACGCCGACGCGTCCCGCGTCGCGACTTCGAAGTAATCGGTTGGCCATATCTTCAACACCACTCAATCGGGGAGGAAATGCTCGCGAATCTCGGTCGGTTATATGTCGTACGATTGCCTCTTCTTCGGAAGGAGTCAACTTTTGCGTTGGCGATCGCGTAATCGCTCGAGCGGTTTTACCGTCGCGTCGATACGCAAGGGTTCTAAAAGGTACGTTATAGATCTGGCCAGCGCGACGTACACTTAATTTTGGATCAGATTGAAGCGCATGTAATGCTAGAATCATATCACTTTCATTCCAAGAACCAAACATAGTTATGTGGTGAAAAACCGCAGGTCAAAGTGGTAGCGTACGAAAATCTGCCGAAGTGTGCAATTGGACCGTGGACTACGTTAGTAAAGATTGTTACCTCGTTGGCATAGTATCTCTATATCCTAGACCGCACCATCCTTCGATGATCTCCCCCATCCTTAACTATTCGCATAAATCAAGCAAGCAAGCGAAACATAAGCACCGCATCACTATATGCTTCTCTCGCATCTTCACCGGCCCCACCAAAACCAACATCAACAGACTCGTCTCCAATTGATACGTCCTATTTTGAGACCACATCTATAGTCCAAGGTTTTCGACCAGCGCCGCAGCCACCTCGATTGCATTTCATCACTTTCTGCAATATGGATCGCCGCCCCGCCAACCTTTGAGGGAATTTCAACCAGTGTCTGCGGCCTAATAACAGGTAAATGGCATTACTCACACTGATGAAAAGGAATCGGTTGTCCTCAAGCTAACAGAGCTAAGGGGCTTGTCAGACAAGGACAAACGAATATATCCTTGGAAATACGCAACACCGGGCTAGAGAAACGATGCGGATCTTATCGTCCGTACTTGGAGCAGATGTCAGAAAACACTTTGTCATGGAATAAGCTTTTCGACTGCTATGCTATTTCAGAGGCAGCTCAGCTAGTGATTGAGTACATTATGCAAATAGCATATAAAAGGAATGAAGTACTCTTCATCAAGCCATTTAGATAAAAGAAGACGCGCTACGCTAAAAGGACCACCGCCACGCAACTTTGCATTTTAACGACTACCAGTATATACTCAGTATCACCACAGATGACATGGCCAAATATCTTCCTCAGGCTTCCTTCGTGTTCCTGGAGGGGTTTCCAAGCATAAAATCAAATTAGGAGAACGCTCCTGGGAGACGGCGTTGGGGTCAAAACCAGAGTATTGTGGTCACCTGTGATTATGACCAATAGCTTCTAGTTAACGCATGAGTGTTCTGGAGCTCCAACGATACGTCATATATCTATACTGAACGATTAGGTCTGTGAAATCATAGAGAAAACTCGTAAATTGTCACATGCCGCTAGCAGTTGGGCATATACAATGTTTATGGCAATGTACTCTATGTTATCTGACGGCCATCAAGTGACAGTAAGGATGATTTCGTGTGACTAAACAGTGACACGAAACCTAAGCATCTTCAATCCCACAGGAGTCCTTCCTTCAACGACGTAACTAATACGGGGTATCAACGACTGTAAGAACAGGAGCTTTGGGAAATGTAAACAGTAAGAAAACCACCAGTCCTCCAATACTGCATCGGCATAATGTCACACCTTCTCTCGGGTCATTTAGGCAGTGAAAATATTAAGGCAGATATTTCACACACTCTCACGCGGCTTCGTGGGAGCTTGATTCATGATGCTGTCGGCATCATCATGGCGTGTCACAATCGCACCAAAAGTTGTTCCATCCTTTGCGGTGCCCGCACCGACATTTGGTCCCGGTCCTCCTGAGCCACCAAGCTCCCAGCTGCCAACACGCTCGTGCCTGGCTCCACTTTTCACAATTGCGACGTCTAGATCCGACGCCATCTTCTCGGCTCCCTTGAAGCCCCCTAGACTATTCTTGCGTACAGGCTCCACACGGCGAATCCTCAGCCCGCCAAAGACAATAGCTGCAGCGGATACGAGTCCAAAGATGGCCATAGCCACGACAGCCCCTATTACGCCAGCAACTGTGGGGGAAACCGTAACATCTGTGTTCCCCTGAGAAGACTCTGAGCTGCTGCTGATATCCTCGAGAGCTGCGCAAAAGGAAGTGACAGAACCGCACGTGTCGCACCAAATTGCGGTGTCCGTGACGGCGAAGTCCAGCATGTTTGCTCTGAACTGGTGGTATCTCATGCGGGCTTGCGAGTTCCCGAGCCCGAAGAGTGGATATTCCACAAAAGGCGCTGTGGCATTAGTACCACTGCGGTAGAGAAAGCGAATCCATAGATCCTCATTCACAGGATATGAAGACGAGTCATTGCCCACGCTGAATAGTTCAAACACCATAGCCGAACCAGGCTCAGGGACCAAAGTGAACAGCGACGATGCATGGCCGTCAGACAGATCAGATAATGCAAAGAAGGCCAGCATGGGCTCGTAAGAGCCGAATATCAGGCTCATTTTGTTGGAGTAACCACCCGAAGCGATTTGGGCCTGAAACTGAGCTATAATTTTGCCAGCGAGGGTGCGTCCGGCAATAGCTCGAATCATGTCACCTTCCTTCAAGCCTGAGACAGATAGGTTGCCATTCAAGGATAACTCATGATCACCAGCAAGCGTCATGAGTATGTTCAATTCGTCTGCGCTCAGTGTTTCGCGAATTGTTTCGTTGTGATTGTATTGATATCGAGCGTAATCGTAGAGATCGTATGCATGGTCCAAAGTGACGGTAGTCATCGGGATAGTGTCTGCAAACGTCGTGGACCACAGATTTTTGTAGAACGAATAAGTTTGGTTATACAAGTCGGCACTGGCCGGGTTGGTTTTGAAATCATTGGCAGACTTCCACCACTCGGTGCATGTGACATGACCATCCAGCCTAGATCACAAATCAGCAGTGTGAGACCAGGGCTGAGGCAAAACTGAGCTCACCATATTGAGCTGGGCTCCAGCGTAGACATCGATTGAATGTTTGGGTACTGGTAACCTTCCAGTGGGTAGTTGACCAAGGAACCATTCGCAAGCACCGACGCGTTCATACCGCCGTTATTGTAAGCAAATGCTTGGGTGATAGGAGGATACAAGCCCTGCATGAAGGCCAAAGCGCCTCCCGTCACGAAGTCATCCGCGGTGGAGAAGATGGACAGTTGGGAATTGTCGAGAGCATTTCGCTCGACACCAACGATTGGAAAGCTTTTGGTGACTTCATTCTCTTCGTCGCTGAGGGTCGTATTGGCCGAAAGGTATCGGTCTCTGAACACGGAGCCTTGTGCGTAGAGTTGCTGGGCGCCGTACGGGGTCAGACTGGCGTGGCCTGCCGCGGGGCCCCATATCGGTGTACGTTCGCCATGGAAAATGTATGCGAAGGATGACCAAACAGTTACGGTGGATTGTGAGGAGGCGCAAGTCGCCGAGAGGAGAGCTAGAAATACTTTCAAGTCATGAGGAGCCATATTGTGTATGTCTGCGGATGGAAGGGCGGTCGGTAGGGGGTTTTCCGCACAACCATGGGGGAAGCGATAGGTGTAAGATCGGATAGTAGGAGAATTGCTATCGTGAGATAAAGGAGCGAGGACTGAAGACAGCAACAAGCTTGGGACGGACGAGGGCGACGAGATAAATGGAGTTGCAACAGAAAGGAAAGCAGGTACGAACTCCCTGTGGCTACCATCGCGGGGCAGCTGGGTGGTGGCTTCTGCATGTGACCCAAAGCTCCATGCTCCCATAGTCTACTTCTGCACCAGGATCACTTCCTGCATTGATTTCAACTTCCCACAGCTCCCACGAACCCATGATGGGCGCAGGCTGAGGACTTGTGCGCAAAGTGCGGTGCAGCGACATGCAAGTGAGCGCAGATAAAGCAGAGCAGTACCATAGTGCTGTAGCTATCTGATAACAACGATAACAACTTTAATCCCTGCCATGGCGGGGAAAAAGGACTCTCTTATAGGCTCGCTAGGGGGGTGGTTCAAGTGGTCAGCCAATCATTGCCAAATTGAGACGGAAAGCTTAAAGTGATTGCATGAAACGGCTGCGCTAGTAGTGGGGTAGGTCGCTTTGGGGGAAGCTGCTGGGGTGGGTGGTTCCGTCGGATTCCGTCAGCGGGGTGAAGGTGGCTGGTAATGTTGTGATAAGAAAGTAAAGAGCGGTATTGGCGTGAGGGGTTCGGCTTGAAGATGTCGCATTTGGTCACAATTGTGCCATTCGTGCCGTGCAATGACAGGCCGACGAGCCTGAACGCCTCACTCTAATACGATGAATTGTACTCTACTGGTGAGCAAGGTCCGGATTCGACGCGGAAGAAGCTTGCGCCATCAAGCTTCATCTCCCTGCTGCATACAAAGTACAAATTTGGTGGACGAGATGACAGCAATCAGCCACGGTACCCTTGTCGACTAGCACCCAGAAGATGCAGTGACAACGTCATTTCATGCAAGGAGAAATCGAGAAATCAACTATAACCAGCCCATCAGACCTACCTACCCGGCCTCATGATTGTAGGTGGTCGACTGTGTCAAGCCATCAGCCACGGACATTGCTGGTATCAGGACTTCTGCGACAAGGATGCCGAGTACTTCCTCCACAGCCTGACGTGTTTGTTACGCTTTGTTGTGCTCGGGAAGAGATGGCAACGTAGGATTGTTATGGTATGTAGCAATGCAGAAACAAGCGATCAAGCACAGGTCAAGTCGATTACTGGGGGATGCTACAAGCATCAATAGTGATCATGAAGCCATTTACAAAGGCAGTTACCACTGTTCGGAGGTAGCAAACTTTTCTGAGCCCAACTAGGTATCTGCGTCTACAGCATTGGAGCCCACTACTATGACTGAGGCTCCATACCATTCCAAGCTTGTGAAAGGAAACCCAAGGTTTGGAGTCCCTCCTTTAACAATTCAGCAACCTATACCGCGTGTGGATAAGCCTCCGGACCCTAGGACGAGTTCTACTTCAGGGCCAACATTTGTCGTGTCTCCCGTCGCAGAAGACAAAGAGTAGTAGCTCATAGCGGGTTCCACAACCAACGCAACGAGCAGGAATCTCAACGTCGGAAACGGCATGATGGTATATTGGGCAAGTTGGCTGACGTTCTAGTGTCGCGAAGTGTACAATACTCCCTTCCGTAGGTTACCAAATCGAATTATTTTGCCCTGGAAATTATTCTTAATGCCAGGGCAACCGCTTGTTGGTTTCGAGCATAGATGGTCGTGTCACCACACAATACGTCAGAAGGCATAATTACGACCAAAATGAAGCGTCATCCTTACTTCGGACTGAACGCATTCTACTGATAAACTACTACATACCAGCATATTAATCTCGACACTTTCGTCTTTATCTTCTACCTTATCCACGCTGCGGTTCTAGCCCTTATAGATGCAAGCAAGTGTTTGTAGCCTGGATACAACGAAAGTTACAGGGGAACCTTGAGTTGTCTTGGAAGAGCTGGTAAAATTATGGATTTGGGGGCATGGGGGGTTGTAGGGAACAGAAATTGGGTGAGAAGACCGCGATGATCCAGGCAATCGGAACCCTATCAATACTGCCCGGTCCCTTATAATCTTCGCTATTGTTTCCACCTGCTCTCTGTTTAAATCATGGTCCTCTGCGCTGTGGTCTCCACAGCGGCCCATTGGGGACCGGGTCGTCCCTATTCCAACGTATACCTCAGCTGGGAATTCTGTCTTTATCATGACTGACAGTTCTGATAATAAGCCCTTCATGGTCAGATTTTGGACTCCACTCCCACCTTCTCTATCTCCAGCGAGCCATTTCTCGTTGTCACGTCTTATTTTATCAGAAATATGGTGGTTGTCAGGTGAAAAGATCGGATGGTTTGAACTTACTGGCTGCCGAGATATGCATTCGTGAAAGGTTCGCCTAGAGGTTGGGCGTATGATAGAGAAGCAGAAGTTGATGGATTTAGTACTTTTAGGGCCGTAATAAATAAATAGAACTACGCATGGGAATTTTTGCAATGAGAGGGACCTAGGTAAACAGTCCAGGTCTCGAGATGAAGAAGCAAGGGTCAAACCTTTTGACCCGGTCCTTCCCCGATTACCCCCTACCCATCTTGTCAAACCTCGAGGCATGTTTCACTTAGAACCACCATATGAAAGTTTGTCCGATTGTAATCACTGCGGGTTCGACGGGTTCGACGGGTTCCTGGCTTCGCGGAAACATAGAATAAGCCAGGTAGTCAACATAGCATTCCTTTGACACCGGAATTCCATGGGCAATCCTGGGACAGCTTGTGTGTATATACATGTTTGTGTCTACAGATCGTTACATGTTAGCAAACCCTCGCAGTAGGGACGAATATGTACGATTTATGGCTAGTCGTATGATATGAATTGCGTATTTCACTCGACATTCTCTGATCAGTCGATTTGGATGCGGACATCAAGCAGCTAGGTTGCAATGCTGAAGTATAAAAGAATAACAATATCATAATGTGCGCTGGTTGCAGCGCTTGGGCCAATTGCCCATAGATAGCCCTTCTTTCGGACTTAGTCTCATCATCATACAACCCCTCCTGCCTGTATTGCCGACATAATGCACGAGCAAGGATATGTGGCGTGTGCTACTGCACGACAGAAGCTGCAACTGTTCTCTCCGGACGCTATATGAGCCCTGGGAGCCCGGCCACTCCCCTCGGTGCTGTTGAAGTTAAAACCGGCCCAAAGTTGCACCATCCTGAAGTAGGGTGAGCTGTCAATTTCTTGCGCGAATAACCAGCACTACATCCTGCTTGCGGTAGGTTCTTAAGTGTCTAGAAATACCGTTACGGGCTGCTTACTTGCGCATGGTGGCTGCAGCCCAGTCAAGCTCTAACGTAATGAGTATGTCTCAAACGGTAGCACCCAGCATGGCTAACAAGAGGTTACCAATCGTCAGGAAATGGTTTCGTATAAAACTGCGACCATGACCCAGTCCCGTGCTTATGTAGTTATATTTCCATCGTCAATGTTCGCCATAGGCTTGCAATTCATCATCATTACAAAAAGTCCCAACGCGCATTCAACTTCAGATCCTGACCTGCTAAATAACATATTTTCATACGCCGAACAATCAGACGACCCGTCCATATCCAAGATATGGCACCCGCAAAAGGCACAATCTTGCTCACGGGCTCCAACGGTGGACTCGGCTCTTCCATCGTAGAACGGGTTCTACATCAACCGGACATCGCCCAGAACTACTACGGAGTCTATACGGTTCGCAAGCCCGAAACGGCCACGGCCGTGACGAAGTTGCTCAGTAAAGCGGCTGCAACCAAGCACTCGTACGAGCTGCTGGTCTTGACCTGGCCAAATTAGACAACGTCCGAAAGGCGGCAGACGACATTAACCAGCGCGTGTCCGACGGGAAACTCCCTCCTATTCGAGCCCTGATTATGAACGCTGGATACCAGGAGCACACAACTCAGTCTTTCACGAATGATGGGTTTGATATGACGTTCCAGAGCAACTACCTCTCACATTTCTTGTTGGCGCTGCTTTTGCTGCAGAGCATGGACAAGAAGCATGGGAGAATTGTCGTGCTGGGGAGTTGGTCGCATGAGTATGCACGAGGATTACGACAATGGTGACTATGCTAACCTGGTATTACAGTACATCAGACCCCAGAAACAGTATTGGGCCCACCGGGGGCGCATACAAGCCGGAGAAGTATCAACAAATCTTCAACGACCCCATAAACACCGATATTCTGGCGAAAGGGGAGTGGAGCTCTGAGAATGAACACCCCGGCAATGCGGAAGCAGGCATGCGAAGATACGGTGCCTCAAAACTGTGTCAAGTCCTTATGTAGTAAGTTCATCTCCCCCCCCCCCCCCATCCCATCCCCCTTGTCATGGGATTGCCGCTCGGGGTCAAACAGCTGAAACAAGGCTAACCCAAACGACAGCCGCGAGCTATCAACACGCGTCAACAATGGTCCGAAGCTCTCCCATATCTCCGTCCTCGCCGTTGACCCGGGCGCCATGGCAAGCAGCCTCACTCGCCGCGGCAACTTCCTGATGCGAATCATCATCCCCGCGGTCTTAAGGCTAGTTGCCATCTTTCCAGATTGGTGGAATCCCAACGGCGACTTCCAGTCGACTTGGAAGTCTGGAGGCGACGTTGTCCGTGCTGCGTTTGATACCAAGACATTGGGCGAGTGCCCGAATGGGATCTACTTAAACGGTAGTGCTTTCGCAGAAGTTGGGCCCGAGGCTAAGGATGTAAATAAGTCTGCAAAGCTGTGGCGGGACAGTCTGGGGTATGCAAGTGTCAAGGAAGGGGATACCATGTTGGCGGACTGGCTCTAAGAAACGTTGCTCTGTATAAGTATCAGTTGGTATGGGATTGGCTTCAGTTCCGGGCAGAATGGTTGGGTGTGAAAAAGATGAACTATTTTCTCATCGTGCTGTTATTTTATTGCTGTAATCATTCTCTAAGATCTAAAATAGAAGATTGTACCTTGGTCATCAAATTCTCCCTCAGGACGAAACATCCGTGTCTGGAAGAAAGACGTCCCAGCGAGTATAATTAAGCCTGTGGCCCCGGGATACTACATATTATAACTTTGCAGCCTAGCGCAATGTTCACATCCTGTGACTGTAAATACGCTATGCTTCGAAGCAATAGAGACATGTGATCAATGTCGCTAGGGTTTGTGGTATGGTTGTGGACCTATCTGCTTGCCGTCCAAGTCCCAAGAGCACCCAATAGTCTATAGATTTCTTTTGGAAATACTCACGTTCCCACGGCCAACGAATTGGCTGCGGGGCTGATATCGATACCACGCAGTCTTGTGATCCGTGGCTTGAATATGTGGTTGAAGTAGTTACATTTATCCTCGCGCTAGTTACGTATTACCCGTCGCTTGTCTTATATCACCCGCCAAAGCCGCGGCGGTGACTACTTACTCTATGATCGTCCGGCTATAGCTTCCTGCAATATTGATCATATATTGCATCTATATTGCATGAGTGTGGCAGGCGATCAATCGTCGTAACGCTGCAATACAGCTCAAATGGTTGTGATGCTGTGGCATCACCCCTTTTATGCTCATTGGATCTCAAATGAAGAGCAAGTTTGTCAAAAAATACCCGTTCCTGTTTCATTGTTCATGCTGTTCCGCCCAATCTGCGGCATGAACATCTTGGGTGACCACAGATCGGGTAAATCGTGACCAGTGCAGGTCTTGTGACATAGCTTGTTTGTGGTGCATCGTCAGACTTCCGAGATAGGTGTTACTCATACTGTAAGGATGATGCCACTCCAGTCTAGTATGAGAGATAAACCTACTTTGAAGCAGCCAACCACGTTGACCGACGCGCTGTCATAACCTTCCTCAGCCCGCTTGAATAGCCACAATGGGTACACATAACATTGGCAGTCCATACTGCCGTTCTGATCCCACAATCTGGGCCTGAGAGCATTCTGATGCTCTGAAAGCCTTGGGAACATGAAGATCGTCTGTTTCATCCAGGCACTGATACTGTCTCTACCTTGCTTCACAAGCTTCGTCCCACCTGGTCCACATCCCAGCATCGTGCGAGTACCAGATCGTCAAAGCACCCAAGCCAGTCCTGGTGTCAATAAAGGACCGGGCTATATCAAGTCCACGCTCCAACAGGAATGGATCAACGTCACCACAAACGACACGCTCTCGCGGCGATGGGGATGGGAGCCCCTATTAGAATTCCAAGCCGGGATCGTCTATATAATGGAAAGTGCGAAGCCAATACATCTTTTTCCCACTTAAACAACCACAGACTGACATTCTTGCTACAGTCGATATTGGCACCCCAAGCCAAACCATCAAAGTCATAGTTGACACAGGATCCTTTGAGCTTTTCATCAACCCTAACTGTGACCGAGCCGCCGACCAGAACTTCTGCATTGATTCAGGACACTATGATCCGACCAGGTCGAGCACGGCGAGGAATCTGACAACTCGGTATTATGTCACATTTGGCACGGGAGGGTTTCTGGGGACGTATTTTAGTGATACGCTTTGGTTCGGTGATGATTGTACGTGGCTATCCCCTCACTCCGCTCCTCCCTTGATCCGTGTAGATGACGTGGGTGAAGACAATCTTTACCCGGATTTGCCTCGTCTATATACGTTGACCAGTCATTGAAAATCGGGGCGAAATGCTGATTTGGCCTGCGACAGATTGGCCAGTGACGGACCTTCAAATGGGCGTATCAAGCGACAGCGACTACGTCTGGGCCGGCCTCGTGGGCCTAGGATACGGGCAGCGGTTCAACACCAAGTATCCAACTCTGATAGACCTTCTGGTCACGCAAGGATACATCCAAGTCCCCATCTTCAGTCTCGGAATAGGAAGCGAAGGAGGCGGCTACAGTAAGTCCTGGTCATTCCCACTCGCACCCCCTGAACTGCCAACCTTTGGCCTGATTCCATGCTGGGCTGATAAGTATCCCAGGCGACATCATCCTTGGCGGTGTTGACTACCACAAGTACTCCGGCTGGCTCGAGCCCCTCGACATCTACCCACCCCCAGCGTCTCAAATGGACCAATGGCACCAAGCCCAATATTGGGTGAACCTTACCTCCCTCGGCTTCACCCCACCGGGCCAACCTACCATGGCCCTGACAAGCAGTGACTTCTCCCGTATAATGCTCATCGACACGGGCTCCACATACTCCTACATCGACGCAGACCTCGTCGCGACGCTCGCACAGCAGTTCAGCGCCACTATTGACGAGCAAGGGGTGTACTATGTTCCCTGCCGGTTCCGGGACATGGACGGGTATGTGAATTTTGGGTTTAACAGGGGAAACATGGTGATTAATGTGAAATATGCCGATTTTGTCATTAATTTTGGGAGTCAGTGTGCGCTGGGGGTGCAGCCAGCGGATGCGGGGGTTGCGACTTGGGTTTTGGGGGATACGTTTATTAGGGGCGCTTACAGTATGTTATACTTCATGTTCAAGGGAGAGGACGAGGGTCTGTAGTTCATTGATGGTAGTTGCTGACATGGTGTGCAGTTGTGTTCGATCAGCAGAATGACGCCATCTGGTTGGCCAACTATGAGCCGTGTGGTAGTGGACTGGCGGCGGATCTCAGAGAGGACGCAGGGACGCAGTTGTGGGAGGAATTGTACGGCGGATGTTGAGAGCGACAAGACGCCTTGCTACGGGAGGAACATGTCCATCTATACGTCAGGCCCCCGAATATCCTCTCCCAGCGGCCCCTGTCTGGTCCAGATATTCATCCCAATCTTCCAGCCGCTGGTCACCGGCAACCCAGCATGCAGATTCCTCTGGTCACCACTGCCATCCTCGTGCAAATTCTCCCAATAGACCGCATTGCCCACCACAGGCCGGAAGGTAACTCCGTTCTCCCACGTCTCGTCACAGTCGACAAACTTACACCACTCATCCCCCAACGGCGCATCCAACAACGGAAAGTTTGTCCCTCCCCCGGTTACGTCGTCCGACGCCGCCACATACGCAAAGAAGGAACTCTGCCTGTTACCACCCAATGCTGAGGTGGCATGTATTGGGTTCGTGTACCAATCCGTGTGGAAGTGGTAGTGTTCGCCCTGGCCGTATTTGACGAGCTGCACGGGCTCGAGATGGGTTCGAGGAGTGTCGAGACCCTGGAACAAAAGGGCGCGCTGCTCGATGCATCGAACAACGGAGTCGCGAGGGACGTTGGTCGATTGCGAGGTGCGGGTTTGACGTAGGCCTTGGGCGCCTGAGCCGTCAGCTACGGCGGAGTGGGTGAATGTGTCTTTGCTGTTGGGGATTAGTCGAGTTAGTTATCAGAGACGTCGTGTTTTTAGACAGCTCGGTCGGTGTGGTTCGTGCTCACGTAATTTCCGTCAGATGGTCTCGTTCCTCGGGCGTTAGGAAATTGGCCAGGTAGATGACGAGAGGCGATTTAGAAAGTATGTGAGTCTTGTATGCCGGATGACGGCAGTCGTCGCCTGATGACAGAACCTTTTGCGCATCGTCAGAGCTATGGCTGTGGGCGAAGCTCGTCGCCGCTATCGCGAGAGCAGACAGGAGGACTGTTGTGAACGGCGCCATCGTGAGAGGGGCATGGAATCGCAGTTGTACAAGACCGAGTTGCTGATCTCCATATTGAACCTATAAAAGTAAAGACAGCCAAGTTGACCGATGACGCGGGGTGAGAGATGAAACGCGATTCGTCTCTGCAAGAGCACAGCTCAGCTTGTTTAGCGGGCCATCTGAAGTTTTCACGCTAATTATTGTCTGATGTTTCCCCTGCAGCTCGTCGGAACTGCCCCTGATCTGCAGTTACCCAGTGGGGAGCTCGAATGGTAGTTCCTCTCAACGTTCCGCCTGAGGAGACGCATATCGTTGTGAATGTGCAAATATTCGACCTTTGCGATCCGAAATGAGGGGTTTACTGACAACTACGATCATTGCAGCAGCAAGTACTGTTGCACGATGCTGGGAATATGTAGATGAGCCGGACTTCTTGCGAGCCGTGTCGGACCACAACCCAGTTTTGGTTGCCTGTAGGTGAATATTCAGTGTCATGTGGCCCGACGTCCTTGCTAATTGATTAATCCAAATCTAGTTGTTGAGGTATGCTTGAGAATGTGAGATGAGTGCCTCTTTTAATCGTGGATGCTTACACTGCACTGTCGTGTTATAGCCTTCAACGTGAGTACACCCGTTCCATCTTAATGGTCTATTGCTAACGGAACTCAGAGCTTCCAGTCAAGCCCTCGAGTCCGAATGGACGTCAGTCGCCAAATCGGAGAAGGCTTTGGTCACCGTCGACTGCAGTACCAAGACCCAGCTATGCAAGGACTACGAAGTCATTTCGTATCCCGCGCTGCGTTACTTGGACGGTCACGGCAAGATGATCTCTTACCGTGGGCCCAGGACAGCTTCGTCGTAAGTTCGCTCTGCGTGATGACCCGACTCAGAGCCAATCACTCACTGGCCTTAGAATCATCTCATTTCTTAGAAGAGCTGCACGGCCGGCAGTAACTCCACTGAATGCCAAAAAGATTACGGCCTTTCAGTCAATCGACGACACTGTTATTGTGGCTCACATCAACCCCAAAGATGAGCATATCAAGACCCAATTCCAGACGATCGCGCGCGCACTGAAAGATCGTGCATCATTCGGGTCATTGGAAACCACGGGTGCTAGCTCCGTTGTTTGCTACAGCAATCAAGACGATGAACAGTCCGTCATCTCGGACCTCACGGCGATTGAATCCCTGGACATGTTCATTCGAGGCTGCATGACACCCCTGATTGGAGAGTTCACCCGACGATCGGAGTTGAAGTACCTCCAAGTATTCAGAACCCCCCCAGATCAGGAATAAGCCCGGTGTGCTGACAAGCGAACTAGGCCGGGAAATCTATCGTTTACTACTTCGCTACGGATCTTCAACGGCAAAACTCATACGTCAACATGATGAGACCAGTTGCGAAGAAGTACCGGGAGTACCTTAGCTTCGTCACCGTCGATGCCAATGAGTATGGAGACATGGCACTCGCTCTGGGGATACCAGCAGAGTCATTCCCAGCAATCTCTGTGCAGAATCCGATGTACGGACAAGTCTTCCCACTCGATACGGCAGCCGAGATCACCCCTGAAACCATCGAGGCTTTAGTTTTGGAAATTGCGTCTGGCAAGAGGTCGCCCTGGGATGGGACTTCGAGCTCACCAGGGATGGGGCACTCTCATGATGAGTTGTGAGACTCCTCGTTTGTACATATGTCTTATTGAGGCGCTTCGTCTTCATGTAACCCTGAGCCGGGCATACTTATCTTTCTCCTCTTCTGTATACATCCGGTCCTCATGCTCCGTAACCCCATCGCTCCGCAAACGACCACTCTCGACACACTTCTTGAGTGCTAGGGTAAACTCATGAATAGTTCTAAGAACTTGGGGTACACGGGAGTCCTGTCCATGTCAGTCTCAGATTCCGTTGCGTTTGAAAATTATGCAGCTCTTACCCAAATCCAGAAACAGGATCCCATCCCTTGGTGGCCGGAAATCCCTTTGTGCCACAACCCGGATTATTCCCAGTGGTGATGTCGGTAAACAACTCCGGATGTTCATACTACATCGCATCGTCAGCCTCCATCAGCCTTTCGAGGCTCTGCCTTATCAGAGTTCAGCTCACCAGAACTTGATGCACAAACCCCACCGTGCTCTTCCCAACTGCTAGCCTCTCCTCATTAATCAAGTTCAAAATACTCCCAAACAACGGACACGAAGCCGACGTCCCCCCAATACGAATCAACTCCCCTCCATGTGAGATAACAAGGTTGTCCCCATTCGCCGCAACATCCGGATACGCCCTCCCCAGCTTATTGTACCGCCCCTTTCCCGAATAAACATTACTGTAATTCTCTCCACCACCCTCATATCCTTCAAAACTCAGATTCGCACTCGCCAGGAACCCCTTGACGTGTCTTTCCTGCCACGCGGGCCGATCAAACACATTTGAGAACCCCCCTCCACTCGCAAATCTCTCCGTTGGCACCTCATCCGCAGCTTCAAATTTCCCGGACGGGAGGTACGTCGATCCTACCGCAAGCACATATGGACAGTTGGCCACAAACTGTGGATGGAACACCTCGTGTCTTTCGCCGACACATCCGTCCGGCAACGGATCCCCACTAAAACTAGCCACCCCGCTATCCCCCGACGCAATCAGAACCGTCGTTCCTTGCAAACCCAACTTCATGATCTCGGCGCATTGGCGCTGTTGGTACGAGGCCGGGAGATCGATTTCACCCCCGCTGTAGGAGATGGAGATGACGTTGGTGGGGGAGTAGACACCGCACATAAGCTCGCCCTGGTACCCGCCCGGGTTCGGGTTCGGGTAGGAGGGGTCGAGACACGCCGGACGGACGCAGTTTCCCGTCTCGTTGAAGGAGGTGGAGAGGCAGTAGGAGCCGTCTAGGGCATTCCAGAGGTCTGTTTTAGAAGATGGAGTATTAGACGTAAGATAAAAGTAAAGGAGGGGGTGGCGGTGTGGGGGGAAAGGAGGAGCCTAGGAGCCTTACTGTTGAAGAAACCACGGTACGGTGTGTTACTCGTCGTCTGGTTGTATTGATAGTACTCGTCGTCTACTTGAAACAAGACCGTCTGCTGAGGCCAGATCAGTCCGTAAGCCATTTGAAAGTCGAGATTCGACTCGGCGCCCGCTGAGCTAATCGACTTGGCTGGGCCTTCACCGCCGTTGATGGACCGGAGCTCGGGGTGTGTTCCGTTGGGAATGTTTCTGCATATCATTAGCGCAAGACACCTAGGGTTCGTCTTGGAAGGGACGAATCACTCTGTGAAAGCCCAGAAAAAGGTATCAAGGTCTTCTTGTGCATAGTGCTGGCCCAGGCTCTGAAAGATTCCCATCTTATTGTCGGGGTGGGCTTTTGTGCCGTTGGGAATCTGGTAGAGATCTACCCAATAACATGACATCAGTATGTGCTGATCGGCAACTCGAAGCTTGCGGAGCTACTCACTTCGGATACAATCTGGTGTGATGTACCTGTCGCAGTCGCCGTTCAACTTGATAGGACTATTCGCAGGCACTGTTTCCACCGGTAGAGCGAACCGCGCCGGTCCCTGTCCATCCGGACCCGTACTCCTTTTCGCCATGATAGGGTCTTGTGGATCCCCGAAACCCATCAGCTTGATTCCAGGTGTAATGTAGTCAATGTGCTCCTGAACCCCTTTGGGGACATGGTATCTGCATCTAGTCAGCCGGGCCCCTCCTTCTGAAAGCTCCTTCAAAGCTCACTCTTCACAGGCCACATTCTTGACCCCGGTGTCTCTATGTTTGTAGACATGGTAGTCTGCCATCAGCAATTCCTCAACCTTCCGTACGGGGGCGTCGAACTGGATCCACTGCTTGTTCGAAGACTGCGAAATCGTAAACCGCGGGATCCCCGATGTTACTAGCCATTGGGTGACCGCATCGACACTGTCATCAGACGGCGCGAACAGATCAATCACTTGAGCCGCAGAGAGATGTTTGCCATAGCTCTCTGAGTTGGGGTCCGATCTTCACATGCTATCTCATTAGTCGTTCATAGTGTCGTCGCAGTGGGGACGTACATGTCCATCAAGAGATCATGACCCTCCTGAAGATTTCTCTGTTTCAGACCAATGCGCATGGGCAGTTTGGCATCATGTTGTGCTTGTGAAAATTTCACCCATCTTCTTCCCTGTTCTTCGGTACGCTTCTCGTGTTGGATGTGGGAACCGGGTATCGTCCGCTTGGCGGGAATCTCGTACTTGAAAGTCTCGACGCCATGGCTTAATGACGGTGATGCCAATATCTCAAATGTCACTAAGGGGACGAGAACAAGATATTTGAGTAGCTTCATTGCGAATTGAGTTCCCCAGATGGTGTGGATGAGCGCTCCACTCAACCCATGCCGATGTGCGATGAGTTACATATTTGAGTCTTTGAAATATGTTCCATAGCCAAGCCATAGGTTAGCTCCTTTCCGTTTCAAATCAATATGAAGATATTATGAGGGAAACAGTGCCGCATATTATTTCTTGTTCAGGTTGCCAAGTAGAGACATTTGACCCGATAAAGTGCCTCGTTGGCGGGTAAATAGGGAGGTGTCAGAGAATGTATATTGCACCTGCATCATAGGCTCGATGGGAGCTGATGACAGGCTTAAGTCAATTTGGGACTTGCAGTGGCTTTATTCCGAGCTGCCGGCAAGTAACTCGATTCCCATAGCTAAAACTCACCATCGTCATGTAGTATGCCATTGCAGAACAGGTGTCGTTTATGTAACCCTTTCGGAGACTTTTTCAGGGGCCACAGCTGTGATCAAGGATGCACATTACTATACGGAAACGCGTGCTAAGTTCCATCTGTACATGCATCGGTGGCTTGCTTTAGGATCTGCTATGCATTGATTGCAATCTGGGGTAAATCTTAACCAGAGTTGCATCGAAGCAAGGAAGCGTCATTTGGGCGGTGGCCGACATGCCGACGCCTGTTAATATATCCGGCTGACTAAGGCTGCATCAGTCTGAAATTTGTCACATCAGAACATCGATGGCACATGAAATAGCAGGTCATGGCGAAGGGTGTGAAAGATACGGAATGGCGCGATACATCTCGTTTACCTGACCCTCCACGTGGCATCTATCTGCTAGACCATCAGAACCAGGGGGTGGTATTGTTTAACACGACATGATTGAGAAATTCCGTCCATGACGAGGAAGCGATCTGTCCCCAAAGGTCTAAAGCTTGCCACAATCACCTCCATATTGATGTATTCTCTTAACGAAGTAGCCGACACAAGCGAATGAAATCACGCACTTGCAATACACATACCAAATGCTGAGTTCCTTCGAAACTCGTCATCATATTATTATTACATATCATTACGAATGACAAACCTCTGCCCGGCTCGGCTCCACCTGTGTCATTATTATCTAACTTCGACCGACTCTGAGTGGGCAAGATCATCATGACCCCTTATAACCCGTTCGCCCCAAACCCCCGGCGTAGTAAATCCTTCCAGATCCGGCCAATCCCCAATGGCCGCCGGATCCCCACCGATCCTGACCCAAGTAGCCTCACTGGGCGTCGGCCCATCGAGCACAAACATCATATACCAAGCCGGCGGACTGACCCTCGCATTAGGCGGAGCCGTAACCGTACATGCCGTCCCTGAACAGCTCACGGCCGGGAACAGGGTGCGCTGACCCATGCTGTTCCCGTGCGTGGACCCCACGGCTGCAATCAGAGAGACCCTGATGGCCCCGTTGGGTGCGGAGGTGAGGGTAAAAGGCACGGTGGAGCCGTAGGCCCAGTCCTTGTTATTGATGGAAAAGGTTGGTCGAGCAGTGCCGGAAAGGATGTAATCCGGGCTGAAGTACTCGAGGCGGTGTTCCTGGGGATTGATGTCGTCCTGTGGGTCTGAGCCGGAAACCAAGACGCGGCCGTCCATCATGAGCACGGCTTCCGAGTGGTACAGCCGCGCAATCGTGCTGTTCGCCAGCTGGGTCATGCGAGTGCCGACTGGCTTGGTAGGGTCATACAAGACAGCCCCCTTGTTGGGGTTGGTAGCAAGTCCGAAGCCTGCGCGGCCGTTGTAGGCACCGTTCATGATGAGGTAGCGGCCGTCGGGGAGGCCGACCATGCAAACAACCACGCGGGTCGATGGCATGCGCTCGATGGTCCACCCTGCATCTGCAACATCGGGCTGTGTGGAGATGCAGTTGTCGAGGCCGAAGTTGGCGCCGTCAGTGGTGCCGCCGCACAGTAAGACGGTTAAGGGTTCGGTGTAAGGGGCATATTGAGGCAAGATTTGCATGGTTCCTTGGAGGGGATAATCCCTTCCGGCGTCGGGATTGTTCACGGCGCCGGGCATTTGAGGTAGCATGCGGATGGTGCTAAAATCGACCTGAGAGATGATGCGGGCCTCGTTGTACTGGGCGAAGAACATGTTACCTGAAGGGAGCACGGCGACGAATGGGTACGAGTTGACCTTGGCGACGTTTTCGAGGTAGTCGAGATGCGTCGATGCCGTGACGCCCGCCGGTCGGGGGAGCACCTCAGCCGTGGGCACCATGGGCCCATCTGACCCATCCTCGCCACCGATGATAAGGATAGATCCGTTCGAGAGCGTAGCCGCCGTGGGATACCAGCGAGGGTCGAACAGTGCCAATTCGTCGACGTTCTCTTCCCATTGAGTTGTTCCATCGGTACCGAGGGAGGCGTCAGGTGTGAAGAGTCGAATACCGTAGAGCGACTCGACTGACCACCCGCCTATGTTGATTTGCCTGCCGGCCTTGTCGGGGAGGACAAGAGACGCTGAGCAGAACACATCGGTTTTGAGTTGGAGCTCACGGAAGGCAGTGTCGTAGTTGGGCGCCAAGGATGGATCAAACTCAAAGGATCCCGTGCTGTTGTTCTCCTTGGATGTTCCGTGCTTCTCCACGAAGACCACCTTTTGGTTGAGACCGACCGTGCTGATCAGCGGAATGATGGGACTCGACATGATGAAGTCGTAACTTCCTGCTGCATTGCCCGAGGCCCACGACCATGTCGTCAAGTCCTCGCCAGTCCACTTGTAGTAGGAGATCCGGTTGCCTCCTCCTGAGCTGAAGTTCAATGACTGTTCCTTAATGTTGTCTTGAGTTTGACAGAGAACTTACCGCAGATATAGCGTGGATCGCCAGAGCAGGCAACGGTGCAGTCCGACTCTGGCATCATGGTAGTCCGGCCATGGTTGGCAACATCAATGATATCTCCGCAGACTGCACACTAAATTCAGGACACGAAAAGGCACAGCAAATCAAGGCCGACTTGAAACTTACAGCATTGGTAGCCATACTCTATGCCACCTGCATTATATCCAAACTTGCTACAGGCCGACAGGCAGCTGGTTGCCGTCGTGTTGTCGATATTCTCGCCCATCCAAGGGAATGTGCGCGAGTCAACCGCATCACTGCATCTCATTAGTATACATCTCGCTTGACCAGAAAGTAGAGACTTACAAGAGACACCCCACATACTCCCAATCCCCTGGCAAATCCGTCTTCTGTGGTGCCGGCGGCTCATACACAACAAGGGTAGCATTCGAGTAAATACTCAACCGATTGCCCGCGCCGCAGTCCTGGGATGCATCGCCGGCACAGCCCATGTTGCAATCCGTGTCGGCGGTGAGATTGGCCCCATTGCGAACGAAGTTGTCACAAAAACACTGGGCGCCGTACTCCATGCCGGCGACGCGGTAGCCAAGACCGATGCAAGTGGTAACACACGAGTCCACGGTCAGGGTGGCACTGTCGGGCTCCTGGTGGGTCAGGGCCCGACCGGAGCTGCCTTCGGTATAGCAGCCTTTGTATTCCCATGACCCTGGGAGCTGTGCCGATGAAAGCTGGCGATGAATGTTGGTCAACAATGGGAATACTTTGCACAGCTGACTTGGAGATAAAAGTTGGAGATCTTTACCTGAAAGAGGGTTAGGGCCACCCCTGTAATGGCACATAAACGAAAGGGCCCCATTGAGGAGGGGATGGATGGTGGTTTTGTTTAACGAGAGTAAAGGTGATGAGACTTGTGCGGTCAACGGTGCGAACGAGACATGATTCCACGAACGGCGGCCTTAGTGGTACATATATCCATATGAGAGATGTCAGATAAATATCGCAGCTTCCCAGAAGAGAGATGCGTCACAAGAGCAAAGCGCCGCTACAGTGCCTATTTTCGTATCGCAGCACCAAGAGAATGCAGGGCTGTATGTTTGATTGGCGATTGCCTCCAGGGGGCGAAGGGCGAACGATGTCACCCCGATCTGACAACTTACTGGATCTCAAGCATAGCTGACAAGGTGCTCCTTCACATGATGACATGTGTTGTTTGTGCATGGTATGGAATGGGTCGCTTTCCAAGATAAAGTCAACAAACAGCAGACGTTGTACGGCGTTGTTGGTGACCGAGAGTCGAATCAGGACATCATCCGATGCCTTTCTAGGCTGAGAGCACGATAATATTCATAAACTTTTGTGACTAGCCGCAACGCCGCAGTCCTACGAAACGACTTTAAAACCCTCCGGCTTCGAAAAGAGTTGTCGCAAGTAGAGTGAGTGGAAAAGCCACATCTAGGATGCGGAGAACACACGACGACGACGCTATCGAATTACTGCAGCAGCAAGCAACAGTGAATTGCGGGGCGTGCTAACTAGGCTGATAAGTTCCCAGGAAGTCCAATTGCAGATGCTTGTAGCGCAGACGCAAGATAAGTCAACTGATGAAGATACTAGGGAAATTATGACAAGGGGGACTCAATAAGGCTGATTCGAAATCTCGTCTCGTCTGGGTATTTCTACATTGTAGGCGGCGCATATTCATTTATGATTACGGAGTTAGTAGCATCATGAGTTCATCTGTATTGTGGCACGCATAGTGAACTGGAATGGAAGTTTTGACATATTTCCTCTAGAAACGAACACATTTAACCTTAATCTAAGCTCCTAGATTTCGGCCGATCCTAGCGGAGTGGGTGGCATGACCAACAAAGTGTAGGAGGCCGATATCACATCTACGCATCGAAAGAGTCAGCATAAACCCTGATGCCCTCGAACCCTGGGCTCGTATAGCTTGGCACACGCTTTCACGGAATAGGCAGTTGGACAGCATGCCAGCACATGGGAGTGAACCAACTGCGTTAGCCCCATGGTTCGATACGAGGTTCTTTCGATCGCCCATCAAGTCGGGTGAAGTAGCCGGAAAGGGCCGCCGAGGCATTGCTGACCAATTATAAGAGGCGCTACTCGCGACCTCCCCTGCTAGTATATCCAAGTATATATTCCTTGCGATATCTCTGAGCTGGCTCAACTATCTCGGCGAGCATGTCGGTTCCTGTAGAACAGATAGACAGCACGCCAGTGATGGAATAAAGAGTGGACAACAAAGGTCGTTAGTACGGCTTGATTTCGAGGATTGGCAGGCCACTATCAGTATTTCCAAGTTACGAACTTCTGAAGGTTGTAACATCCTCATTTTATTGCTGACCGACTGCATAAATTGATGACTGACGTTGCCTACTCGCTGCTTGACCCCATCTATTTGCTGACCAGCTGGCTAATCATTATTCAGTGCTCCTCACCACTCGCGGCGATGTTGTCACACCTGCCGGGTATCACATTTTTCATACCGTTGTTATCAAACCAACACGGCGCCAAAAGTGTCGTAGGCATAGGTCTGATAGACAGCAAACCCATGCATCGCGTCATGCTTAATCGTATAACCACCCTGCCCAACCTACCCATTGCCACCAATACATAAGCAATGAGAGGTCGGCCTGATTCACGCATATCACCCATCAAATACCAAGACATAGAAAGTAGACTTATTCTTGGGGAGACTAGTACCAATCAACATTATTCTTCAGCCTCTTCTACACATAATCCCATAATCCTCCGCGGTATTAAAGCCCACATCTTTGTTCATATTTCACCCTGCAGTCTACGACAGCTCCAGCAAGTCAGCAAAGGTGACAATGATATAAATGGAGATGTTGGTGGTACCCGGCTCCTAGACCTTGAACCAGCGCTCGGGGAAGCTGGAGTTATAGTCCAGATAGCCCCGGGCCTGCACACTTTATACTCGTGGCGGTTTGGTGACGTTAATGTACATCTTGGAACAGAAGTCTTCGATAACATCGATTGCGGTCCCTGGGGATAGAATTTTGTACACGTTTAGGAGGTTCTAGTAAACTCTGTCGATGTTGTTGCAGAGAGTCTCGGGCGGGTCAGGAGTGTAGATCTGGTGGTTAATAGAGTCGTAGTTGATGTTGAGGCTCCCTATGGGGGTCTGTGGTTTCTTGTAAGAATTCTATTCACGAGGGCAGCTCACCATGGCATAACCTTGCTTGTCAGTATGTCCGCCTGAAATTTGGAATAGTGGGTAATTCTTCCACCAGATTTTAGAAGCTTACATTTGCCCCGAGAGAACAACTGGAAGGCAGCATCGCAACTAAGCCAGCAAGTTTCAATGTTTAGGGGTACGAAGTTGAACTCGAAGGTCCGGGGGTTGCCGTACTGGTTCGGCGGTACATGCCCGGATTGGGCGGTGGTGTCTTTTTCTAATCAAAGCGACTATCAGGAGCATCATAAACATAATCAGCAGGCGGCAGGGTCAAGTTAAACGTATTGCCGAGATACGAGCCGTTCTATAAAGACATTGACATGGCACCGCAGAAGGCAGGGTATATATACTCGAATAAGGTGGACTGCACATCGCTTGAGTCCTCCTGGAAACAGGTTGGCTCTGGTGGAGGAATTCGGTACCATGGTGGACTTTGCACGTCCTAGGGCTGGTCATCGATCGCGATATTTTAGGTATGCAATCAGCTAAAGTTCTGGGAGACATGATGGGCGACGTCTATACAAACTAGCTAAGACATTCGCCAAAAATTATTGCCCCGTTTGTGTCGCTGTTATTGAGGTCGCACACAATCATAGCATGTTCCAAGACGCTGACACACTCATACTCGACTATAGGGACTGCAACTCCACAGCAATCCCCTCTCATCAATGGTTGCGCGCCTACTGAGCTAAGAGGCAGAACTACATGTTTAGGTTGACTGAGGATAATTCGAAGATAATAATGTTGCCGTGATCAGTAGTCCGTTCACTAGCTTGCACCATATCGATGCCGTGTTATGGACGTTCAAGGGCCTATAATTTCGTCTCTGTCCCGCAGGGATGAGGAAGCACTGTTAGAGGGGTTGGAGAGCTCTGAGATCTACCCAGTAGCCATCGAAATAAGGTAGAGGGCGAACGGGTTTCGTATGTCAAGTAAGTAGTAGAGTTCCGGATTATAAACCTGTTTCACTTTGTGATGAGCAACTGGAGGCGGAATCAACCGGTGCCGTAGGTATAATAATATAGAAGAGCCCGATTTCAGCGCCACACATATGAACCGAGTCAAGTCGCGGATATTCTATCGATTGATGTTTGCAAATAATGGCAACTAACATCGCGCATAATTGCGCAACGTAATTGCCTCAAAGACAAGCAGAGCAATGGAATTGCGGGTAGTTGCACGCACATACCTGCCGAGCGCCAGTACAGTGAGCGGCAGCCAAAGTTTTGCACGTGCAAGCTTGAGCATACTCTACGATACAAAATTAGTTAAAACTAAAATCAGTTCTTTCCTATCTGCGTTGTATCGGATACTACGAGGTGTGAAACCCATGGAGCTCGAGCCTTGCCGATTTCCAACCTTGCAATAACACACAAGCATACATACTAGTCTCAGATCATGAACTTCAAGTACTTGCAGTATGGTGTTTCTCTTCCCTTGGGAACAATGTATTTGATAGCACTCACGGTGTTTGGGATCGTACCAATTGGTCCGAATCTAATACAGCACTCGGTTCCTATACTGGTGTTTTCATGTCCAGGCAGGGAGACCCTGTAGTAGGGCTTCTTGCGAAAGAAACCCCTTATCTCAGTAGAATCTCCGTGTGCTTACCCGGCGCAGGCTACACTAACCATGGTCAGTCTACCTAACACCCTACCTACCACAACACTCGGCACTCTTCCTGCCAAGGCAGATCTTGCGACCTACAATACTATCCATACAGCACAGAGAAGGGTGTTGAGAGTCGCCATGTTTGAGTCATTGCTATCACTCTCTGCTTCACGAGGTTAGTTCATGCGATTGGGCCTCGCAAGCAAGTAATCTGTGCGGATTGTGCTCGGGGTCTCGAGTTCCTATACTGCCACCCACACTGCCTAATGGATGTGCCGAACGCGCCCCAAGTACCTTGAAAAGGGGCCGCGGGTTAGTGTGGGGACTACCGCGGGGCATAAGCTACCGGAGCTTGTCGAAAAAACTCGTAAATACAGGACCCAACCGAGTCCGAAAAAACTGCGAGAACTGCGCATACTGTGGTCTGGTTGGGCCTGTTCGCACTTCGAGCTCTTCGCGAGTAGGTGAGTGGCCGCGGACCCGAGGTACTGAGCAGCGGATTGACGTTGCCTCGAAATGAGGCCTACCTGAACCCCCCGACTCGTCTGCAGATGGATTGATATGCGCGAGAGGGAAGGTTATTTGCGTAGTGGTATATCCGGTGGTAGAGGGCCGTACAATGCTTTGATATGACATCCGCTTATATGCATCACAAGACATTCCCTGGTTTGCTACGCTTCGTTGTAACTATGCAATATGATAGAAGTTGAGAGATAATTGAACGAGTTTTGAGAATTTGTTGTATCACAACCTCCTGAAAGATGATACGTAATAACATTGATCGTATGCCATGTGCTAGCGAATTATCGAAAGGCCTGCAGCCAGGGAACAAGTTGAGTGGCTTACTGGGAGATGTATTAACGCGGAACCGCATGTGTTCAAACGATATCAGGCACATTCAGACTTCATTTATTGGAGCTTTTTATGCTATTTATCTTTTGGAAATGCGCTGATGAGCTCGTGAACACATCCTGTGCCAACATCTAACACGGCGGCTTACCCGCAGCTTGCGTACGCAGCAACCGCAGTTAGATAAGAAGCGATCCATCTACAAACCTAAATTGTAAGCCTTGCTAGAAAGTTCTGACACTTCTTAGCTCTGAAAGTCTATGAAGATTATAGCCTTTAAATGTTCATTCGTACCCATCGGCAACCACGTACCTTGGGCAAACACTGCCCTCCAAAAGGCCAACCAACCAAGGGTATCATCCCGAATTTCATTGCTCCCATAACTTAGCTTATTCATGCCAACGGCAAGAACCAGTACTGCATCGTTGTGCCCTGATAGCTTTATACAGTTAACTCACAGCCCTCCCTCACAACTCCAACCACAGCGCCGGTCTGGATAGCCTCGTTTCCGCCACCAGCCACTCTGTACTCAATCTCAGCAAGGCCATCAAGCCACCTAATCATGGCCTCGGGCTTCACCTCCATGGTGACGAGCTGTTCTGACAAGGCAGTAATGATATCCGCCAGTGCCAATCCGTTGGCAACTTTGAGAGTATTGATGGTCGACAGACACGTGGTCACATCATTGGTCGTGAGTAGTGTCTGTGTAATCTTCTCAATGGCTTCAGGGGGGGGTGCTGCGATACAGTTGTAAATGGTCTCTGTCGTGATGTTGTCTCGGATTATGTCCTTCTCGGCCACCTTGGGGCCGTCTCTTGGTTGCAGGGGCGTGCCTGCAGCTAGCAGTCAGTCAAATTTCCGGAGTACGAAAAGGAAGTCACGTACTTGACGCGTGGCACGCCTGGAGCACGTTAAGCGCCCTCCGCATATCACCCTTGCTCAGCTTGACCAGAGAGTCTGTTGCTTCAGCAGAGATCTTGACGTCCTCCTCCATGACAACTTTGTCGACCAAGACCCTGATATCATCCTCCTTCAATGGACTGAATCGGAATCGTGTGCACCGAGAGAGCAGCGCCGGGGACAGTTTGTGAGAATAGTTTGCAATGATGCAGAACCGCGTGTTTGCTGTGTACTTCTCCATGATCCTCCGCAGCGCCATCTGCGCGGTATTTGTCATGGCATCGGCTTCATCTAGGATAATGAGCTTGTAGGTTGCCATGCCTCCCGGTCGCGATCCACCTCCGATTGTGAATATTTGCTTTGTAGATGCGAACGTCTTGATCTGCTCGCGCACGACATCGATACCTCTGTCATCTGAGGCATTGAGTTCCAACACCATCTGGCGCACGTTTTGTTCACCATAGATGCGTCGCGCAAGCGCCAATATCGTCGAGGTCTTGCCGGTCCCAGGCGGCCCGTAAAGAAGCAAGTGGGGCAGTCGGTTGGTATCAACAAATTTGTTGATGGTCGCGAGGATGTCTTGGTGGCCTGACACGTCGTCAAGTGTTGAGGGTCGGTACTTCTCAACCCATGGCAGGGAGTCTTCGGCTTCGACTGGGAGGTTGGCTGCACTTCGTTTGCCCTTGGCGGCGTTGTCGGAGAAGGCAATGTCCTTGGAAGGAGCATCAATCTCCATCTCGTCCTCAAAGTCCGACATTTTGATAAATTGTTGAGGCTTGGCTGCTTGCGAGTATTTCGTACCAGACGGATGGTTGGTGCGTGGAAAATAGAGGTTGTTTGGTTGCCTGATGGACTTCAGGATGGAACTTGGTTCCGCATCTCCAAAGACGCGTAAATTGAGTCGAACCGCGTTCTAGCAAGGACCACAACTGACGGCGGTCGACCCTTCAGCGAAGTGGCTTGCTCCCTGATGACAGCTGTGGCTGACCCGGTGTGCCAGCCCCATATCGGCTGCCGAGATTCCACCGGCGGATTCCTAGGACTCCAGAGGTGCTCGGTGCCGCAAAGTTGGCCACTATGCTATTGTTGTTGATCAACATATCTTCCATATCTATCTTGTCACGCTGTGAAAACAAGATGGCCGTCATTGATCATGGCCGTACGAACAGTCACTTGGTCTCAAGTTGGACCTAGTGCCACCAGATGGGCTACGCCCGCCCGTCTGATGCTGCGCTCCTCAAGGGCAAGCAGGCATAGGTAAGTGGATGAAAGGTCAGTATCGTCTCTAGTTCTGCCCACCCGTGCCTCCAGAAGAGTGCCACAAACGACATGATCATATCCCATTCCATTTCTTGCGTATCCACAGTCTTCTTGGACAGAAGCCTTGAGCGTGGTGCTCTCACTCTGCGCTGCCTCTGGCCTTCACGATGCTCCTCAAACTGCGGCTTGAGTCGTTCTCGGCTGCCGTAGTTAACCTGCCAAACAAGGTTAGAGTGGCCACCAGCTCTTGACAGCTGGCTCGGACGTCCAGGGAAAGCTCTAGCGTGGGTCGCTCCTGCCTGCTGCGGTGGTGTGGTCGCCTGGAAGCTGCCTAGGAGCGTTCGCTTTGGAGGGCGGTTCAAAACAACGACGGTCCAATACGGCTTGTGCAACACAACGCAACGTTTTTGCGCCGCCTCTCGATTTTCCTACGACCTCGAAAGCCTTCCCGATCACAACAACAAACATTTTCTCCACCCTTGCCATCTCCCTCAACGCGTCGCGAACCCGTTCAACGTCCGTTTGCATCGAAAAATTCATACCCAACCACCGAGCATTTCCTAACATCGACCTTGCGCGCATCGATTTCCACAATGGCTGGTGGAAAAGGCAAATCTTCCGGTGGAAAGAGCTCTGGCGGAAAGACGTCGGCGGTCGAGGGTCCTAAGAAGCAGCAGAGCCACTCTGCCCGTGCCGGTCTCCAGGTAAGCAAAAAGCTGTCTTCGTGATGCATCTACGCGGTTTCGATGTATTCGGACACGTTCGATCGCCTTTTCCGATTTCGCGAGCCCCCAACATCTCGATCAAACGCCCCTCGCTTCTCGACAGCACGTTCTATATCCTGTCAGAAAACTCGTCAATTGGCTATTCATGACTGGCGAGGGCAATCTTGGCCGTGCACCACACCCGCTCTTCAGCGCGACGGCGCTGGCTTACGCAACACCCGTCTATCATCAAACCTTGTCCCGCGACGTCGAGCACGGATTGCGCCAGCGCTTTCGAGCCGCAACGACGGCCTCGAATCCGTGCACTTGGTCCTCCTATCATCAATCATCTATGCCGTGCTGCCGAATGGACACATTTCTGACATTAAATCTCTGACAGTTCCCGTGCGGTCGTGTTAAGCGTTTCTTGAAACAGAACACACAGAACAAGATGCGCGTTGGTGCCAAGGCTGCCGTCTATGTCACTGCTGTGCTCGAGTACCTGACCGCCGAAGTCCTCGAACTCGCAGGCGTGAGTCATTATTTCCTGTCCCTCGAGCCTCGTCACCGCTTTGTCTCCAACATTGGAGCCCCCACACGCTCCCCCAGAGCTACCCCGCGTACTACCTCGAGATTCGTGATATGACTTCAGCATTGCTGACCCTTCCATATAGAACGCTGCCAAGGACCTCAAGGTCAAGCGTATTACGCCACGTCATCTGCAGCTTGCCATCCGCGGTGATGAAGAATTAGACACCCTCATCCGTGCCACCATCGCTTTCGGTGGTGTGCTCCCCCACATCAACCGTGCTCTGCTACTGAAGGTGGAGCAGAAGAAGAAGAAGGCTGCCCTCGAGGCATAAATGACTGGTTCGCAAAATGCTCATGCCTTTTGGCTTTAGTACTGTCTGCAGCTTTGGTCGGGGTTGCGGGAGAGCAGGGTTTCTGCGTTTGTGCAAGGAATGACCGGTGATCGTGTTATGCGGCTCCGTCAGCTAGCGTGGTGAGGATGGTCACAAGTGTGCTGGACGGTCGTCTACTGTTGCTCACTGCCCTCAGTCTGGCTACACGCGCCGAGTCTCGGACGTCACGTATCTGGAATACAATATGGGGGACCTCTAGGAAGTTGTGACAAAAGGTTTTATTACAGCCGTATTTGGTACTTAGCAAGTCTAGTCGAGCTCAGAGCTGGCGTGCATTGATCAGAACATGAGATATACTTGTCCATGTCGTATCGGCGCTCGCGTGTACAATATACGCTTTCATTTCCTTACTTACGCTGAGGCACGCAGCTCATCGGGAATGAAACTATGCAAATGTTCAGTTGGCACCGAACTTTTCTGACTTGTCTCCAAACACGGAGAGTAGCGTTGTGTGTGTTTGGTCCTCGTTCAACGCTTATCACTGGTGGTGTTGTTACAATCATCTACGTTCCCAGTTATATGAGCTCGCCAACGAATACAGCTTGATAACTCTAAATATTATGGTTGAGATGGGATGCGTAAAACCTGAGAATGCGAGAAGGCGAAGGTCGGCATACCATTGGTGCGGACTTCTCAGTTGCCATATCGTTGCATTCCAGACCCGAGAACCACTTGAACAAGATAGTACTGAAGTCTATGGGGTGTGCCGTCTGGCCGGCTCACCGTTAACTTGCCTCATTGTAGGGCTTGCCCTGCCTTTCACATGTTCAACCGAACTTGTTCAGATTGTGCCACAGGTTGCGGGATATATTTCTGTGCTTATTCGTGGGTTACCGCTACTCACATTCCTATACCGCATTAGTGGAATCCAGATCACGTCCAAGACGAGCATGTTAATCAGATCAGTACCTCATCAGTGGAGCCCGTGAAAACTGTACATAGAGGAGACAACAATGCCGCACATCTCACAGAACTCGATGAAGTGTGGGGTCGGATCAATTTATTCTTCGGGTGGCATGTTATGAACTTGTTGGCCGATCGGAGATGGTGCAGACTGCCACTTCTCTTATACATGGAACGAAGGCTGACTGAATCATGAAAGACCTTTAGACCGCTACGCGCTCATGGCGACCAGATATCACCACTCTAAGAAACACCCAGTTCCCTTATGCTAGCAGATCGGGCGAGTGACGAGTAGTAGAGACCGAGCAGCCCCGAAGACCAGCATCCATACTACTAAGTGTGTCGGATGCTCACGATCTAGCTCGAGGGTCTGCTCGGCCTCCTCGGCCTCCTCGTACTTGCCCTGGCTGTCTAGTACGTTTGCGAGGTTGTTCATACTTTTAAGTGTGTCGGGATGCTCACGGCCTAGTACCTTCTCCCTTAGCTCGGGAGTCTGTCGATGCGTCTTCTCGGACTCCTTGTACTTCCCCTGGCTATCTAGTACGTTTGCGAGGTTGTTTATACTGTCAAGTGTGCCGGGATGCTCGCGGCCTAGTACCTTCTCCCTTAGCTCGAGGGTCTGCCGATACTTCCTCTCGGCCTCTTCGTACTTCCCCTGGCTGTCGAGTATATTTGCGAGGTTGTTTATACTGTGAAGTATGTCCGGATGCTCGCCGCCTAGTACCTTCTTCCTTAGCTAGATGGCCTGCCGATATATCTGCTCGGCCTCGTCGTACTTCCCAAGGATACTTTTACTCTCCCCAATATTATGTAGAAGAGTGGCCTTATATATCCCATTAGAACAGTCCTCTCGGAGCTCTAGTACATACTGCCCATTCGCCAAATACCCTATCCAGATCTCTCTGTTCTCGTGCTCGGGGAAAAGGTACACCCTTGATAGTCGGTATATCATCTTCGTAGTCCATTTTCCCACTCCCCTTCTAGCCGTATCCACTTACGCGTAGCTAATCGAACGAGCCGATGCATATCATACGAATTAGGGTGGTCCCGTTGGGTAATAAATGCATACCCCTTTAGGGTGCCGATAGCTTCTTCTTCAAGATCAACCCCACTTGGGGGAAGTAACAATTTTGGGATATCTTTTTCTGCGAGAAAACACATAAACCTCAGGTACTCCGCAGCAAGTGGCTGATCCCGTGTAATGTGATCGAACAAAATTAGCCAAGTTGTCGCTACTGGGTTCTTCGTCAACTCATAACGTCCGCGATCCTGGAAGTCCTTGCTAAGCAGTCTGACCTTAGTCTCGTCACTCGACTGGTAGTAAGCGAGATACAGTTTGGTTGACGTCCCGCTCTGGAACATGTATGTAGATGCTTGACTAATAGCCAGAGGAAAATCCGCGAGGAAGTCGAGCAACGTTTCCGTGCTTACAGAGTCACGACACAGGCTTTCCCCCGCGTTCTTTTTCAACAAATTGAGAGCCTCATGTCGGCTCATTTCCCTGATCTTTTCAACACTCTCTGGCTGGCTGTCAAGCCTCAATACCGTGGCGTGGTTCCTGGTCGTGAATAGCACGGAACCCTTCCGGCTAGATGGGAGATATTTGGAGAGTTCCGTTACTAGCTTCAAATCATCGGCGTTATCGACGACCAAAAGCCAGCTGCCGATTCTCTCGTATTCGAGGGCGGCTTTCACAAGCAGCTTGACGTCTGCTTTGTCATCTTCGAGTCTGACACCGAGAGCTTGACCGACTTCGCGATAGGCATTCTCAAAGCTGATGGCGTCCACGGCCGGGACCCAGAAGACGGAACAGTCCTTGTGGGATAACATTGCCGCCCAGGCTATGCCCGATAAAAACTATCGGACGATCGGTCGTCTTGCGAAGGCTACGCAGGCTATCTACCAGATCCCTACCACAAAGAGAGAGGCGAGTCTTCAGAGCATTCGCGTGCCATGTCGGGTCGTACTTGTATACCATAATCTGGGCGTTCGGCACGACCTGAGGAAGCATTTCCGGATCCTTCAGCCAATGAACAGGTTTGGCTCCGTCTTTCCACGTTCACGACCAATCCACATTAGCCCCGAGACCGTGGACTGCGATGATGCTGGCGGAATTAGCAATCAGATGGAGGGGGCCGTGACGGTTGGGGGAAAGACCTGCTCCACTTCAATATTCTTGGCCGCTGCGTTATTCAGCTCGGGATACAAGACCTCAAGCAGCGGTCGATTGTGAGATATCTGTTCTAAATCAGTATACCGCGTTTATTGTTTGACTGTGGTGCGCGGACTAGTTTACTGCTTGCTTGCTGCCGTTGATCATACACGTCCTGAGGTCCGAAAGCAGGCACCGCTCTGGTGTCAGACCTATTCCTATACTTGAGCCACAAGTAGAACAGAATCGCAGCGCCAAGTAGGACCAGGAGCTTCACAGCGGCTGCCGGGTCCATGGCCGTGGATGCTGGCAGATGCATAAAACCGAGATTCCAGGTCGGAGGGCGGATTTCGAGTGCGCAATGCGCTAGGCTCGAGTGAGACGTTGCTGCTGTACCCGCCACGGTGTCAATAGGGGCAATCATCAAATCCTACACCTTATTCAGCATACTAGAAGACTGTACCCAAATAGAAAGATGCTGCAAAATACTGCGCTGGTCCCCGCCAAAGGATGAAACTGATCTTGGCAGTAGACTAGATAGAATATGTGAGAACGCTCTCGTCTGCTCACCTCGCGTGGCTGCGTTTAGCGCTTAGAGAGTATTTACGTAAGTGATAACTCGCGCGCCGCGCGAGCAGGAGCCCATCGCTCCCATCGGTCCTGGACAAAGGAACGACAGGAATGTGTCTCCTATGGTCGGACGACCGACATCAGTAGTAGTAGCTGTATTTAACGTCGTGGTGGGCTCGTATCACGAGGCCCGTGGACCTCCCTGGGGCACTTGACGTGCTAGGCTAGAGTCTGGTGTGCTACTTGAGAACCTCCGTCTACAGCCGACTTCCTCGATCCACCTTTTCACCGACCTCGTCTATCTAGCAGTTTCTCCGCCTTGTGGCTTGTGTTCCTGGAATCTTCTGCCCTTACCGGTCAGGGCAGCGTGTTTCGTTCGGTCTGCTCAGGTATGCCCCGCTTGGTCGTTCTCTATTCTAATAGTTGCTTTCTGCGGCGTAGACTTTATCTTGCGCCTATTCCTCCGGCACAGGTATGCCTGTAAATGTAGGGCGCGTAGGGGACCTTTTCGCCCCGGTTTAACGGGGCAATATCTCGCTGTAGAACTGTGTTATTTCGAGTAAAGACTTGAAGGCCTTGGGAGTCTTCATAATTCATCCCCAATACCTCATATGGTCTCTTTGGGTGATCAGCTCCGGGATCGACCAACATAAGTGAAGGAATGATTGGATATAGTCAGGAGGATTTCCTACATAGACACTCATTACTCCAGTGATCAATCTTAGCACCTTTCTTACCCATAGGTTAAGCTAAAGGCTTTGACGAGTACACCTGTGAAATCTATTGTTCAGCACTTCTATCAACTATCTTCATAGTTGATCTTCTTCTATACACGTACCCTGATAACATAAACCCGGCACCCTTATACCTTCTGTGGTTTATACCCTGATAGTATAATCGTCACAGGTTCTATAAACGAGCTTGTAGCTTCCTCAAACTTCTGTTCTTAAGCATGTGCCAGCCTAATTATAAAACAAATTGTCTTCATTCCGTGCAAGGGCGATGAAGGCCTCCTCCGTATCGGAGCTTGAGATAAGTGGGTCGGGTTTAGTGATCACCCCAAGAGTATGCTCTCCGTCGGGGTCGACTCTAAGCGCTGTTTCGCGGAGATCGCCATCGGTCATTGGCCGGCGTCTCTTTGCTGGCGTGGTTGGGGCCTGACCCAGGTCGATGAAAACGACTGCAGTGGTGAAGGACAGGGTGAGTGCGATCGCGATCGCAATCTCTTGTGTCGCTGAGACTGCGGTTGTCGAATCGGCTGGACGTCCTTCAACCAGGCTTGGATAGCGGCTGCCATAGGGTTGGCCATCAACACGTGAGCTGGATGTCCATCTAATGTGCGTAGAGCAAAGCAGTTGCAACGATAAGATGCTTTGGTTGTTCGCTTGCAAAGTGTTTGACTTGAACGTCAATGTAAAGGTGAATTACTCTTAGAAATATCCTGACAATAACAATGGTAGTGGAAGTTGCCACTTTCAAATTGGTCAAGTTTCTGAGCTTTGGAGTTGGCAGGGAAACGAATGGTACTTAATCATTGATATACATACTGTGACTTCAAACTTCAGAAAGTATGAATAAGATCAGCAGCTCACAGCCTGGCCTGTTCTTCCGCATTCCCATTCTGCAGTTCTTGGGATAACACTTTTTTAAATGCTGCTTCCACGTCACACTCATGGATCCAGGCCGTATCTGGACGATTCTTCATCCTGACCCTTAACTCCTCATCCGTTTCCGGCTTCCCAACCATTGCCTTCTTCTTCTTATTCCCCTCAAGTACAGTTTTCAGCACGCGGTCAGTATGGCCCTTTCTTGTGTTTTCATACGACCTCAGGGCTAATGCAATATCCTCGTCTGAGGGCAGCCCCACGGCACCCTCAGGAAAAACATGTAAAATCGACGCGGCAAAGGCCCAAGCATCGTCAATAGCCAAACTCCCACCTGCGGCAAATGCACCACCGTGCGCGTGTGCCGCATCACCTGCGAGTGTCACCCTGCCGTTTTCGAAAACCCACGAGTCGAGACCTGGTGCTGCTGCGTTGGGATAAATCCGCGTATACGGCGTTGCGTCGATCAAGGCGCGGGCCAGGGGACTCCAATCTTGGTAGTACTCCCGCAGGACCTCAACATCGCCTTGTTCATTCCATACTGAGTCTTTCCAAGGCGCATCGGGCGCGTCTGGATCTGCTTGGTATGAACCGACGATTGTGAATAAGTCTTTGCCGAGCTTTGATACGAACAGTGTCCGATTGGGTCCCCAGAAGTGACATGCTTCGTCCGGAAGGTCGGGGATGCGTGATACGTGGGATATGGGGAATACGGAGCGGAAGGTAACCCAGCCCGTCCAATTGGGGATTGAAGTCGGGACGAAGAAGCGGCGGACGGGGGAATGAATCCCGTCTGTGCCGAGCAGGATGTCGGCTGTGGCCGTGGTGCCGTCTTCAAATGCAATAACCAGCTTATTTAGTGAATGATCGAAGTTGGCCGATCCGAATGACTTTTTGAGATGGATTCGACTAGGGTTGACATGCACAGCCAGTGCTTGTTGGAGATGTGGTCGATAGAAGCGCGAGGTGAGGTGACAGTCTTCTACGAGGCCTTGATGTTCATCAACAGAAACTACCTCATTCGTCTTGTAGTGGCTATTGTGTCTCGTCAGTACGGAATTACAAGTAGATCAGCAATTCACCCCACCGGTATATCATGGGCGAACGTGATTTGTTCCGAAAAGCAATCGAGTCATCCAGAGCATTGTGGACTCCCAGCTTGTCCAATGTTCTCATTCCGTTAGGGCCGAGAGCAATGGAAGCCCCGATTTCTTGTAGTTTCTCTGCTCTCTCGTAGATCTGAACATCGATATTCGAGTGATGTTGTAAAGCAATGGCTGCTGTGAGACCCGCAATGCCAGCGCCAACGATGGCAATCTCGAGGTTGGAGCTGCTTGTCATAGCGAGGTATGATTTTGAAGTGTAACCCACACAATGATGCAGTTGAAATTCTTCCCAACTATTTTGACACAACTCAAATTGTTAAAATAATGAGCGGTTACCAAAGGGAGGAAGCTGGCTGATTGGGTTCTGTACGCAATATGAGTATGCGGAGTCGGCACATGACGCAAGATAAGATCGGAATGGCGATGGCAACATTAGAACCCACCACTCAACACCGAAGGCTACTTTCTAAACCGAGCCGAGGGAGCAACGCAAATAACACATTACCGAAATATGGCTGCGTTGACCATGGTTTTATTCATAGTAAATCCAAGTCGGATCCCAACCTTGCAAACAAATGTAGAATATGCAATCTTTTTTCTTAACTCCGTTCTTGTACAGATCGGTAGAGTATAGAAAGAAGCAGAAGCTCTCATGTACACACATACCTTACCTTTCGTCTCCTAGCTAAGTGTCACAAGCCACCTCCCCCGAATCCAAAATCCCTCCGAGCCTCAACTTCCTCCCCCTAATTCTCTCAAGCATCACACTGACATACTACTCCGCATCATACACCTCACCTTCCCACTCCTCACTCTCCGTCTGTGCAACTTTGATATCCTGCTCCACGTCCTCTTCCAAAGCCAACGCCCTCACCTCTTCCTCCGTCACTGACTGTCAACACACCCAATCGCACAACGAATGGTAACTTGCAGATGTGCAATTTGAGCGAGACATACGCCCGCCAGAGTCCTTTACTCCCTCAAGGGAAATGTTGGGTTGCTGGCAACTGGATGATCCTCATTTAGGGATCCAGCGGTCATTGTGACGCAGGAGATCATGAAGGATTGTTTGAAAGAGGGATCCATCTTCTACGTACTCCCCAGAGACATCCTCGTTGGCGTTTTCGGGATATTGAGGTTGCAGAAATAGTTGCTGCAGCCATGCTAGGCCCTTCCGGACATGGGAAGGGGCCTATATTTCCGGATAAGCCCTATGGACGACCTGAGGGTGTTTTGCTGTTGGCCTTTGGATAATAATTTGCGGGGCTGGAGATGAGGTAATGGGGTTGGGAGTTCAAGCGTGTGAGGACTTCCTAGATTGTGGTCGGTAGCTGGTGTAACTAGTATATTGGCCAATGAGGTTGAATGCGAATATACAGGGCTCTTTCTATTAGAATGTGATTATTTGTAGGTTCTGGACTGATCGGAGAGTGATATCAGGGCAATGCGTAAACAGTTATATGCAATAAGAGGTCCCTGACAAAGAGGTCGAGCTGTACAAAGTCCTTAACCGATGTGGCTAGGAATTGAACAAGAAAATATCCCATCTCTTTGCTACCTATGATGACCACTACTTGTGGTGAACCACAGCAATGACGACATTCTCATCATTCAATAGTGTAATGTACCCACAAGTTGTCAATGAGAATTGAACGAGCTTGAGTTGGTGGGTATTCCATGTAAGATGAAGCCATTTGGGGCCTCAAGCATGAACTGTCAATAGCTCCTCTAATCGCCAAGCCATCGTCACCATGCTCGGGGCCACGTTCGAATCCTTGGCCACTTCAGTCAAGTTTTTCTTCAATCTCGGTGACACTCCACGCAGGACTTGGGAGCAAAGAACTAAAGCAGAGAACCAGAGTGCCCAACTGGAATCTTTCAAATCGCCTAAAAGCAAGCACACTGGGTATCATACGTCAAAACACACACTACTCCAGCATCATCAAAACTCCAACTCCTCCACTTCCATACCACACGTTGTGCACGTCTTCAATGTAGCGCCTTCCTCATTCTCTATCACTCGCCCCCACTCATGCTCATGCTTTCCTCCCTTGCCTATCGTCTCGCCAAACTTGGCTTTCCCCGCTTTGGTACCCTGCCGCCGATGTGATTCTGCCAAAGTGCGCTTCTTGAGATCCTGCAGCTTCTCCTTGAACTTCTTCTCCTTGCGCTGCTTTTTTTCCGTCTCGCGGCGCTCAAATTCGCTGTCAAGGGCCTCGGCAGACCCCCACTTTTTGTCACTGAAGGCATATTCTTCGACTTGGTAGCGGAGGAACAGCATCATGTCGTGCCAGTGGGACTTGTGAGGGTTAGGTCTGGATAATTGCGGGAGCAGATCTTCGTCTCGTAGCTCGGCTGTTACTTCATGTCAGTCTTGCGCTGTTCCAGTTGAAGGCCAGTAGGTGGAAGCGAAGACTCACGATCTGTCAACAAGTAATCTTCCCTGGCTTCCGTCTTGGTCAAAAGAGAATACTTCTCGGGCAGCTTCTCTTTGCACTGGTTGCAGATCCTACAGTTGAATACTTCATCCCAGACGTAGTCAATCTCTAAACTATTGCACTCGCGACACTTCTTTCTCTCCTTGTCATCTGTGAGTACACTCAACCCCGGCTGGAACGGCCCCGCCTTCTGTTTCCGTAGCTTCCGTAGTAACTGTAAACGCTCCCACTCCTGGGCCGACATGCCTTGAGGCTTCTGCTCCGTTGGGTCCTGGGGAGGGCCGGCTTTCGCGTTCGCAGATGCAGCCCCGCTCATGGCCTTGTTGAACGGATCATCGTCCGCCGTGAGGAAACCTCCTTTGGTGTCTGTGATCTTGTCAAAATCGTAGTCGACAAACTTTGTGAACTTGCGCGCAGGCCGTATCGCTCCTTCGTCGCCCTTCTGTTCGCCCGTGGTTGTTGGGTTGTCCGGCAATGCGCCATTGGCACGCCCATCGCGACTCGTCGCTGGGGTATTACGGACCGGGACTGATGCAATTTCATCGTATACACGCTTTCGAGTTCGGGGGAAGGAAATATCGTTGGTGGCGACGATGCCCGAGGATGTGCGGTTCAGGGAAGACACGCCAGCGTGTCGCTGAGCAGCTTCGTGTTGTGCGCGAAGGGATTTGGCACGGAGACGGGACTCTTCCTATCCGGTGAATCGTGGTTAAGAGACATCATTGTCTACGGGTGATACAGTTGAGACGGACTCACGATGCGACGAGTCACCTCGGGCGTTGGCGGGGATGCGACTGCTTTGGAGGGGCCCGGAACGCTGGGAGGTGTTGATGGGCGTGGCATGGCGAGATGCTGCAGGATGCGATGGTACAGTCCAATGCTGAATGAGTTTGGAGTGAGAACTGAGAACGATGCGATTCTATGATCTACACATTAAAAGCAGAGAGAAGCTGGAGGACTGAAGATTGGAATGGTGACGTAGAAGCAGGGGACGCATTTGCAAGGTGCCGGGCCAAACCAATTAAAGTTCCGGGTAGCACGATGCTGGTCACAACAGCCTCGTAACATGGCTTGTAGCGGCGTAACAGCAACCACATATAGAGTGTCCACACTTCAGATAGTGGCAGCAGATGTCTCGTCGGTATTCCCGATATGCATTTAGGATATCAGCCCATGAATATGCCCCCGAAACTGCTCATGTATATACTGTCTGAATCTCTTCACTCTCCAGTCCAAACTCTGCGATATACTACCACATGCAACTCTATGTACAAGATTTTTAATAAAACAATGCTTCCCGTGATCAAGTCCTCAACATCCCCGAACTGCTGGAAGCCAGCCCCGTCAAGGTCGGCCTAGCCGCCCTCCTCCACACTCAGCAAGTCAACAAAAGATGGCATATCGTAATACAACACTCCCCAAAATTATAAAGGACTCTGTTCTTGGCACCTAATTATGATGGTGAGCCACGCTTTAACCCTCTGTTGGCCAACTTCTTCTCCCTTCGTGTCGAGAGCCTCAGCTTCCAAAACACTTTGGGTGCATACTGCTGCCATCACAAATGCGATAACCTCAACTTCATTTTGCAAGGCTTCCATAGACCCCAGGCATCATGGCTACATATGCTTATCCAACAGCTACCCCTAAAGGGCGAGAACGTCATGTTGTCAACCCAAGTCCCATACGAACACACGCCGGTAGGCATCAAGCTGACTAAAATACACCGGGTTGTATGCGCGATATCGAGAACCAGTCGGAATATTTCATCGATAGGATCTCCCGTGTCTCAGTCAACGGGCCCGACAATATCACCGAGCACCGTGCGCTGCAATATGGCCTCACCCTGGATATTGAGAGTACAGCGCATGTGTAAAGGTAGTGGCGGATATTTCAAAGACGTCAAGGAATACAGAAAACGAGCCTTAGATACACGAATGTGGTTATCATCATTATATCTATATAGTTAGAATTGCTCGAGTATTCGGTTGAGTCTTACGTGACTTTAGCGCTGAATGCGATGTTTCTATGTACATGATGAAATGAAAAACAGGTTTGCTTGGTCGAATTACCTGATAGACCTTATTTTTGATGTTGCATCGAACCTACGCGGGATGTTTGCCCTATATAACTAACTTATAGTCTAGCAACGCAAATATGGCAATATTCTTCATTCATCAAATCAAGGGGAGACGGGCTCACTTCCGAAATACCATAAACTTGGATCATCGGTAAGCTTGCATTATCGATGCATTGCATATGATTCTGGTTGGTGGACCAGGTGATTGATTACTTTTGCATGCCATTCAACCAAGTCCCCGCCGCACCCGCGGATCACTCGGAAAGCGGCGATAGAACCTATAAAACTAGGAGCGGTACTTATGCTTCCTCCCGTCTTGTCATTCTTTTTATATCTACTGCCGATAAGTGTAACTGAACTTAAATCATAGTGCTGTTCGCTAACAACAGCTCAGCCGAGATTCGTTGCTTAGGTAAAGACGATATCCACGATCGATCCCTTATTCCCACTGTTTCCGGACCCGACGAAGCTCTGCTTCAAAGCGGCAGCTTGAATTATCGGAAAACCAACACATCAGTCATCGTTTTCCGTCTTCCAACATCTCTTGCGACAAGCTGTGGACTGTTTCCTCAACCGGAGATAGACGGAGTTATGGCTCACCACCACAATCATTACTCTGGTGACCCACACGCTCTTTCGGGGTTTTGGGGTCCTCCAACCAGTGCTATGAAGTGAGTGACTCGGCGACTTGAACTCGGTGGTACAGGTTTATGAATATTGTCACACTAACGTGATAATAGCTTTTGTGAGGAAGACTACGCCGTTACTCAATATGCTGCTGAGTTCATAAGCACAACGACAAATCTGATATACGGTTAGTCCACAGTTTTTAGTTACCCGAGTAGAGGGAGAAGAGACGTGCTCATGTTGCCCGAGACTGATCCTTCAAAACTCCGGGATTGAAAAGCGATAGAACATGCTGAACGCACAAATAGTATACTTTGCACTTCGCTATCCTCGGAAGAATGACGAAAAACACCCCTCCAAGGGCCTAGATATCTTGTCCTGGTCCCTCTTAGGTGTTGGGATATTTTCAGTCGGTTTCCATGCAACGCTCAACCAGACAGCACAATTCTGCGACGATATATCCATGCTGGTCTTCTCAGCAGCTCTGCTCCAAAAGCTCTACACATCAGGTCATTCACCACTTGCTTCCAAGCTTATATCCGCCGTGCTCTTCTCCGTCACCGCAATCGTCTCCATTGCCTATCTCCGAAACGGCAACATTCTTCTTCATTTCTATACCTTCAGCACTATGGTGAGCCTCATCTGGCCGCGGACCCTGTACCTTATCCACGCCCGAGGCCGTTCAGAAACAGAGCGCAAGAATCTCGCGCGCAGATTCTGGAGCGCGCTCGGTACGTTGGTGGTGGCTTTCATAATATGGAACATTGACCTGGAGAAGTGTATGGAGTTGAGGCAGATCAGAGCTGCGGTTGGGCTCCCCTGGGCCTGGCTCTTTGAGTTTCATGGTTGGTGGCACATCCTTACAGGGATAGGGGCTAAGGACTGGATTCTGCTAGTCAGGGATCTCTGCGGAAGCTGAATGTGTAGTGGATTGCTCGCTTGGGAAGGCGGGTCTACGTCAAGCGGAGAACTCAGCCCCTGCCGTGTGGATGAGTTGGTATGATTACACTATAGAACAGCAAGTGTGCGACTCTGCTCATTGGCCGATACTTAACTATAAATCCCTTAGTGGCTCGGCACTGCACCAAATTGGAAATTCGGGACGACAATGCCAATAACAGCTTCTAGAATGACCAGGCCATGCATATCTATAGGCTTAAGTAGTGATACTGATAATCCGGGTGGTTACGGTCTAACCTACGACCAATCGAAGTATGTAGTGAAAATGTGAGGTTTTGTTGCAGGGGACAGAACGCCAAGAGTTTGATCGCATTGAGACTAGTTGATCACTGTCGACATGTGTCAAATAGAATGTCTTTTCTATGACGTGTACAAAGTTAGCCTGGATATGCCTGAAGGTTGAACTACCAATGCCCATAAATGTGGCAGACAAAATACTTGAAGTACGTAAGGCAGACACTGGTGTATAAGTACATGCATGTTTCTGCATGGTAATTGGAACATGCCCGACTACGCAAGCAGCATCATTTCGTTGTTAGGCTCACCTATGAATAAGCATAGGTATCTTACATGTGTCCCCTCTGCGTAGACATAACCTCGCAGGCTGAAAGAAATCTTCAAATGCAGATGCCATGCTCAGGAATTCACAGTGTGGTGCATCACAGTTGCATGGCAGTATACTTACGTTCCAAGCAATCCGCTTTGTTCACAAGCAGCTCATTGCGGCCAGAGCCACCTCATAGTTTCGGACAGAGGGAGCCTCCTTGACGCTGTCCAAGCAGTATTCTGCCTCTACTTGCTTGGCCCCAAACTCTTCAACGCTCCACCACATATTGAACTTGTAAAATCTTTGATCAAATTGCCCATTGTGGGGTTATTTGACATTGCTCTCATTGATCTGCAAAGACAATGCAAGAGAGCCCTCATAATGACAGTTGTGAAAAATGGGCAAGTATGAACCGCATCGGTTGAATTAACTGTTCCCTGTCATTATTGTGTGGAACCGTGGCCTGTCCAGAAAGTTTGATTGGGACACCAGGAGAGAGGTCACAAACAGAATAAAGCCAGTGATGTGTGTTGGAGATGCTAGGCCAGTAACCCTCATAGCGCTTTCCTTGATTCTGATATTATGGTTGTGTACAATATACAAAGGCCATCTGGCAGCTGTGATTCAGCTGCTGAGATGGCCTCTTCCCCATTTTGCTAACCCCCGGTCTATATTGCCCAAACTCCACCTACTCGTCCTTAACACCACCGCGGCCGGACCTCTCGGCAGCCTCGACAGCCTTCTTGTCGCTTTGTGCGGCACTACCTTGAAGACCACTCATGAACCCAGCAGCCTGCTTGAAGGGCCGCTTGAGGTCGCCAGACGCGGGATGGCCAAAGACGTGGATCTTGATCAGGTTGCTCTCGAGAGCGCTCTTGAAGGGGATGATGGACTGGATCAGTAGGGGGTTGGTGTATTTCATGTACAGATGCATGAATCCCATCATAGCGACACCCATCATCTGCGATCGGAAAGAGGCCTTAATCTGCTGAGAGTCGTAGGCATGGATGGTGGTAGTGACCAGCTTGCCCTCCTCGGTGGAGCCCATGGGGGCCGGCTCGACATACTTCAGGGTCGTCATATCTGTGCGGCGTCTGTCAGTGGATGGTCGGTGGGAGGCATTGCCAGGTGGGGGTCTAGTGGTAGATGCGCACCCTTCTTCTTATTGATCTGCGCCTGGGTGTAAAGATACAGGATCGCGATGAGCAGGTTGCTGGCAACGTAGAGTGCGCGGCAAGCGTTGAGAACATTGGGATCATCAAACGGAATACGCTTCGACACCTGCATCATCCCAAGGATGATGACCAGGTTAGTGCTGTTAAGCGATGCTGTTAGTCGCTTTGCGCAGAACAGGTAACACTGCGAGAGGGTTAGAGCCAGACATACATTTGCGGACTGAGACCCATGGCTGCAGTTTGAGGAGGAGCAAGTGCGACGTGAGTGATGGTAAAGGAAGACGCGACGAGAAGGTCAACACTAGCTTGAACCTTCGAGCTTGAGGGAGAGATGTGGTCTTTGGTATGGGGAAATTATTTGCGAAAGCAATAGAGTGAGATGGAATTTAATGCGCAACGGAAGATTAAGGTTTGTCACGCATTTGAGATTGCGGCGAATCTGTCGGCCCCCAAGTTTACCCGGATTTCTGGACACGGTCGCTAAATCAAGATGCTCAAGTGGATGGTGTCGTCTTGAACATGCATTACCCACCTTCCTTGTCTGTTACAGTTGTCGTGATCGGCTTAGGCAGTCTTGATGCGAGTCATCCATTCGTGAACTCCTTCAATCTCAATTTATTTGTAAAGGCGCAGCTTGGTTCAATTCATGCATTCACTTCTTCATTCGAATCCTGGCAAATCTAGCTAACCAAACTCCGAGATGCTATCAGAAGACAAGTTGCATCCGTCATGGCACGACTACATGCATACCTGTTAACATGTCCATCACTTATTGACCATTGCGAACAACTACCTTGTTGCCAGAGTGTTGGCATTTAGAGTTGGGTGTGCTGCAATGTCATTGCCTAGAACCCCCAGGCTGTGAAGGCCACGGCAGCGGCCAACTGCCTCCACTTGAAGTACCTGGTCCACCCCTGGCTGTGACTATGCCCATCTCTTAGCCGGGAACTAGCATTTCGCACTCTCTCAGCCCTTTGTCTGTCTTCCTGTCCCCCTTGAAAGCAACCTTTCATCGGCCAAACTCGCATAGTTCCAGCTTTGTTCCTGCTTCCAGGCTATCCAGGTTATGTTAACCTTTCATGTGAAGCTTAACTGATAAGACTGCAATGAACCTTGGACCTTCAAAGCAAGCCCTGGACCTACTACATAATCACAGCAAAGCAATTGCTACAATACGTTCATCTTATCTCCATATTCTACAGTTTCGGTCAGAAGTGTTGTTTGTTGTTCAATGGGCAATCGGTTCAAGCAGTTGCTTGGGCGTGGTCTCGCCAATATGCATCTGAGCAACCAATGGTCCCTTTCACTCGACTTCGGTGAATATGGATCAAGGTGAGCATTAAGCCAGACTTCTAAAGTGTCCATTTGTCTTGGGTCTCAACTCTTCCTTGGTGTCATTGGATAAGACAGCCACAACGATGTGTTTCCTCTGGCCATGTCCCAAGTGCTATAAGAAGGCTAAGAGAAAGTCGAAGAGAAACGCCAAGCCGAAGCAAAAGCCAGCAGCAGAACAAGCGATTGAACAACACGCAGCAGGCAGCTTGGACAGGCTTTGGAAACAGCAGAAGCCTGTAGCTTTCGATCCACGGATATCCTTTATCCCCATCTTAGAGAGAACACCAAAACCAGAAGCATTAGAATTTCCACAGTTTATCCGCAGCAGGATGGACGACTCGCCGCGAAACTTCTCAGGATGGCCAAACGCATTCGCGCGTCATCCTCGACCGTCCGGACCTCAGCGTCACAACCTCGAGGAATGCCCCTGTGCGGCATGCGCCCATTTCCGCGGATGGAAGCAACTCAACACGTCGCCAGAACACCGAGCAGACGAAGACGGCAATGACAGGTTTCCTCCATCTCCACGGCCACCCAGTTCCAACATCACCGGTACACGGCCCAATATCTCCCCTCCCCGTCGAGCCCCCAACGCATTCATGAAGGACACCACACCAGCCCAAGTCCAGCCAAGCTTCATGTCGCCTGCCGCCGGCACGGCATACCCCCAAGTCTACGTGTGCCCGCGCTCGTCCCCCCATCTCAGCTTTCCTGTGTTGGACTATAGCAGGACGCACGGGGATCCGTCATCGACGCCGTGGCCTCACTTGTATGTGGCTATTGTGCCGGAAAATGCTGCTACTCTGGTCGATTTGGTAGCCACGCTTGCGCCGAAGGGATCGGGTGTCGAGTTGAGTGCGAGAGCCATGGGCTCGGGTGAGCTGGTGGAGATAACAAGGTTTGGCGATGGTTTGGCTGAGTTGAGAGACAGGATCATCCAGCTTGAGGTTTGGGACGAAGAAGCGATGCGGGAGGAGAAGACTCGGGAGGCGAAAGAGAAGGAGAAGGCAGAGAGGAAGAAGGTTCGAAGAGAGGAGGCGGAGAGGGACGCTCGTTGGGGATATGGGCTGCGGCCTCCTCATGGCTCTGTTGAACTGAGGAGGGGCAAGACTTCGCGAGTGGAGAGGGATTGGGATGAAGAATGGAAATATTGACCGTGGCGACCTGCAGGGTCAGGCATGGGGAACACTGGCAAAGCGAGGCGCAAGGGGAAGGACAGTGGTGAAGCCATCTGAAAATAATCTTGAGTGTTAAGCAACATGAATCACATAAATTGACTATAAGGCACTCCAGGCGGCCGAGTTTGGCGCACTAGCAAGTTATAGCGGGTTTGACCGCCTGAAAGCGGTAACTGCCTCACACCAATTCACACCGTTATAGCGCTATTCTGGTCGTAACCCCCGCGTAAAGCACTGACTCGATTGGTCCACACGCGTCTACTCGGGTCCAGGCGCGTCGTTGTGAATCAAGTACCGTGGCCAGTGCAATTGCGTATTTCCACAAGAGCAGTATACAAATTGGACGAAAATCGATCCATTTTCATCATTCTAGTACTAAATAAACAATGCCGGTCAACGGAATGGCAAGTATTAACTTCCTCATCTAACAAGAACCCCTATGTTAAGCCTTGCTGGCTGCAATTTCCGGAACTGCCTGCCGCCTGGCCTCGGCCGACTCGATCTCTTTGGCAATTGACTTGTGGCCTTGGAGTGGGTGTTGGTATACCAGTTTGGAGCCGTACTTGAGGCATTCGGCCCACTCATTGTCCATACTCCTCCCGCAGCAGATCTTCTCGTAGGAGATGTCGGGCTCGCCTTGGGAAGAAGATACGGCCTTGTGGGCTCGGAACCTCTTGGGATTGGCGCGGTCGTGGATGCCGAGCTTGGTGGAGAGGTCGAGACCTTGGTAGAGCTTTTGGGTGTTGCCGAGGAGGAGGCTGTCGGTGGAGAAGGTATCGTAGCAGGAGGTACCTGGATTCTTCAGTGTTAGCTGCTGTGATGGATGATGGAAAGGGAAGGAATTGACAGAAGAGAAGAAAACGAGGGAAGGGTCAGACACACCACCACAGTTGTTATACTTCCACTTCTCCCATTCCTTCTCAGAGGAGTGGATATCCTTCTGGAGAGTGTCCTTCCGCTCCTTGGCAATGATATACTTTTCCTGCGTCCTGAACCCAAGTCGCGTGAATGTCTCGACCAGCTCGTCGACGGGCTGCTTCCAGTTGATCCGATCAGGCATGTCCTCCGGTGTGGACCCCGTGGTCCTGTTCCGATGAAACTGGGCCTCGGCAGCCAGCCTCTCGCGCATCCACATTATCATCAACTCCTGCTCGTTGAGCGATTGCTGTAGATACGCCAGCCTTCTCTTGAGCCTTCCCAAGGCCCCCGAGTGTCTATTCTCCCACATGTACGCATTGGGGCTCTTTTCCATGAGAAACTTAATAATCTTGAACTCGTTGTCCTCGGCAGCCTCAATGTCCCGGAGCGGCGCAAACGCCTTCCCCAACAGACCGGGATTCTTGGTCAATTCGGGGATTGGCACGCCGTTGTAAGCGTACCCCTTCTCGTGCACGTACAACTCATCGTGCAGAGTTGCTATGCGCTCGACTAGCTCCCATGCCGCTGTAGTCAAAAGCGACGCATTCCGGTTGCGGAACTTGCCCTCGGGCGTCACCCACTGGTTCTGTCGCTGCGTGTACCCGTTGACATTGATGCGCGGCTTGGCCTCGCCTAGCAGCCGCCAGCGGAGATATCCCGAAAAGGCTTCACCTTCCTTGATTATGGAGTTGATGGCAGTAACGCGGGTGCCGAGGAAGTTCTCAAAGAGCACCTCGGCTCGCTTGCGCAAAGTGGAACGCATTTCCATCTGCCCCTGGATGAAGGCGCGCTCGCGCAGGGTTTCTCCTGTGACGTCGATGGAAGGCAGAGTGCTGTACATAACCGTAATAACATCGTCGGCGTCACGGGCATCGGCGAACCACGTCTCGTAGTCGGTGTTGGTGAGCATGTTCGTATAGCTGTCATACCAGGGCGCCACAGTGGACGTTAGGTTGAGATTCATGGGCGCCATGAGCGAGGTCTGGTGCATGACTTTGTAGTATTCGACACGCAGCTTTGACACTTGGATTTGGGCACTGTCCCGGGCTTTCGAGATATTATACATGATATCCACGATGGCGAGTCGATAGGCGTACAGGCAAGGCACGGTGATGAAAAAGAGGAAAAAGTGCAGGGCGTAGCGAGCGAAGAATTCGAGCCAGGTACCGACTCCGCCTTCTATGAAGTTGCCGGTGTTCTCGAAGACTTCGACGGTTTGTTGGACAACGTCGGAGAAGATGCTGCTGGTGCTGCTTCGACGGCTTCTCCAACCTTCCTCTTCGTCTCCAGATCCAGTCTCTGCCCCCGCGTTCTCGTCATCTGCCTCGTCAGTGGGTGATTTTCTCTGATCATTGTTGGAGATGCGTGAGAATATGCTTCCGCGGCTGCTACAGCTGCTGCTGCGTGAGTAGCCGTCTTCGCCACTTTCTGCTCCTGACTGAGAGCCAGAGGCAATGCTGCTTCGGCTGGCTTGACTACCGCGGCGAGCAAAATCGTCGGCTCCCGCGGAAAAACTGCAACGGCTCCCTTGGCTCATAGAGCTCAAGCGACGTGCTGTCGCCACATCGTCTGCGGCGGCTTGATATGGCGACCGTGGGGTGGGGGCCCCCGAACTGTAGTCGAGGCTTCCTCTGAACGACATGTTGGGTCTCGTACTTCGAGCGTTGTACTTTAGGGATATCAAACTCGGGATTCAGGTTGTTTATTTTTCTTGATTGGTAAAGAGTTGAGATACGTGACGGAGTTTTGTCGAGTTATTCGTGCTTTGAGTACTTTGATCGATTGACGGTTTCGACACCAGGTTGACATGGCCTTTGTCGCAAGTTCCGAATGCAGAATACGTTTGTCCCGTTTAATCGAATTTGTCATGCGCCCAAGTCTCTCATTCAAGGAAAGGCAATGGATAGGGCTTGGGGTCATTGGAATGTGGTTGTGTTCAGCCATGGAATGTGGAGGCTTCTACGATAGAAAGCGCCCAGCAACTAGGACCAAGTCAGATCGAAGTCGCAATCTTTTCACAGCAACATCGGCAATGGCCAGTCCATTCTGAAACTAGTTTATGATGCCAATATAATCAATTCCCTAAAGTTTCCTGCTGTCAGAAGTGAAATATAGAAGGATAAATCCTTCCCTCATTGCCAGTGCCCTGGAACTCAGTGCAGCCATCCAGCACGATCAAGTCCAATAACCATCCTGAGTCAACCACCTAATCCTGCATAATAGTCACCCTGTGCTAGCCACCTAACCACTTTAGCCATCCTCGTGTACTCCATCTAGGTTCCATGTCAGCTTTTCTTTTCCTTGGTTTTTCCTGTTGTGAATACCATACCACATATGATCCGTGTCCTCATGAACATCAATGCAGAAAAGTCCGGAACTCAGAAACGAAAACCGTTCTCTATCATAACCTCAGCATCTTTATGGCGTTGCTGAAGTCGTAATCTGCCAATTGAAGCTCAAAAGACAAGCAGGTCTGGTGTGACTGGAGACTGTAGTCTGTGACTCGGCATGGTCCGCATCGAACTCAGTGGGTGGCGCCGGCTGCGAAAAGGCAAGCCGCCAATTGTCTGGCGATGGGGCGGCACGACGCGATGGGTGACCATTGGAGGGTGTACGCGATATGCTGAAGCGGCGTCCGTCCTCTCTGGATGGAGATAGTGTGGACATCCACTCCGGCGGCGACAAGCTTCTGCACCACTGTGACAAAGATGGGACCATACCCGTTGAATCTCAGGAGGTGGGGCAGAATGTAGTCAGTGGCAGGGCTAAGGGGTTGGTCGAGAGGATACAAGGGTAGGAATCGGTCAAAGAGCTTCAGCAACTTGGTGGAGGACAAGCTCGGGTCATCTATAGCGAACATTTGGATCGCCATGATGATATCCTCCATGGGGTTGAGGAAGTTGTAGGGGGAGTTCCAGGAGCTCTTCCTGACACTGGCACCTGCTTTCAGGAGCTTCTCGATGACCCAGAAGGGCAGACGGGAGTTAACATTTGCGAACCATCGGACAGAGAGGCTCAAGGCCGTGGTGCCCTTGCCTTTCTCCTCAAACATGACTGGCGAGTCGATGTCAAAGCTTGGATTCTCGATGAAGCGGTCCATGAGATGGCAGCCGTCCTTCTTAGACAAGATGTGAGCCCCGATAGCCAATATGAGATGGTAGAAGGGGAGGTATCTCTCATCGCGAGGCTCTTCCTTGTTGTCCACGCCGACGGTCATTTCGGGGCAGCCCTTGTTCACATCGGCTCCCTTGTCTAGCAGATAATTGACCATGTCCGTCTGCCCGTTGTCGATGGCGATGATCAGCGGAGTTATCTCCACGTCGGCCTTGCGGAAACCCCTGACGCTCTGGGAGAGCTTTTCCTGGTCAAAGTAGTCATTGACCAGATGCTCTCCGCCGATCTGGAAACACTGCTTGACCATGTTGAAGTTGCCGGTCCCGCATGCCTAGTACAGGGACACGGCTCCTCCAGAATTGATGTCGTTCTCAATTCGCTTTGTGGCTAGCGAGTTGTGGAAACCCTTACAAACCAGATCAAGGTTCAGAGCGGACGTGCGGTCCATATTTTCCGAGACACGCCAGATCATCTCGACAGGAAAGTTGGCCACCATGGACGAAGTGGCTTGGCCATTGATATAGGCGGCGATGGTGTCCATCGAGGCAGGCGAGGCCACCTTCTTGGCGACAGCCGAGGTCTCCTGCTCCAGTCCGGAGGAAGACATCTTGATGATTGATGACGAAGTACAAGTGTGGTAAAGGTTGGGGTACGACTGTGCTAGTTGACTCGTCAGTCACGGTGACCCGACGAGGACAAAATAACTGACAAGAACCACGAGGGCGATGATGAACATGGAGATGGAAATGAAGATTAGGATGGAAGTGAGGATGGAGATGGAAATAAAGACTAGGATGAAAGTGAAGATGAAGAAGGAGATGGGTGATACTTACGAGATGATTTTTGACGCGACCTTGCAAGGCCCCGAACGCCAATCTTGATCAAGATGAGTCTGACTAGATGCAAGAAGAGAACAGTGGCACGCACGCGTGTCAAGTTGCTTTGGGGATGCTGAAGGTGAGTTGTGATTCGGAAAGTTTGATCAAGAGATGGAGAGAAAGCTCAGACCAGAGAGGAGATGCCCATTTATATTTGCAAGAACCTGTTGGAATCAGCCATCGTGGAACCGGGATCAGCAATCTTAACTTGCTGGCTTAAAAGAAAATCCCCGCGAGAGAAGCGGGTCCTCCAGAGCAAACGCAAAAAGCCAGCGAGGTAGATAAGTACCTAGGTACATTGAAGAAATACGGCCCTCGACATGGCGACTTGGGCCCCCTCAAGAAAGTAGGGATCACTTGCCCTTGCAATGATATGGTGCTACCTACGGCCAACGAGGCCGTGATTATTAAGAGTGTCCAGTCCCCACGGTAACTGGTATTTAAGTGAGACTGCTTGGACGTACCAATGGCGATGGCTGTTGAAGGGGCATCACTGAGAAGTTCCTAGAAGCAGAGACGAAGTACTCAGAAATGCCGCCGCGGTGTAAGTACAGCCCGTGCTCGAGTGTCAAGGAAGGATGATTGACGATGGAGTCATGAAGTCGGTACAAGTGCCAAAGTGACTACTATGGTAGATCAGAGGGCTTCGCACAGGGGAAATCAGAGTCGAGGATAGACTGGCATGAAACCATATCATTGAACATTTTCTAGCCGGTGTGACCTCTCTCAAAATAAGTAAATTGAATAGCAACGATCCCCGTGGTGGGAGACGAGTCAGCCGATACACCAGGTAAATCTGCCATTGCCGGTTGAAGGAGTTCTTGCCCAGGCTTACTCTGACCAGGCGTTCGACGATGTCTCCCTTGCTGATCTGCACTCAAACTGCGTTCAGCTCAGAGTGCTCAAAGAGGAGGATTTACGAAATTCCACAGGCGAGCAAAAATCGAAGGATTTTGAGCACAGCTCGCGCATAATTCGACAGGCTTTTCTTAAGTTGTATCATGAATAACGTCGTTTTTCAGGCATTCGCATATTCACCGGTAAGCTGTGCATTCTGGAGACGTGGAATCTCCACAGGGCTGGAAATATACTAGCAATCTATGAGCTGCCGCACGAAATTGACGTTTTCCTTCTACTTGAACTGGGTAGGTTGTCCACATTGGCGCTCCGTGGGTACCACTGGCCTCCGGAGCTCGAAAAGGCTCGGTGATTTCATGCATTACTGCAACATGCAGCAGTGCAGTAGAAGCTGCACCATATATGAGATGACCAGAACTGGTTAGCATTGTTTAGATTGTAGCTACAAATGTAACTACCATTGAACGTGAAGGGGTGAGGTCGAGGGTATGTCAAACCTGGAAGCAACGCAAAGATCACAGGTAGAAGCCCAGCAGTAGAAGCCCAGCAGCACAGCCTCTCTTTGAACTAAAAATCGAGACATCGAGGTGGGCCTGGCGACTATGTGCCATCATACTGCGAGAACTCTGCTGTTTCAACTATGCTAAAATTGCTTCGACTTATGCGGAAACTATCAATTTGTACTTGTGTGGTTCGACCCCGAGCACAAAGAGCCACTGATTACCATAGTTGCAAATTAAGAAATTAGTTCTCGTCTATTTTTATAGCGGCCAACTGAAGACAGCCAGATTAGTTTCCAGCAAGGGGGCACAAACAATTCACACAATGATCTGTGCCAGCTCATAAACCTGCAAACAGCTGGGGACCATGACTTCTTCCCATGCTCGGGTTGAGATCTGGAGCAATACAGTAACTTCTCATTCAAACAGGCTTTCCTCGAGCTCTGGTACGTTCTTCATCTGAGACGCGCGACTTACGTTTGTCGGGGAGGCCTTCCATGCAATCCCGCCTCTAATTGCTTGGAAAGCACGCTCTACGATGGAGTGGGAATACGAGAATGAACTTCCATTGACTGATACGGGAAGCTCAAAAATAGCCAATGAAAGACCAGTGGCAAACGAAACTATTCCTTTCAAAGATGGATGGACCGCTACGATGGCCACAGCAGTGTGCCATGACGCGGTCATAGGTTAGTTATTAGTTTATTTCAGCTCTAGTTCGCCCGTCGCCAAGGCATATAACACTATCGAACCGACAAGACTACGGCACTGTATTATTTACATATTACCAGATCTATTGGAGTGATGCTTACTCGAAACACCATCAAGGCGCGAGCCCCAACATGTACATGCCAGGATAAATATCGACCTGTCCAGAGTTTTCGCACTCGACCGATCCCAAGTACACAGCATGCGCCAACACAAAACGACCTTTACAGAGTGCTTGTTTTCTTTGCGGCGAGCGACCGAAATCGATGAGTTTGCATTACCGAAACTCGCATTAAAAAGGACGACATCGACAGCTATTCAGCAAGGAAAAACGAAGCTGACGGTAGAATAGGCTTAAGCCTGCGGAAACCTTCCCGATACTGGTTTATATTTGAAGATTTTGCATTTGGTAGGTTTTTATACACGGTTTCAACGCACTGACGGTGGTTATAGAGCCTGGCGTTGCACGGGGTTTGGGCAGCAACAAGTACTCACTGAGATCCTAGACAGATGGCGCGGCAGTGGATGCTGCATATGAGTTCCAGCTCGATGTCATCTTTCGGAAATAGAATGGTGGCTTCCACGCGGGGTGCAGCCCCTATGCCGGCGAAACCGAAAGTGTCATGAGGGAGGAATCGGAGTATACCATCACATCTTTCACAGCATAACTAGTCCGAGTTCTCGAATTTGTTTACGTTTGCTAACAGATGACTCATTCGCAGGAAACTACTCAAACTGCAGCTCCTGGATTCACATTGCCGTCCTGTAGACCAAAGATGCCGCACAGCGCGGCCTCCCACGCCCAACATGAAATGCTGCTCCTAACGAACGACACCGGAAGGACTGTCAATACAATCGAATGCCACGAGAAAGAGCGAGAGGGCTCCTGCCTTCGGATGATTTCGAGCTTCACACGACGATACGGCGCACGTCAAGAACTCGGAGGAAACAACCACCGGACCCATCGCAATGCTGTTCAAATTGGAGGACTGCCGCAAGCAGCTGAGCTCGCTGTCAACACGGAGAAGTTGGCTAGTTGATATATCCGAAGAGTGGAACAGGATGTCTGCGTTATAGTGCATGGCAGATTCAGGTCAGCCAGCAGGCAGAGGAGAACCGGTTGACCAAGTCCCCGTACGGACAAGGGAGACAGCATCCTAGGTCAGCCGCCAGGTCATATGTTGTTAGATATTGACATTTCACACGGGACCAATCATTGGCATACTCGCAGCCGTCACTGGTCTTGAGGTATGCATCTGGCGTTCGCTCGCAGGAGGGTCGAAGGGGAGCACATTGCTTCGCTCACTCGACATCTGGAAATACCTGTGGCTGGCTTTGCTAATCTGGGATGCCTGGTCCTGGTGCCGAACCATCCTGTGGTGTAAGTCCCGATGTCGACCACAAACATGCTCACTTGGATACAACACTGACTAACAAATGCAGAGCGTGTTACGTAGAAAAGTTGTCACCGTCGCCAACGACCGAGCAAGGCTCAACCCCGGGATTTGGAAGAAGAGACCAAGGATACTGTCAACACAACAAGAGCTGTAAGGGGCCGAGAAAACGTGAGGGAAGACGTGGCACAGGTTTGCTCTTCCGGGTGGTTGTGACCGAAATGCCTTGGCGTTGTCAAACAAGTGAAACCATGGCGGGTCATCTGGATTGCCGGCGGCAACAGGAGTTTCCAATCGCATCGAGCTCTGCTTGCAGGTGTCGGATGCAGGATGCACCAAGATTCCGTGCCATGTGTTGAGTTCTCATGTGAGCATTTCGCGGCTTAGCATCGCTTGAGGACTGGAATAGTGTCGAGTGAGAGGCATGAAGGGTGTTGCGATCATAAAGCTTGGGTCCAGGATGGATCTGTCATTTAAAAAGGAACTCCGATCTGGCTGCGTGAGTTGATCATGTAACCATAGGCAATAGTTATGCGCACGCGAATGCGACAAGGGTGGTTCTGTGGCTACGTATTAGGTTTTTGGATTTTTATCCGTTTCTTCTTTGATGCTTCAGGCAGGTCGTGGTGATGTTGCCCGGATGGCAAGATAACGAAGCATGGCCTGGTGAAGTTGCCGACGGACTTTTGCGGCTATCGCGGAGGAATGGTCGCTCACGCCGATTTGTAGCATGATTTTGCCCGAGCCAAGCAGGCGCTCCGCTGGGTCCTGAAGGCTAGTGGAGCCACCTTTTCTTGATTTTGGGTTATATGATGCATTGGGATATTGTCCACGACAGACGGAATTTTTCTGGAATCTCCTCGATGAATGAGGTTCGTTCCGCCGTGAAGCGTTCATCTGGTCAACTCCGACCAGATGAGCAAGCAGCTGATGCAGCAGACAGACGTATTCAAACCTCCATCCCTTACTATTGTACAGTAGCATCTGCAACGCAAATGCTGAATAATCTTGTTTTTGAGGCTCTGTAATTAGCTGCAACCCCCTGCTTCTCTTTTGGCGGCAGCTGCGAGCGGCCCTGCTAGGGACACTGAAAAGCTTGGCCTACCATACCCGAACATATGGCAGGCTTGTCCCCGTCGGGTCATTTTCACGCGCGTGCATTGGGTTTTCCCACCGTCAAGTCCTTCTCATTGAAGTGCTTCTCCAGATGATACAAAGTGGGTTGTCTTCAGGATGAAGCAGCCTTGCTACCCAACATGCGAAGTCTGACTTTAGTGACGTGAACTTCGATGCTCTCAGTGCTACTGTAAGTCCTGAAAGGGCCTCTAAGGCCGAGGCCTAAATGTTCCGACCCACCGAAGCTCTGCTGTTTCCGAGGCCGTGTCGTTGGGAGCGGGTCATGCATGTCGTCGGCGGCGGGCTCTTTCAGTCAAAATTCAATCTCCGTTCCCCGTGCCGTCTGACGAAACACACGAGTCACGACTAGGCCTCGCATGGCGCTGAGTAATGTGGCCAGCCAATAATCTTGGGGATGAGATCTCCCGTCGTCTCGGCCAGCCCACAGCACGGCAGCACGGCCCACTTGATGCTGCGAAGCACTCAGTTAAATATCGACGCCGTCTTTCACTCGTCTCCAGGCCATGAGGTCGTACTATGCTCGAGACAACACCCAGCACTGGACATAGCACAGCAACGCTCATGATGGCCGAGATCGTCCCCATTCCCGAGCCGCCAGGCCTGCCCATCATCGGCAACGTGGGCGACATCGACAAAGAGTTCCCGCTCGGCTCCTTCATGAGTCTGGCGGAAAAGTACGGCGAGGTCTACCGCCTACACCTCCCAGGACGGTCCGTCGTCTTCTGCTCAACCCACGCCCTGATCGACGAGCTGTGCGACGAGAAGCGGTTCAAGAAGGTACCCACTGGCGTCTTGTACGAGATTCGCAACGGCGTGCACGATGGTCTCTTTACGGCCATGCTCGAGGAGCCCAACTGGGGCATCGCTCATCGTGTTCTCATGCCTGCCTTTGGACCCATGAGCATTCGCGGCATGTTCGACGAGATGCACGATATTGCGAGTCAGTTGGTCATGAAGTGGGCGCGTCATGGCTCCCACCAGCGTGTTCTCGTCACCGACGACTTCACTCGCCTGACCCTCGACACCCTGGCCCTGTGTGCCATGGGCTTCCGCTTCAACAGCTACTACGCCAACGAGATGCACCCTTTCATCGACGCCATGGCCAACTTCCTGACCGAGTCGGGAGCACGCATCTCCAGGCCGCCCTTGCCGTCCTTCTTCTACCGCAATCAAGACGCTCGGTATTGGCAAGACATCGAAATCCTCCGTCAGACGGCCACGACCGTTCTCCACGAGCGGGAGGCCAACCCCTCGGACCGCAAAGATCTCTTGGCAGCCATGCTCGCGGGTCGGGACCCCAAGACGGGCGAGAAGATGACGGATGCTTCCATCGTCGACAACCTCATCACCTTTCTCATTGCCGGCCACGAGACGACATCCGGCATGCTCTCATTCGCCATCTACCAACTGCTCAAGCATCCCGACGAGTACCGCAAGGTGCAAGAAGAGGTCGATCGCGTCATCGGCAAGGGGCCTGTGACGGTCGACCACATGAGCAAGCTGCCCTACATCGAAGCCACTCTCCGCGAAACCCTGCGCCTGTGCTCGCCCATCAACGTGATCCAAGTCCGGCCCATCGAGGACACGCTCCTTGCGGGAAAATACCCCGTCAATAAGGGCGAGGCCATGTCCCTGCTCTTGTCCAAAGCGCACCAGGACCCCGCCGCCTTCGGAGACGATGCGTTGGATTTCAAGCCCGAGCGCATGCTCGACGAGCCCTTTAGGAAGCTGCCCAAGAACGCCTGGAAGCCCTTCGGTAACGGCGTCCGCGGATGTATTGGCCGGCCCTTTGCATGGCAGGAGGCCCTCATCATCATGGCCTTGCTGTTCCAAAACTTCAACTTCGTCATGGATGATCCCAATTACCAGTTGATGTACAATCAGACCCTGACTATCAAGCCCAAGGGCTTCTACATACGCACGCTCCTCCGCGACGGCCTCACACCAATCCAGCTCGAGCACCGCCTCGCGGGAACACCACTAGCAGAGAACCCAGCCGGCAAAGCGGCTCCCCAAGCCGCCAGTGCAGATGCAGCCGGACACCCCCTGACTGTTTTGTATGGGTCCAACAGCGGTACTTGCGAGTCCATGGCCCAGCGCCTGGCCGCGGATGCTTCCCAGCACGGCTTCAAGGCCACCACGATGGATTGCATGGATGCCGCCAACGGCAACCTGCCCACCGACCAGCCCGTAGTTGTCATCACGGCCAGTTACGAGGGACAAGCCCCAGATAATGCGTCACACTTTGTGTCGTGGGTCGAGAATATCAAGGACAAAACTGCGCTCAGTGGAGTCTCGTATGCCGTCTTTGGATGTGGACATCACGATTGGGCCTCGACCTTCTACCGCATTCCCAAGCTCGTGGACGCCAAGCTAGAGGAAGCCGGCGCCACCAGGCTGGTCAAGATGGGCCTGTCAGATGCCGGTGGCTTCGACATGTTTGCCGACTTCGAGTCGTGGGAGGACGACGTGCTGTGGCCCGCCTTGAAACTGAAGTACGGGTCCCCAGATCGGTCGAAAACAAACAGCATGTCGGGCGTCACGTTGAAGGTGTCTGTCTCCACCCCGCGCTCCTCGACCCTGCGTCAGGACGTTAAAGAGGCGGAAATCGTCAACACTCGGATCCTCACAGCCGACGGAGAGCCGATCAAGAGACATGTCGAGATCAAGTTGCCTACCGACCTGAGCTACCGATCGGGAGACTATCTTGCCGTGCTGCCCATCAACCCCAGACCAATCGTTCTACGCGCCATGCGCAAGTTTGAGTTAGCATGGGACTCTTGCCTGACCATTGAGGGCGAGGGTACTTCACTGCCGACAGGCATCCCATTACCGGCCAACGATATTCTCTCGGCGTACGTCGAGCTAGCGCAGCCCGCAACGAAGAGAGTAAGCATCCCGCTTTATCCCCTCTCCCTTTTCTCCCCCCGGCCCCCCTTTGGCCCCAACCATGAAGAGATTCGTTGCTAACACGGCAACCAGAACATTGTAGCCCTGGCAGAAGCCACATCCGACAAGAAGGACCAAGAAACCTTCATGAAGCTGTCGGGCGATTCCTACAATGACGAAATTGCCAGCAAGCGCGTCTCCATCCTCGATCTCATCGAAAAGTACCCTTCGGTCAAACTGCCACTTGTGTCCTTCCTGGGCATGCTCCCGCCCATGCGGGTGCGCCAGTACTCCATCTCCTCTTCGCCCCTGTGGAACCCCAACCACGTCACCCTGACCTTCTCGCTGCTCAACGAGCCCAGCAAGTCGGGCCTCGGCGTTCACATGGGCGTTGCCACCTCGTACCTCAACAGCCTCGAAGTCGGCAACAAGCTACACGTCTCGGTCCGCTCCTCTCACGCTGCCTTCCATCTTCCCTCCGACTTGGAAAATGTGCCCGTCATTTGCATCGCCGCCGGAACCGGCCTCGCGCCCTTCAGGGGGTTCATCCAAGAGCGTGCTGCCATGATCGGTGCCGGCCGCAAGCTCGCTCCGGCTTTGTTGTACTACGGGTGCCGTGAGCCAGCGAAGGACGACCTTTACACGGAGGAACTCGCCGTCTGGGAGAAATTGGGTGCCGTCGCCATCAAGCGGGCGTACAGCCGCACTCCCGAGAAATCTGACAGCAACTCGAAATATGTTCAGGACGCCTTGTGGGCAGACCGCGAAAACGCACTCAAGGTGTGGGAAGACGGTGCGAAGCTCTTCGTGTGCGGTTCGAGGAAGGTTGGCGAAGGCGTCAAAGACGTGGTTTTGCGCATCAGGCGCGAGGATGACGAGAAGGAGGGCCGCGTGGTCGAGGAGGGCAGCGTGGAGAAGTGGTGGGAGGCGTTGAGGAATGTTCGGTATGCCACCGATGTATTTGATTAGATGCTCGATTGGAGCCTCTCTCTGGGTAACGCTGGGCACGGGTTTTCTGTATTATTGGACAAAAGACGCGAACTTGAGGAGGCAAGCGAATATGGTCATTTAATTCGATTAGGTAGCTGTATGAGTAATGACGGATTCATCTAAAAAGCATCTGCCCCACCCCCCACCGGAGTCTTACCCTTGCGAGGTCTGCAGTATAGAGCGGGCGCCGCTTTATCACGGAGGTTTCCTTCCAATCCCCTTTATGGCCAGAGACACACTGATGACCCGTAACATACACCAGCAACACGTCGAATAGGAATTTCCATTGCATATAAACCGGCCGTATCCAGAAACAAGGCAACTCCCAAGCAGCCTCCGGTACGGGGTCCGATCCATGCAAGAGTAGCTTGTCCAATCATGGCTGACCACCCGAAACCTTTCTTCGTGCTAGATGAGAAAGACAACCTGACACGTATCACTAGCACCTGACTTCATGAGATACCGATTGGCCAACCCACATCTGCCGACTAATTTTCAGGGCATGTCGAAGCCATCTCAAAAGACGTGCAAAGGAAAAATAGACTTCTCGCTAATACCCGTCGTCGTAGCTCTCGACCTAACTTCAGACCCTTCCAGGGGCCGTCGAAGTATTACAGTCTCGTTTTTGGCCAAAGCTGTCAGTACTATACTCCACTTTCCCCACTGTCCCTTCCGTCCGGGTTGTGGGAATGCTTCCTCTTACCTGCAAGCGCCTGGTACATGAAGACCAAACCAGCCGTTGATCCCTTGCCGTTGCAGGCTGGCGGCAGCGAAGAAGGCTTGGACTTGGAGCTCTTGGAGGGCTTGAGCTTCCTCTTGAGTTTGACTACGGATGACGACGAGCTAGTGCTTGTCGTATCTGTTTGGGAGTGCACTTGTCAGCTTAGGGTATTTTGCCGAGCTTCAAGCTGGATCGCTGTAGAATCAAGGCCGTTAGTTGGCAAGAGACATACCATATTCCTTGTTCATGACTGGTGCTCCGAACTCGTCGACCAGAGTCGCCTCTGATGGCGCGGTCAAGTGTGTGCGGGTGTTACTGGACATTGTGATGATGGATTATGCGGTGCGGATTGGGAACGGCTCCTGGAGACTTGGTAGGAGTTGTTTGTCAAGCAGTTGGCGTAACGTCGCGGTTTTTTTTCCGGCCTGTTTGATATGAGTATGTCGAGTATGGACTAGATGTATTTATTCTGAGTATAGTTGAAAGTCTAGCTGAATGCCTGAGGGAAGATAGTTTCATATATGTAAAGAAAGCCAGTCAACAACCCAACTCCAACCGCTTGAAAGGCTTCGGTCCTTGAGTCATAAATGCCGTCCAACTCCGTGTTTCGGCGTCGTGCCGTGAAAAAGCCTACGGCGGCAAATGACATCGCGGGTTGGAAAGCCGACTGAGGTTTCTCAGTCCAGAGGCGGCATGATGTGACCGTTGCTGACCTCGTCGTCAGACGGTTGAAATATTGACCGGTTGACTGTTGGATTGAATTGGCTGGTCGGTGATGGTGGGGCCGCGTGTGTGTAGTCAATCCAGTTTTCGGTATGACTGCATAAAAAGGGCTGAAACCGGCGAATGTAGGGTAACTATACCTCGGCAGCTAGAGCCGAAGCCGATATATTTGTGGTCCAGTCACAGAAAGCCGACGCCGAAGTCGATACTACATAAACAAGTCCATCTCAGCCACCTCAAGAGCAAACATCTTGCTTTCGGGCGCGTTTGTCATCGCCGCACAGGTGTCGGCAGGAGCATTAGTAATTAGCACGGCTTACTGTATGTACGCAACGCGCCCTGTTGCTATACCACAACCTACGGAGGCTGATTACGCAACGACATGGACGGCTCCACCATTATAGCGATCCAGCGTCGGCCCAATGGGCGTCTCCAAGCGTGCGATCCATGCCGGCAGAGCAAGCTGGCGTGCAATCACTCGATCCCCTGCATAAGATGCAAGAAGTGGAACATTGTAGATCGTTGCATATACAGCGCCTCGGGCTCATCTCCGAGGAGATCAACTGCCTCGTCGGCCTCGGCTTCCTCCATAGTCAGGAGGCCAGAACCGGCACGCTCCTTGCCCCAGAGCCTGCCAGCCATTACTCCGAGTCTGACCTCAAGGCTGTCGACAAGCCCAGACAGCCTGCCCCCGAACTCGGCGGCAGTTCAACCTGGTTATCTGGGCTTCACAAGTTTCTCGACTCCCTACGAGGAGACGCGGAATAGTCTGTCACTGCTGGACCCGCAGTCTCCGTCGCACAGGACCAACCAGAACCGGCGTTCTTCAGGGGTAGCAGGCCAATCCCCAGTCAGCCATGCCGGCAACATAATGTCGCCCGTGGTGCAGGAGCTGGCTCTCCATGTACTGAGACAAATCCCGATTCCGGAAGATGGGCCGCGCATGTTCGAGCCCAACATTTCGTTTTTCGATGGATGGGTCAATATCATGAGCAAAACTGTGCTTGAGCAGCTGTACGCCATGTGGGGTCACTGCCTGGGAACGACGCGGAATCCGGCCCAGCTGGAGGAGTTGGCTCGAACGATATGCGTCAACACTATCAAGTCGACGTCGGACGCCATCAGGGACCCGAATGCCTGGATGGCTCAGTTCGTAGGCCATAATCTCAGGTGGGACTCGTTGGGGGCGCTCTTTACCTTCTGGAAGCTATCGCCCGAGAGTCCGTTGGCCGTAGTGAACCAGGAGCTCATTTGCAACTGTATCCGATTATGCAGGCAGTTTACTGAGGGCAATGTCGTCTTGGTCTATCTGTATCACCAGCGGGCGAGGCTCCAGTCGATATTCAGTGGGGATGCGGGTAAGTTTGACTTCGAAACCTGCTCTCCTCTACAGCCGCCTAGCTGTCCAGTTCTTATTACATCAAGCAAACTGGCTGATGAACCTACCTCTAGGCTTTGAAACCTGGCGCTACCATGCCCAGATGGTGCAGCTCATCACCTTCCTCGGACACCACGCCGAGACCAACACGGAGAAGCCCTACATGCCCACGCTTGTATCCGAGGCCAAGCGGTGCATGCTCTGGCTCATCTATTGCATGGACAAAGTGGCCGTTTCTTTCACCGGTCGGCCGCCCCTGCTCACCCAGGTCTACATCTCGACGCCACTGCCCCTCGACCTCGACGTCAATTGGCTATTAGTCGACCAGGATGTGCTGGCCCAGAATTTGGATAAGCTCGTCGATGACCAGGGCTGGAACCTCACAGGGGGCTTGTACGGTTCCACCATGGACCGGACTCGCGCACAACTGTTCAAGGTCCGGGAAGACATCTTTGTCATTGCCCTTGGCTCCAAGAAGGCATCCATCGAGCAAATCCTGTAAGTCGGATTCTTGAATGATCAAGTGAATACTCTCTATCTGAGTACCAGGAACTTGGGACTGACTGAAAACTGCCCATCTAGTGACCTCAAATCGTGCGCCGCTCAGGCTACTCGTGTCCTCCCCCCTTCCATCACCTACCGCCCAGAAGACATAAGGGACTTGAACGTCGATGTACGACATCTATTCATCCGGCTGTTGCACAAACTCGATCATCTTCAGAACCTGTTCTTCATTGAGCGCATGTTGATCCTGCGCTACCAGCAAGACGGCGGTGAACTCCTGGCCCTCAGCTTTGAGATGGTGGCATTGACGCTCAATCTGTGGACGCACATGGATCGATTTTTTGCCAAAAGGAAGGACTTTGAGTGGATTGTGAGCTGCCCTCCTTTTCTTTTCCTTATGGTTTTGCTCGTCTACTTTTATACGCATGATCATCCACTGCGTCTAACCTAGCTCCTCCAAAACAGCTCATGGGCTATGGCGCCCCCGCAGGCGGTATTCTCTGCATGGAAATCCTCAAACCGACCCTGAGTGGTTCGCACCCGCAGAACCCACACATCACGCGGTCGAGCATTGTTCAGAAGTTGAGCCTGCTGGTCGGGTTCCTCGAATGGGTCGGCCCCTCGGCACCCAACGCCAACATCGCCGCCAACACCATCGCCACCATCCAGCAGGTCCTGGACCACTCCCTAAAGCACGCGAGCACGAAGCCCAGGCCGTGCCCGGGATAACCCTTTTGGATTGGGACTTCTCGGCCCAGCCCGACTTTAACTTGGAACTCTTGGATACGTTTGATTGGTTGAGGGATATGGAAAGCTAGTAAGATGTTGGACCACAAATAACTCTTATAAGCCTGTTGTGACCACATTCTCAGATACTGGGTATATTCGCCTTCTGAGGCAGTGTGGTTTAACATCAGACGCTCGTGCCTTGGGTACAGGGGGTTCGAATCATGCCCCTTTTGCTGCCGCAAAGTGTGGTTTGATATACAATATGCTGCGCTATAGAGTGATTCATGGCCTAAAAATATGCCAGGCACTTTAATTTTTACACAAAAACTGGCCCAATGTGCCTCTATGCTCTTGGGCTGTTTCTCTGGTCTGCAGCTCCGGTATGATGCTCTGGCTATTATCACCCGATATACTCGTCCACGCAGGACTTGTAGTTCCTGTCGCATTAAATGCCGCCTAGCAGTACAAGGAGTCGGTAGTGAAATTCAAGATGCCATACGCAATAACCAACTAGTTGACAAAAACTACGGCAGCTCGTATTAGCACCCATTCGCCACGGCTAGCCAAGACTCGCCAGACGCTCCCAGCATGTCGCCTTACATACGCAGCCGCAGTTGTCCAAAAGTCACATTGCGCAAAATTAGCGGTGCAAGTCACGAAGAGAGCAACTAGCGCCTGCAGAGCAGGTTGAAAAGCATGGTGTGACAGCGAAGACCGTGTATACCGTGTTCGCAGTGAGGCATACTGTAGCAACGGGCACAATGACATAGTAACTGACTCCATTGATCCAGCGGGCCCCTTAATTGTCGGGATGGCCCTGGTAGATGACTTAGTTGATGTAATGGTAGGTCGGAGGACAAACGATGGAGTATGCCAGGCACGTGAGGGCCATGGCTAACTGCAAGTATGACGAGCTTGTTTCGAGGCTGGACCAGAGGTAGAGGTGCCAATGCCTCTATGCGTATCGAAATGAGTCTCGGTATGGGATTTCTGCACTTATCCTAACGCAGGCTCGGCTGGTCTTCCAAATCCGGTCAACGGTGGTATGCAATGGCATAGCCCGGTAAGCACTTGCTGAGAGTTATCCAATGAAGCAAGTGGCTTAGCTAAGGCACATATTCGATGTTACCCTCCAACGTGATAGTCTACATGTGATTGATCTCAGTTTCCTGGAATATGGCTGGTCGGTTGGATCGGATTGGCATTTCATAGAATGACTCCTTTTCATATGGGTCAACGCTATATAAGCAGTAGTGCACCAGCCTAAGAGGATGAAAAGCAAAGCAGAATTTCCACTCCAGCAGGTTTCCCCCATCATATTAGCATTCAAAAGCATGTATTCTCACACTTTCTACTTCGCTTTTGCCGCAGTGGTATCTGCCTTGTCGCAGAAATCTTTGCCGACTTGCAGAGAGGTTGAAATACCCCTAACTGTATCCGTACCACGCTTCATCGTGAACATAACAGTCCAAGACAATTGGGATGCCGCAGCTTTGACCTTCACCCTCACACGCCGAGACTCAGGAAGTGCAGCAGACCCGATTCCCATTGCCGGCATGACGTCCGACCCAGTTGACAGCAACTTTACCATCGGAGCGACGCTATGTGGGACAGGGGGTACAACACTGGTGTTGACGCATGGAATCATCGAGTCTAAGCGATACTGGCGTCCTAACTTCTCTGGCGCTGAGAGGTACAGCCTTGTCGACGCAGCCATGGCAGCCGGGTATTCAGTGCTTAGTTACGACCGCATCGGTGTCGGCTCCTCGTCCATGTGGGTTGTTACAGACAAGTACCACGTCCCAAATCTCCTAACTGACGCTCCTTGCCACTAGTGTGGACGCCCTCTGGGACGCCCAATTCCAAGTCGAGGTCGCAGTTCTCGACTCTCTTATCGCCTACTTACGTAGCACCGCCAATGCCGCCAAGATCGTCCTTGTTGGCCATAGTTACGGGTCGTACATCTCTGCCGCATCCGCCAGCCACGTTGACATCGACGCCCTCGTCCTCACGGGGTTTAGTGGTTCTTTGTCCTATTTCGGGCCATTTGTTGCCGGCGCCGGGTTTCGTGTGGCCAAAATTCAGAATCCCCGCCGTTGGGGACACTTAGACCCGGGCTATCTAATTTCTTCGGACCTATACGCTGAGACGTACGCATACTTTGCCGCACCTTCCTTTGACCATCGCATCGCCGATTGGGCGCACAATTTTGGGAGCGAACCGTTCGCCTCGGCGGAGCTCCCGTCACTGCTTGCTACTACCGTTGAGTTTGAGGCCATTGCGGCACCGGTGCTGGTCCTCCAGGGGCAGTTTGACTTGTCGGCTTGCGGCGGCAATTGCGTCGGCGTACTGAATGATACGAAGGCCCTGTTCACTGGTGCCAAGGTTATTGAGACTATTGATAGTCTACCCGCTGGGTGAGTGTGGTATAGCACTCAGAAGAACGATGTGGATAACTAAGCTGAATTGTTGTTACAGCCATAACCTGAACCTCCACTACGTTGCTCCACGAGCCTTTGAGATCATGTTTGACTTTCTCAAGCGCCAGGGGAAATAGCCTCCGGGATAGCAAATGGCACGGTATATCTCCATCTTGCGTCAAATAGTTGTTGCTTCCATTAGACTTGTCGGTCACATCACTCGTAGATGGTTCGGTGAGCTATGTCCAGCCGTTGGTTACCTGTAATATAATCATCATGTTCAGATCCTCTTTCGCTTCATCGTGGGTGCCTCAAAATAATGCATCACGATAAATCACGTGCCTGATGGGTTGTCACAGACATGATTCAGGCAGGACAGAGCCGAGGACCACTATCGGACTTATTGTGTGCAAATAGGGTTACATTGAATTAAAGTGGTCTCTCCGCCCTCTCCATCCATCGACAGAGCGGAGTTGGCTCCAAGGGCCTTAAGTATACAAATTCAACCCCTCAGGATAATACGATGTGGGCCCATTTGTGGGTTGATGTTCGTCATGCCGAGGACCAGGGCGTAGCTATCGCCAAGGGCTTGGTGCACCAGGATCTAACAACCACATTCTCCACATGGACTTGCGTGCCCGTGGTACATCAGCATCAATGTACGCAGAACTTGATTGGAGTGGGCAGTCCTCCATAGAGCGCAGTACCTCGACTTGTAGTACGTAGTGGTGTAAGAGGTTTTCATTCTGACGGCCGCACTTCGCACCCCATGGCAGTAGTTGAGGAGGCTTTATCCATTCAAAATAAAAATTATATCCTAATGAACTAGGGCCCATTGGCTAATATCCCGAGACATATTTCACGAATTCAACGCTGCTACCCAAGTTCTCAGCTTAACATATCCCTGAAACTGGCGACAAGCATAAAGTTGTTATTATCTATTATAGCTTCATTGGCCATACGCTCTGCCTTTTGTTGTGCAACGCAAACTCTCCCATTGTTGCGACTGTGGCGAGAAGAATACACATAGAACAGCCATAGCAAAAGGTCACGAACCGTAAACAAATTCTCCCGAATTCCTGTATCTTGGCGCTTTTTATGAACAACTACGTAGTGTATGCTAACAATTCCCAAAAGATTCAAGAATCACGTTTGGTAAAGCCCATGTCGAAACGTCATCAGCAGACTCAACGAGGTTATGCCACAGATTAAAAAAAGTCGTACCGTGAAACCCGTTCTGTCTGAAGTATTCGGAGTAAACCGTTTCCATCAACGTTATTCTTCAGATGAAGTCCAAATATCGAATTGACCGAAGAATGTGTGGATGATCACGATTTAAAAAACTTACTAGAAGCCGTTGAGAACTCTCGGGTTTGCCCAAAAATAGGTACTGTTTTGCGGGTACTGTTTTGCGCAACGTCGCCTAGTGACGCCTACGGCCACCGTGCCTCTTGACAGGTATGGATGTCACCACGATGGTCTCCTTAATGAGCAACCGTGGGAATGTGAATACCTCTGCCGAGGTATGAATTTCTCTTGGGAGTGGAGCTCGAATTCGGCATGGAGATGATTCACCGGGTAGGTAAATAGATCGTCGCGTAGATCCCAGCTTGACGGTGAACCAAAATTGATTAATGAAGCTTGAACTGACTGTGTTGGGTGGCAATATGGCTAGCAATGCAACGGTACTCAAAGCTTGGGCTCGGCGGATTTGCGTTGCCCCTGGTAGGGCTCCTCTAACAATCGCTTTGATTTAGATATCCGCTAAAACACAGCGGTCTTATTCTTCACATAATTTAGTACCCTAACTTGCCGCAGATGAATTCAAATATAGTAATAGTTAGCTTCTGAAATCTAAAATTCTCGGGATAAGTTTTAATTTTTGTGAGATATTTCAATTGTTCATCTTTTCTGAAAGTGTAGTAATGAGTAATAGAAATCTAGGGTATGAAAACTGTTAGAGCCCTGGTCTAACCTGGTCGATAGGATCCCTGCGCTCCATGGCTCTCATCTGCAAATCTGATAGGATTCATCCCTTCATATCCTTGCCGAGGGCCGGTGCAAATGGGACGACTATGCCAAGCGAGTGGTTCCCGCCTCCATGTTCCGTTTCATTTAGAATAAACCACGAGAAGAATGAGTACAGGGAACCCAGACCCATGGACGGAGCTAGGCCTGAAGTGTAGAAGTTTCCACACCCTTAGCTATATCGACGACGCCGCGGCATGAAAGCGCCGGCCCTAGCGACTCCTTCCACTAGATTTTGGTGACACCGCAGCAAGCTGAAGTTACGGATTCCTCCCATTGTGACGTATCTTGCATTCTCACAACAGCCAGAACCAACATGCGGTTCTAAGGGGCTCGCCAGTGGTTGCGATTGGATGGGGGTGTATTGAGCGACACAATCAGACGAGCCTCGATCGTCGCATCTCACAAGATCTGACCCGACCAGGCCTGAGTAACGCACGCGGCTGGCGGCCCTGCAGTGCCACAAGCGCACAACTTCATCTCATCTGCTTCTCTCTTCACCTGGTAATGGCCCACCAGGTTGAAACCATCACGCGTTCCTTTGGAGCACCAGATAGGGCAGAATGTTGGTCCACCGCCAGCCAATCTCCTCAACCTCGCCACTAAGATGTGTAGCTTCGTCGAGTTGATTGCGGCTACTGTGTGGTCACTATGCACAACGGCATTCCTTTATTAAACTACATGGCAGGGGACGTTAAGCCGGGGTATGAGGCTCAGACTGCTGCTCAGTCACATTCATAAAAGGTGAGACATGTCTCTATGAGTTGCTGACATTCCCTCCTGCTATCTCATCAGGCAGCTTCATGGTCTAGTCTTGCATTCATTCTTTTCACACGCTCACTGCTTCGAGCATACATTCATTCATTCACTACCTGTATAGACTACAGTCAACCCCGTCCATTCATTTTACCTGCAAGCCGGTTACGTTGAAACTCTGCACCTCAAGAAGCAATTCCTATTTCAAGCCATCTTCCTCAAGTAAAGCAACCAAAAACCCATGTTCAAAATGCCTTCCTTCACTGCCACCGCTTTCGCACTGGCTGCTGGTGCCAGCCTCGTATCGGCCCATGGCTACGTTCAGACCATCATCGTAGATGGCACCACGTACGCCGGTTTCGACGTGACTAGCACCCCTTACATGGACGACGCCTCCAAGCCTGACTCCATCGGCTGGTCCACGTCGGCCACGGACCTGGGCTTTGTTGCCCCTGATGCGTACGCCAGTGGCGACATTATTTGCCACCGTGACGGTGCCAACGCCGCCATCTCGGCGGAGGTTACCGCCGGTGGCACCGTCCAGCTCGTCTGGAATACCTGGCCCGAGTCTCACCACGGCCCCGTCATCGATTACCTGGCCAACTGCGGTGATGACTGCTCCACTGTCGACAAGACCACTCTTGAGTTCTTCAAGATTGACGCATCTGGTCTCCTTGATGACACCACTGCCCCGGGCAGCTGGGGTTCCGACAAGCTCATCAGTGACGACCTGACCTGGACCGTCACCATCCCCTCCACCTTGGCCCCTGGCAACTACGTCCTCCGTCACGAGATGATTGCTCTGCACTCGGCTGGAAACTCTGGTGGTGCCCAGAACTACCCTCAGTGTGTCAACTTGAAGGTCACCGGTGGTGGCTCCGCCGCCCCTACCGGCACCTTGGGTGAGGCCCTCTACAGTGCAGATGACGCCGGTATCCTCGTCAACATTTACCAGAGCCTTACATACTCCATGCCTGGTCCCAGTTTGGCGTTTGGGTCGGAAGCAGATTCAGACTCTGGCGCTGCCACTTCTTCCGTTGCCACCAGCGCTGCTGCCGCTACCAGTGCTGCTGCTACCGCTACCTCCCCCGCTGCCGCAGAGACCACGGCTGCCGCCACCACCACCGCCGCCCCTGTAGCTATCTCCACCGCTGAGACATTCGTTGTCCCTACTTCATCTGCCAAGGCCAGATGCAGGCGCTCTCACGCTCGCGCCCTGAAGCAATAAGTTTGAGATTTATGGGTTCTGATTGACCACTATGAGGAACGGTTGGGGCTTGATGGAGAACTTCTTTTCTTGTAAGAATTTGTTCAATATTGTACGGAGAACCATTAGTAGACATGGCATGAAAGCAATGGGCGTATTGACGAACATATTCATGATGATAAAACCTTGTTTTGAGTGATGATACATAGATATCGATCTGTGATATGCGTGTTAGTGCGCAGAAAATCGCAATGGGCGGCTTTCAGTGAAATACCTGGCTGAAACTGATTCGCAGTGGATGGGTGTATATCATTCTTATTACCCAGTGACCTGTATTGAGGATAAATAGGCTTTTAAGATCAGCGTGGTAGGAAGTATAATGAGCTTTTGGGATGAGTCTGATATCGTAATTTGATCGCGTTAGTTGACTAGAACTTCACCGGCGGGTGATATTAGATGAGCTATGGAGGTGTAGTCAAAAATGCAACAGTATGCTATTATATCTTCAAGTCTATTGGCTAGATAACAAGTCAGACAACTTTCGAACAATTCTGCAAGAATCCAATCATCCCTCTATCCAACGTCTTAATATAGCATTCTTCCCATAACCAAGCATACCCAAAATCTAGGATTGTCATTATCGGTGTCTAGGGGGTAATGAACCGTCGGGCCGAATCGAGGCGATACTAACACAGATCGGAAGCAGACTTCCGGACCCTCCAGCCCCCACCCCTCCACGCAAAAACGGACGGCGTCGTAAGCCAACATCTGTACTTCGACGCTCTGCGGCCAACCATTACTTCTTTCCATATTTGCACTTGACTGCAGCTCTGCAGTGTGATATATGTTGGATAACGACCAGCGCAAGGGTCGGCGCTGCAGTGAGACAACGGCACAGCACCACTACCATCATGTCACTCATTCCCATTGGCCACCTGTCGATGACATTCTGAGATCTCGTGCTACTCTCCAACACCAAATGGCGAAAATGTGCAGTCAAGAACGACTGGTTCCGTCAAAGATCGACTGGGGAATCGCGGTTCTGCTGAAAGGCGTGTGTGTGTGTGTGTTAGTCGATCCGAAGGCGCCTCCACCATCAATGATACTCGATTCCACAGTCAGCATGACAAAGTTGCATAAAAAATCAACATTTCTCAAGAAAAGCAATACGATAGCCGATATAGGACTGTCGGGCCTTTGCTCATGCACGTTGATTGATATACCACCCATATACGCATCTTCATCGTTGCTTTTGGTACGACTTGTTTGTCTTCTATGTGCCTCACGTTGGGAATAATGGCGACCCAAACTCAACAGAACAAACAACCACCACTCCAAGTTGCCATCATTGGAGCCGGCATAGGTGGGCTCGCGCTCGCCGTTGGTCTCCTTCACCAAGGCGTGCCTTTCACTCTCTACGAAGCCGCAAAATGCTTCAGCACCGTCGGCGCCGGTGTTGGTCTCGGACCCAACGCGCTCCGTGCCATGGAAGAGATCCAGCCTGGATTCAGGAAGCTCTACGGTTCCATATCAAGTGGTAATGTGACGCCAGGGAAAGACCACGCTATGATGGACGCCCTGCTCGTCGAGGAAGGCTTTGGAGAGAAACGTGGGTGGAAACCCGTGTCATACGGAGCAGCTTGTTATGAGAGGACGTCGGCACACCGGAAGGATCTGTTGGACATTATCACCGGGTCCATTCCGAAGGAGAATTTGAGGTTCGGGAAGAGGGTGACGACCCTGTCTCAGACGGACAGAGGTGTAGTAATTGCATTTGAAGATGGCGAGTTTGCTGAGGCGAGCTGCGCCGTCGGTTCGGACGGAGTAAAAGGCATGTCTCGAGGGGTGGTCCTCGGAGAGAGGTGGCCAGAGTTGGTGAACGCAACATATACGGGGAGATATGTCTACAGGGCAGTGATTCCCATGCAAAAAGCCATGAAGATCATGAGCAAGGACCTGGATGGCCATGAGAGGGCAGGGGATGCCAAAATGTTCATGGGCGATCAGTGCATCATCGTCACGTTCCCAATATCAAAAGGGAAAGAGTGCAACATGGTGTGTTTCAAGATGGACGACAAGCCTTGGATGTATCACGAGTGGACGAAGCCCGTGACAAAGGATTTGATGCTTAGTGACATCTCAGAATTAGGCGTGGACAGAAGGCTTGTCAAGCTGCTCGAAGTACGTTCCTCCTCTTGCATCTCTCCTGGCTTCAACCCTAGTGGCAAGGGGTTTGGCATCCTATGATATTGGGCATAAACTAACACCAAAGAAGTTTGCCAATCCAGTACAATGGGCACTGCACGATCACCTCGCCACACCAACCTACTTCAGTGGCCGAGTCTGCCTTCTTGGCGACTCGGCTCACGCAACACTCCCTCACCAAGCTGCCGGCGCTGGGCAATGCATAGAGGATGCACTCGTTCTGTCTCGTCTACTCGGTCTAGTGTCATCTCCAAATCAACTCGAGACGGCTTTCTCTGTTTACGATGGCATTCGTCGACCACGAGCCCAGCGTGTAGTGCGGACGAGCCGCGAGGCCGGGGACATCTGCGCACTAAAAGCCCCTGGTATTGGGGACGACATGGATAAGATTGTTGCGAATCAGTGTCAACGATATCTGTGGATCTGGGAGCATGATTTGTTGGACGACGTGGTCCGAGCCGAATCGGAGTTTAGGTCGCGAACGGGGAAAGAGACCCCGGGACAGCAGCCTACGGGAAGCCTGGTGCTTGCGGTTGCAGTCTGAGTTCGGCGAAGGCATTTTAAATGACTTCAAGATGGTGCGGACGGGAGAAAACCCCCCCAGCCTAGGACGATGAACTTGTGAACGCATTCCAATTTGTGCTTTAGAGACCAATATCCATGATTCCGAGACCGTGGGGTTATCAGGCTTGAGCCCTGCCAGTCCCACAATGATCGACTGAAAGCTAAGGGCATTAGCTCTGAGTGCTTACCATCAGATGCGTCATAAAAGACCTCCATATTTCTATACTAAAATCTGAACCACGGCCCCTTGGCTCTTATCTCCTCCCCCTTCCACATAAACATCCCACAGCCAATGGGAGCAAATAAAATTGGCAGCACTGCATAAACTATATAGGGTACCTTCGCCCCCCCTGGAGCCTTAATCCAATAGGGTGTGTAAAAGGGCGGATGATATGCCATTAAATTCAGACAACACTGAAAACAGACCGAGATCTCGGCTGCATTCCCCGGGTAGCATTCCGTGATATACGTCATAAGCACCGTCAACATGATCTCCTGGCCCGCGGTAAAAATTGCGATGCCCGCCAACGCGGCCGCCCAATGAGTGGGATAGTTGAGCTCCAGACCATACAAAAGTACCCCTGCAGAACTGGTTACCAAGCCGGGCAGCGTCAATGGCAGAAGGCGTTCAGGTTTCCACCTGCGCCCCTTTTTCAAATCATGCTGAACGACCAGATCGCAGAGTGGGCCAGCGAAGATCTCGCCCAGAACGGCCCCGATGAGCCCAGAGAAGGAGCAAAACCCGATCTGTTGCGTGTTAAAGTGCCAGCGCGAGTCCGCGCCGAAGTTGAGCGGGAACCCGGCCGTATTGGCTACTTCTGTCATGGCGGCGATGGCGAACCAGAGCGATGGCAGGAGGACAGCTGGGTAGGCAAACATGGCGAATGGGCGAGTGAAGAGGTACGACCACGACTCTTGAGTGGTGGGTTTGCGGAAGCCGAATCGTGATGATGGCATGGTTTTGGGCTTTTCAGGGGTAGACTGAGCTTGAGAGCGGTCAAATATGGTTTCAGGGACTATAGCAAGATTAGTCTAGACTCGTAAGTCATGAGTGAAGGTGCCAGAAAGTACCAAGTAAGAACTGGAGGATCAGTACAACCACGTATATCACAGATGAAATGTACATGGCCCATCTCCATCCCAACCTGGGCTGATACTGCAAGCTTCCGCCAGCTACGCCACCAAGATAGGGGGAGCACACAAGCAGGAAGGTGTTTATACCCATCCTCGTCCCCTTCTCATGCAGGAAGAACATGTCAGATATCGCAGCGGGCCCAATGCAAATAGCAGAAGAAGCGCCGAAAGCCATGAGGATGCGGCATCCTAGTGCTTGTCCATACGTCTCTGCCCTACCCACAACAATGCCAAATACGATGGCAACGACGCTGCCGACCATAAGAATCGGACGTCTTCCGTACCGGCGACTAAGGGGAATCCAGAAGAATGGCGAGATGGCAGGGACCACCGAGGATGCCGAGGCCACATAAGTGCCTTGAGTCGAAGTTACGCCGAATTGCTTGGCTATGCCGATGGCTCCAGGTGCTAGCATCGTCCCCGTGAACTTGACGAAGAAGGATCCCAGACCGAGAACGGCGAGCGCGGCGTGCTTTTTGGCAAAACTCCAGTTCTAAGAGTACGTAGTCAGCTATTGTCCTGAGCCAAGGTGTCAGTTACGGATGCGGATGACTTGGATGGCCAGATTGGTTGCAGGAGTGGCCTTTTGCGGCACAAGACGCACAAGGGGCTCATCTGGGTCATCCGTCGGTTGCGGAATTAGCAATGTTCCATCCATGGCCCTCTTCACACTTGTATCTCCAGGACCACTTCCGACACTTTGTGACTGTATCACGGCATGCAAGTTTTGCACCTCGCCGACAGTGCTGGACTGACGGGAAATTGAGGGCCTCATACCAACCTCTTTCCCCACAATCTCCGCCGCAGACATCCCGAGATTCGGAAAACTAGGCTCAGACCACAGTTGACAAACTAGACAAAGTATGAGGGATGACTAAGCACAGCAGCTCAGGGTATAATTGTCTAGTTTTGCAAACGCGGCACCTAAACCTTATACCACCCATGAAACAATTACTTCGGCATCTAAGTCTTATCTTTCCTAGACAGCGGCCAAGATAACCACCACGATTGTGACGACAGACAACACTAGGTGTCCGTGGACGGTGTGCATGTAATTGGCTACTTGGAATAGAGCTACATGCAGCTTACAGGCGCAAGTAAAGTGGCTTTGAAGTATACGAGTGAAACTGTGTCAAGCATGGCAACCAACCTGCAGTGAGCGGTGGTGCTCAGATTGCAAGGGCTAGCCTGGGTAACTTGGGTAACCTGGGTATTCTGGTGCAGAGTCGGCATGGTCGGAGAGGGGCATGCGACGTACGTACCCACAGCGCGTCCAGCTCACCAGAGATGGTGATGATCAGCACCGGTCGATAACCCTGGGAGACAGATAACTTCTGTGCAACCGGAAGACATCACGAAGTACTGTGATCTCGACCGCAGGAGAATCACTCTGAAGTATAAGCAATGCAGGAAATGTCTTGGCTCCACAAGCGTTATAACAAAACTCTAACGGATGATATCTTTAGAAACGGTCCAGGGTCAGTGAAGGTTATTTCCACAGTGCCAAGTGGCTCCAGATATATCCGCGAAGCTTGGTCCCGGCAATTGCGGAGATTCTTTCTATTTGCGGAAGCCAGCAGCCGAAGGCTGTTTTACTGTTTGTTTTATTTATAGTTTTATTGACCGAGCATCGGCGGATTCATGGTATTCAAACCCATGATGTTCGCCTAGCATCACCGCATGTGAGCTCCGTAAGCCAGCTTCCGCCGTGCCCCCCTTGCCGCGTACCATCCTGCCGCATGTCCCACATAGCCTGGCTTGCACCTGAGGACTCACAAAGACAGGCGGCCGTGGAGCGACCGGAGAGAGCGTGTGACCATGCCGAGCCGTCGCGTGCCACCGGAGCGTCGGAAGCGGACCGAGATCAGTTGTGACAAGTAAGATAAAGTTGTGCATTATCTCCAAGGGCTGACTAAGTAACACGAACTTCAGGTGCAAGTCTAGAAAACAGAAATGCCAACGTCCAGTAGAGTCGCAAAATGCAAGTGGCCCTGGGACGGGCGGCGATAGTCACGCCTCGTGCCGGTACTGCCAGACCCACGGCTTTGAGTGCGTGACGACACAGACGCGCAAAAAGCGCAACTATGCGTCGGTGGAAGGATTGGGCGCAAGACTTGGTCTGCTCGAGAGTCTGGTCAAGGGACTCGTGCCCGAGGTGGACACATCAAGCATCAATGGCATGCGAGCCCTGGGGAGCTCGCTCGGCATCCCGCTACCGCCACCAGAGACCGTAGAAACGGTAGAGACGGCAGACGGCGACGAAAGCGCCGATCAAGAACTCGCGCCAGCTTCGCCTGAGGAGATGCCGGTACTGAGGGACCAGCAGGGGCAGACGCAGTACATCGGTCCCGCGAGCAGTTATCTGTTCCAGATCAAGATCCGCGCTCTCTTTGCAGGAGGCCAGCCTAGTGGTCAGGGGCAGTTCTTTCTGTTTGGGAGCAACCCGACAGAGAAGGCGTGGGTGGGCGAGGTGACGGGTCTGGGGCGCGAGTTGAGCTCGGGCCGGAGTCCAGTCACCAACACTTCCGAGTCGTCTTCCGGCATGATTGAGGATGTTGCCGAGAGGGGCGAGACTTCACCCCAGTCGGCTCTGGGTGACATCATCGACGGCGTCGTTCCGGATCCCCTCATTGCGGCTTTTTTCGATCACATCCACGCCGACTTCCCCGTGCTACACGAGGCGTCTTTCCGGGAGGATTATGAGCGGTGTTGTCTGCAGCCGTCGTTGCTAACTTCGGAGGTCGACCCTACCTGGATCTGCAGTCTCCTATGCGTCTTGCTCCTGGGGAGACGCACCATTCAAGTCGATAATATGTCTTCACAACAAGGCCAAGAAGCCGAGGATCGTTGGTGGCGCAAGGTGCAAGCTTTGTTGCCCAGCGTCATCTTTATATCGAGCATATCAGCTGTGCAGGCCCTGTTGCTGGTGTCCCTGCACCTGAACAACACCAACCATCGCGACTCCTGCTGGACATTGACAGGAGCGGCCGTCCGGATCGCCATTGCCATTGGTTTGCACCGAGACACCAAAGCTTCGACGCACACCCCGTTACATCGCGAGCTGCGCAAGCGACTGTGGTGGACACTGTATCAATTCGAGCTGATGCAGGCCGCCTCTCTCGATCGCCCCAGCGCCATCGACGATGCAGCCTGCACGGTCAGCACTCCTCGAGAAGCTACTCTGGGAATGGGGTCATCTGAGAGCATGGTCTATTCGAGCCGACTGCTCGTCATGCTTTCGCAAGCATGTCGTGTCGTGCGCGTCATGAACAACCATGCCGAAGTCGGGGAGAAGAGTTACAGCGGCCCCCTATCCCCAGCAGCGGCACTGATCCGTGACCTGCAGCGATGGAAGGAAAGTCTACCGAGACATCTCTCTCTCGATGCCGTAAGTGGACAGTCTCCTTCGTCACAGCGTACCGTCATTTTGCTGCACGTACAATACTATCACGTCGTTTCCGTCGTGACGCGGAATGCTATGTTGGCGCTGGGTAGTCGGCTTTTCCCCTGCGAGGATGCCGAGCCAGGAGACGGGTCAAGCAAAGTGGCGTACGCTAATGCCATCAAGAGGCTCAGCCTCAATCCAACCCAAAATACTATCTCAGACCTGTCAGACGTGTGTGCCGATGGTGCCCAGGAATCCGTCCGCCTCCTTCTCCGACTGGACTCCATCGGTGGGTTTGACCCGGTGACATGGTGGGACTTTTACTTCTTGTACGCCGCGGCTCTGGTGCTCGTGCTCAACATCATGTGTGAGGCGAAAAGGTCCAACGATATTCCAATGTATCGCTCCCGCTACCTGTCTACGGCTGTGTCTCTACTTGCCGCATGTGCGGAGCTGGCGGCCAAGGTGCTCCGGGATCCCATGGTACCAGGGACGAATCGGCGCTACGCAGTTGTCATCGATGAGCTGAACCGCATGAGCCGAAACTTTGCTGAGGCACAAATTGTTGGCCCGTCAAACCACGCAACGGATTTCACGGCGCCGGTGCAGCAGCCAGAGCCGGGATTTAAGATGCGCACTCCGCCCACAACGGCAACCGGACCATACGTGAGCAGAAGAAGCAACATGGACATCGATCCAGACACGGCTGCAGCAGCCGAGACGCTGAACGACTTGGGTATCCCACAGATGCAGCCTATGCAGTCCAATCCCGAGCTGCAATTCACCCCCTACATGTCAGCCAACTTTGGTTTTGGCGATGGGCCGTGGGCCTGGCGAGAGGGGCAGTGGAATGACATGGCCACCATATTGTTGGGAGGGGAGTATGGAGGTGTTGGATATTCTGGGCCTTAGAAAAAGAAGAGGAAAATGAAGCAACAGGCGATTGATTGATTGATTGATTGTATTGCGTACGGGCGTTTGTTCTTGGCGGGACTTTGTCCGCCATGAATGCATTTGCTCCGATGGAACAAGGGTGGCTGAAACAGACAATAAACAAGATATGTTCGGACGGAACAAGCAACGGTTTGTACATGGGTGTGGCGTTTGCTGCACCAGTACATGATTCGCTGGATACACGAGGCAGTGTACGTCGGAGGGAAGGAAGTAATTGATGAACACGATTTGGAATGAACAAGGTGGCATGGGACTTTCAGTGGCGCCGTGGACGGTATTCGATGGCGGGCTGACGATGGGTGACGGTCCCCCAAGGTAGCCTCCGGCTCAGGATTTCTGAAACCATGGCCAAGATCTGGTAGCCGTTGGGTACACAATACGGTACAACGCAACCAGGCAACCACAAAGGAGTGCCCGAGAAGGATCCAAGCTTGCCCAATAATTTCCTGCTCCAAGTAGTGTATCGATTTCACAGCTGCACCTCCCTCAGATCTCCCCGACAAAGTAACAAACGGCGACCAACGACTCGTTCATAACCGCGTGTCCTAGGTTTGCCATATCTCATCCACTTCGCCCTCATCCTCCTGCCATTCACTTCAACGACACACTTATCATCAACCTGGCCTCCGTTTATAACCAACAATCCGTAAATGTCAGTCCACACATGGTGCTAAGAATTCTCTTGGCAACACCAAGACCCTTGGCCAGTAAAGTCGAGTGTTCCCAGGTTGGCAGCTAAACTGGGTCCTTGGAAAGTAGTTTGTAAGTCAAGCCTGTTCAATTTGACGCGTTCCTGTTATATAAAGGACATACTTGCGAGGAGGTGGATGACAAACGTCTCAACATGCTCCTGAATCAGTTTCAAAGCTTAAGGTTCAAAAGTGACGGTGGGCAAGTACTTCTGGCCGACCTCTTGAATATATCGGGCGAATATGTCTTGAGGGGATGGCAAAGCCTTGGCAATGTTCACAATAGTGCACGAGAATATGGACGAGATCACTACTTATCTGCTGCGGAGCGACCTTGAGCGTTCGGGGAGTGTCCGAGTCCAATATATATCTCAGAATGACTGCAGTGGAATTAATTGCCCGTTGCACATCTGCCATTGGCGCCGTGGTGAGGGGTGTTACCGGTAGTCTTATCGGAACTCACTTTGAAGAGAGTGCGAAGGTTTATCGGATCATGTATGAGGAATCGGGACGCAGCTCCAGTGGATCGGCACACTATCAGAACAAGATAAGCGTAAGCAGTCATGTATCAAGTAAGACAGGGCTAGAGCTATTTGTTGCCACAATGATATGAGCATTTGGCTTCCATCAGTGAGGAAACTATATCATTTATGGATTAGGTATTTGTAACCTGGTAATTGCGTCGGAGAATACAGGGACAGTGTGCTCGTTGCAGTCGATTCAATATCTGCCAGGCTACTTGCGTATCTAGTTATCCATCTACAACGCCAGCTGTGCGTGATAGGATCGATTTCACAGCATAAGCGTTCGTCCTTCCTTGCTTGGACGAACACGTCAGTGCAGTCATGCAAATAAAATAGTGTACATGTCGCACATTATCTGCCAGTGCGAACGCCAACGAAGCTATCGCTAACAGCTGCCATACCAGCCATGATTTCGGCTCGGTTGACAGCAGCATCGAGCTCCTTGAGAACGCAACAAGCGGCAATCACCTTGAAGCTTTGCAGCTCAAAGCCACGGCCACGACCCTGCCCATTGCTCTGCACCGTTTCGCAGCCAACGTTCAGACAGGCGAGGCTGAGAGCCAGCGGGTCTTCGTTATCGGAGGCATTACGATTGATAGAGGGCGCTTCGGTGGTGTCACTTTCACCATCATCATCATTGTCATCAGCAGCGATAGAGTCCATGCTGCGCTTGCGCAACAGAGCCGCTGCCCACTGCGCGATACGATCAAACTCGTCTTTGAGTCGAAGTGACATGTCACGCTGTCGGCGGTTTTGGACACCCGACTTGTTGAAGATAGTTCCGGTAAAGACCTCAAGTTCTGTCAGGGGCTTTGCTGCATGTTCCGAGTAGTCGACCATGGCGTTGTTTATGGCGTCCTCGTATCTAAACAGTGGAATATCAAGTCAGCCAAGTTTATGATGACATCATTTGCGGAAGCAATGGTTGCGTGGTGGCAACTTACGTGGCTCGAATTCCCATAGCCTTGGAGGCTAAACGTTCCCAGGCAATCTTGCCAATATAGATCGCGCAGAGCCTGTTGACGTCAGCGAGCAGCGTGCCCCAGACATCCGGACCGCGTGTGGTGTGAGGAGCCTTGACGTGTTCGCTCCATATCTTCTTCTCGTCTATGGCACGGTACAGCTGTCCGAGGATTTTCTCTGAAGCATAGTACTGGAATTGTGGCCCCATGTCATCGTCCTCGTCGTTTTGGTCCGATGAAGGGGCGATTGGGGCTTCAAAGTAGATCTCGGTACGGTTCTTTATATTAGCGGGCGGTGCGGGAGCGAGGCTAGTGTTTGTCCAGATGTCAGTCTGGAACAGTGCTTACGATGGCCTAGGATAACGGTAACTTACAAATCAGGGCGGTATCGGTTGTACTTGATGCCGCGGAGTTGTGACATATCCACGGGGATACCCGTCTTGGAATAATCGACACCCGTGGAATGCAGCTGAGCAAGCAGCATACAATCTTTAAGTAAAAAGTTAGTTCCAAAAATGAATAGCCATATGCCAATGTCACTCACCCTTGTCGACAGTCCCAGCCTCTCTCTGGTCAGCCAAGATCATGTGCTTCACAGCAATGAGCCCTAGCTGGTCCGTGGACATGAAATTGATAAAGAAATCGCTCATATCCTCTCGCTCGACCGGTCTCCCGATGTCCCGCGGATCTACGCGGGGGTAGTCTGCCGGTTCGAAGAGCCTCTTGCATTCTTGGACAGCACCGTGATCCCAAATAGCATTGTAGATATCGCCATCCAAGTCGCCCCCACTGAGACAGCTCGGCAAGTCCCTGGTACCTTTACGAGAGAAGACGATGCAGTTCTTCAATGCCCGTAAAGGATGGCCGGGGGGAGGGATGTGATTGAAAGCCAACTGTATATCGCCAGGATGCAAAGCAGGTGAGCGTGTAACAATCATCTCGCGGTCGTTCAAGTCGGCAGCACTGCCTCGGACGTAGGAGGCACGATCGAACGTCACGTAAATACTGCCCTCCTCAAGGAAGCCCGTTTCGTCCATGATACCGAAGAGCGTCACACCTTGGTCGATGGGGATCCTGGCTTTATGCTTGAGCAGACGCAGTTCCTGCAACACAGCCGCCTGCACCACGGATCGGAGGAAATCGTCATTTTTGTAGCAGGTGCCGATTTTATCAAGACGCTTGATCAGCTGCGGCAAGCCAACTTGGTCAGCAATCTTCCGGTGCTTTAAGAATGCAACGCTATTGTGGGTGTGTGCCGTGATGAGGCGTAGACGCTTCAGCTCGCGATTCTGGGCGTTTAGGAACCAGGCATCGGGCACCCCCATGTCTTCAAGAATCTTGATCATCTGACGATTCAGAACCATTGGAATAGGCTTTTTGGCCATATCGCAGATCTCTAGATTCTCAATAACATCACTCTGGAACTTGACCATGGAGTGGCGGAGGAAAATGGCCTTAGGATGAACATTGCCTATCCTCTCATCTAGCCCGAGCATGCCCTTGGCCCCCCCTAAACGGATTTGAAAACAAGTTGGGGCCGACTTGGCGATGCGCTGGGGCATGGCGGCATGGATCGCCTCCATGACTTGACGGGAGATGGTACCCACGCCATCACTGAAGACGCGCTTCTCGTCTTTGGACTTGACATCAGCCATCTGTACGCTGGTTATACCCTCCTGAGCCAGGGAAATGGCAAAAGGTGTCTCGGAAAAGGCCTGGCCTATCCGAGCGGCACAGCGGGCAGGCGATTGGATGTGACTGAACTTTCCCAGACCCCGTATCACCGTGACATACGTCTCCAAAGATCCATTGTGTACGAATGAAGCCATGAACCAGGCCGCGTGGCTTCGAAGCGACGAGTGGGAAAAGCCAAGGAAGCCGTATACGCGCCCGCCAATCGACAAGCCGTTGGTGAAAATCTGCTTAAACCGCTCGTAGATGCGCTGGTTCGACACTTCAGCATTGAAATGTAAGTCTCTGCCATCTTCATCGCAAAATTGCATCCGTACGAAATACTCGGTGTGATCCGGGAACCGTCGAAGAATGCGGTTCTTGGCTTCCGGCTCTGGACCACCTAGTGCTATGCTTGTCGGCGTCACCTGTACCTTGTACACCATGGTGAGATTTTGGCGCGCCCTCTCCTATATACCTAGGTCAGTATTTTGTCGGATGAGGCGCAGGGTAACGCACTGATATTAACTCTTTGGCCACACCCTGGCGTATCTCCTTCTCATTTTCTTGAAGATAGTCCCAAAGCCCATCGACAGAAAATGTTGAAGCTGGAGTTTCAAAGCTGGGGAACGGAATCTGCAAAAACAACTTCTTGACAGCTTGCCCAGAAATTGAATAGGTCTGCGATGAATAAGTTAGTTGCATGTAGTGAATAATGAGCTGTTACTTACGTTTGAGGCCACATTGGAAGGCCCATTATCATCAACTGCGCCGTTCTTGGCAATCTTTACCATGAGTTCCTGGACCGTCCAGGGCAGAAGGTAGCCATTCTTGACCAAAGCCTCAAGCTGATAAAGGACGTTGAAGGAAATCCGTCCGACGTATTCAGACACAGCTGCATTGAAAGCCCGCAACCCATCGGTTAGACTCTTCTGCTCGTAAGGAGGTACGAAGGCAAACTCATGGGTAACGATAGACAGGAGATCCCGCAGACGCAACTTTTGGACATTGTCATGGAACCCGTCCTGCCAGGCGGAAATGCGGTATACCAAAGATTGTCCCAGAACTTGGTGGTGCTGACGTGAACCGTTAGGCAGCGCCACAAGTCTGGTTCGGGTTGTCTTCAGGTTTTGATTGACTTCAGTCCGGATGGCGAGGGCGTCCATCATGACGGCGTTGGGGTCGGCTACTTCGAAGAAACGCGGCGACTCCCAAAGAGTCAGTGTCAAAGTTGTCATCCGAGGAGAAGCAACAACGGAATCGATGATTCGAAAGGGAAATTCTACTCTGATCAATCCGCCGCGGCTATTGAAGGTGATAATGAGTGCATTCTTGACGAACTTGGCAACACCTTGTGGGGTTGACCACTCCACCTCGGGAACATAGACTAGGTCGTCCTTAAAGTAGCTATAGTAACCGCAGGAGAGAAAATGGGCGCCGAAGATGACCTTGGTGTCTTCAGGCGGCTTGGGTTGACTTCATGAATTTAAAAGTTAGTGATGCATGCCCACATGAGGCATTCTTTCCCGACTTACTGTTGCTCTTGGCCGTTACGACGATCCTCGGCGACCTTGGCCAGGGCCTTGAGGGCGAAGGGATCAAGGGAGTTCTTGCTAGGCGTACAGTAGACAGCTCTGTTGAAGATTTGCAAGCGCGCTCTCGAACGAGGCTTGCCGCCGGGCGTGAAACCCTGGATGAGCTGCTCTCCATACTTTCGCAGGAATTTATCACCGTCTTTGGCGTGCAGGAACAGAATGCTGCCGAACGGCTTTCTACGTTGGCTCTGGCATGCCCAGTCGCTAATGCGCAAGGGTTGGATTAAGGGCATTAGCTGGCTCTTCAGACCTTGGTCTGTAAGATCAGTAGGTAGATTTCGCATGAAGACCTCCATGGCAGCGGTTTGGCGATGGTTGAGCCGATCTCTAACGGAGTCCAGATGAGGTGATAATTGCGAAGGAGAACATGAGGGTGATGGGACCGTCCCGCTGAATTGCAAAGTGCCGGCCTGCTAAATAAAACTTCGCAGGCTTTCAAGCCCACTACAAACTGGCTGCGTGATGCGGCTGCCTGCACATGGTGTATCCGCTTATATTGTCGTCTTCCCCGCAAACTGGCGATGCTGCAGTCGTCCTGGATCACAACTCATGCTAGAGGCCAATCACTAAGTGGTGGGAACTTCGGACACCCCTTTCGGCGCTGCCCGACTGGTTGTCGCAGTAGCTTTGAAGTCTCACAATTGTGCAGCAGACAAAGACCTCTTTCGTCCTGTAGCTCATTAAGACAACTGCTATTTGTGAGGCCAGTGCAAACGATGGATTTTTAAGGCAGGTGCAGGCTAGACAAAGGCATCGCCCCATCAGGAGCTCATGTTAAAATCACGTTACAATTCTAATACAATAATAGTAAAGCTATCCTGAATTATTATTGTTCTAAGGGATTAAATAACTAAAAGTATAATGTACCCCACAGTCTAACTAAACACTTCCCTGTATTTCCGTATAACCTAGTTTTCGTCGCTTATTTTCTATATTTTACTGTAGTAGGTGCGGAATTAGTAGCCTGAGGTCACGGCAGGGTAAACCTGAGACACGTGAGATACTTTGGTACCCTTGTGCGGCTTGGACTCCCACCTGTACTTCCTTTATTCATCTACGTATGTAGCCGGTGTCACGACCTGGGTTGCATCGCATTGGTATAGACCTCGATTAGGTGCTATCGACGAAGATTCTACTCTGGGGAGCGAAGGAAAGAAGATGACAACTTAGGTTTGAGGGAGCGCGACTAAGTCATCCACGCTTGGCGGGGCTCCTACAAGGGTTATGATTGGCTTCCCATCCGACACTGCCACGGCAGGTGTTCCAGCTGTAAGTCACCTGGTTGTAGTGAGTCTGCGAGGGTTGACCGTCACAAGAGGCACAGAGTCAGAGTAGGACACGAGTCCCCCATCTTCACGCATCATCATCTCCTTCTTATCTATATCTTCACCTTCGCTTTTCAGTCAGTTATTTAGTTATTTTAGTTATTCAGCTTATCTTTACGTTCGAGATCCTATTATCACGATACGAGTATCAGAGGCACATCCGACCAACTCGCGCACCAGACGTATAAGAGCTTCACTCTTATAACCAGTACCACGATCTTCGTCTGATAAGACCACCAGATGGGATCTGTTGGTACTGGAGCCGTCTGTTCAGTGTGTTAGGTGGTAGGTATATCCTACTGACCGCCTGACCCCGTTTCATTAGCCTAGGGGCTTAGTCCTTCCTTGTTACGATTATGTCAGTGGATCGCAATGTATAGGTGTCGGCCATCGGTCTACATAGACAAGAGGGTTCGAATCGTGGTTACAACGACCTAATTGAACCGGGGACATGCTAGAATTATAGCCTAGTAAGGTGACCGTGCGCGAGAGCGGCAACTACCTCCTAAAGTATGCTGATAAGTGCGGGGTACACGCATGTGACCGGTGTCTGCTATGTGCGCACGCTGTATTTAGGAGTGTTAATGACTGATACCATGTTCCTTAACTATGTTCCTGTAGTGGCATTTAGGATGTTCCCGTGAGCTAGGATAGCCCAGAGGGATCCGTGATGCTTGGATCGTTCCAGCGAGGATTTAATCGGATAACATCTAAAGTCGGTGTTAAACCTTCGATAGAGTCTCGAGGTCGAGTTTCTTGGAATGGGGTATAAGGGGGAAATAATACAGTAGTTAGACGTTCTACTAAAAAGAATCCATAGCCCTATACCGATATTAAACTGATGCGAGTGCATATGGGGTGTGAATTGTTGTATTGGGAAAGGATGGCCAGGTCAGCTATTCTGGCCTGGCCGAGCTCTTTTATAGCTCTTATCTATCTTATCTATAGCTGTAGGGTAACCCTCCATGGGGTCACGTATCATAAACTTAACCTCCGTATTAAGTTCAGAAAGCTGATAGTGCGAGGGAAAAACATTAGTTACGAAAGATACTGAAACGGGGTCAGGCGGTCAGTAGGATATACCTACCACCTAACACACTGAACAGACGGCTCCAGTACCAACAGATCCCATCTGGTGGTCTTATCAGACGAAGATCGTGGTACTGGTTATAAGAGTGAAGCTCTTATACGTCTGGTGCGCGAGTTGGTCGGATGTGCCTCTGAGACTCTCGTCGGAATGATTCTCAGAACAAGACGTCTGGCTCTGGAAGTCGAATTGAAGCTCTCGCTGGCATTAGATTGCTCTGATCAGAGCAAGATACAATCCTCTGTCATTATCAAGGCTAGGATGAGGGCAGAATAATAGGATTTCGAAAGTAGTGTATAAGTGCACGTAGGAATGAACAGCATAATTGAAGAGCTCGCTAACTAGAATCGAAAACAAAAGTCAAGTTGATTGAATAAGATGATCAAAAAAAAAAAGATGATGAAAGATGATTGAAGATGAGGATGATGATGCGTGAAGATGAGGGACTCGTGTCCTACTCTGCCTCTGTGCCTCTTAAAGAAGAGAAAATAAACTTTCTCCTAGCCCCGTAACCTATTTCCCTGATGTCCGGCCTTACCCCGTTACAATACAAATTCGTAGTACAGGGTTATACTGATATGTAGGACTAGGTAGTTTATGTAAGGGTCAAGGGCCGGTCATAGACCGTGACAGTTTAGCCTGCTATACCTCGGGTCTTCGGACCTCCTGTCTTCATAAGCCAGAGATTTCCATAGGACAGCATAATAAACGAGATTCAAAAAAAAATATATTATAGGAGCACAGGCCTCTACTACTTTCTTCATAGATGGTAGCTAGTTTGTGGATCCAAATCAGAGGATCTGATTGGCTACATCGTTGCTCTTAAGCAACATTTCGTAGCTTCGGAAATAGCTGAGCTTTCTAGAAAAAACACCATCAAAAGAGATCTGAACCACACAACTGACTTGGCACGAAATCAATCCTGATATTCGTGACTTGAGTCCTGTGAGGTCAGATCGACCAGGATACACAAGTTTACTTCACTACCACCATAAGAATGTATAGTAAAAGAGAATATAAAAAAAGAAAAAAGAAACTGCCGGCTCAAGTCATTCTAAATACCCGTCCCTGTCCCATCCTCCCAGTCAACGCCTACTCTTATCGCTCCACTAAGGCCCCGCATATCCCCGAATCCATACCTGAGACCCATTCCTTCAACTCTTTCATCCCTCTCCTTGCGTTTCAATATACTCACGCCCTCGAACCGTTCCAGCATCCAGCTATCACAAACATAATACACCGCGCCCGCTATCGTGCTTGGGTTAACTGGCATGTGTGGCCACTTCACATAGAAGCTCGCGATGACCACCAGAACCATAACACAAATTATTCCAACGGCGGTCCAGGTGCAGATCCTATGGACTAAATATGTCTGGGTGACACGGAAGGGGACATTAGCCAGGAAAATTGTGAGGATTTCGGAGAGCACTGATGTTAGTGCTACAATGGCAAGGAACATGTGTCGACGGCGTATGCCGGACCAAATGCCCGAGATAGCATTTGTTGGCGGAGCCAAGAGGATGGAGTGACGGGCTGACTGCGGCGTGGTGGAGAGGAGATGATAAGGGGACATGACGGCGATACCTGGTGGGAGTTAGTAGCTTGAACGAGATAGATGGTACGTCTCTGGAATACGGGCAAGATAAGGGCAAGACCGAGACTTACTGCTGAAAAACGACGACCAGAAAAAGGTGATGATAACGCCGATAGCCGTAAAGAGAAATTTAACTCCAAACGCCTCGCTGTCCATGAAATTCTCAAAAGGAGTATCGCCTCCGGTGTTGTTGTAATACAATATCACTGCTAGTAATCCGCAGAGTACAAACAAAAAGAGTAAGCGGCCCGGATACCCCAACATGAGGAATGGCAAGTGATGCTTCGTCTTGGTTCGGTCATGACCCCTGTGATTGTCGACAACACACGCCGCATCTTCAATAGCTGTATGCAGTCGATGGCCCTCGGGATACTCTACCTGCACCACAATGCCGTACTCGACTCTGCCGTTCGGGCCGTAGAAATATTCCAGACCAAACCTGCGATTCACAAGAACACGCTCTAAGAGCCCGTTGGGCATCTTGCCAGCATCCGCGCCAGCGGGCAGACTATTATATAGCCTCCGTAGCTCAGAATTCAGCGACAGACTCGCGACCCCGCAAATGCTCCAAGGATTCGTACTGACGCCGCTTTGCCAATTCAAGAGGAAACCTAGGACCATGAGGACGGTGACGGCCATGAAGGACAACAGCCCGGCTGTGGCTTTCGCGGGTTGAGCGAACACGCTCAAGACGTAGGCGCAATTCTTAGCGCTCATGCTGCCGGCATAGCAGTCGCCTGCTAGGCGAAACGCAACTGCTTCGGCCGACAGCGGGACCAGTAAGGCCGAGCTCATGACCAGGGCAGTTGTCAGAAAAACGAGAGCTTGGCCACCGAACAGAGAGCGCACACTCGTGACGACAGATTGCCACCCAGAAGTCTCGAGACAGAGTGATTCGCGGCCGGCAGCCCCATCTCGGTGCGTCAACTCGTGCCAGGGCTGGAAAAGTTTGGCGTTGAGGTCGAGGATGCGAATGGGGATCGAGAGCAGAATGGCCAGGAGGGTGGGCAGAAACATACCAACGAAGTACTGACCATATGTAGTATAGTAGACCGTCACGTTGGGCCCAGGAGAGCCAGTTGGGTAGGTGGGATAACTGGTCACCGTGGCGGTCGGCACACCGTTCGAGTCCGTCTCAACTCTGACAGTGGGTGTGGCTAGGACACTGGTGACCTCGGTTGCCGTCGGCTGTCCAAGAGAGTTGGTTAAAATGGTCGTTTGCGGCGTTGAAATGGCAGACGGGATACTCGTCAGCGTCGCAGTGGGGACACCATCGGCATCGATCAGTGTCGTCACAGCTGCTGTGACGAATGTGGGCGTCTGGCCCGTGGGCTCTGTTATAGTGACATCGCCCACATCCCCATGATGGTCTGGCGGGACAGCACTGACAGTCGGGGAGGTGACCGGGACACTGCCCACTTTCCCAAAGTCGTCGGTGGTTCGCGTATACTGAGTGGTGACAGTGACGCTGCCGACATTTCCAAAGTCGTCTGGTGGGCGCGTGGATGCCGGCGTAGGTGTGGAACTCGTCACTGTGACACTCCCAACATTGCCAAAATCATCTGGCGGCCGCGTTTCGTGGGCAACAGGTGTCGTCGATGAGCTAGTCACCGTCACACTGCCCACGTTGCCAAAATCGTCATGGGCTGGTATCTCGGTGATAGTTCCTTCCATACTGGAAGAGGTGGACGTCAAGTCATCCCGTCGCCTGATTGCTTTTGCTGCCGAGATAGGCGCGGGCTTAAGCAACAAGTTGCTGTAATCCTCAACCGGGAGTGCATGCAGTGCATACGCCATCAAGCCTACGAATGCGAGGATAATGGCCAGTAGAATGGTCAGAAATGGCCATCGCAGGGCCGAAGGTTTGTAGTTGGGACGCTGTCCATTTGGCACTGGCTGTTGTCGCCGCCTATCGTAATATACCGTGGGGTCGAGCCGGTATTGCTGGTGATACTCATCCTGGCCGTCGTCCGCTGTCAGTGACCTGGCGTTAAATTGCGCCTTCTGCTGTGCAGATATCGGCTGCTGAGCACAATCGTTTCCCTCTACATAATAAGACGGGGTTTCCTCTTCGTAGTATTGCACTTCGTATCCGGACTCGGGCGGTGGTGCATTGAAAGACCCGCCATGATCTCCGTGCTGTGGTGTAATGGAAATATGTGACATGGCTTATATGCTTAGTGTCCGCCAAGTTATTCTATGTCAATGAGACGACACAGCAACAACTCGTGCAGCCAACCGCAGATTCGTCCCTTTCAAAGTATGACGGTCTAGTTGCAAGACACCAAAATTCCACGCCCAAAGGTCCAACCGTAATCCATTGCCATAAGTCGAGGAGCATGCCATCTTTAAAGCAGAGATCAACTGCACGGTTCGTCCACAAGGGGCAGTGCGCTTGCTGTTCAGCTCTCAGCCGCCGTTGTGGGGATGGTTGGCGGATAGGCTAGTATAGTTGTAGTCTCTTGGCATTTCTGTAGCCCTACTGGTGCCAGTCCTTTGTCTGAAGTATTTACCAGGTCGATGATCAAAGCGAAATATTATTGATATGCTGTCCAAACACTTTCGGGGATCCGTTGGATATGTCGCGAACCCATGCGCTATTCCGGGACGTTCTAGCTGATTGATATCATATGTAAAAGGCAGCGTGTCCAGGAATGAGTTGAAATGAGTTGAATTCCACAGTGATAACATAATCTAAAAAAAAAGGACTTGGTGCCGGTAACATCAGATCGAGTGTAAATCATAAGATAAACCCTACCAGAGATCTGGACCGATTAGCAATGCGGTCAATATAACACAACATACTTTTCCTTTCTTATCCATGCCAGCTGCCAAAGGAATCATAATTTCAAGTCTGTCAGTTAATCGTTCACTTCGCCAAAAATCCAGACTCGATGCCAAGCAAAGCCGGCACTAGGCTTTCCACCATGAGACCAAAGAGCCATCAGGCCAAGTACGCCACACCATGGAGTCATCAACCTTCAAAGGGTCTCAAGTGTGAGATGGCCAGTGGCGTTGGGCAACTGCGTCTTAGTAGACAGGCTACCCCTATAGTTCATACATCGTTAAGCAAAAGTCGCCTAAATAGTGCTGGCTTTCATCTCCCCTATCCAAGCAACTGTCCCTTGGCTCTGGTTTGGTCACGCAGTGAAATGCTCGAATGCTGTGGTTTTTCGTCCTCTGGAGGCTATATGCTTGAATTGATAATTTCTGACACAACAGCCAGTATCCCAAGATCTGAACTAAGTTTTCTCGTCCAAATCCGCGGTGTTCACAACCACCGAAAAGTATCGAGGCTACTTGTGGATAGAAACCCGTCGGGGATTGTGTCCAACGAGGGGAATTGAACACGTTTCAATATTTTATGCATTGCTTCGAATCGAGTTGTCTACGTGATAGCGAGTGTCAATGTCACCCCCGTACCAGATACCAGGTATCCATTTCTTGCCTTACCAGATTGCGAATGGAGCTTGGAAGGGCCGTGGTGCATGGAGTCAGACCAATGTGTACCAGTCGACGTGTCGGATTCAGTTGGCTACGATGATGATGGAGATCAAGGGGTGGTGGGTAGTGCAACGCAAAACGAGAAGAAAAACGCAATTTGTAGATGCAATAATATACAAAATCACGGCGCTAGGTTCCGCGCTACGGCGGCCTCGCCATTCTCCCCGTCCCATCTCCGGGGAGCTTCTTTCATTTGCGATAAACCAAATCTCCGCCGCTACCGTCGTCTTTCGTCGTCGTCTCTTTCTTCGTGTCCAATCAGTAAGTAGCCATGCTACTGGTCTGGTTCCAAAGCTTGGCTGGCTCCCCTGGCTTGTGGCATCGTGTTCTCTGGTGTTTGATAACGATGATGGTGAGAGCAGTGATTGGTTGATTTGATTAATTAGGGCACTTTCTTCCCTGAGCCGGCCCGCCAGCCAGCATCGCGTTGCCATCTAAATGATGTGCGTATGCATCGTAACAGCGTAACCATCGTGAAGGGGGTTTCCGGACCATATGCCAACACGCGTGGGTGATCGAGTCCAAGAGAAACCCCGAAGGGTATAGGATTTTGAGTCATGATGCCGTGAATGGTCGCCCATATAGTCGCTGTATGGTGTATCCAGAGGAATGTTGGTTGGGAGGCGTGACTTCGAACGTCGTCAAAGGGTATCGTGTAGAATGGGGAGAGGCATTCTAACCCTGATCGGGTGACCCGCAAGCCGTCCTCCAGCTTCTCAAACTCCATGTGATGTAGCTCTTTCCCAAATCCAGGACAGCCATGAGAAGAATAATCAAAACTTGAAACGTCAATTCCGGAAAGAAATAAAGTAAACAAATATGCCATATTACAAGGTGTTATTAGGATCCAGTCGGGACGCGAGCAGCGAGGCAATGGTGCTTGTTGCGTAAAAGCGCGTATCCACTTGAATACTAACCCGCATTCATCGAGGGGAGGCACTCTGGAAGTGTGGCGACAAGGATGCGAAACAGTTCAAATCTTCGTCATAAATCGTCTCTCGTTGTCTGTTGTCGTACGGAGATTCAAGGCTCGTGGTGATTTGGGTTATACTTAGTGATAGCGAGAAGTTCCCGAGCTTCGGCCGGCGTCTGACGAGTCTGTTACAACAGCCAGTTAGTATTCGTTGATCTGTTATTATAGTAGGAGAGGGGGGGTCACGAACCGCTGCCTCTCTGCATGTGACCTCGATTCCGTCCATTGAAACCCTCACCCCACTCAGGGCCGCGAGGTTGTCTATCTGGGGCATTGCGGTTCGCCGAACCGTTGGCACTAGGCCGTTGGCTTCCTATAGCCCCCGGCGTGTCCCGAGCCCTCAGATGAGAGGCGTTGGAATCAAATCCAAGGTTCATGGAACTCATGTTGCCCGCAAGCAGGGCATCCGTGCTTGAGCCGGCATTTTGGGCAGACGTGGGTGTCAGGTTCGGAGGCGTCGTGAGCGAGTTGTAGTCTCCGTACCTTCCGAGACCGTTCCCGAGCCCGGCATAACTTGACCCTGACGGCGCAGGGCTGGGGCTGTGGGTTCGCAGATCGGCGAAGCTCTTGGCGGCGCGTAGGTTATTCGGAATCCCGTTGTCCGGACTGCCCGGCAGCTCGAGTGTAGGCCCTTGCCTGCCAAGTGTATGGTAAGCGCTAGACCCAACGCGCGATTCGGCGAAGTCGAAGGTAGCCGCGCGACTAAGGCCGCGACGGTGATCCTCCCAAGATACATTAGCCGGCAGTTGATTCTGCGCAGCAAGCGTGGGGGGCGAGTGCTGCGGCCGCTTCATGATTTGAATTTGGCGTCTGTCGGCCTCGCCCACAGACCGGTGCTCCAGGCCCATGTTGTGGGCAAGGATGTGGATCTGGCGACGCTGCTCCGGTGCTACGTCCGGGGGGAATATGAAGACCTCCCGGGATGGGTCATTCTTGAACAGCGTCAGCTGCGTGTAGAACTCAAGCGTGTCGGGATCGTTGAGGTCGACGTCGCCTGGAAACAGAGTAAGCAAGGCTTGATCGTTTAGTAACAGGATGAGGGGGTGGTCTGCAGGCTACTCACGCAACGGGGAGCCGCTGGGTTGATTCTTGACGCTGACGCCGAGGGCCTGAAGTGCGGTTTGGTGATGCACGGGCAGAGGCGCCCGGTGCTGTTCCTCGAGTTGTCCCCGTTTCTCCCGCTTCTCTCGGTCGATGCGATCACGCTCGTCCTGTGGCAACATCTTCTTGTACTCAACGCGCAACTTGCGTCCCATGACTTCCAAGCCGTTCATCTTCTGGATTACAATGGCCGTGTCCTCGGGCGTGGAAAAGTTGGCAAAGGCCAAGCCCCTGAACACCCCCTTGTCGAAATGGTAGTTGAAGGCGTATGGCTGCGGGAGGTTCATTGACGCCATGAGGCCCTGGAGGATTTCCTTGCGACACTGGAACTGGATGTTCTTGATCACGATGGCCGTTGGTATCAGCTGCTCCGAGTCACCAGAAACAGGGGTCGAGATGTGTCGGTCGACCGAGAGATCGTGCTCGCTCGTATTCATGCCCATGTTAGGGTCGTATATCTGGCCCCCCATGGAGTGGAGGGCCAGTCCACCTTGATCGGTCCATGTCTACGGGCACGGAAGCGTTAGCCAAATGTCCAGCGGTTCAAAAAGCAGAGTTTCTTGGAAAAAGAGAAAGAAAGATGACCACTAACCGTAGGGAGAGCCGCTCTTCGATTGACAGCTCTAGGCCCCATTCTGCCGTTGCCAGTCATGGGGCCATTCATGGTGGCCACACCGGCATTGTAGCCCCAGGTCTGACTGTTCTCTAGCATGTACCCCGACTGCATCGAGTTGGGCCCGCCCATGCGATCGAACCTCGATAGGGCGTCGTAGCCAGAGGCAACACCTCCCACGCGGTCGTCTGTAAATAGTGCCGGTGAGCCCATGTGTTGTCCCAGCTGCTCAAGCGGCCGCTGGCCGGAGCGATGGCTAAGTCCGGCGTGCATGCCGACGGTGGCATAACCCTGCCGCGTCGAGCCCGGTGACCGATTCGCGGCTGTAGGGTAGTCGTAGTACATTTCGTTCTGTTGATTGTTCATGGCTGCAGAGCAAGATGCGATCGACGGTGGTGACGTGTGGTCTTGGAGAGTAGTGGTGCAGCTGCCAGTGGTGAGCCAGCAGACTGCAATGCCCTTGAATGCTCTCGAATTCCTCCCTGCGGCTCGGTCGAGGCGCCGGACAGATGACTCTGCTGCAAGTCAGAGGTGTCAGCCGAGAATTGACGAGGATGCAGATAGCAATGACGCTATGCTGGTTTCGTCAATGCTGCAGCGGTCTGGCTATAGCTTCTTTTGCCCTTCGGTTTTCTCCTCCGTAGTTGCGCGCGAGAGGGATAGAGCGTCTTCGAGAGGGTTACAGTAGAGGTGCAAGGAGCAAGATCGCCTTGGTCGTCTTGGTCGTCGTGGTTGTCGTGGTTGTCGTCGTGCACGCGCGCAGGCACCGGTGGGCAGCGATGGCTGGGTGCACAAGCAGCAGGATGCAGGGAGCCGAGGATTAGCTTGTACTTCGTAGCGAGGCACAAGGCCGGATTGTCAGTCTCTGTATGCAAGGACGGCTACGCAGAGATGAGGCGTATATGATGTCCTGGAATCTGAGGCGCCTTGAAGAGTCTGCGATCGGGACCTGATTCCACGAAAATGGAAAAAGTTGATGGTGGAGAGGACGTCGGCGAAAAATGGGTTTGGACGTGCGGGAAGCCGCGGTGTTCGAAGCTTGATTGTTTTTCCCCTTATTCTGTCTTCCCCTCTGCTTCGGCGGATGGAGACGGGAAATGCAGCAAATGACCACCCAGCCAGAGAAAAGAGCGATGGCTACCGCTTTCCTCTGCGGCTGACTGACTTCCTCAACGTCGCAGGCAAAAAGTAAAAAGCGACTACCGTCGGGTTGTAGGTGTGAAGGCTCAGTTCTCACTTGACGCGATGCACGAAGCTCCAGTCCAATAAAGGCAAGGAGATGTGCACAACGGCAACGGCCTTAGATCCAGGGGGGTGGCAACGGACGGTCAGCAGCAAGCTGAAAATTTCTTGGAGGGGGGAACCAAGAAAAGTTGCGATGACAGAGTTTTGGTAGCAGTTGGGAAACGAGTGACCGTTCTGGGGTTCGAAGGCACCAAAACTTTCAGTTCAGGCGGACAACGGGCACCACCGGTCGGCTCGACCCTTAACGTTTTTCCTTCTCTTAAAGCTCTCCCTGTCTTGCTAGATCCGTGTCCGTTCCTTCTGATTGGCAGCAGCAAGGTCGGTTGCAAGCTGGGTTGGGGCGGTAGATCCAAGGCGTAGACACAGCCAAAACAGGCCTATTAATAAATGATCTGACAGCAGGACTTGGAGAAGTGGTTTGGGGAGTTTCGGGGTAGCAAATACACCTCAGAAAGAAAAACACCGAGAGTCTGAACGCTGTCCAACCCCTAAAACAATAGTGGTACGTTGGAGAAAAAGAGGCCTTGATCGATTTGGGGACGGCAACACACGCGTGTTTTGAGACGGAGGGAATACCAGAGAGAACAATATCATGGCAGAAAAAACTTCCCAAAGACGGGGCTAACGTCAATCAAGGTCAAGCTCAGGTGTGGCAGTGTGTGTTGAGTGAATGAGAGAGTGGGTGCTCTGGGTGCTCGATTCGCATCGTGACACTGTGCTTGACCGCGCGGAGCATCCGCTGGCATGGTTGCGACTGGGGTGCATTCAAAAGGCCATGTTGCCATGCGATACCCATGACGATTCTTACACCGTCTGACCTGGAAGCTCGGCAATTGACAGAAAGAAGGATCCAGGCCGATCGATAAGTTCGGTATTATTCCAAAGGCCAGCAAAACCCAAGCAGACGTGAGGAAACATGATTGTAGTAAACTTGGAGGTATTGCTTACGCGAATGGCTAGCAGTTAGATGTCCGTTGATAGATAGCAGACATACAGTGTCAATCACGTCTCTTGGACTCACGGCGACTATGACGATCAAGACATGCCAAAACTCTACCGACGCACAGGGCAACACAGGGGAAACCAACAATGGCAACGTATTCTTAGGTACCTGGACCATGGGCACATTCTCAATATCGCGGAGATTTGTCCATGTTTACATTTTTTTGCTCTAGCTCCAGTTTCTAGCTTCTATGGTCATTTTGACCCCCTGCTGGCAAGACGTCTTGGGTAATGTTCTGGAACCGACATCCATGAATTTCCTGGGCTCCCCTGGGCGGTGGGAGAACCGGAATTGATTGAAGTTAAACCAATGTCGCTGCAACAAATGTCAAGGTTTGATGCGACTTCCGAAATCGTGGCGGTCACCAGCCTCACAAGCCAAGATCTGGTTAGCAATGATTCGTTGCCACGATCGCCCACCTCAGTTTTTTATGTACTTCTACTTGTATTTGCCCTGGCCACCCATGCGAACCACCAACACATGATTCGAAGAGGGCCGCAGCAGCTCCGGCAGAGAACCTCTCGGCTTCTTCTGCTCTCTGTCCCCGAAGAAATGTGGTAAGTTGTCATCGATCATGTCGCCAAGGATGAGGTCGAATCTCAAGCATTTTACCTCAACGTGCCTGTTGCTGCTTGCTCCCACAAACCGCAAGCCGGCTTGATCACCGCAATGTTCCGTGGAAACCTTTCCGTCTTTGGGCAAGTCGCACCGTCCACCATTTCGGCCCGTCATGGAGCTACTGGCCATCTACTATGTAGATGGACACTAGGCAGCTCGCATCTGTCAAAAATCATTAGCACGGAAGCCGCTGTCAGTCACACCAGCCGTCGGATCATCTGTGCATCTCTTTGACAGCACTCTTATCATTCGCCACAGCCAACTGCAGCAGCATCCAGGTATGGTTTGACGCGTCTTCTTTCTCAAGCCGCCCGTAGCAATCTTGTAGGTGGGCCGTGTGGTTTGGTAACGTCGCCTGCAAGTGCAGAGCAGAACACCGTTGGAATTGGAAATTGGGTAGACGAAATGCACCTCATCTTCGTTGGTTACATTAATCCTCTCTGCAGGCCACCCGCCTCCATACCGGACGGCAGCCCATTGCAACGCTATGAGCAAAAGCTATGGGCTGCTATGGGAAGTTGCGAATGGACTCAACTTCCGGCTCGTATGGATTGATTTAGGGGGAACAGTGGAGCATCGCAACCAACCCGTCTCCCGGGAACATTGAGGTCACCCCCTCAACCCTGAATCCCTGGTATCTCGTCCGAAAAGAACTCCAACCTCGGAAAGGTTCAAGACATGCATGGCGGCCCTCTAAATAACATCAACCAAGAGTAGGCTATTTCTCAGCCGTTTTTCTCTCGCACCGCGTCATGCTCGTAGCTCTGGTTTGGCTCACAGGAACGACCTAGGTACTTATGCCAAGCTAAAACTATTGTTCGTTTGCCCCATGTAAAATCTCCTAGCGATCTACCGCTAGCCCCTCCCACACAGAACCCCTATTTTCGGGAGGGCTTCTATTTTCATGATGAAGTCGTCATCGCCTGTTCCGAGTCCTTCGAGAACAAATAGGAGTCAAACGGTGGCCCACCATTGCCGTCATGTAGCTGGCAAGGTCGAGATCACTGATTAATGTGGATGACACTGCGTTGCATCTGCAGTGTATGCATTGCCCAGAAGCGCAACAGCAGTCATCGTCCCTGTCACAGCGCCTGCCACCAGCCTCCAACCACTGCACAACTCGACCACATTATTGACTTGGTTGCGCGCTGCGCGCACCGCTCATCCAGTTCCTTCTGACCTCCGCGGGACGCGCATCATGCTTCCGAGTTTCATGACCATGTCACTGTTCATCGCAGTGCGATTGCCAACCTCTACGTCTGGGATGAGCAGCCTCGTCAAGGTTGCATCCAATGACCGCCAGTTAGTGGCCCTAACCTGTCCCAACTTCTTGACGACCCTCGTGACCTCTTAAATACCACTCACTCCATCATTGGCTCACGGACAGCAAATCAGAGATGATCTTCAGGTTTCTTTCGGGCAAGCCACTCTTAATTACCGTGGGAGCTTCATCAGTGTCGCCTCAATCAATTTTTGGGTATGTCTTAGCAAGGCTCTTGCAGCCAGTCAGATTCCTCGGTTAGATTCCTCGGTTAGAGAAAACAATCAGAGAAATACCCACATTTCGTCACAGAGCAAATAGTACTCCGTAATGAACACGAACATGCACCGGCGGGCCGGGCCACTAGACTTTCCTTCATGATCCGCTGCTAATTTCTCACTTCTTCATTCTGGTTGACTCGCCCAGGTAGCTGTCCGTGGTCAACTCGAACATCGTATTGCCTATCCTGTGATTGTTGGTCAATACAACAAAGCCACGAACGACCACGCTTCAAATCTAGCCCGCTGGGACGGTTGACTCAATTCTTAGCCCTAAGTATGTTTGCACATCTGTCTGTACCAAAATCTGAGACCTGATCCTTGTAAGTCGCAACTAGCGGCAACGTATTCCGTCTGCCGTCCCGCCACCGCTGTCCAAATGCCGGTGTGCCAAACGAACCTCGTCCGGAAAATCGCCATTCCAGCTCCTCCCCTTTCGGATGACTTGGCGGTTGGGGCAAAACATTGCATTGTTATACTGCATCTGCCTTGGCCGTGAGCGCGATCATCTCCAAGCTTGAGCAGCTTTGTCCCGGTGAGACGTTCCAGGATCTCTTGCACGCTGCCATAGTGCGCGTTCGACCCCAGTTACTTCGTTCCTCGTCGTCCAGAACATTCTTGAGGTGTTAGGGAGCACGACGGAGCGTGTGACGTTACTTGAAACATTGGATATTCTGAGCCGTGACAACGACACAGACCCCTGATAGGGTGTCAGAAAACTACCATCCCAACGCTGCGGTAAGGATAGCCCGAAAGGGAAACCTGTCAAACCCCAACTCCAGCCTGCGAAAAGCATCTTGCACCGAAAGATTCAATTACGGACTGGCGGTATGGATATGGGAGGTATTCGTTGCGCTAAAAGTTTCGGATATCGGCATCGTGCTCAGGACCCGTGGCGTGGCAGCCTCAAAGTAAGGAGAAGTCTTGCACGTTTCGCTTATTAACCAATCGGTAGCCCACCACCTTGGGCTACCACATGGTCCCCATTTTTGTCTCTGGAGACCTTCAGGGGCTACTTAGCTAGTAAAACTATAGTTCAATTCTTTCATTTGAATATATCGAAGTTGAAGCCCGAACCGCCGCTGTTATAAACGACATGTTGCTACGGCACATGTAGCGCGACTGGAATTCTAGAAACAATAACAACCCCCATGATCGCTGGCAGGAGAGAAGGTACTTACTGCAAAGCCAGCTGAGAACACAAATATCCAAACATAATGGGCTTGTGGGTGCGATCGTCCTAGAAAGCCAAAGGACACGCGGGGTGTTCGAGTCTGGCGGCGACCGAGAAGGGGCGTCACTTGGTAGACTTTTCTAGCGTAAATAGCTGCAACCCTTAGGAATGGGCAAGGATTGGGATTGAATGTCGGTTTCTAACTCCTGCTGTCTTTCCTCAAATCATCCATGCCCTAGAACCGCTAAGATAGCAATGCGCTCCTTAGGATCGCAACATTTTGCCAAGTAGATTCCCCAAATCTTGTACTTCCTCAGCCGGCAATTTAGAAGTTGAGTATTTTATACCTCCTTTGATGTCAGTCGTGTCATCGTTGTGTACTATGTACTATCTGATTGTTTATACATTTCTCCCGGCCAATCTCGCGAAGAGAAGTATATACGGTTTGCTTCGTCTGAGAATTGACAGGAGACCGAAGACGCTCTGCAGTCTCGGATGTATTGATTAGATTTTCAACGTCTTCGTCCAAGTCTTCTTTAGGATCCCTGGTCTCGTCGTTGGCCTCGTGAATGCGGATGGAGCCGTGGGTTTGAAGGATTCCCCAATATCAACAACAGATATTTCATTCTTCGCCGGCGAGTTCACCTCCACGGGGAACTGTGGACCAGAGTGTTCTCCAGAAATATTTCAGATTCTCTATGTCTGAGGTTCCCCTATTATAGTAATCAATTCCTCGCTGATGTGATTGATGTCTCCGAGGCTCAAGGAAATGTTCTTGGGGTGGAAATCGCCGTGACAAGTTTCCCTTTGGTGAAGAGATAGCAGCGTGGTGGCTTGGAAGAGAAGCCTGATAAATCGTGCGAGGCTCATCTTTCTGTTACCCAAAGGACTTCCAAGCACTGGAAGTCCAAGGCACAGGTGTCAACCGTTTGGATCGTCGACCCAGAAGTGATCCACCGGCAAAGTGATGTGGGACGCTTCCCATTCACTCTGGCCTACATGCCGATCTTCGAGCAGTCTCAAGATTCTCATATCTGGACCATACTCCTCTGTTTCATTCAATCCAACGCTTTTAACAGTGTTCCATCTGTAAGTCAGGTCCTCGAGGTCGTCGAGGCATAACTAGACAAGGGCAAACCCACCATGACCAAGCTTGTGGACAATCTTTAAATGTCCATGAAGAATTTCGCCGAGGTTCATTGTATGATGCCCACCTTTTCCGTCATCATGTATCTTTTCTGCATCCTCCAAAAACGTTTTCAGGATTTGGGTCAGTAGGTCCAGTTTGTAACCTGAATCTAGTTAAGTGACAGTCGTCTGGGGAAACATCACTTTCAGAGGGTCTCGGGGGTTGAAATGAGGCTCAGACAGATGACAAGACCAGGGAGTCAATTATTTTGAAACGTTCAAGAATGCAGGTCACAAAAAGTAAATGAACGCTTTAAAAGGGCTCTTGAAAACATACTGAGGATTCACAGCAACAAAGAGCATGCATTGGCGGTGATGTCTCCAATCTCTACAAAGCGACCCAGGGAGCCAGTCACACAGACGACGTCTAAGAAAAAGCAATCCCAAAATCTGAGTTACAAAATTAAAGCAGATTGAATGTTTGAGAAAGCAGATTGCTACTGAACTTATAACAACCGGATCAATGAGATGTGTTAATCAAGGATCTCAACTTGACATTCACTTGGAGTCGCTACCATGGATCTTTGTCTTTGATGAAATGTTGGCTGCTCCCAATCTTGAATTACTTACCAGCTGGATCTACACCACCTCCTAGGAATATTTGAGTGCATGCATGCGAGGAGATAACGTCTAAGCTATGTAAGAAATGGAAAGGAATGGTTCGGAGCAAAAGTATGCTACGCCAAAGCTAGATTCATACTGAAATGTTGGATTACGTGACAAGTATAGTGATACGTATCAATACAGACTTCTTTGGACCCCATTGAGGTAGTCATGCTACATGTAGATGACATATTAAAAAGAACATGGTCATCCGGCCTCGAACCTAAATTGAGCGTCCAGTTAAAGTCAAAGGTGACGGAGTCTCGAACACGCCACATTAATTTCGGTCGACTCAACAGTTACCACTGAGAAGTCTGATCCTCTTTCAATGATTAATACCTTGCCTTAAAAGTTGATAGCCGGTAGCAATAACTGCCAACATAGTTCTTAATCCTAGTTAAGCTCCTGATATTATATCAAGATTAAACAACCTCTACATCTAATCGCCCTTCAACTTTGAAGTTTCTCTAGAATACGTAAATCTACGTTTATAAGCTTATTGCAAGGTAAATGAATATATTCAACCCTAATTAATACTACTACCGGTAACGTACCCTATAACGTACCCCACAAGCAAGTTGGCCACTTTTTCTTGGCACCGTATGAATAACTTCAATAACAACTAAACTAAAAAATAATAATTCAAACTAATCGGAATCCTCTTCCTCGTACGTATCTTTATCATTCTCACAAGTACGAGCATTATGTCCGGGCTCTCCGCAGATCCTACAGCGCCGTCGGCGTGGTTCGGCCGGTCTCGTACGACGACGACTTACACGTATATCATCCTGTAGCTGCTGTTCAATGTCCCGTTGAGACTGTAAGTCCTGAGCGTCTCGTAAACTAAGAGATCCTCCATCTTGTAGCTGTCGATTTTTAGTCCTTCGACGACGGCTTAGCTCTTGATTGGCCTTCCGACGTGTAGTAACCTCATCCTCAAGTAAAACTAACCGATGCATAACAGCCGTCGCACCACGTGAAAATTGGTCAATAGCCGTAAGTATTGTCGTCGGGGAGCTATTCTGATGCTGTACGATTCTGTTTTTAACGTATTCAGACTGGGATTGAGCCTCGGTTGGGTTATTTGGAGTCTTTGATTCCCAGATTAAGGGGGCGCCAGACGAGCTCCCAGGAGGTGTAGGCGTATGTAGCTTAATATCCAGCTGTGAAATCACATATTCCGGGTCGTACGGAATAAGTCCTGTCCCCCTGAAACCTGCCTGGGTCTTCGGCTTAGTTATAGTCGTACGATACGCCCTATAGAATGCCGAAAAGAAATCCTCCTTCGAGATATGGGTTATATGCGCCCGTGTTACGTCTTCAATTTCTTTGCCGTACGACCTTTTCAAAGCCCTAAAACAGCCTACATCGAGAGGCTGGAGCTTATGTGACGAATGAGCAGGCATACTAAGTGTAATAATAATATGCTCTTTGCAATATAGCTCGAAGTTAGTCGAGTGGTGGCTCTCATGCCCGTCGAGGATAAGAAGACGATAAACACCCTTCGTACGATCCTTCGTATAGCGATCAAAGTGCTGAATCCAGTCTACGCCTCGCTCATTTGTTGTCCAACCGTTTTTGGTTACAGCGATTACCCAATCGGACGGGAATGGGCTATTCTCGTACTAGGATAAGAGGTGGTTTTGACCCGCGATAATAATATACGGCGGGATAGCCCAGCCGGACGAATTAATACCCTGGATTACTGTAGCCCATTCTCGATTGCCTTGTTGGACTGTACGAGGCCTTCCGCGTCGTTCGGCACTTATAACTACCATCTCGGATGAGATTAAGCCCATCGCGAACCCCGTCTCGTTGAAGTTATAGATATCCGCCTCTTGGATACCATATTTCGCAATTGTATTTCGTATGAGCGTAAACCACGCGCGATACGCGTCAGGATCTTCGCAATAGGCTCGTTGGTATTCGATTCTTCGATTAAAACGCGTCCGAAGGTCTGGTTGTCGTCGTACGAAGTTCGAGGCCCAGTTGACGCCGACGCGTCCAGCGCCACGGTCACGGAGCAGTCGGTTAGCCATAGCTTCATGAAGCCGGAGAGGAAATGATCGCGAATCTAGGTCAAGTATGTATTGGACGACCGCTAATTCTTGTGATTCCGTAAGCTTATGACTAGATTGTCGAGTATCGCGTCGAGATAGTAGTCCGCCTTTTCGGTTAGCTAGAGTTGTACGAGGGACATTGTAGAGTTGGGCAGCGCGTCGGATGCTTAATTCGGGTTTCGATTGAAGCGCCTGACACGCTAGAATCATGTCGCTTTCTTTCCAATTCGATCCCATCTTGGTATGTGTAAAGATGTTAATTAAAAGGTTGTTTGTACGGTGCCAAGAAAAAGTGGCCAACTTGCTTGTGGGGTACGTTAACCTGTTTTATAGTCTAGAAGAACTGAAATCTTCCGTTAGCCTTGAGAGAAACTATGTATAATAAAGGGCGCATGGGCTACGTGTCAGCGGTGGGCAGTGAGGCACGGGATGGAGTTCGCTCCTGACAAGAGTGAGCTAATGCACTTTACTAGGGCCCGAGAGCCCTTGCCGCAAAGTATTCGCCTTGGGGACGCCACAGTGTCGCCGGTAGTCTCAGCCAGGTTCCTAGGAGTCTGGTTCGACCGCAAACTGACGTGGCACGCCCATGTTGAGCGTGTTAAAACAAAAATGGCAACTCAAAAGCTAGCCCTGACAAAGCTAGTCAATATGTCGTGGGGCTGCGATCTTATACGGGCGAGGCTGTTATATACGGTGGTTATCCGTAGCGCGATCGCCTTCGGGGCGACTGCGTGGCATACTATAAGTGAGGAACCGGCAGGGCCAGCTAAGAGCCTGATGGGGATACAGAACGAGTGCCTCCGGGTAGTCTGTGGCGCCCACAAAGCGACGCCGGTTCGCCACCTGGAAGCAGAAGCAGCAATCCCGCCACTAGACCTCTATCTTAGTGCCCGGGCTGCTAAGTTTGAAGAACGGCTACGGCTTAGCGGGAAGAGAAATCTGCTTCGCAGCGCGAGCGCTAAAGCGTCACATATACTCCGGCAGGATAGGCCGGCGAAGAGGAAGCAGGCGTCGCAGCTACTCCGACCGGCAGGGTACATTATGGAGAAGGAGGCCCGGGGCTCCAAGTGGATGAGTGAGGAAAAGGAGGTCCCGGCTGCCCTCCTCGGCCACTGGAGGAAGAGATGGCTCACCGGAGCAGAGCATCACGATCGCTAGCGACGCGCCATCGCTGAGGAACCGGAGGGCCCTTCGATGCAGATACCGAAAGGGGGCAAGTATTTCGGCCTGAACCGACTGGAGGCGTCTAAGTTGTGCCAGATCAGGACGGAAAAAATAGGACTAGCAGCCTTCTTATTCAAGACAGGGGCTTTTGGCGTGTACTCGCCGCTATGCCGCTGTGGCGACGCCCCTGAGACGGCAGAGCACGTAATCCTCTTTTGCGGGCTGTTGGAAGGACCGAGGGAACGATTACGGGCCGCTATCGCACCACGGCCACTATACTCTCGCAGAGACCTCGCAACGGCAACAGGAGAACCAGTAGTTAGTGGGACTATTGTAAGGTGGCTGCTAGGGACGGGTCGGACAGCTTCAAGGCCCAGATAGCATCGATCTTCTCAGGAGGGACTTTGTTGGTAGGTTGAGAACCAACGTAGTATGGTAGTGAACGCAACGCAGTCGCCAATAAGGCGAACCGACGACGCAGCTTATGTATTTAGTTCAGCCATTAGGGCACGGTTTGACATACGGGAGTACTGGTAGAGGTACCGGGGGCTTTCGAGCCTACGGCGTATTTAATAATAATAATAATGTATAATGACCGTCAATAAGTCTCAAATACGAATTTCTCAACCAATCCGCGCAATGTTCATAAGGTCAAGTACAAAAGGTAGAGCATCCAATGCTGCGTATATCAGCCCTTCGCTTTTCGTACTGACGGCGGCCGTAGCGGGAGAGACTTGATGAGGTGGCGCACCGGGGTTAAATCGACTTGTGATCATGCATCCTCAATTGCCAACTTAGCCCGACCTCGTGGGGCTTCAATTCCGCCTAATTAGGCTCGACTTCACGTACATCGGCCTGCAGGACTTTCGTTCGTGCTCTACGAGCGTCAGATCGAGGCCGTGAGCTGGACAGGCATTAGTCCATGTTCGGTTGAAAAGGCGTGGTTGAAGACTAATACGGATGTTCATAGTTACAGTCAGGCTCCAAAAGTCTGGGGACACTCCACTTTTACTACAGCGCTCTTTAGGGGACTGGGATTTTAATATGGCTATGTCTCTATGAATATATAGGCTACAGGTATTAAAATAGAGTCATTTCGAAGCTTATAATCCGTGGATTAATATTTTGTATACCAGCCGCGGGATTTAATAATAGCGCGGAGCCTATGCTCTAGAGTGTCGTATAGCTTCTTAATCAGCGCTGCCGGTACTGCCTTCCACGCTAACTGCACCGCAGCTTTAAATTACTCAATATTGAAACGGGGTCAGGCGGTCAGTAGGATATACCTACCACCTAACACACTGAACAGACGGCTCCAGTACCAACAGATCCCATTTGTTGGTCTGATCAGACGAAGATCGTGGTACTGGTTGTAAGAGTGAAGCTCTTACACGTCTGGTGCGCGAGTTGGTCGGATGTGCCTCTGAGACTCTCGTTGGAATAATTCTCAGAAGACGTCTGGCTCTGGAAGTCGAATTGAAGCTCTCACTAGCACTAGATTGCTCTGATCAGAGCAAAATATAATCCTCTGTCATTGTCAAGGCTAGGACGAGGGCAGAATAATAGGATTTCGAAAGTAGTGTATAAGTGCACGTAGGAATTAACCGCATAATTGAAGGGCTCGCTAATTAGAATAGAAAAAAAAGTCAAGTTGATTGAATAAGATGATGAAAAGAGATGAGGATGATGATGCGTGAAGATGGAGAACTCGTGTCCTACTCTGCCTCTGTGCCTCTTAAAGAGAAAATAAACTTTCTCCTAGCACCGTAACCTATTTCCCTGATGTCCGGCCTTACCCCGTTACAATATCCAGCTGTTTTTTTTTAGGATAAAGAGTTCAAGGCATTCCCTAGATAGATACCTCTTTAACCAGGCCCATACGTGCTCTATAGGGTTGAGATCTGGGGAATGCGCTGTCCAGTCTATTAGAGAAATAGCGTGCCGGCCGAACCACTCCATAGCTTGCGCCGAGAGGTGTATCTTCGCATTATCTTGCTGAAAATGCTGCCAATCCTTATAAAATGGGAGTAAGCCCTCCCTCAAGGCCTTAAGATAACTCCAGGTATTGTAGCCCTTCTGTCTCTTACCCTCCTCCTGGGGGGGTCGCTCCATCACGATCAGGTCGCTCTTCTTCCCTACTCCTCCCTCGACGTAGATCCCACCCCAGACTATAACCGAAATATTCGCTTTTACGTGTGCCTTAAGATTCACGAAGTCCTTATTATACTTCTCGCTCGGAAATCGGAAGACCCAGGCGGTCGGGGATAACGTAGAATTCTGTATAGAGGACTCGTCGGAGAAGATTACCTGTGGACTAGATTAGCGGGGGAACCCTCGATACGCCGGAGGCTATACTGAAACGGGGTCAGTGTCACGCCGTGCTAGGGGTTGCAATCCTTGCCACTACGCCACCGTACCAGATGTCTTCACCAAAAGAGACCAATACCAAAGTCCCTGACTTTGATATCTGCAACCACTTATCAGACCAGTGTAGGTCAATCACGTGACAACCGTCACAGTCAGGCGGTCAGTAGGATATACCTACCACCTAACACACTGAACAGACGGCTCCAGTACCAACAGATCCCATCTGTTGGTCTTATCAGACGAAGATCGTGGTACTGGTTATAAGAGTGAAGCTCTTACACGTCTGGTGCGCGAGTTGGTCGGATGTGCCTCTGAGGCTCGTATCGTGATAATAGGATCTCCAACGTAAAGATAAGCTGAATAACTAAAATAACTAAATAACTGACTGGAAAGCGAAGGTGAAGATATAGATAAGAAGGAGATGATGATGCGTGAAGATGAGGGACTCGTGTCCTACTCTGCCTCTGTGCCTCTTAAAGAAGAGAAAATAAACTTTCCCCTAGCCCCGTAACCTATTTCCCTGATGTCCGGCCTTACCCCGTTACACTACAGATTTTTAAGAAGGGTCTATATTATTAGGAAGGTTTATAAGAATACTATCAAACACTAAAAACAACATAACATATGAAAGAAATTTAGTTTTAGATGTGGCTTTAGATTTAAGTAAAGATTTAATTCGTGAATATTTTAAAGTTAAATTTAAAAAGCATCGTGAGAATTTAAGTAATGAAACTGATTACACTTTTTCAGATTGGAAGAATGAAAATTTAGAACTATTCAATATTTTTGAAGATGCTAGTATTAAAGTTAGTATTGGTGTTATAGTCCAGATTCGATCTTATTCTAACTTTAGTACGTTAAAGAGGCTAGCCACGGTAGTCTGCGGGATACCGCACATAACTGCCGTTACCATGGCCGCCCGTTGGACTTGAGTATACTCACAGCCAGGCCGATGATCAGCCATTAATTTCTGCGCAAATTCGGTGAGATTTGGTCTCATTTTGATATAATTGTGGTGGTTAAAATGTTAGAGGGTGTAGGTGTCAGATATGACACCTGGTTCCTAGGTTCAGAAATAATATGGCACTAGAGAAGACTAGTGTCACTTGAAGTTCAGACGGCGAAATGAACCCCTCTTCCCGAAAGTAATGTCACGACCTGGGTTGCATCGCATTGGTATAGACCTCGATTAGGTGCTATCGACGAAGATTCTACTCTAAGGAGCGAAGGAAAGAAGATGACAACTTAGGTTTGAGGGAGCGCGACTAAGTCATCCACGCTTGGCGGGGCTCCTACAAGGGTTATGATTGGCTTCCCATCTGACACTGCCACGGCAGGTGTTCCAGCTGTAAGTCACCTGGTTGTAGTGAGTCTGGGAGGGTTGACCTTCACAAGTAACTCCGAAGTTCGGGGTCAGACACCTGAACAATGCACCTCCGACATTTCCGAAAGAATCTATAAAGGGCAGAGCAACGGGAGTTCGCGAGAACAGAACACAGACAAGAACACACCTCATTCATAATACAATCTTATGCACTTCTGACTACTCGATTGGACACACGTGATATTCGACAGTAGGTGCGAAGTGCGCGAATTTCCGCGTTGGCGTAAAGTGTCCCCAGAGTTGTGGAGCCTGACTGTACTTTGGGGAAGTGGGGTGCGGGGTGATTTATGTACATTCAGTGTACTTATAGCCTAGTGCTCACCCTGGTACCTAACGCTGACTAGCTTCTTTGCTATTGTGGAGCCCTCAGCCAATACCGTCATGATCTCCAGCTTATTTAATATCCGCACCCACATGGACATTGTAATCGCAACAAGGTACTCATAAAGGTAGAAACTACCACGATGCCTCTGTATGGCCATCCCCTTCCACCCGCCTTTCGTCACATCCAATACTAACTCATCTTTGCCCAGCCACCTCTTAGGCAAGAAATCATGGAACGTCTACAACACAGACAACATAGCACGTGTGCGCCGCGACGAAGCCGCCGCCCAAGCGCGTGAGGAGGCTGAAGAGCAGCGCCAACAAGAACTCGATGCCGAACAACGACTCGCCATCCTACGTGGGGAGGTGCCACTACCTTTGTCGGCACCCTCAACTGAAGAACCACTGCCTACTTTGAAAGGGCGCCATCACGAACGAGATTCCACGGCGACATGGGGAAAAGAGCGCAAGAAGCGCAAGCGCGCCGACGAGGACGACACCGATTTCGAGCTCCGCGTTGCGCGCGAGCGGATTGGCGGTACTGATACTGTTGCTGCAAGAGACCGGAATGCGACTACGGACGACCACATGGCGCTGCAGCTACAGAAGCGCACAACGACCAGCAATGCACCCCTTACCAACGCCGCAGGGCATATCGACCTCTTCCCCCAAGACCTCCCCTCCCAGCCTTCGGAAAAGAACGCCGAAGCCGAGAAAGAAGCCGCCAAGAAGAAACGCGAGTTCCAAGACCAATACCAGATGCGCTTCTCCAACGCCGCTGGCAAAAATCGAGTCTTGTCCAAGGCTGGGGCCGGGGCGTGGTACACGAATAGCGGTGATATACAGAGTCAGGAAGTACCCTCGAAAGACGTGTGGGGAAACGAGGATCCACGGCGAAGAGAGAGAGAGGCGCAGCGGGTGGTGTCGAGCGACCCTCTTGCCATGATGAAGAGGGGTGCGGCGAAGGTGCGCGAGGTGGAGAGGGAGAGGAGGGTGGTGAATGAGGAGAAGGAGAGGGAGCTGAGATTGCTGCGGAAGGAGAAGAAGGCGAAGAGGAGAAAGGGGGACGGGGATGAGTTGGAGGGGTTCAGCCTGGATGATTCGGTTGTGCGCTCTTCAGGGGCGAAACCCCGACGGGTAGATGAAGAGCGTGATCGAGAGAGAAGGCATAGGCACCATGACGACGGGGGTCGACATAGGCATCGGTCAGAGCATCGCCATCGGCATGAGGGTCGACATCACGGCTCTCGAAGGGATCATGAGAGTAAGGACAGGCATTCGGACGGGAAAATGCGCCGAGAATCGGCAAAAACGGATCATGATTAGCATTACTGTTGCATGGCGCTTGGTAATTCCCAGCATGACATGCACGTTACGTCAAATGAGACATGTTCGAACGAAACAAGCCTGTTCCGCATTCCTGCATTCCGCCATCCGCAGTTTGAATCCCGTACGGAGTCCGCACCATGTCCCGAGCCATATCCACAAGCCCCTGTCTACCACTAATTTTAGACAGTTTCTCAGTCTCCTGTCCAACCTCCTCTTTATGCTCCTCGGGCCCAAACATCCTTAACCTCAACCTCTGAGTCCTGCTGCGCCCAAGATCCTCCCACTAGTTCTTCTCCTTCCACGGCAGCTTAATCTCCACATCGCGCATCTCCCTCTCCACAAGCTGCACCACCGTCGGCGCCGCATCCAGCGCCTTCAGCTCCCTCATAATCATCTCCACCGTCTCCGGACTCGGGCCCTCCCGCCGGTCACAGTAGATATCGACCCCTTCCTTCGTAAACAGCGTCGCCGCAAACCACGTCACGACCCACCTCTCAACACCCTCACCCATATCCCCTAAGCCGCGCATAAGCGGTCGTTCACCCCACCCCAGAACCTCCCAGTGGCTCGACGCGATCTTGAGCCAGCCCTTGCCGCGCCAGTCCCAGCTCCCTGGTGATGAGGGGTCGGGGGTGTCGATCCCTTCGATGCGGCTGATGCCGCCTTTGCCATTGTTCTTTTCCGACTCGACTAGGTCGTCGATCTTGGGTGCAGATGAGGATGAGGAAGAGGAGGGTTCGAGGGGCTTGTAGGTGATGCGGACGTTGCGCTTCGACTGCCACATGGACAAGGTCGAGTGGGTGACGGACCAGGTACGGCAGAGCCAGTCGAGGGGCGGGGAGATAAAGGGGCTCTGGGCTGTGGTCGCGGGTTCGGATTTCGTGGAGGAGGATAGGTATTTGGATGGGGCGCGTAGGCTAATGGTGGTTGGAGGCGTTGTGTCACTCTTTGAATCTGCTGGTGGTGATGCCATTGTGTTCGATGGTGGTCGTTGGTCGCTGGATTGATCCCGTAGAAAAGACGAGGAGCTGTTAATGCTGATATTCTAGAAAATGAGTTCGTCTCAAGATATTATGAAAAGAGACTGAACGCAAGTAAATACTCTCTACTCTGTCACCACAGCATTACAAACGCCTGGGATGCAATTTATGGAAAAGCTGAGAAGTTAGAAGCTCGAAAGCCATTCGCGCCTGCTTGCGACGGCAATTGGGGCTTCCGGCACTTGCCCCCCTGCTCGATAGTTGTCGAAGTTGTGTTTCAGGAATAGCGGCATTAGCGTGATGTCAGAGCTGAAAGTTCACTTCACCCAACGATGGGCAATTGGACCTGAAATGAACGATCGTCGCATTCGACGTCAGTTGGATGTTTTCTCCCCATACCCCTCAACAATGGAGATGATGGTGATGGTCTCGAGTGTGACAATATCACTAGAAGCAGACACTTGTCCGACCTCGGCCAGATGCGGCTGAAGCTGCCAACAACTACCGCGTTTTTTTGGAAATGCCGCGTTTCTCACCAACCTCTCGCGTTGAGTTTTGACTGACTGGCGAACAGAGAACAGGAGGAAATATGACAAGTGACAAAACCTGCGCCGCCGCAATCGCCATATCCTAGCTCATACTTGGTAACCCATGACCCCTGCCTAGCCGAGTCCCTTGCATCCTCGCCAACCACTCGCGCAAGGCTGAACAAGTGGCGGACACTGAATTGCAGGGTGGTTTGGTCTTGTGATCCCGGCTCTTTCGCCCAGCACCAAAAAAGGCTCCCTTGATCCCATAATAATCAGGACAAAAGTTTTTATCCTTCATGAGGGCTGATTATTGGGTCTTGCCCTTGGCCAACCCGTCCATTCCCCCCCGCAAAATTCGCAAACTTCGCATGTCCACCCCCGTTATCCTGAATCTGTGACCCCAAAAACAGCCGAAATTATACATCGCCCATCCCCTGGCGCCCAAACCTAACGACCTAGACGGACCGTACCGTAACGGACCGAGCCGGCGACCAGACCTCCCTCTGAACCAACCAACAATCCAACCTCACCTTAACCTGAGCTGCCTCTCTCCGAACCGAGTCGGCGCAAAAATAGGATAATATAATGTCAGACTCAGACGACTCGACCTCCGCCGCAATGGCGCAAGCCATGGGCTTCTCCTCCTTCGGGATGAAAGGCGCCAAGCGTCGCAAGTTTAACCCCCACGCCGACGATGCCGTCATCGATGACGGGAGCGGGCTGCCGTTGCAACAGAAGTCGGCTTCTGGGTCCAACAACACACCTCTTGGGCAGCGAAGGGTGCCAGCGTCGAGTAATGATAACGAGATTGCGTTGGATGACGAGGATGAAGACGATGTGGACGAAGGCCGCGGTAGCTGTCTTGGAGAAGGAGTAGATGGCGCGGATCCGGGACCACAATACATCGACACCTCGCGCCCTGCGACGTCCCGAGTCCCCGACGCAGAGCCGTCTCACATCGACTCCCTAACCGGCACACTAACACTTCCCCCTCGACCAACCGAAGCACAACCCGTCTTCCTAGGAGGATCTAGTCGAGGAGGAGGAAGCTTCAACACAACTCGAGGTGGACGGGGAGCAGGACATGGACGGGGACACCGTGACGACGGCAAGCCCTGGTGGGAGGATTACTACGACCCCACCTTCAACGTGAACCCATGGGACGCTTTGGAAAAGAAGATGGGTCTTGAGCCGCGTGGTCCCTGGTTGTCGTGGGAGGAATCAAAGGGGAGGTGGGAGGCTGCGAAGGCTGAGGTCGAGGCGTGAAGGAATAGCATGGAGAGGACATGATTGGACTTGATCTTGGTACGATCACGGTGGCTGCGGCGGCGGCTAAGGACCCGGTCGATAGCGACAAATTGCCCGACAACGAGGTGACGCGGACGGACCATGCGAGCACAGTGGTAGAGTCGACGGCTCCGAATACAGGAAGAGGGACGGCTCAGGGAGGAGCGAGGGCCATTGACGTTGAGGGTTAGGGCTTGACTTTTGGTGAGAGTGGATTGAGCTTCGAAGTCATAGTCTGCCGTTGCGGGGTCCTGCGTGTGTAGATTGTGTTGGATGCATGGTTCGATTGACTGGTCCAAGAGAAAGACAGCAGAAAGAAATCGAAGAGGAAAGGGAGAGAAACGAAACAAGAGAACAGAGAAGGCAAGTTGCAAAGGAACTCACAAGCCTTATATACTTTCTCACCACCCCTCTATGGATACCCCCCTACCAAACTCCGCACGCCACTTGGCACCCTTTCCTTCCATCCTGGCCTCTCATCTATTCATCGTCCCGTCCCGAAGTCCGTCCACAAATGCCGCGAATCGATTCGACTTGGCCGTCACGTGACATCCCTGGGCGCTTGCACGCAGGCAAAATGGCGTCTTTCTTGACACATGGCTGGACGCACCTCACATGACAAGCGACCGATTTGCTGTCGTGTTCCCCCCCATACCCCCTGAGCCAATGGACAACCCAGGGAGGGAGGGGGTGCAATGGGCGGTCTACGGATGGCTACAGCCTACATACAGCACGAGGTAGCTAGGACCGTCACCGGCATGACACGCACGTACACATACACATACATTCACTGGCATCGACAGTGAGAAAAGGGGAAATATCACTGTATTGCTACTCGAACAGGAAAAGGAAGTTGCTAATCGTACCCTCCGGTTCCCCATGGACGCCGACCCAATGAGAAGAAAGCGCACCTAGGAAACGCCCCAAACCATTAGTTGCCTATGTCACCACGCTCCCCGTGACGGCGGCCCTCCCAGCACCCAAAGGGGTAATATCCACATGCCCCAATCAGGCAAAGTGGGCACCCCATCACCGGCGCGTATGGTCTATCTACATCCAACCATTTTGTCCCATGTCTCGTCGCGCCCCCCGAGTGTGTCCCTATGTATCTAGATGGTGGACACCTGCACCTTTTTGACTCCGCCCGCTTACTCATTCCGTCACTATACTTGGGGTCTGTTCCGATTCCCTAGCTCCTCCTTCCCAAGGACGTATCCGCACAAGTCGCAAGCAGCAGCTAACCCTGCTCCCTGCTTTTTGGCACCCAGTGGCAGGAGGTCAAGGAGCCCTGGTGCTGCAGAACCTGCAGCCCCCGTGGCGTCTGTCACATCACAACCACACCGATCGCACCCAGGCCTTGCATGGCCAGTCGAAAGGAATACAGGTGGTGGGAGTACGCCTAAACATGGGGTCGGTAGCCCCCCGGACCATCGCCCTTCGTCCAATCATAAGTCATACCGTTGTGTCAAAAAGAGCAGCCGCAGCCCGACCCTCCCGCGCTGCCCGTGCTGCACGTCAGCGCCTGATGATGTATGGTGAGTGTGTGTGCGTGGGGAAGCGGGTGTGCTAGCTAAGTAGCTGGGTCGACGCAGGAACGCCCGCCTTGCTGCACCCACCACCTCCACATCTACATGGTGCCCGCAGGCAGGCGCATAAAAGCAGCGACGGGTCTCGCGTCTACCACCCACCCAGACGCTGTTTGCCGCGCGCTGCCCCGACGTCCACCAACGTCACTTCGTGTCCCTATCAGCATGGTGCATATGTAGGGTATCTGATGTGCAGGTAAAGGTGGCGGGGAAACCAGCCAAAAATAGAAAGGGGGTGTATGTACTATGTATGCGAAAAGTAACAGATCTGAGATGCCCAGACTCCCGATGGCGCCGAAAAAAATGAAGATCCCGCTAAAAGTGTAACGACATGGGTAGAACATGGGTAGAACATGGGTAAGGTGAGTTCCTCACGGACGACACTAGTTTCCAAGCCATGAAATGCGGCTCAAAAGTCTAGTACTCCGGGGACGGGTATCTCTCGCGGGCCTTCTTGTACTCCTTGGAGTGCTTTTTCGAGGCCTTGGTCTTCATAGATCTGCGAAACACAATGTTAGCGTCTTGCTCCCTGTTCCTGATTTTCTGGATGTGTAATCTATTTTGAGTTCGGCAGAATGCCCTGTAGCAGATTTCGCAGATGGCAATTGCGGCTCGATCGATCGGGAATTGAGGCTTTGTGGTACTCACGAGACTTTCTTCGAAGTCCACTCCAGATTCGCGCGAACTTCCTGCGCATCTTGAATGCCCTCCTGAAAGCGGGCGCGAGACTTTGCGAGTCGAGCTTGGGCTTTTGCCTGTAGCTCCATGAGCTCGCGCTGCTTGTTATTGAGCTGGCCCGATCTACAGATGGTGTCAGTCACTTGAAATATGCCTATCGTTTTGCGATCGATTATGCGGGAAACTCACGTTTGCGCCTGCGAAGCCAAGCTGCGATCAAGCGGGATGGGATCAAAGGTCTCCGCAAAACGGTCGTGGATGTACTCATTGAAGTCAACGCCGCTCGCTGAACCAGTGCTATCCCAGTCTCCGCTGGAACTATCAGCGTAGGTGGAAGCATTGGCTGAGTAGCTGCTGTTGCCATACGACGGGACGCCAGATGTCACAGAGGCGTCATTGTCCTCAGGCGGCGAGGCAGAGTAGTTGCTACCACCACTGCCGTGGTAGTAGCTGGCGTACTGCTGGTCCTTGGTGGGAATGGGCACAGCGGCGCTGTAGTACTGAGGCGAGTACGAAGACATAATGATGCCTGAAACGGAATAGATCAAATAGAAGTATTTGAGTATGAAGGGTGGGAACTCTGAGCAAGCGCGCGCGCGTGTGTGTGTCTGTATGCTATGCGTACTAGGATGTTTGAAACCAGACGGCGGTGCTTGACTGGTGTGCAGAATTTTGGGTTGGGGTAGCAAGACTTGATGCAGGAGATCAAAGACACTAGGGCAAGTATGGATAAGTGTTCTGAATAGTGCAGGAGGTAGTTGAGGAGCTGAGAAAGTGATGAAGAAGGAAGAAGAAAGAATCAGTCCCAACCCGTCAACAAGACCCCTATTTATACCTTTTCCGAGTCTCCCCGGTCAACCTCGAGAAGACATATTTCCAACCGGGAGGATAAGTCTTGATCACACGATTCGTCAAGGCCAACTGACCCCGCTCGATGGCGACGATGGACGAGGGCAGGAGGCAAGGAGACGGTAGACTGCCGAGGGGTGACGACGATACTCTGGAGCAGCCAGCCCCTAGTGCTGCCGCTATGGCTTACGCGGTTGTACCTCCCACCGGAACGATGTTTAAGCCAGCAAATGTAAGGTGGGTGGCCAGTCTAGGCGGTGGGCTGATCCCTGAACAGGAACTGGCCGACGGAGACCAACTCGAAACGGCGTGCATGGATCAGTTTCGATTGCTCAGAGAAAAGTCATGAAATTATTTGTGCATATGCCGCGTGGACGATTATCTCCTTTCCAGACGGGCATTGGTGGATATCAACCTTGGTGGAGGAGGGGGGGAGTGTGCAAACAGACGGGATGTGATCTGTAAGACCAAACCGCGGAGCCGGATGGTAGTGAATTATCCCCGACAAAGTGGATGGATGTACATAGAAGAAAACGGAAAGGGAGTTCGGAAGCCCGTATGGGTTGGCTTGGGTGCAATCATGGGCGGATGACGACGGGCAGGAATATACGCTAACTGACTGACGCCGGAACCCACAGGAGGCAACGAAGGGCCCAGACAGGGAACTAATGTCAGACCAGAGCGAGCCTACTCGGGCACTGGATCGTCCGAAATGTATTTCCAAGATGGATCAAAGCTGTCTATCACCACGCTGGGGGGGGGAATGTATAAGTGGGATTGGACGACGGGGGGTGTTCCAGGTTCATGGATGAATGGAACATGAACCATGGAGGTCCTACCCAGCCAGTCTCGCCTTGGCCAAGCACTTGGGTCTTTCCAACAAGCGCGCTGACGCTAGGGACGGGCAAAAGCAGCGACGGATTTCCTCTAGCCAGCCATTATCTGGGACCATATCCAAGCCTGCAGGAGGAAAACGTCGACTCGTTGGCCGAGAAAGAGTGGGATCGGGGTGAACGGATGGGAGGCATTGGACCACGAGTCGTCAAACAGAAGTCGAAAAAATGTCGAGCCCCGTCAGGTCAGGCAGAAGTGCAGCAAGTCGGGCAATTTGTGTGGTGATGTGTTGTCAAGTCCCAGGGCCACCCAAATAAAACAAATCCAGCCTGCCAGATTTATTTGACAACAAATCGGGTTTAAAAATTGTTTTTTCCCTTGGGGACGTTGGGGAAATTCCAACGAGACGCGTTCCTTCCCAGGCCGTTGTCTCCAACTGCACGAAATATCCGTGAAACCCCCCGGTCACTTCCTTATTCGGGTGTCTCTTTATCTGAAGAATTTCCGTATGTCGTTGGTAGTTAATCGGTTGGATTAATGGAAATGGCGACTTTTGCGAATTTCCATTGGCCAGAAATGCAGAATCCCGTGGGGAAAGGGTCAATGCCAGCAAAAAGAAATTGTGGATCTTCCATGGCATGGGTCAAGGGCATGCCAGCTTTACCCCTCCATCCGTTCTAGCTTGCTCGGTCTGCCCCGCCAAGCCATAATGCCGGACTGGATCCGTCATGGATGAATTGTCTCGTGGCTGGCAACGAAACATGGGTGCTTCACTTGCGTTGTGACCTGGAGAAGCATGGCCAAAAAGGCGGCTGCAACGGCAGGCAGGTAACTAGGTTAGCTGGAATGGGGAAATAGCATATTACCGCATCGAGACAAGTAGCCGCCTTGGAAAAGTCTCCCGATGATGTAGGCTTCTGCGGGTTATTTTAGCTGCGTCAATGTAACTGTACAGGAGTTGTTGCATGCGCTGCTGAGCTGGCTCCCTCTAGGTTTGTACCGTGGGTCCTCTTCCTCCCGTCTCGTCCTGCTGACAGTTTTATCTTTGGGACCCGGTTCTGGAGCCTTTGGAACCGTTACTCGGTTGGCGAGCAAAGGAGTCCAGTAATGAAAGCCAGAACGGGCGGTGAGGTTTCGCTTCGACCAACGCTTGCGGCCGGTAAATGAAAGGCATGCGCAGCGCCGAGGAGGAAATTGAGCCGCTACCTTTGTCCTGGGCCTGGGGGATACTACTGCATGAAACTTGAGTAACCTGTGGACTGTTCAGCAGATAGGTTTCAAAGGTACTGCTACAAACGAGACGTCACTCGGTGACAGACCGGGGCTTCATTAGTTAGCTCGTGGGTACTCAAAGTATGCAGCTAAAATTTGCACTCCTCCCCACGTATCATCGTCCTTGCGATTCCACAAATTGTCGCATGGGAACCGTGCCGTTGACAAGGAGACGTGACAGTGGTTGAAATCGTCTGGATATCTGTCGTCTGCTCAGTCCCAGGATGTGGGGCTGTGAGGCGACATTTCTCCAGGCCCCCAGCCAAGATTTGATCTCGTCGACTGGGAAGAACAGGACTTTAGACTATCACAGACCTGTCTTAGGCTCATGGTAGTACGAGACGAGGGGTAGGGTAATGACTTGTACGGCATGCGAACATTGCGTGCTCCCGTCAGAGGCCAGTTAGTGGGAATAATGCCGAGCATTGGGTCCGTTTAACACATTTTGTATTAAGACCACTCTATTGCAATGCCAGTCTGACGGGGATTTGCCTGTCAGGCCTTGATCTACTGCGCAGGTATCGTTGGCTGGAGAGTGCCTGGCCGTCTATCTGGTGGGATTAGATGACACATATTCCTTTGAGAATACACTTGAAGTCTGGCCATTGGCTCGTTGCCTCTTGGCTACTTCAGGAGCAACTTTCCACATGGATGGATGGGAGTGGTGATTGTGTACCATGTGAGAAAGGTACGACCTAACCGTAAGACAGGTAGCCGCGATCCTCCAACGGTCCGATCAAAAAACTGCTTGGCGACACTACATGAACGCAACAAGGCGGAGCAGACGGAGCGGCGGTGCAGGTCTGGTGGATACTGTCCCTTGTCTGACAGCCAAAGGCGAGATGCAAGGCTTGAATGGAGAATATGCAGTCGGACAGGACGTCGAGCCGGTGGATGATGGGGCAGCGTTTCATAGGACGAAAACTCGTCAGCCGAGCAGAGTTATTGGAAAATAAAAAACAAAAAAAAGGAACCCCCCACGACTCCCTGCTAAGAGGCCAATTCCACCTTGGAGAGGGTGGCGGAACTCATCATTGAGCGGCGAGATTTTCGATCCTGGGACGTCCGTTGCATGCACACGAATAGGTGTTATGCAGGATGAAATGAGGGCGTGACCTTCCCAGTTCCGCGAAACTATATACCTGATTTGAGGTCCTATATCTCAATGGTGGCACTCGAGGACCAGATATTGCCCTGGCTAGGGTTTCGTCGATCATCCCGTGTAAGTCGGGGTAACATTGTTGTGCGGGCCTTTTGGTAGGCCTCCCTCCGAGAGGCAAATGCATATTCTCACTCTAGTATAAATGCGAGAGATGCACGACTTCGGCTGCATGGCCGGTTCGAAATCTGCCAACGCCGGCGAGGGCAGGCATAATATACACTAGCAGACTTAGCCCAAATCAATTGCCCCGTCTTCGCCATCGGAGGCTGTGATAGGACAATCGGAGGCAGGAAGAAAACTTCAAGCATAGCCGATAAACTGCGATTACAGCCAAGTCGCGAACTACCGACCAGTGTTTGGGGGCCTGGTCCTTGTCGGGGACGGTCACCTGAGTAGGAATATGTGTGATAACACCGCCACGATCTTCGACCATATAATTGAGTAGATTGTACCATGTGCATCGTTTCCATCGTTTACCCACGGCTAGCCTGAGCCATTGCAACCTTTTTTTTCCCTGAAAACAACGTCAGGAATGCAACAGACGCCGCCGAAACGACGTAGGTGGACACTCTGCCAAGACAGTTGGGTTCCCTAACCAAATATCTTGAGGAATCCCCACATGCCGATGCCACTGAGCACCGGTATGGTGAGGTTGTCGTCCAAGCCACAAACATCTACTACTTCGCTTCCAGCCGCAGCCAGACCTGACCACAAGCTCATTACCGCGAGGGCGACATTGCCGGTAACGGTGGCCTCGGAAGCGGTAAGGCCAAGCGCGTTTGCTGCAATCTCGGGTAACCTCAAGAAGCCGTTGAACATGAACGGATTCTGTTCGTCGCCGGGGAACCAAGGAGTCCTCGGGACGAGCCAGCCCCAGAACCATCCAGCTGTGACGACACCCACAACGAACGCAGCCAGTGTTCCAGCGAGTGACTTGCCTCTCCTGATTCGCAGGGTGTATCGTCCCCAGAGTCTGCCGAAGGTGCTGGCGGCTGTGTCGCACCAACTGAGCAACATGACGGCAACAATGGCCACATCCTTGGGAAGGAAGTGGAGAACCATCCACGCCCCCAGTAGATAGAACACAACTCCGTTCCATCCATCATACTCGCTTTCGCGCATGAAAGCACCTAGACACCCGACGTAGAAGCGATTGAGCGAAGGGTATGTATGCCGCAAATAATCCGTGAGAGCGATGGGGATCAAATGTGCCATCAGCCATGGGGTAACCCAGCCCGGCTGCGTGCCAGTGACATAGAGCCAGTAGACGATGAAGCCGATCGAAACGTGCAGCACCTTTCTCGGAACCTCGTGCTTGTGTATCAAGGTTTTGAAATGCCGGTGTATGGGGATGAGACCCAACGGGCTGGGACTCCGGCTGAAGTCCCGCCAGTTCCAGCCCGCTGTTGCAGGAGTCGGCGGCGCCAGATGACCGTTGGACGTGACAATAACGCCGTTTGCGTGTTCTGTAGTCTCTTCTGGGACCATAATGGGTTTCTGCGCCTTCTTCGGAACTCGTGCCGGTTTTGTGGGCGTCTTGGCCGATGTAAGGCCTGCGACCTTGCGCGGTTTTATCGGACTTCGAGATCGTGTCCGGGCCCGTCGGAGGTCTGGGTCTGACGAATCCTCGTCGAGGGACTCGGGAATTTGGGGAGTGACGCTTCCATTCTGGCGCCTTCGAGTGGCCGACCGGGTGACCGGACCGAAATAAGAGTCCTGCAACCCGTCTTGACTGAGTTCGGAAGGAGTAGGGCTCGGTGATATAACGCGTGGTGTCGCCGGAATGGCTGCCTTACCTCGCAGGGTCATGTTGTAGGGAAAAGGTGGCAGACTCGGGGTGGAGAGAGCGCCCGTGAAGAATCTTCGTAAATCGTAAAATCGTAAAGGCCAAAGAGAGGAGTGCAGATGTCTGTCGCGTCTTGACTGACGCGTGCTGAAAAACGGGTTGCTACCGATAATCAAAGCGACGAGGGCTATGGGATCCAGCTTGAAGGAAGTCGGTGATGCGGCAGAGACAAACTCCGCCGCATTGTGATGGGGTTTGGACGGAGGGATAGAATGAAATAGTCGATCCAACACACATGGATGGATCAACGTGCGTGCGATAAGACTTCGTTAGGCGTTAGACCGCCTGCAACGATAGACTACCCGAAGTTGCCGTGATCTAAGGGTAAATCGCGTGGTGTTGGAAACGCATAGTCTGCCTCAGTGCGTTGGGAAATTTTCACAGGCCAGCGGCAAGGCAGAAGGTCAACGTAACAAGTGGAAACAATAGAAGGTGCGATGACGGTGACATATGAGGCGCTGGACCCGGGCGTCAGCTTACAACTTCCTTGCTCACAAGCTGAGTATGGTCTGTGCTCTCCAAAGATTGACATGGGTCTGTCGTCAATCGCAAACACCCACATTCCATCACTATCATGTGCATTTTATTCTTCCACGAGTCTGTCGCTCGCAAATGTGTGTTTCCTTGCTTCTCCTTGCCTCTTGCAATGATTCCATCACATGCAGCCAGTCATTTCGATAAACCAAAAACCAGTAGTTTTTTTCTCTCGTATCAGACCGCTCTCTTCCAGCACTCCCACTCAAGTCAGAGGATCAGAACCTTAAAATGCATACCGGACTCATGTGATTTCAGACCGGCCGACATGCCTGTATCATGTGGGCAATCAGCTCAGCCCGATCTACATAATTTATTCATTATATGAGCTTCAATGGGTGAGAGATTGACGTACGGTTGAGAGGCTGGGTCATGGCAAATCGAAAAGCCATCGCCAGCTTCGCTGCTACGAGTTCAAGTGGACTGTTCTGAACTTGCAACTCAAGCTTGCCGTTTTGCTACCTGCAGATATTACTAATCTCTACGAATTTGTTCAGCGGAATCACAACTGCATGCTACAATGGGTTCTCATGCGGGGAATTCTGCTGTTTAGTGATCATAATGGGTCAGAGTTCGAGAAACTATTAAGCTTGGTGTGGGAATGCCGTTGAGAGTGCTGCAGCACAAACACGATCGCCTGCAGTTGATCCTGGAGCAGGATTATTTTCACACTGTGGTGTTTTTCCATCTCGAGACGACTCTACGAGCTTGACAGCTTTGCAAGTATATCGTCATTCATTTCTCGTTCGAAATCTCACATACTTATATCTCGGTTCTCAGACCAGTCTCCCAACCACAGGTCACGCACCAGTAGCAATGTGAAAGGCAAGCTCATTATCCGACAACGCCAAACTCACTACCCCCTTGGTTGCTATCTACTTGATGCGGTCACACCAAGCCGCGAGATTAGCCGCTCCCTCAAGTGCCAAAGGTACTCGCCTAGCCCAGTGATGTACGGTGTCGCCATCCACGTGGCCGATGATATTCGTGGAGCCTTTGTTCCACGTCGAAATGATATTAATACCCGGAGCGAAGATATCAAGGCCAAGTCTTCAGTTGGAGAAGGATGTCTTGTTGCCTTCCGAGTCTGTTGCGCCAGCGGTGCAAACTGATGGCTCCAAAATGGGAGAGCTTAGGATGGCCGGTGGCCCATCATTGCCTGCTGCTACCGCCATGAACAGTCTAGCTTCAGCAGCTGCGGCGGCTGCGTCGTTGACGGACTGCGCGAAGAGACGGAGGATGCCGAGGGACATGTTGGCGACAACTTTGCCGATACCTGTACGCCGGTGTTAGTCCGTGGATCTATTCATACAGTCTGAAGAGTCGCCAAACTACGTCCTTTGGATGTAGGATCGTCTACGGCCCACTATATCCCGGCAATTACCAGGCTTAAACCCCCCGAGCCTGGATAGTGAAGGACTTTTACAGCAATCAGGTTGGTCTTCTTTGCCACACCGTATGTGACAGAGCCCATGGTGCCAGCGATGTGTGTGCCGTAGCCATTGCCACTCACCCTCTCTGCTATCTCCTTCAACGGAATTGCTTTCCACGTGGCTTGACCCTCAAACTCTGGGTGCTTGGTGTAGTCGCCCGTGTCGATGATGCTGGCATAGGTGCCTTTTCCAGCCGTATCGACGTACACAAACCAACCGGCTCGGCGTAGAAGATTCATGTAAGACTCCATGGTCCCTCGCTCTGCATCTCAATGGTATCGAGGTTGACTTGGGCGTCTGGCTCGGTGTATGCGATCTGATTTTACATCAGTTATGACGGTACATCAAGCCAGTATGAACTGGAGATAACCTCGGCAAGGTTTGGAAGGTTGATCAAGTCATTGGACCCAGAGATGTGGTACCCCTTGAAGCCGCCGAGTTCATACACGAATTTTGGCGCAGTTCCTCCCAGGATCTCCGTTGCCGACTGCTCACTGCCTAGGAGGTTGTTGGTGGTGCTCTGCTTCAAAACAGCGATGACGCTGCCAGCAATCGCATTCTCGTATGCCTCTAAGATGCGGGCAACGGGCGCGAGAGAGGTAACTGCGAGAAAAGCAGTTTAGGATTCATTTTGAATTCGAACTCCTCATGGGTACAATGTGGTATGAGACTGGTTGATTAGAAAAAGGTGGCCTGTTTCATTAAGTAGAGCAGCTCATCGTGAGCTCTTAATACATTCAGCTGGAGCTGCAATAACAAATAGAGTCCCATGGAAAGCTACGCTGAACTCTATCATGACGTATACTAGCGTTGCACTTTGAGCCAAAGGTGAGCGAGTACGGCAGTGACCTGTCGTTGGTTTACCATTACTGCGGGACGGCCAAGGCTGGGGATCGTTCGTAGCCAAGGTATATTAGTGCCGATCGTTCTGATGTACACCGAAGTGAGACAGAAGGAGGATTTTCAAAAAGGAATTATACGGTACAGCGAGACTGGTCGGTCTGGTGGTTCCTCTCGCCCAAGCTGTGTCTGATCGCAGCCTTGACATCGACCGACAGGACAGGCACTGCCGCATCTGGGGGGCATTTGGGGTTGCTGTGGTTCATATCGGGTGATGAAGTGTGATGGAAATTTGCCTCTCGCTTTCCCGTCGGCAGGCTTGCGAAGAAATTCTTGGATGCTTCATTACGAAGAACGCCAATGTTGCGAAGAGCCTCAGCCCGATTTGGATCTGACCTTGTTTGAGGCATAGATGACGGGTCACAAACATACCGAGCATCTCCACCAAGGCGTATCTCTACAGCTGATATGGCCACCTTCAGGTAAAAGGGATTCTGCTCAAGTGTAGGGCGCACTGACTGGCTCAGGAACATCGGAATAGCATGGGGTACCCAGAAGAATATATAGGTTAACACGATATTCCAGTATCCCAGTTAGGTGCACGCTTCGTTTTTCCGCATGTACACCATTCATTGTGTCTTCCTTTTCTAGACTTTCATATTGTCATGGACATATCCATGAGGAATCAGGGTCTGAGCGACTCGAACTCATCCTCCCTCTCTGAGCACTGCCCCTTTCAATACGACACTCGGCTCGATAGCCACGAGCTGAGTATGTGGGCATGGCGATAGACCTCATTCGGGGGCAATATGCACCGTCGGCTATTGAGACTTCCTTTGGCATCGCGAAAGCCACAGATCAGATATTACTAGTTTACCGAGCAGTGTCAGCTCTGAAACTTTGAGGTGAGGTCTCCTCGGGCGGCCTTGACCCTGAAGAGGCCAACTGGACTGTCAGTATGGTGGATTTCAGTCGTTTGCGTTTGGTTCAAATTTCCTTTTTAGGCAAGATGCACTCACTCAAAGATCAATTATAACTGTCTGTCGACTTTCGAAGTTTCTCACTAGTGAAGAAAACTCTAGAAGCTGCGGTTCACACCCTAGGCGCTTGTTACTGTTGCTGATGAGAAGTCAAAGGCAGTTAAGTTGCACCTTCCCTGTGGCTAACACATCATCACAACGATGACGAAACAATGGGCTTAGCCACCTTACTTTCTCACCAAAGTTGTTGAGTGAGCGCATGCTCTTGCTCAGAGAGTCGCGACTGTAAGAGGGAACAACTGAGATGATGCAGTATCGTCCGAGCAGTCGGTGAGGATACTTAGCAATTCATTTTGTCAAGGTTACAGTTCAGACTACCTCGTATAGTCGTCATTTCTATGCTTGAGGCCTTATTGAGAAGATGGCGATACGTATCTTCCTTGAGGAACGAATGAAAAGTCGGCTTTTCGTATCAGCTCAAGTTCCATGCTGATGCGATTTACAACAACAGGCTTGCGCAACCGCGTAGTGGCTTCCTCTTACACGGTCAGGGATCTAGAATCTAAAACAGCCTGTGGCTGCCTATTATAATGGTGCCGTGCAGGTTCCGTCATAATGAGGATTGGGTACACAACACCCTTGAATATAACTTCCCAGCAGGTAAATATATTGACCCGCCTCCCAGCTTCTTCCCCTTTCTCTCCATCTTCATCCTCTTTTGCTACTCGTATTCAGCATCAGGTATCGTCATTAGCTTTTAATATCATCACAACTCATTACCACCAATCCAAAAAGCCCCCCGTAGCAATCAATACCATCACTTCTGAAGCCATGCATTTTACGCAAAAGGCCAATTTCGCAGTCCTGGCCGCGGCTATCACCGCATTTGCGGCACCCACCGAGCCCAAGACCATCACACAAGCAGTCGGGTCTACCACTGCAACCCAATGGAAGACCATCACTCGTGCACGTATGGCTGCCACACAGGCAGACGTGACCAAGCCACAGACCTGTTTATCTTTTGCATCTTCCACCTGCACCGAACATGACCACCCCATGCCCCTTGCGGCACCACGTACACCAGAAACGACCACTGTGACACGAGATTCAGCTTACACAATGCAAGACGTAACCCCCACAGACACGGCCTCGACCGCTTGGAACACCTGGACCACCTCAGATGGGCAAACTTGGTCTATGACAAGCTGCACTAACTCAGTGCAGCCAACCCGGACCACCAACGCAGACGGAGGCATACATACAACTACCACGTACCTTATAACAACCAAGACCACCCCCACAGCCACGGCCACAAGCACTCCCGCTAAGCCCCATGGGATCGACCACCTCGACGGGTTATGCAACGACGCAGGCGGTGCCTGCGTATCCAAATGGAAGGACATGTCGCTCTCCTTCTTCTGCACAAGTGGCTCCCATTGCTCGGCTCCAAACAGCCCCTGCACCATTGATGGGAATGGGGATGGGGAAGTTCAGACTGAGGTTCACTGTACATGAGTGGTGCTGGTGAAGAAAGGGGTTGTTGGTGTTGAGCAAGGTACTTGACGCAGACGTGAGGAATGGGTGGAGGATGGCCCAAGCGGCTACACCGAACGGTGACTTGCTGATGACTAGCTCAGAATGCAGTGGTCGGGTTTGGGTGCTGGAGAAATAATGTGTCTTGGTGAGAGGAGTGATGAGTGCGGGTTTGGGCAATGGAGAGTAATGCAATGATACGGGGTATCCATTCATGACCTTGAATGAAAAACAGTACATTCATACCTGTATTTGTGATCAATGTTTGCAGACCTGTGATACACGGAGTCGTCCACTAGTTGTTGGACGCCGAGATAGGCCATCCCTGCCACTAGGCATCATAATATTCAGGATTGAGCGTTACTGGTCTTTGCATTCTTTGGCTAAAGTAATGCAATGAAGGGATTACCGCGGGACAGCAATTCTTATGTATGTTTCCAATCAGTTTCGTGAAACCAATCCAACATTTGCTTGTAACACCTGTAGAACAGCTAAGCATGATAGCTTGAATAAGAGATAAATAGCTGAGAGGTGAGACTGAAGCTAGGATCTAATATGTACAACCCAGGGGTTGTTCTTGTTACATTGGTATGGTTCAATAGGCCTGGTAACTGGAGTGTCCACCCTTCGACTTTGTTGCCTCCTGGAAGCACAAATCGAATCTGTGAGCCGGCCAACCCCGCCATGATTCCAGGCACTTCGAAACCAAAGTAACCATTGACTACTTCTGCTGCTTTAGCCTTCAAGCACATGTCAGACAGACTCGCCGCAAGAAAAATGTAGCTAATGATCATGAAGCTGGGTTCCGACTCTCGGTCGAGGAGGTCCGCCCGTAGATTTCTTTCAGAATCGAAGGCTAGTGGTCCTTGAAGGAGCCGAGCAATGTTCAGCACGAGCGGGTGACGAGCTTCTCCTCACGAATGGCGTTATAAAAATGCGCCGGGTAAGTAATGATGACCCAGGCATCGACAGCCATGACGCCGATCTCCCTCATCTCGTTGCAGAAGCGGTCAGAAGCAAGCCGCTCAGTGCAGGCGACAACGTCAGCATGCGACCCCGATCCACGCTATCGGGCACGGGCATCCCCGTCTTCTCCTCAAGCGGGTTTGCCGGGTCTCACAGGATCCGGTTGAATTCACTTTGGACGGCGCGGGATTGACCGTCGTTGACGGCTGGCCAGAGCTCGCTCTCCAAATTCTCGTCGAGCTGCTTTCCCAGGATGTTGCCATGCCGAACAAAGGTGTCAAAGACGACCGCGTTGTGTTTTTGCAACGTGTAATTTACGTCTAGCAATATTTGCGCGGCAAAATCGAGGTAGAAGGGCATCGTGTTGGCCGTTCTCAGCTCCTCCATGCTGCGAAGGGACTCGTGCTTGACCGGGTAGCCGTCAGCTTTTCGAACAAGCATAGTCCCAGGCGTTACACATTGCCAAAATTTCTTCCTTGTAGAGTGGGATTTGACCCAGCGGTAGGAGATGGCGGAAGTCATCTGTTTCTCTACAAATGAAAAGGAAGCTGTCAATGTCCAAGTAGTACATATTGGAGTCGAACGTACACCCTCCCCGAAATCCTCGGGGATGCTGTGTTCTTTCAGCAAGCACTGGTTCGGAAGAAATTGTTGAGCCGCCTCCAGAAACCAACGAGCTGCTCGAAGAGCGCCAGCAGGTCCGCCATCATGTTGAGGGCGAGGTCAGTGGCGGTGTTGGTGCCACGGCTGCGGCTATGAGTTCAAAGTTTCCACTTTTCAAGTTGGACCAAATCCACATAACTCGTGCTCTAATGCGGTTGAGGTCGTTGAACACAATCTCCAGCATCAAATGTGCATTCTCGAGTGACTTGAGAGACTCGGCTTGATACACAGTGTCATCCTGTGCCGGTTTTTCGGGCCATTCAATGTGTCAAGTCAGAAAGCTCGTTTGAGGCAACACTACAGCCAACTGGCCACTGAAAAACATGCGAGATGGGAATAGAGTTAGCAATTACTAAACAACTGTCACATTCTTCGGCATGGAATCTTGCAATCAGTTTGGACGGGAGAAGCAATGTTATTCGCATATTTCCAACGATGGTATGATAAGCTGATGGCATGAGAAGTGAGATGGTTGTTCTTAACCCACTAACCTTCTTGGCCTCCTTTCACGCCTTGCCTTTCAGACGTCCAGTGGGTACTGTGGCTCGAATCTTGTCTTTCTGCAACATAAAGTCACTGGGGTAACCACGGGCTTTGATCGTCGACGTGGGCCGTGATGCGATTGCGCTGGTATCCTGCTTATACTGCTGTGATACACCAATTAGGGTACCTGGCAGCATACTTGCAGCTGGGCAACTAGATACGTCAGAGCTGCTGCTGTGTGCACGTCAAGGTAGATCTCCAAGTATATATGGCCAATGAGTTGAACAGTACATTCTCGTTGTTAAAACATTGAAGTACAGCGAACTTCCGAGCAAAATACGCAATAACGTCTGATGGGTGACAGTTGAAGATGATCTGGAGAGCTGGGATGGACTGACACCCTCCTTCACGAATAGAGTCGAGAAGATATTGGCGGCGTTCATGCAGAGGGCGAGGAACCCACGTACGGTTAACCTGGGATCTATCGTTGTGCCCATCAGCCTGGATTTGCGTCAAGCTTCATTGGGTACGTACTTGCTGTCCAGTCTTGACGTGCATAAACTCTCAAGTTTAGACTCTGGACTGGCGTGAGAAGCAGTTTGACACCATGATAGTGCATCCACTTGCAGGTGAACTAATTTGGTAGAGAATAGTTTCTCAAAGTAAAAGTATTCATATCTCCAGCACCGTGTTACTCAATGCTCAAGTGGTAGGTGCAGATCAGGTTGTACTGGTTTGCGATCCGCTTGCTACAAACTAACTGAACTGTGCTTCGTCCAGTAAGTTAACGCTCAAGTGCCCCGTACCCCACACTTGGCCGCAAGGGTTGGTTCCAAACATCAGCTGTGTCAAAGGCCATCTGAGCATCTGAGGCTCCCACGTAAGCCAGACAAAGAACACCTTGCCATCGTGGCAGCCTAACGACAAATCCAATGCAAGCGTACTGCCACTACACACTGATTTACAGCAAGTATTGTTATTTTATACAGATTTATAGTTCAATCATAGGTGCGTCCGCTCTCTGAAAAGCTACCAAGTGCTCGGAACCTCGGCGCATTTCTGCTGGCTGCCCTGTTTCGATTGTGACCGCTGACAGACTGTTCTTGCCAGACAGAGCAAGTAAATAGCAACGAGCGTCACCTATTATACCATTGCCCGAACCCTCGAAGTTGCACCTGGCCTCTGCATCCCGCGCGATACAATCGGAGAGAGAAGGAACTGTGGTACTGCAATAACCAGAGCAAAGACCCCGCATCAACTGGAACATTTGTGTGAAGCTCCGAGCCTTGTTACGATGGATTTGCGAAACAACCTCTTTGGCAAGGGACCCCGAGGTGGGCTTCCTGGACGACAAGTCCCCGGAGGACCACCGTCAGGTGGCGGCTACGGTCAAGCACCTCCACCTCCGTCGCGAGACAATTATTCCCAACCACAGCAACAACGGCCACCACCTACATCTCCAGGTTACGGTGGATCCCCAGCAGCAATGAGTCGTCCTCAACGATCATCTGGCGGCTATGGCGGCCAACCTGCCGGTGCTTCCACCGGCTACTCCAGTGCTCCTGCCATCCCGCTACGAATGGAGAAGCTTCCCAAGGGCTCTCTCGCCGATCAATACATTTTCAGCAATCTTTCGGCTGTTTCTCAACGTGACTTTCCAAGCAGAGATGGAAACGACGTCTACGTACTGTTAAGGGGCGCTCAAATGCAAGGAGAATATGTCGTGACGGCTCGACCGACTCCAGGGTTCCCCGACGGCTGCATCAGCCTTTCAGACCCCCAACGACAATGGTGTGGCATTGGGTTAACCGACACGTTCACTGGAGAGCAATATGACCCCTTCTCTCAGGGGAAGACCGTCTATTTGGGCATTCTAGATGTGGAGATATCATTTGCTTCCCAGCGAAAGATCACCGACACCCCCTACGACCAGGATCAATTGTCAGACATCTTTCTCAAGCAGTACCAGAGTCAGATCTTCTCTCCGGGCCAGCGTTTCCTCATGGACTTGAAGGGCATCCCCCTGTCTTTCGTAGTGAAAGCTATACAGCTCGTCGATCTGAGCATGGAGAAGGGAGCCAGTTCGAGCGTACCGTCCACCAGTGCACCCAACGCCCGGGGTATCCTAACCAACATGACGACTATCAACTTCTTCAAGGGTGCCCAATCTCCCATCAAGCTGAAGGGTTCCGCACGAAGACCGGCAGCCAATGCCATCATCCGTCCCGACTTCAAGTTCGAGGATATGGGTATCGGCGGCTTGGATGACGAGTTCTCAACCATATTCCGCAGAGCTTTTCTGTCCCGCATCATGCCTCCAGGCATCGTCGAGCAGATGGGATTGCCTCACGTCAAGGGCTTATTATTATTTGGCCCACCAGGAACCGGAAAGACGTTGATTGCTCGTCAAATCGGCAAGATGCTCAACGCCCGCGAGCCGAAGATTATTAACGGTCCCGAGATACTGAACAAGTTTGTCGGTCAATCCGAGGAGAATGTCCGCAAGATGTTCGCCGACGCAGAGAAGGAGTACAAAGAAAAGGGGGAGGAGAGTGAGCTCCACATTATCATCTTCGACGAGCTGGACGCCGTTTGCAAGCAGAGAGGTAGCAGCTCCGGCGGCACAGGGGTGGGAGACAGCGTAGTGAACCAGCTGCTGACAAAGCTGGACGGTGTCGAGCAGCTGAACAACATTCTTCTTATTGGCATGACCAATCGAAAGGACATGATCGACGAGGCTCTACTCCGTCCCGGTCGTCTGGAGGTCCACGTCGAGATCTCCCTGCCTGACGAACATGGTCGACAGCAGATTCTTAAAATCCACACCAACAAGCTTCGTGTGAATGGACGACTAGCCGGGGACGTCAACATTGGGGAGCTTGCAGCCAAGACTAAAAACTTTTCTGGTGCTGAGATCATCGGCCTGGTGAAGGCTGCCGCGTCCTACGCGTTTGGCCGAAATACCAAAATGGGTGGCATGGCCGTTGTCCCCGACAACATTCAGGACATGCAGGTTGAGCATGCAGACTTCCTAAGGGCCCTGGACGACGTGAAGCCGGCATTCGGCGTGTCGGAAGAAGCACTGGTGCAATCCGCTCCATGGGGCATCATTCCCTTCAGCCCTCATATCCAACGGATTCGCGACGACGGGCAAGCTTTTGCCGATCAGATCTCCAAGTCCGAAGACTTGCCTCTCTTTTCAGTCCTGCTTCATGGCCCCCGGGGATCCGGAAAGACTGCCCTTGCTGCTGATATTGGCTTGAAGAGCGATTTCCCATTCGTCAAGCTCGTTAGTGCGAAGGATATGCCTGGCATGGGCGAAACTGGAAAGATTGAGATGTTAAAGCGTGTCTTCAGTGATGCCTACAAGTCACAAATCAGCATGGTCATCCTGGATGACATTGATGACATGATTGAGTGGTCGCCAGTTGGTCCGCGTTTCCAAAACAGTGTACTGAACGCAATCGCGCTGTTGTTGAAGACAAAGCCCCCCAAGGTATGTGAAGTTCATTCTATCCCTCACTGGCATACTGTTGTCGATTCCTGATTCTGTTAATACATGTTCGTCCCTATATGACTGACTACTGACTCATGATAGCGTCGTCGTCTTCTCATCATTGGAACCACCTCCCGGCGCGGTGTTCTCCAACAGCTGGATATCCGCGGCTTCAACCGTGAAATTGCCGTACCTGCCGTATCCGATCACCGCCAACTGACAGCTCTTCTCTCGAACAGCGGCGCCTTCCCCGACCCTGCCGAGATCAATGAATCTGTATATGAGCTTCAGAACCTTATCGGCTCGGACAGGGTTGACGTGGGGGTTTCGGAGATCATTGCCACGTTGAAGACGTCGCAGTCGAAGGCAAAGCGCGACCAGCGGCCTCTGGGCCAAATCTTCGCTGGTGAACTGGCGGATGTCATAAATATGAATAACATGTAGAACCTTTGATGAAATGAAGCCAAAGTAGACCATAAGATGGTTGGGATACATGGTAGAAATGAAAAACGGCAATGCCATTTGAAGGACCATATGCTCACGACAATAAGTGCCTTGCTTTGATTTGATTGTCTGCTTGCAAGTACCCTAGGGTGGGCATGTTGCTGGTATGTTGAATTCCGCTACTTTTGTGAGTAATTCTGAAATTCTACCCAGCTGTTTCAGGCGCATTGTCCATCGCCTAGTTGGACGCTAGTATGGGTAGTCCCGGTCTCATAACTGATTAAGTCATTGTCTCTGCAGTAGTAAAAGGCGCAATGTCCCTAGTTTGAGGGCTACTAGCTGCTTGAGGCCATGTATGAAAAGGTATGTAACAAAAGTAGTGTTCCTGAGACGAGTGGCCCGGCTATTATTACGCGAACCGGCCTTTCCCTTTCCACCCACCTCTAAGGCCACAGAGCGAAGCCCGGAATGGCTGACGCGTCCGACTTACGAAGAAAGTACTCATGTCTATGGTGCTTTTGCGACAGCAGTTCGGATCATGCGAGCTATGGATCTGAATATATTCGTCCCAAACAACGAGGAAGAGGCATTCGGCGAACTCGAAATCCCGTGGGAAGAATCAAAGTCTCTACGAAGTATCGTTCCGGAGACCTTTCCAGAGTACAAGGCCTCTCTAGCGTGATTAAATTCTATAAACTGAAATAAAATACGTGCTAGATACCTTGAATATCAGGTGGGCATCAAGATCTCGTAGACTAGGGATCCAGCAGACCACCATAGGCTTGATGCCGGCGGCGACCCGGAGACCCTTCAAATGTTCAAGCTGGTGTCACGTCTCGAGCTTTCCATTACAAGACACCATGCGACCAGGATTGCAACTTAGCACTGAAAGCCAGCCTGAAACTGTAAGTATGATGCCAAACTGCTCGAGGGTTCAATCAACATTCTGAATCGTCCGAAAGGTGATGCTACATCCCGCGACTTTTCTTCGAGACTCTTATATATACAGAGTCCTATTCCCCGTCAAGATGGCCAGTATTTGAAAGGGAGGAGATGGCCGCGAAACATATGGTTTAGACGACGAACAGACTCGGTATTGAACTCACGGCTGTGCGCCCCTTTTCCGATTTCCCGCCAGCATGACGTATTTCTCCGACCTCTGAAAGACACCCGGGAGCTCTTCGAACGCTATCCGCTTTTGGCACTGCGTCTCCACTGCTGTTTGAGGAAGCCGAGGATCCAACACACGTTACGTGGATTGGGAGGTGGTCGGAGAGCATAAAGTCGGCCAGGCATTCCTTTGGCATAACTTTTCTTGCTTTCGCGATTGTGGTTGCGTTTGGATCGGTTGGAGTTGTCTTGGCTGCTGTTCCGTTCTGGGTTGCCTATGGTGACTGGAAAGGGTCGACATCAGGGTACCTGTGTAGTAGTCGAAGCGAGCCAGTTGTACCCTCGGGCGCTAATGGCGCCAATATTCCACCGATCCTAGAATCTAGAATATAAATTTCCACTTAGGAGTCATTCTTCTTCTTGTATAGGATTAAAGTTTATATCTCTTATAATTGAGCTTGGGGTAAGGCGGAGGAACTACTCAAGAATTTTCTCGTCTTGCCTTCACCTTCTCTCCAGCCTTGAATATATATATATAGGCTTAATCGTTAACATCAATATGACTTGAAGCTAATTATTCTCAATCATCAATTCATACAAAATAGCCTTATAAGACTAAACAAAGTAAGATTTAATCTGCCATACAGCAGATGTTGTGGTAGATAGTCGACTAAAGTAGCCACACTTAATCTGAATACCCCGCCCTTATTCAGGAGAAACACCATCTCGACCTCAAGCAACCGTGTTGGAGACGATAGCGGTGGCACCATACAGCCGCTGAACTGGCGACTGACTAGACATAGTAAACTCCAGATAAAATCAAGCAGCAAATACCAGGCTCGGTTGACAAAATACAGCAGCAACCCGTATTATCTTGAAGCACCCCTAACTGTATACTTCTGGTCAATATCATATTTAGTAGCCGAAAAACAATGCTTCAGGTAACTTCTGAGGCTTCGCAGTAAATTTTGAGAGTCTTGTGCCAGTTGATTTGTTCAAGCTGTGAGCCCATGGCAAAACCAAGCTCAGTGTCCCCGTTGATTTCATGAAGTAGTCGAGGGACTCCAGTATTGACTTAACCCGCACACAGTTTCCACATGACATTTAGGGAATGCAAATGTAGGAATTTTCAGTGGCGAGGTCAGTGATCGTAGAAAGGGAGAGAAAATCAACCAGACTACCGGGCCTCGTGGAATAGAAATTGTGCATAACCTTTATACGGGGTATGACTACAGTGGAAAGCAGAAACACGAAGAGAAAACAGATTCATTTCATTCCAAATAACTTAAGATAACTCCACTGCTTTTATACTTACTAGATTACTAACAAGTGATCTCTGAATATCAAGTATAGAAGTCGAGGGATATTGGAAAGGAATAGAAAGATGAAATGATACAGACGTACATTTTAACACGTTGTGTTCCATGTACGAAAAAGTGCGACCTAGGACGTATACTTTTAGCTGCTTACGTGACCTAAATAGGTGGGTGTATGTATGCAAGTGTGACATATATGTCTGCCTTACATATCTAATATAGGCAAGCTCATGGGTATTTTCAAGGAAGAATACAACGCCAAAGGGAGATAAACCAGATGTTATGTTTCATTAAGCCCTCCGCGATCCGAAACGAAAGCGAATCCGTAACGGCAGTCCCCACAATCAATATCAACCCCGCCAACCCCCCAACTCCAGACGCGCTCCTTGCAACGAAAGCGCGTCCGTCCACTTTGTAGTCCCATGGCTGGCAGCGGACCTAACTTCAACGCCAACTCACCCATACAATGTCCTTAAACCAGCACCCAATGTCATCAAACGGCACGCGCGAGAAGTCGTTCTTCGAGCAGCAACGCGAGGCACTCATTGGCGAGATTGCCATGGTATGTAGTGCAGCCATGATTTTCTACACCATGAACGTCAAGGATCGTCGCAAGGAAGCTAGCTGACAACCCGTGCCCGACACCTAGAGCTTTGAACACGTCCTAGCCAACATCAACAAGCTGAACCGCTCGCTCGAAGCCGTTGTGGCCGTATGTCGTTTTCTCCCCTCTTTCGAGTACAGCTGCGACTAGAAAACTGGACGATGCAGTTGGGAAGGAATAACTGAAGGGCGCTTTGCTAATGTACGCGCGACAATAGGTCGGCAACGAATTTTCTTCGGTCGAAGCGCTGTGGTCGCAGTTCGAGAATGTGATGGCGAAGGAGCCGGAGCCTGAGGGCAAGGCTGGCGAGGGAGGGGCTAAGGGTGAGCGAGAAGGATCTACGGAGAAGAGCGAGGGTGCGAGTGGAGCGAGTGGAGAGAGGTGAGATCAACATATACGAACATTGGAACAAGGGTTACATGACGACGGGCCGACTTGGAGAAACAATGTGGAAGCTTCGTGAACGGACGGATTCCGGAGATGTTTCGCGACTCGCAGTCAGCGATGAATTGCACCAGACAGAGCCTAATGGGATCTGGCACGAAGAAATTCACGTCGGAGGAAAATACCCGTCGCGGCTAGAAAAGCCACGGCACTACGAAGCAGACACGTAAACATCACGACGGAGACAAAAAACCGAATTTCATGAGTTTGTTCTTTTATTTTCAATTCCAAACCCTGATGTGATGAACGTCAGAGAGACCAACCCTAGAAAATGCCCTGAATACAACAAAAGGGAGATTTGTCGGCAAAAGCTAGCTCGATGAATACACTTGTTTCCAGTGGTGGGGGGTTTCCTGCCGTCTTTCTCTGTCTTGTTGTCCAATCGCAAGGGGATATATCACACACACACAGAGATGATGATGATGACGACGACCAAACCCCCTCTATAACACTCAGGCGTCGACGTCGTCATTACCATGCCCTGAAGAAGAAAGGTCGGGAAGGTGTTGACGTACGCCTGAGAAACGCCGGCGCGTAAGATGCAAAAATGCAAGGATAAGAAAGATGCCCCAGATCATGTCTAATCCCACAATGTCTCTCCTTCTCTCCTCCCTTATCATGCAGAAGTCGGGGCTGCTTCTGCTGCCTGCGTACTGTTTCGTCGTATCTCCTTCCGTAGGAAGTCGTAAAAAGTCGTGGCAAATTTCGTACAGAATAACTCGAGTCATTACCACCGTTTCCTCCTCCCCCTTTCGGTCCGCTGGCCCAGAAAAACATTACAAGAAGTTGCAATTCCGCTTCTTCTTCTTAAAAGCGCGGATGCCGGGGACACCGTTGCTGTCTCGGCTGTTGCCAACACCTGAACGGCCGCCCATCGAGGTCGGGGCCGAGGACATGGCGGACTCGAGGTTTCGGCGGTCGTTACCGACGACGGTTAGGATGGCCTTGTCGAATATCTCATCTACGCCCTTCATCTCTTTACTGCTGCATTCCATGTACTGGGCCCCCATCTTCTTGGCCACGGCCATGCCTTGGTCCGTGGTGACGGGCGTCAGGCCTTGTGTCTTGAGCATCTCGATGCAGGTCTTCTTGTGGCGCAGGTCGGACTTCAGGCCTACGAGGATGAGTGGCGTGTATGGGCAGAAATGGAGAACTTCTGGGTACCACTATTTCCCACGTCAGCAAAGTTCCTACAGGGGTGGGTGCCATTGCGAAAGGGGGGCACTCACCTTGTCCAACACATTGTCCAGTGAGTTGGGGCAGTCGATGGCGAAGCACACGAAGATGAGGTCGGTTTCCGGGTACGATAGTGGTCGCAATCGGTCGTACTCCTCTTGACCGGCGGTATCCCACAACGCGAGCTCGACGGTCTTACCGGTGGGCGGATGAGTTGGGTAGGTGATGTAGTTCTCGAAGACCGTCGGCACGTATTTCTGGCGGCGCGTCAGCATTGTCTTATTGGACATTGCCGCGAGGGGCATGCGCGGAAAGGAAGCTTACCTCTGGGAAGTAGCCCTGGCTGTAGCTGATCAACAAACACGTCTTGCCGCACCCACCATCGCCGACGACGACGATCTTCTTGGAGTAGGCGGGGGCCTCCGTGACGTGTGTCGCCGACGACTCTCTACCCGTCGACGAGCTCATGACGGTGCTGACTGTGCCCTCGCTGGATCGCGTGTTACGCTCCGAGCCTCTGCGGTCGCCTCCCTGGGTGGTTGGCCGGCGTTGAATGCCATTGTCGTACTTCTCGCTGCTGCTGCCGTAGTAAGAGTTGCGATACTGATGGGACGCCATGGCGGCGCGGGGTGGGACACTATGTTTGGGTTATGCTGGGTATTTCTCCGGCGGGTGTGTGTATGTTTTGCGAGTCGGTGTCTTAGTGAATGAAATGAAGGTGAGACTTTTCGCAAAGGTTTGGATTTTTTTCTTCAGGATGGAGGAAAGGGCGAAAGAGGTCGAGGTCGAAGTATCGATTGAAGGAGTGGATGCAAACAATTGAAGGCTACCATTTACCTTGATTTCCAGCGGCAACGGGTAGTGTTGTGTCGCATTTGATCGATTCGATTGCTAGTGTGCATCGTTTACTCAAATTGGCGGGGCAACCAAATCCGTCCAATGACCTCACTGCTCAGATAAGACACCCCCATCCTGCCTGGTTTCATCTGCCCTACCACCGCTTTTACCGCCGTCCAAAATCCACTGACCGACAACTAGCTAGTGGACTGCGGGGCCGTGCACCGCGATTACCTCAACAAAATTCAGCAGAAAAAACGCGTTTCGAGTCTGAAGGCCTTCTTCGCCTTGCAACAACTCGCGACTGCATCCAGCAACAGCACAGTCAAGATGGCGGCGAACGGTTTAACCCTCAGCAAGTACATCACTCTGATCTCCAGCGATGGGTTCGAGTTCGTTGTCATGCGAGATGCCGTCATGATCAGTCCGATGATCAAGAGCATGCTTGACCCGCAGAGTAGGGCTTCTTCCCATGCCCTTCTCTTGGTTGATTGATGCTAAGCGAGGACATCAGGCGCCTTCAAGGAGGCAGTCTCTGGCAGATGCTCCTTTGATGAGATCAAGTAAGTCTGACCTCCCACCCGTCTCTCCTCCCAGCTCCTGCCATTTTCAGTGATGAAACTACGATATTTCGCTGTGTTCTTTCTGACAGACCATCACTGGACTGCATGACAACCAACTACACTTGATCTGAGACTCCCTCCCCTGCACTGTTCGCACTACAAACTGAAACTTCCTCTGGTGCATGACTAACAAGTCCGCAGTGGCATCGTCCTGGAGAAGGTGGTTGAGTACTTCCACTACTGGTACAAGAACCGAGAACGTGAGGACGTCCCAGATATGGACATCCCCGTCGAGCTCTGCCTCGAGCTCCTCATGGCGGCAGACTACCTGGGCCTTGACAGTAAGAACAAAACTTGATGCTCATCACATACCCAGAATGAAGCTCACGCCTGACCCCAAGAGCAAACATGAATCATGAGATATGATCATCTGCGTGGGAGGAAGTAAGAGTACCACGAACACATGGCGTCCAGGGAATACTGCTACGAAGCATTACGATACCACCACGATCAAGGAATGACGATATCTGATCTGCACATCTGCCATTTTGCAATGCCTTCTTTGAATCGAGACACAGGTAGGCTGCCGTGAACATGATTTCATGGGTCCACCCCGTGCATGTCTCTTGTTTCTTATGTCAACTACCCCATTCAAGCATATACGTCCAATTCTTTCTCTTCTGTGGATTGGATCGTCTATTATGGATGGAAGATGGATACAACTCCCCCGCACTCTGCGTGACTTACTCTGCTCCGTGGAGATCATGCTTTTTAGGAGGGGATACATACCCTCATTCTTGATGACTTGCAGGTGGTGATATGGACGTCCTTCTTTCCTTCTTGAATAGCTACTTGATTGTGGCGAGGTCGGATGAGAGAAAATTATTGGCAACGTGGAAGCCGTCACCTCCCGAGAGACTCGTTTCGGATGTCGGTCACGAGAACCACCCTGAGATTCTCAGTCAGCTATCAGCGTTACAAATATAAACTTCATATTCTGGCAAACGCTCTCCTGTTTTCTAATACTCACTGACTTGTAAAGCCCGTAAATTGGCCTGATTCGGAAATTCGCCTTTACACTCTAAAATATATCACCTACCAGTTCCCAACAAAAGGTGTGTAGTTGGATACGCAAGTATGCGATCTTTCTAGCACATGAATTCATGGCCATTTGTTGAATGCGACCTCTGTTCAACCCCGAAGTAGTCGCTTCAAGGTGCTGGCTGATCTTATCACCTGAACAGGTGTTTGGGCAAGAGCCTCAACGTCTAACCTTAGTGGGGCACTTTTCAACCTCCAACGAGCATTGCTCACCAACCTTTAAAAAAATTTCACATATCTCACGATGGAAGACGGCGACACACAAGAAGTTGGAGGCGTTCGGGTCGCTGTGGAGGGATGTGTAAGTCTCTTGAATTCGATTTTCCCAGTATAGGGTTTATCTTCTAATTCTGGTTCAGGGCCATGGCACTCTTAATGCCATTTACGCATCGGTCGAGATAGCAGCAAAGCTGAGAGGATGGGATGATGGCGTCGACCTCCTCATCATCGGCGGTGACTTCCAAGCCGTTCGCAATGCTGCAGATCTGACTGTGATGTCTTGTCCCGTCAAGTTCCGCGAATTGGGTGATTTTCCCGCGTACTACAGCGGCGAGAAGAAGGCACCGATTCTCACCATCTTCATCGGCGGGAATCACGAGGCCGCATCTCATCTCTGGGAGCTCTACTATGGCGGTTGGGTCGCTCCCAACATTTACTACCTCGGCGCTGCCAATGTGCTTCGGTTCGGGCCGATCCGCATCGCCGGTCTCAGCGGTATCTGGAAGGGATTCGACTACAACAAGCCTCACATCGAGCGTTTGCCGTTCAACCAGGATGACGTCAAGAGCTTCTACCACGTGCGCGAGATCGACGTGAGGAAGCTGCTACTAATACGAGAACAAGTGGACATCGGTATGAGCCATGATTGGCCCAGAGCTGTTGAGAAAAGCGGTGACGGCAAAGCGCTGTGGAGAATGAAGCCTGACTTCAAGCAGGAGAGTGAGGCTGGCACGCTTGGTAGCCAGGCCGCGACTTATGTGATGGACCGATTGAGACCTGCATACTGGTTCTCTGCCCATATGCATTGCAAATTCACGGCTGTGAAGACTTACTCACCCAGCGGAGAGGCCAATGCGGAGGCCTTGGCTGCTGCAGGGCAGAATAACGCAAGCAAGGAAGCCGCCAGCGACCAAGTCGCGAACCCTGACGAGATCGATCTAGATATGGACGACGACGAGGAGACACCTGTCCAGCCAGAAGCCCTTACACAGCCAGGCAACGCAGTACCCGAGGATCTGCGCTCGCAACTGCCAGCTTCTTTTGCCGCCCCGGTTGCTCAGGCCAACCTGACACCGGTGGAGCCGACTATTGTTCCACCGACTATCACCAACACAATTACCCGCTTCTTTGCACTGGACAAGTGTCTTCCGGGTCGAAAGTTCCTTCAGCTGCTCTACGTTCTACCAGTAACCCCAGCAACCACCGCGAACGGGGCTAAGTACCGTCTGCAATATGACCCCGAATGGCTTGCAATTACTCGCACGTTCCATCAATACCTCGAGATTGGCAAGCGTAACTCAAAAACCCCACCAAACTTAGGAGAAGCCGCCTATCGGCCTCTCATTGAGAAGGAGATAGAGTGGGTTAATGAGCACGTTGTCCAGCAAGAAAAGCTCGACGTGCCTTGCAATTTCGCAACCACTGCGCCACCGCACGTTCCAGGAGCCCCAGAGAGGGTAGAGGAACAGCCTGACGAGTACACCAACCCCCAGACAGCTGCGTTCTGCGACCTTCTTGAACTGGACAATATTTGGGATGCGACTGCCGAAGAGCGAGCCTTATTGAAGCAACAAGGTCCACCTCCGGAAAGCTTCCACCGCGGAGCTGGAGGCGGCCAAAGGGGTAGGGGAGGTGACCGAGGCGGGCGGTTTGGGAGAGGCCGAGGAAGAGGAAGAGGAAGAGGTCGTGGGCGATGAATGCGATATCACAAGCCGCCGCCGAATGCAGTAACTTTTGTATAACACGGTAAGGGGCTTGGCAGCATCAGCGTTACTGAACCGGAGTCGAGGTCGGCCAGTGGATTGCAACGGCTAGCCTAGCAAAAAAGATAACAACCGCATACTTGCCAGGTGAGATCTCTGAGACACACCCGCGCGCGTTCCGCTCGTATTCGTATTGATGAAGTAGGCGTATCACAACCATCATCATCTCCCCCGTCGGTCCGCTCACACCACGACATAATGGTCTCAGAGCACCTCGGTCTCAGAGCAACATGTGCGTCATCAGTAAAGTTGATGATCCCATTTTAGGTATGGATCGGCTCCATACTCTTCATTTGGAATGCCGACTTCACGAAAGCAGTGAACATGGCCGCTTCTATACCGAATCGTGGAGTCGAATCACGAATCCGTCCGTTCAGAAATAGCATCGTGACTGAACCTGTTCCACACGACAATGGTCTCGTGCTACTCTATGAGAAGGCCTCCTGGTCTAGACTCATCTATTCAATTTGCTCCCATTTGCATTTTGGTCGATATCAGTCGACATCGTAACCTCGTCATGTTTCTTCGTATTTCGGTTCCTGTCTGCCTCGCCGGGAGCACTTATGGCATTTTGAACCCGAGCCAGCGCTTCGGGCTGCAACATTTTCCACGACAATACTAGGTCGATGTTGCATATACATAACGACGGTAGTGCTTACGGCTGGCTCGGCGCCAGAAAACGTACGAGGTGGAGCAGCCGCGATTAACCCGCCTCAGGGAAATAGAGAGCCAAAACCTGACAGCAATAATCCCAATTCGCCGGCGGGTGGTGGTGGCCCCAACGGTAGGATCGATGGAAGCGGCGCGAACAAAGGTGGAAACGGAAGAACAAACGGTGACAACAACGACGGGAACGGTGGGAATGAACCAAGCCTCACGATGGCACCAGCAATCGGAGGAGCAGGAGCGGCAAAAACAAGCACAGAAGGAGCCGAGGCGGCCACAACATTCACTTCCACCACCCGCTTAGTTTAAGCCCCTAAAGTACCGTCACTTCGCAAACTACTGGAAACGAGCAACGCGCGAGGATTTTGTGGGCACCCAGACCGTCGGAGACCCTGATAACTGCTGCAATGCAAAGTAGTTCGCCCAGGGAGGCAGCCAGCTGGCTAACAGCGGGCAACCCATTTCGATTGACCCGAGGTCCCTTACAAGAACTTGGCCGATTATCGTCGAGGGTCCATCACAACTGCTTTTCTTTTTGAGAATGACCAGCTGGCATGGGCGAATGATGCGTTTTATTAAGGCAGGGTAGGAGTCTGTCGTACGTTGGTGAATGTTGTAGATGCCACCTTCCACGTCAGCTGGGGGCCCGGATAGCTGGTTTTCGATTAACTATGTTGTTTATACGTGTAAGTAATTGTAATATTAGGTTCAATTAAGTCATTATTTCGATCCGTTAATGCGGTAGTAGCTATCCAATGTCAGAATGGGGTTGTGGTTGATCCCGTCTCGATTGCGCCGAGTGCTTCTGATTCAGATACTACTACTCAGACTTGGAGTCAGACTCTCACTACCACAGCTGCATCGAACCCCTATCAAACGTCGCCACCTGATCTAAGGACGAACGAACCGACAATTACATATGCGGGTTCGTCTACCGGTTCCAACATAAGTGTATTCTCACAATGAAGTAACCATTCAACATCTATAGTCTAAAGTTCCACTCTAGATGTGGGTGGCTCAACTAGCTAAGGTATCGGTAAGCCTGCTAGCTCCACTGCTGTATCAGACATATATTCGTCTCCATCTAGTTTTAGCAACACACAGAATAGTAGTAGGTTGATCTTATTATCTAGTAGTACTGGCTAGTCGGCGTCGTCGCTCAGTACTAGTTCTTCCATCCAGGCTTTGAGTATATCAAGTCTAACCTCGGCCTTAAGCTCGCAGTCTTCTTCCAGTTCTTTGGCTACCTCCACCTTGTCAGCAGTAGCCACAGCAACGGGCTATTCCACGATCACGCAGGCATACATCGGATCAGTGACGAACAAAAACACCGTGCCTCCTAGTGAAACTGTACAGGTGACGGTTGTTGTCCAACTGTCTGGCTGCTATACTACAATCACAACAGGCTACGGCGGTAAAACAAAATCCTAAAAGTAGCATAAATCCTTGTTTCACTGATGACTAACCTCACATTGTGACTTATAGGAACGGCCACAGCTATTACCACTATGTAACCATGAAGAACAGTGGCAGGCACCGTCATCGTCCAAAAGCCCCTGCCAATCCTGAACTGCGACCCCAACGGCTACCGGATCCAAGCAACAATGCTTTACCGCATTAATATTGTCAATGGCAACACAACCACCGTCAAAACGGAGCGTAGGCGACGGCCGCAACATCAACGGCATAGGCTATAGTCTCGGCGATGCCTTGATTTACGGCTTGATCAACAGCGCGACCCCTTATAATTCATCCGCATAACAGCCAATGGCGAATCCAACATCTACACCAACGTCGGCGTCAACCTCTACACCAGCTTGAGTGATGTTGACCAGGACTCAGAGTACTGAGCCGCGGCAAATAATGACGCAAACTAGTTCCAGTTCGACCTGCGGCCTCCCAACATCACGTTTGGCAGGACCATCTCCAGCGGCGACGCGAACCCAGCCATGCAGTATAACTTCATCGACCGGGCCTAGGTCTCCTCCTGCAGCAACTACCTCTGGTTTCTAGGGTGGAACGGTAATTTCAATAGTACGTGGATGATGTGCCTTGAACGCGCCACTAACGGGTAGACCACCTTAGCAAACCTTGGCAATGTCGGCGGCAGGAACGCCTCCAAAGATGACTACCTCATTCGGTCAGAACATGATAGTGATGAGATTTGGAAGTTTTCACCACCGGTGAGTAGAACCAGCCCCATGGCCACGAGGCAGGCGGTAGGGCCCGCTACTAGCGACAACGACGGAGTGCGACGTATTAAGACAGGGGGATCTGAGCGCAGGAAGTCAGGGATGCGGTTGAGATAAGGGGTGCATTAGGGCGTGATATCTCATGATAAAATTAAAGAAAAAGCAAAGGAGAAAAGGTGGCATGACGGACTAATGTATTAAATTCAAGATACGTTTATTCATCAAGAGCTATTCCAATTGAAGCAGCCCCCATTTCAGTTCGTAAGAAGACATACAGTGTTCATTTCAGCAGATTTTGTCAGCATCTCATGGGTATGACAGCATATCACAATGAGGCTCCCTAGCCAACAAGTGAAACAGCAAAAGCATAGCAACTCAGTCACTGACACGCCAGCGTATACACAGTAAAGCATCACGTCTCATCGAAATCGAATTCTAACTCTAATCTAGGCCTAGCAGTACCTAACCACTCTTTCACATTTCCCTTCAGCGTCTCCCTCACATCTGCAACCTCGTCCATCATCCAAATGTTTAAATCCTGTTTCACCTCATTCATCTCATCATCTATCCTAGCATCAATCACTTCACGTAGGTCGTCTATCAGCTCACTTGAGCTCTGGCTATGGTCCGGACTAGAGGTTGTGGTGTTGACGCGAGCCGCTTCCAGCGCTTCGAGTCGGTGCTCAATGCCCTCCAGGCGCGTGTTCAGGGCTTTGAAGCCCTCGTCCATGCGTGAGAAAATGCGAAGGCATATGTTTTCCACGCTGACGGGCTCATCGTCTGTGGTTGCGTCGGCGTCAGAGTTGACGCGTCGACGCTTCTTGCGTCTTGACAATGCAGGGTCTGGTGTGTATATGAGCGACCGTGTCGATTGAAAATGGAACGGTGTGGCTTACCCTTGCTCTGGGCTGGATATGGAAGGGAAGGAGGACTGGGACCAACTTCTTTATACGGTGGAGGGCATCCCTCATTTTCCTGAGGCTCGGGCTGGTCACATTCAAGGATCTTGCCACCCTTGCCACCATATAAACTGGTAAGATTGGCATGCCTCTGCATTGAACGACAGGATATCACCGCTTTGCACAGCGATAGCAATGTTCTCCTGGGCATCGTCGCACTAGACAAGTAAACCGCAAGGGTTTTCTGCTCCGCCAGTTTCTTCATACGACGCAGTACCTGTACATCCTTGTCGTGCTTCGGCACCATAAGCACCTCCTTCGGAACGATGAGAGCAGCAGCTTGATTCAGACAAAAGCGTAGACAATATGTGTTCTTCCCGCCCAGCTTCTCCTGCGCCTGCACCTGGTATTCATCATCGTCGACAAGCTCGAGACTCTGAATGCGCTCCGGGTACATGAACAAAAACAAGTTGATCTTGTTTCGCCTGTCCTGCAGGGCTAACTTGGCTCGTAGCTTGATGAAGGCTGTGCTGGACGAGGCGTCGCGGTGCAAATCGAGTGCAAGGTGAGCAAATGGCGCGATGCACTCTCTCTGGCCATTGTTGCCGATACCGACCACTATAGCTGGCACCCCGGACACATCAACATTGTCAATATCAGACGGGATCGGTTCAGGGTCAGGGGAAGATTCGGACGCTGTCGACTCGTCCATCGTGTAGGATCCGACACCTAAAATACGCTGGTCAACAGTAAATTACCACGAACAAAAAAGACGAAAGTGTCAAAACTCGGCCCCTGTCAGTTGTAGAGAACAGGATCCCACCCTCCCAGGCTTCTGGTGGCAGAGCAGCCTTGACTCTCGACTCGGATTGAGGACAGGTTCGACAAGTTGAAAAAGGGCACAAGGGCGTAACAAGTCCCCTCCACTGCAGCCGGACAACAATACAATCAAGCACGAGTACCGCTGAAGCCACAGGACCCCGATCCTTCCAAGGCCCGTAGACGCTTGGGTGGGAAGTCGGATTTTTAAAGGCCCTGGGAGCGGGTCACCGGTGCGAGAGGTATGGTATCGAGCGAGTGGAGCGCATGTGTCCCCCCAAGCAGCGGAAGCTGATGCTTTTGAACTGACCCTGTGATAGATTGGCGACGGTGTGGGAGGTGATGGTGATACGAAGAGTGATGAGGTTGGGAATCACAGAAGAGGTGGAAGTGAGGTGTGGAGACTGACGCGAAAAGCGATGAGCGCTATCACGTGACCCAACCTCAAAATCAGGTGGCTGGGAAATGTCAAGCCAAGTTTGACCATGGCCAGTCTAGGACGGGGCTGACCTAGGTTACGGACCCACTCGATGTTAACAATGAAGCAGCCAATCAGAGAACGAGTCGCACTTGTACCCTCTTTGACAGCAAGTACGAGTAATTCAGAATGGACGCCGGTTTCATGGAAGATACGAATGCTCTCTTGGTACCTCTTACGCCTTGTTTCTCAAAGAATTTTCAACGCGATCTCTCTGGTCACATAATTCTACTGCATTGAAAGTAGAAATGGTCTTAATGAGGTTTGTTACTTGAGACCACGATTCCACCCGGAGATCGAAGGTGCCCGAGAAGGAATAATCATAATCAAAAGCTTCGTAGGCAATCACGTTGGAGAAGGCCGTCTTAGTAACGGTGGAGAGGACGACCAAAGCGGCGAAGAGCACCATGTTGGAGCTCCTAACCCTGGCCAAATTGGCGAGCTTGAAATGTCGTACAGCCTCTGTTCATACCGCCAGCCTCGACAATCGTGATAAGCGGCATGTGGCTGGGGATCCTGTCTTGGTTGATTGCTACGACGCGGATATTGTCCAACCAGTGCTAATTCAAGACAACGAGAAGGAGAGGTGCCAGGATGACACCGCAGACGAGATTGATCGCCTTAGCCTCGAACTGACAGAGGCGCCTACTAAGGGTTTATGTCTGGAAGTTGATCTGGCCGCCGTCAATGGCGAGACGGGAAGCCCAGATTACAAGTCCGAGGAGGGAGCAAGGGGGGAAAATGCCGGTGCAGCACGTCGGATGAAACGTAGATCGCGATTGTGGATGGAATTGTGTCTTCATGAAACAGCATCGTTGTGTTCCTGCTTATCTATACTGCATTGTTCCTATGGAGTTTGGCGAACCCCCTGCGTAGACCAGGGATGTACTCATTGTATACAACTCTTGTTCTCGGTCATGGCAACATGTTCGATCCGAGGCCTTGTCAGGACAACTGCTAAGGCCATTTTGACAATTCCAGATGATTATTGCCACATTCTAAGTGCAAAGGGATAGGGATCTGACAGGACCAATCGATGATACTATTCTCTAGTGAGACAATTCAAAAGTCGTGGCAAAAACAGTGGCACATCTTCAGGGATGTGGACCATTGAAAGCTCGGGCCACAGAGCATGCAGGCGTCGAACTTGGCGCCATGAATCCAAGCTCGGATTTTCATTGTGTGCCAACAACAATCTCAACTGCGAAGTGACAACGCGACCATGTCCGGCCCAGCAGGCGATCAGAGTCTTTCAACGAGCTTGAGCTTCTTGACAGATGCCGCGCACCTCCTGTCAAAAACGTCGCCTGAGGTATCGGCGCATCTCATGACGCAGCGAAATGCTCTAATGTTCAGTAACGACCTTCCCACGTCAGATGTCCAACGGCAACATGTCTGTGGTTGCTGTGGCCACATTATGATTCTTGGGCAAGGAAGCACCTTGAAGCTGGATGTCGAGAATGCCACTCAAAAGAGTCGCAATTCACGACGTATCAAGGATGTAAAGCCAGGCGCCCCCTCCAGCCGTGGTGAAGGGAGACAGAAGCATATGACCTGCGGCATGTGTGGGCGATACACAAACATCACACTGCCTATAGCACCTGCCATTGCCCGACGCACCAGATCAACGGCAAGGTCATCGCACGCCCCTCCCTCTTTCGCCCCGTCTTCGCTGCCACCAGCAACCGATCAAGTTGCAAAAGGTTCAGCCAATGCTAGAAGTAAACAGAGGGCAAAGGACAGAAAGAAGCAGGGTCTCCAGGCTTTGCTTCAGCAATCCCAATCTTCCTCCAACCCTGTGGGGTTTGGTCTGAGCCTGTCAGATTTCATGCAGAAATGAAGAAATAGAGAGCTTTGAGCCACAGGAGGTACACCATATGAGCATTGCATCCTTGCTAAATGAATAGCTCAAAAGAGCCGGCGTCCGTCAAGCTTTCATAGTGCGGAGTATTTCGTCGAGGTTAAGGCATTATTAGTAAGGCTGAAGAATTGATGCGTTGCGGGAACATTCTCGAATGCAAAATGCAGGGTCCAGATAGCGACTATGTCATATTTTACCCCGCTACGGCATGGCTGAATTGCCCCTCCAAAATTTTCTGGATTAAACAAAATCGCATCCAGCCCCGCAAGACTTTGCGACAATTTGCGATATCTAACAAACAAATCCATCCTTTCAGAATGTCGACCAACGGCACAACCAACGGCACAACCAACGTTACAGCGAACGTCGTCTCGTCTAACGAGTTCTTCGAGTCCATCGGCCAAAAGGCCGGCCAACTTGCGCCGACGACAAATGGAATAAATGGCGAAGGACACGATGAGGACGATGAGCCCAGGGTCGTCGACCAGATCGAGTCGCTGTGCATGAACTGCCATGAAAATGTGAGTCTGATTTCATCCCAATACTTTCGAGTCCCCATGCTGACGAATCCAAGGGCATGACCCGCATGATGCTAACCATGATCCCCTACTTCCGCGAAGTTATCGTCATGTCATTCTCTTGCGACAAGTGCGGCTTCGCCAACTCCGAGATCCAATCTGCCGGCGCTATCCAGCCCAAGGGAGTACACTACGAGCTGCGCCTCACCGAACTCGAAGACTTTGACCGATCGGTTGTCAAGTCAGACACGGCCGTCATCAAGTTCATCGAGATGGACCTCGAGATCCCTGCCGGCAAGGGAAAGCTCACAAACGTGGAGGGTCTTCTGTCCAACGTAATAGACGATCTCGAACTTGGCCAGGAAGCACGAAAAGAGCAAATGCCCGAGATATACCCCAAGGTCGCCGAGATTATCGCCAAAGGTCGCGCAATGCTCGCCGGTGCCGCCTTCCCATTCCGAATGTCAGTGGATGACCCATCAGGTAACTCTTGGATTGCCCCAGATATGAAGGATGGTGTGGGCAAGTGGTCCAAACGGGAATACTTGCGCACTGGGGAGCAAAACGAGGCTCTCGGCCTTGGCCCCGGGGACTCCGTCATCGATGCCACGCAAACCACAGAAGAGGACGACATCATCCCCGACCAAGTCTACTCCTTCCCCGCCACCTGCCCGGGATGCATGCACAACTGTACCACCAACATGAAGATGGTTGATATCCCGCATTTCAAAGCCGTGGTGCTCATGTCCACAGTATGTCACGATTGTGGCTATCGATCCAACGACGTCAAGACGGGTGGTGAGGTTCCCGAACTCGGCAAAAGGATCACTCTCAAGATTGAGGAGTCTGTAGACATGTCCAGAGACATCCTCAAGAGCGAGAGTTGTGCCCTCGAGTGCCCAGAGCTGAACCTCCAAGTCAACCCCGGAACCCTCGGCGGTCGCTTCACCACGGTTGAAGGCCTGTTGACGCAAGTCCGAGACGACCTTCGCAGCCAGATCTTCCAGACAGGCGAAGGGGGCGACTCGTTGGCCGGGGAGGAAAAGGTGAAGTGGGATGTCTTCTTTGCGGACCTTGATGCGGCCATCAAGGGCGAGAAGAAGTTCACGGTGATCCTCAGCGACCCCATGGCAAGCAGCTACGTGCAGAAGCTGGTGGATCCCGACCAAGATGACCCGCAGATCATATCGGAGGACTACGAGCGTACTGAGGAAGAGGAAGAGGATTTGGGTCTAAATGATATGAAGACGGAGGGTTATGAGGCGGATCACGTTGCTGCTACCCAGCCCCAGGCACAATGATATCAGTGCCAGGTGCCAACGTGTGGTCGAAATGGGTGGATGACATGAGGTTGCATTGGGATTAGATACCTGGTTGAGATGAGATGATAACGGTGTTTCGGATGGAATGAAAAAGGCTGTAGGACAGATGGGGGAGCCATTTGATATCCTGAGTGTTGTCTCTGCAGATGAAGCAAGGTTGTGGGGACTTGATTAGACGAACGTAATGACCAATTCATTAAGCCTGCCTCACCGATCCTACCGTAACTACCACCTGCAATGGGCACTGGTTCATGTCCATCACTTATGATACGAATCAACGAGAAGAGGCCTATTCGTTGACTACCGCTCTGCTCTCAGATAGCTGTTCAATTTTAGGTGTGGGTACGCTGGAATTTCAACTTATACACAACCCCTGAGCCCCTTCGCCGGCACTATGTTAGAAAAGTGGACCTGGTCCGCACACTTCTATTTAGAAGCTCTGTATACTACTAAGGTATCTTTAGCGACGAGTATCAGCTGCAAGCACTATAATATGAATAATTAACTGCACGGATTATAGTAAGTCGGCTATTTCTATGATAATCTAACCAGTGCTATTTTTACGGGGGGCTGTCCGAGATCTTTGTTATAGAGCGGTATTTACTAGCTAAGCGTAACGGCGTTTTGTCCTAGTTACAAATAGAGGTTCTAGAGGAAGCATTGTTAGTAGTAGATGCTTCTAGCACTTTTGTGCATCCCGACCATGCAGATGGTAATTACTACATTGGACCAAGTGAAGGATACGTTCCATGAGTGTTGCACCAGCCGATTTGTGAGAGGTCGGGTCATTAAATGGCAATGGTGAGAAGCGAAGAAATCCTCGACTTTCCCTCTGCCTTTGCATTATACGCTGATTTATACAGCACAACCACAGATCGATGGATTTCCGACTTCATTTTCGTACTTGATTAAACCCAAAGGCCCTCAACTTACTTAGAGTAGGGCGAAAATTGCTCTCTAGCAGACCTATTTGCTTAGCACAGTAATGTTTAACGACCTTAATAGGGGTTTGCCTGCCTAGCCGCTTTAATGGGTATCTCTTACAAATGTAGCTCGCTATGTTATGGCTTTAGTGAGAGAATCGGCCCTCTGTTGATGGCTCTTGGTGGATGTTGCATTGGTAATAATGCCTGCTATACGCGTTGTGCTATGTAGGTCGGTGTTGAGAGGCTCTGTAAGTTGCTCTTGCTCTCTACGGCAGGAAGGGAGTACCAATACTCGTCCGCTCCTGGGGATCAGCAAGCGAAACCTTCAAACTTCTGAACGCCCGCCCACAAACTGTGCGTCTAAGATATCCTACGGAGGTACTCCACGACGCAAATTAGCTCAAATCGACTCAATGGCCCCTACCACATCTTGCAGGGCTATGGTCTGGAATAGCCGCCGTGGCAGCATGACCAACCCGCTGTCTTTGACATCGAGACACATAAGTCGTACTCCGTCCCGGCACAGGCCTTCATGCATGAGATCAAGCTTGCGGCCACTAGCCCTTCTGTCGAATGCGGCATGTTGGAGACTTTGGGAGCCACTGAGGCTTTGGCCAGACGCATGCGTCTCAATGTGCCACGACCCTTGACTATCTTTTGCCTATTTAAATAAATTTCATGGTGGGTGGCGCGAGTGCAGAGAACCTGTGCCAGTAGTAGAGCATGCAGTGTGGCCTCTCTGGGATACGACGCGCTCGGCAGCATCCTGACAGTTGTCAATCCTATTCACGGTGTACTTCCCGTCATGGATGAATTAGTGTTTCTGGCAGGGATCTGAGAATGACTGGTTCCCGAGTTAGCAATTACCGCAAGTGGGCCAGTCTTCGTCACACTACTGTTATCGAAGATCAGTCCAGATATTCACGGGCATCGAATGCATGTATACATGTATTTCAATTTTCCTCCTGAACCAGTAAAAGCACATATTACTTCTTAGAATTCCAACGATTGTAGGCTAACATAGAACAACTAGCCGATGCCGACGCAAATGCGAAGTCAAAAACACCCGTCACAATCCCTTCCCTGTTACCCTTCAAGGAGGCATACTGCGCTTCTATGGGAAGACGACTGGTAGGAAAGCTTCCGGAGAGACAAATTGTCATTGAATCAACGGTGTTCGGCCTCATGGCACTGCCGGCAGTTGCTTGGCAATCATGGCCATGTGGAGTTTAGTGGTGGATGAGGGTGTTCTGACCACACACGACCTTGCGCAGCATCTTGCCAGATTAGGATCATCGACCAAAGTATCCAGCCATATTAAACATAACGACTTGTATAAGGATATATGCATCGTTTTGCTAAACTCACAAACTCATAATAGAAAATGTTCAATTGGTTGAAAGGCGGGCTATGGCCCAAGTGACCACCCTTCACTGACGTTGATCTTTGTTCATCCATGGTTACCTATAGGTTGCTTGGGATTCTGAATTGAAAAGCACTGGATGGAGTTATTTTTAACACGTCGTATTCCGTCCCATCTATCAGCCCTTCACTCACGAGTTCACTGGTAAAGAGGGCAAACAGTCAACTAGTAAGCAACGGCCATCGTATGTCTTAAAATTCGGTCCTTTGACAATTGAATAGACCCTAAAATACACTGCTCCCAAACATAGTTACTTTTCTTTTCTTTTTCTATTTTCTAATTCTGACTTAATCGCTAATCAATATCGATCTGATGAACCTAACCCCTCTGACAAAAGCCGAAGCTTCTTGCTCTTTGACGAGACGAGAGCTCGTAAGGTAAGATATCTCAATACTGAAACCCTTCATACGGAGGGTGCCTATTACTCAGCACGTGTCCCAGTCTCGAAGATGGAGCAAAAAAACCCAACACTGCATCATATTGGTGCGCGTGCTATTCTTCGATGTCGAAATGGAAGACAATCTTTCTCCAGGACGAGACAGCGAACGAATCAAATGACGACAAGTGCCTTGATCTCCAACCTGATTGAAATCGAAAATTTAGGGGACTATCTCGATTTCTTAAACACGACGAGAAATTTCTGACGGGGTATTCTAGTTGTAGCGTATGTTGTCGAAATTGGACTGATGGTGATTAGAAACGCCCTTTTGTATCAGTGGTGAGTTCAGGCACTGGCCATGACTTACCAGCCATTCAATTTGGAGAACGCGGTGAGCCCCACGCAATGAGACCTTCTCTAGTCTAATACTGAGGGAGTCTCGGATGAAAAAGAGAGTTGAAGGAAGGAGCGTGAGAAGAAATTCCTGCAAAATACTGTTAAATCACATCGCAAGCTCTTCAAGAGTTCAGGTTCAGCCTTGATCCAAACTTGCATTTCCCATTGACTTCGCCATCCAGAAAAGGACTCCAAGACCATGAGGACAGAAATTCGTCGTGAAGATGAGGTTTCATGCGGGACCCGTCAATGAGAGCCATTGTGCCAAGTTCAGAATACATCTCAGATGGGATAAGATTCCGTACTTGTTGAAGTTCCGGTATCATGGTGCACGAAATGGGGCTAGCTCTTAGTGGTTAGAGTTGCACCATTATCTTGGGATTTAGTGAGATGGTGTAGAGTAAGTTTCAAGCGCTTTCGTACGAGCCACGAATCGTGGTTTCATGACACCCGTGTTGCTTGTTCGGAAACGTAATTTCCAGACTTCCAATGATTCTTGTAATATGGGTGAAGGGCATGGGTTACATTGACAGGAAAATGCCCAATGTAATAGAACCAATTCAGCTACCAGGGAGTGTCTACAGACAGAAGAATAGGATTAGAGTAAGAAGAGCATAGTCACATTCAATTGAGAAACATAAAGACAGTGCTGTCGGGTCCAGATTGTCATATGTGTGGTAGCTTTCAAGGTTCAACAGCTATCAAGTCTTCGCGAGTGGGGCTATGGTAGTAATCTCGATACTTTGTAAGCACCTTTTGAGAATGGTTCTGATTTCGGTAAACAGGTAACGTGGATGTTACTGCTGCCAAATCTAAGCAAGCTAGCATAGCAGTTCCACCCACTACTTGGATGCATTCTGGTCCCAGGCCATATCAAACTGCTCCACCTTCTTCTTTGCCTGCCTTGCTCTTTCTAACATTCTTCGCCTTCTTGACGTCAGTACGACCGGGTCCGCCGGCCATCGCGATGTACTCGGTGACGGTGGGCTCGGAGTTGACGTAGTCTTCCATCATGGCAGATGGTTGTGTATTGGACCTTTGGCGCCACGGAAGTTAATATTAAAGAACATTTGACGTAGTTTAGATCTCATGTGTACTTCTCCGTGTTTCCCATTGCGCTGGTTGGGATGTTGGAAAAGGTGGGTAGTGTGGCAGACGAGTTACCCTGCAGAAAGGGCTGGTTTCAACACTTTGGAGGTAGAGACACAGGCAGTAGCCTCGGTTCTAACAGTTCGCAGTAGAATGAATGTGTTTAACGAGTCAATACTGCCGCTGAAATCCCAACCCACCTGCTCAACATCGTCCACTTGACTCATATACTTTCTTGATATCAGGTTTGGCCACGTCACTATGCTGCAGACACAAATCATTTCCCTCTCATCCGCCGGTTTTTTTAGAATGCCAAAATAATGCAATCAAAGAGCATGGAAAAATAGAATAGGTTCTTAGATATTGTAGCCTAGACGAAACCTGACTGTGTTCCAACTGCCATCTACCACTATAAACCGCACGGTCTTTTCAGGGAACATGAACAACCTAGGACATAATGTTCGTTTTGTATCAAAAGTACATGATCATGTATTGATAAATCATTCATCAATAACCCGTGACCGGCGGAATAGACAAAGCCTGGCTGATAAGGAATTATGTACATACATACACATGTCCTGATCTCTACGAAGTCACCACGTTCTAGTAACTAATGAGCAGGATGATGAACACAACCTGCGTGATCAAATTTGGGATATAAGCATGCATTGGTTATTGCTTATATGTACTATGTACATTTTGAGAATGGATAACCAATTGTGGTGGACAAAACCTGTCGAATCACTTCTGCAAGACGGCGTCGCTGGAAAAAGAAACCTGACGATTAGAACCAATCAACGTGGCGCGCTTACAGAAATTTGCGCCCAGTTCGTGTAGCACGGCAGAGGAAACATTCTGCTCACCTCGTTTAGACTCACTGGGATGACCAGGTCCCAAGGTTAAGCAGGTTTTGTCGTGACAAAACCTGACTGGGAGCCGCGGGACGAAACTTGGGCATTGCAAAGCACATCTACAACCCCAATACATTTGACACGCCAACCTAGCAACCTGAATTGTCCATTTCCTCCCACAATTAGTATTCTTCAATCTTTTAGTCGGAGCAGATGAGAATATGACGCATCAGTGCAAAACGATCACCCAAGCCGAGTGGAAGCTCCGCAAGCCCAACATTCTGGAACTCTATCATGGCCGTGACCTGCCTCTACAAGGCAAGCAGGGCGCACCAAGTGTCATGCAGACAATGGAGGATGCACATGGGTTTTCTGCAAGGTAATATTTAATTATGACTTAAATATGTATCTAGAATTCTATGCTCAAGTGGAACAAATGACTGACTTGCCATTTGGTGAAGCCTGGCACAGTACAAAGCCCAGTTAAGGCAATGAAAGACTCCGAAAAACCTCAAGCAGCAGGAGTGGAGGCACATCTTTGCGAAGATGGACGAGCTTCAGGCTCGTGGCAGTGTGACCTGACTGAAGGTGTCAGGTCAGGTCGTAAGTGAAGAAAAGATCAAGCGGAATCGGCGACGATATTTGAAGGGGGGGTTCGAGGAAAGTCACCCCTGGTTCGTACCAAGGCATGACACTGCCCTTCCATGGTTGAACCGCACTTGCTGACGCTAGAACTCTCTAGATCGCTTGGATGGGCACTATGCCCGTGCCGTCATTGAAGTCCTTGCACCAAACGGTCAATGGACACTGCTCGATAATGAAGGGGTCTCTGGAGGCCACGACGTTCCCTCTTTGCCCGAGACAGTGAACGATGAAGGTCCCAGGAACACAGGGAACACAGGGAACTCACCAGTCCCGCTGGACCCAAGCAACGATGTAGTTGTACATCCTCTTAGCGATCGTGGGGCTTTAGAATCGGCTTACCATACCAATTCATGGGTAGCTGACCCCCAGTTAGGAGTCGAGGTCGCTTCAGAGACAGGTGCGCCGTCCATTTCCATGGAAATCGAGCCCAATATCATTGCCGATGGCTCCGCAGCTCCAATGGAAGTAATCAACTACTCGTCCGTGGATCCCTTCTTCGGCAGCGGCGAAGTTCCGCAAGCCTTTAGTCCTCCTATCTTGCCGATACATCACCACGTCGCTTTTCTGGAAAAATGTGCCGGGCATACGGAGTTTCCGTTAACTCTCGCGAACAGAAATTCAGATCTGACAGCAGCCCGCCCGACCAGGAATAGCCCGCCTGGCTCGTCATTCCGTGTCTCCATGTCATCGTTCGAGGGACTGCCATCTGAATTCAATTTCTCACTTTCGCCCACCATGCAAGACTTTTCGTTTTCCCCCGCGGAATCCATTCAGATGCCGTCCTATTCCATGCGGGATGAAGAGTCCCCATTCTTCCAACTCCAGCGTTCCATCATAACTACACGAGGCAGAGTCACAGAGTCTGAGGACCATGGAAACGGGGAAGTCGAACCAGGCTTAAACCAAGCCTTAATATCTGCCCGTTCAGTCCAAACGCCCCATCTAAATGGTGCCAAGTCACTGCTCGAGGGTGCTTTGCAAATCGTCCGGTTTAGTTCGACGCAGAAAGGAACACAGCCACCTGACATCGCAGACGTGTTGGATTGCATGAATTCGCTGCTTCCAGACATGCCGGAAGTTTTGTATCAAGGCAGCTCCGCAAGCAGTTCAGAACTCGCCACCGCCGATGCCCTTTTTGATTCGCCATTCTATAAGGTCCTTTTGTACTCTACCATCAATGGCTTCACCGGCCTTGCCAATCTCAATATACCACCCACCTGGATCCTGAAAATGTTGAGAAGTGAGCAAAAAGTCAGTGCATGCCTTTTTGAATGCTTCAGATCGAGCCCCTCGGTCATTGCAAAGCCTCTTGCAGACAACCTTTTCGGAGCCGCCATCGAAAGCAGTGATGCGCAGGCCGTCGACATCCTTCTGCAGATTACGCGGGGTACGCCACATGCGACAGACGTTAATAAAGCAGTTTGTTACTTAGAAGGGGTGTGCTACACACCGATCGGACTGGCGGTCAAGATTTCAAGTCTCAATGTCGTTGGAATACTTCTGAAGGATGGCGCCAATCCCAACAGGATTCTAGACAAGGAACTTGGCGACAGGATGCAAAAGCCGTGTGTAGATGGAGCACTCGGACCTGCTATTAGAGGATTCAGCAGCGAAAATTCCGATCCCAGACACATGTCACTTGTGAGGGAACTTCTAGATGCTGGCGCAAAGGTTGAAAAGCAGCATATTGAGTCTGCCCTGGTGGGACATGCCGACGGAGCACTCTGTGAAGAGCTCGTTTCCCATCTTTCACCGCCGGAGCATTGCATATTTTTCGACCACTTTGAAACGGCCGACAAGGAATGGCTATATGATAACGCGTGTATTTACCCGACGTATTTCGTGCGCTCATTACTCTCCGGTATTGCACAGTACCTAGAGAATAGCGTTGCAATGCGGATCGTCAAACACATTTTCTTCAAATACCAAGAACCAAATAGCGAGCAACTTGATTTTCACAAGAAAGTGACCACGCTGCATAGTACTCTTGTCCATGCATCAGTAAGGACAAACTTTGAATTTGTTAAGTTCCTTCTACCAATCTTGCCTGAAGTCTCCAGCAGAGTATTGTCAGCTGCAGTCAGAGGCGGCGAGCCACAGCTGATTGAACTTCTGCTTGAACATCATGCGAAGTTTTCTGGTAAGCCGGATCGATACTGCAAATTTCCTTATTATATCGATGACTTCAGCCCCGTACTCTCAACACCTCTGGCAGAAGCTATCCGATCGAGGAAACGCGACTTGGTGAGGAGACTTGAGGACCAGGGGGCACTCTCTCAAATACACGAGAGATATTACTTTGAAGAGGCTATATTTGCTGCGTCTGAGATCGGAGATACTTAATACGTGCAGATGCTTCTGAAGAGAGTACCGAATCTGCGAGATTATGATTTGACCAAGGCGCTAGTTCTGGCTATTCGTAATGACATGACAGACACGGCTTTGATGTTGCTGGAAGCTGGGGTAACCGTCAAATCTTCCGTCAAATCTTCCATCAAATATTCCATCAAATATTCAATCCGTACGGGTTCCCCTCAAAAACTTGAAGATCCTTTGTTCGAGGCACTTCAACGACGAAATAAAGCAGTTGTTAACGTCATTCTTGAGTGCAATGTCAATATTGATGACAATCACATGAAGGCTGCTGTGTCATGGGGGGACTTTACCATTATCAACGATCTACTTTTCATGCAAGCCCCGATTGGTCATGAAGCGGTTATAGAAGTAGTCAAATCCGGAAATGAGGATATATTGCTTCTCTTTCTCAAGCACGAAAATTTCAAGGAATGGCACCATGCTGAAGTCTTTGCAGAGGTGGTTAAGTCAGGAAATTATGTCCTGTTGAAACTTCTTCTAGAAAGCAGAGTTGACCCGGCCATGAAGCGCTTATTAAGGCAGTGGAGTCAAGAAACACCACTATGGTCAACCTTCTTCTCGAGTACGGAGCGGATCCCAGCCGGGCTCTGAGTGCTGCGGTTATAACTAGGAACCATGATATGATTCGATTCTTGTTCTCCAAGGGTGCTGATCCCGCAGATGAGATGGCATTTGGGTATGCTATGGAACATGACAGAGCTGCTTTTAGCATCCTTTTCGAGACGTTCTCGGCAAAATATCCTCAAGGCCAAGCGGGATTCGGTGCGCAACTGTTGATGACTGCCATTGAAAGGAAAGACGCCTTCGTACTCGGAAATCTGCTGAAGGCACACATGGACGTAAACGTCTTCATCAATCGGCAACGGTGCATAAATATCGGCTGCAAATTCGCCAACAATGAAGTAACTCCATTGGGCTTTGCCATTAAGTACCTAAAAGGGGGAGATCTCGACCTGGTGCATATGCTCCTTGAGTCCAGCTGCGACGCGAATGGCATTGTTTCCAAGTCACCGCTGGAGACAGCACTTCTGCTTGCGATACAGACCAGGAATCGGCAGCTAGTGGAGCTCCTCCTGATACACAGAGCCGACGTGAACCTTCCCGCGCGGAGGGGGCTAAAACGCACTCCTCTGCAAATGGCTTGCGATATTGGTAGCTTCGAAATGGTTAAATTCCTTTGGGAACGGGGAGCCCATGTCAACGGCCCGGCAGCTTTTCGAGGCGGTGGGACTGCTCTGCAACTGGCGGCGGCTAGCGGAAGTATCAAGATCGTCCAGCTGCTTCTCAGAGAGGGCGCGGACGTTCGCGGACTCCACTCCAGTAAGAAGAGTTGGTCAGCTTTCGAGGCAGCTGCGGAATATGGACGACTAGATATGCTCAAAGTCGTGTGGGATGCGGCATGTCCTAGAATCAGTAGAGACGAGGCCGGCTGGGCATTGCTACTCGCTCGTAATAAGGGTCACAGAGGATGTGAGGAGTATATTGGTAACCTTGTACCTGGAGCAGTCGTGCCTGAAATTTCCAGTCAAGACGAACCTTCTGGGGAACTAGATCTTTTCACGACGGATCTTTTCTAAAAAGTAGACGGAAATATTACCTGGATGTTTCGGCCTGTTTGTCATAGTTGCTAATTAAACTACATTCCCACAGACCCGAGTCCATGTCTGGATGCCGCTCTGCCGTTGTTTCAACACCCTCATTCCAACGTCTTTTCTGCATCCGCAAATACTTCTCATTTCTATCACCGAAGCATGAAATTATCCTCCTTTGATAAGCCGATGCCGATGTAACAGGAGGATGGTAGCTCATCGACTGCAACGTCGACATCTGGGAAATATTCTAGCGCGCCTCAGGCGGAAAATGACGGTGCTGCGAAATTGATCCCGCGTATATGGAGCAGACCTGGGATGGCGATATAAAGGTCGTTCACTCCCTGAAGGCGGAAGACGAAGAGTCTACTTCAAGGCACTGTAGGATGTCACTTCAATAAACTAACAAGGCGCTGGGGCTGGAACTATTTACCCTCTGGTGAGTTTGCAGCGTTATTCTGATGTTGTATATTGGCGATCTCCCCATGAGGAGTCACTAAAGTATAGAATGACGCAAATACACAACACTAGAATAGACAGATGATCCGACAGGCCTGGAAATTCACCGAAGCCCTCGCACCTCTGTCGCATGTAGAAAAGCAAATTTGTTTTTCATTGACAGCTGCATTCTCATACGATCCACAGGACATGCGCGTAGTACACATCGATGGAGGAAAAATGTCCATGAAAGTTGAACTAACTTTGAGAATAGGGGATGGGTTAACAGCTTCGGGTGTTTGGCAGCTTCAGGTCAAGGTTAACTTACTTACAGTTACAACAAGGACAATGAAAATATGTCTCATTGGCTGTGGAAAACAAAGGCAAAGGCTCGGAATATGACACAAAATAGCAGAGAGCATTTAACAAGGCACGATCAAGAAATATAGAAAACTAGACAAGGGCAATCATCTCAAAAAGCTTCATTCACTGGACTGTTGAAGGTGCTTTCACAAGTTGGGGTTGCGCGGCATGTATTGATTACCAAATGCTGAGGTATCCGAGAGCACATAGTTCATAAGCATGCAATGTTAGTCCCAGTCCCTCCGACAAACATCCAACAACTCCGCTTAATGAGTTTCTAACAAATCATATACACAGAATAGTTCGTTTGATTATCCGACGAGACATTTACAACACCTCTGATAGGGGGAGTTAGAATTTGTATGCGAATTGCAGGGGTGGAGGTAGGTTACGTACTGCTGAGGAGAGTGCCAGCGACAGGAGACACAACGCCGATGGCGATGACCTGGGTCTCGCCAATAAGCTTGTTGACCTCGGTGACAGACTTGTCCTTAGTGCTGCTAGCAACACCGACGGCGAGTTTAAGAACGGGTGCGATCAAAGGGTTGACAATGTCAACAACTGCGGAGAGCTCGGGCTTGATGGTGGCAAGGACATCTATGGCATGTTTGTTAGTTGACTGAATCACAACATTTGGTGTGATGGAGTATGTCATACCAGAGGTAACACCATCGACAATGGACGTCAGCAGAGACTCAATGTCGCCGACAATGGTGTGAACATCGCCGACAATGGAGAGGACCTGGCTGAGCTCGGCAGCAACCAGAGGGAAGACAATGCCCTCGACGAGAGGAACAATGGTGGAGACGACCTGCTCGACCTCAACGGCAACGTGGGACAAAGCACCGGTGACGAGGGGAACGACATCATCGGCGACGGCACCCTTGATGGTGGTGTCGATGGTGGAGACCTCGGCCTCGACAACGGTGACGAGGCCACCGACGACGCTGAGAATGGTGGGGATGGCCGTGGCACCACGGGGCTTGGTGGAGCTAATGATGCCTCCGTCAATGTTGGCGACGTCGGCAATATTGGTGACACCACCGATATCGAGTTTGGCAGGGGCGGCAAAGGCCGAACCGAAGAAGGCGGCAAGGGCGATGTTGGTGAACTGCATTTTGGCGGTTGGCTTGATGTGTGGATTAAGTTTGTGTGGTGGTAGTATAAGTTGGGTGATGAAGCAAGGCTTGAAAAGCACGCGTGGGTTGTATTAAAGAATGACTAAGGGTTGGAAGTAGAGAACGACTGAGGGGACACACGAAGGTGATGGCTTGACTGGATGAGCTGGTGAGGGTAGTGGCGGGAAGGAAAGATGTGGGATGAACTGTCGACAATATTATATACCGCCTGAGCCAAGTCGAAAACCCCCTATGAGACTGCCGATTGCCGCAGTCCAATTTCTGGGCTCCATCGCCGTGCTTGGAATTGTGTCACTGACAAGGCCCGCCACCGCGATGAACATTTTTGACATTGCGGCCTCCTGTGGATGAGTTTCCAGCGCTCGAGAAGCCGAACTTGCTGGACTGCAAGGGCTCGCGAGATGTGACATGGATACCGTCCATTTGGGAAAACCCACATCCAACACGACTCGATTAGGAAAGGAAGCGCATCGTGGAGGCCTGCGGCCCCCCGCACGTAACGCTAGAAGCGCTGATCATAATTCCAGTCCCATGTCAATTGCCCCAAAGCTTATTATCAAACGTGCCATATTCCCAAACGGTACCCGATGGAGAGGCTGTTGCGGCAGTCTTGTCAGCGGCCTCCGCAGGACCTGAGGACCGGTAAATGATCAAAATGGACGTTGACATAGAGTCGTATTGTCGCCTGTTGGTGCTATTTGCTGGGGTCCTACACGCTCTGACGGGTATTGGACTATTGCCGCACAGAGTTTCGAAGCACTTGGGCCCAGCATCATGCCAAAGAAGCTGCCGTTGATGCGCCAAGTCGATATCAGTTGAAATTGCACCTAAGCTAAGAAGCTTGCGAAAACACTCAATTTTCCTCACCATATACCAACACCTACACAATCGATCAACAGAGAATTGACGGGTTCAACCCTCGACCTTTTCCTATCCTTATCTCCCTATGCTTTGTTGCATTGATGCTCTTCATAACCTTCGTCTCAGCTTTTGTAGGTTAGGTGCAATTTTTATTTATATCGAGTCAATCGCGGCCTGTTTCGGAAGGATGATCAGTTGACAGTCTCGGTTGGCATCCGAGAAACCAAGCGTGGTTGGTAATGGTACCTAGTACATACATCTCGATGTACTCTCTCACCGGTAATAGGAATGTAGGTGCACTTCATAGGGGTGTTGTCGGTTTGGTCTACGGTTGCGAAATCAGTGCTGCAGCCTACACGGCAGGATCGAAGTACACCAGTGGATGATTGGATGGGGCAAAAAAACGCAGAGCGTAATTTCGAAAGGAGCATTACCCTGCAAGTAGTTAGATTGATATGAGCATAGTGGCACCTCTTCGTTGCTGCGAAAATTGTTCTGGGTGAGGGGATGTTGAAAAGGACTCTAATAGTTTGACGGGCAGGGAATGCCCTGCACGGTACGCGATAGTGTCGAACATACCAAGACGTATTAGCACACGAGCAACGTGTTTGCAGGCCCCTGCTGATGGATTCTCGAAAGATGGTCTGAGGGAGGAATCCAATATTATTCGCGGGCGTCAGCTACAGAGTAACCCCCAGATCACGTTATTTGCAAGTGATACCACGCAACCGCAATAGTGGGATCCTCATCCATACCATTAATACGATCATTAAACCGTCCCCAGCTGCCACAGTTTTGAGCCCCATCAGTATCAGGGAACCCCTGGTGGTATCTATTGCACCCCTGCTGACCAAACTTATCTGGACGCTGAAGTCAGTGCCAATTCGAGAACTCCGTGATGACCAACACGTTTCGATCACGATTCAAAAGGATAATATTCTCCGTCGACTCGATCACTAACTCGAGTTCTTCACGACAGAAATGGAGGTTCGATCAGCAAGCGAAAGAGCCAAGGATTACTACGACGCGGGCTCAATACGACAAATGCACGAGCGAGACCCACAAAGGTAATCAATCGTAGCAGGGACTCAAAGAAAGAACCTTCCGCCACTCCTGCGTGTCCACCTCTGTAGGGCACCAAGTGCTTCAACATTGATATCACTGCATAACTGACTCGTAGCACAAGATGAAAGGCCATATTACTCCGCTGAGTCTGTTACCACTGGCCTCAAAGGTCAACAACAAGGAGCCTATTACACGACCACATCCATAGGTCGCGATCGTAGGTAATACAGTGGCGAAACAACTTCACCAGATGATGTGAGTTGAACAGCGCGAGCGATGTCTGCTAGTTCGAGCCCATCTCGTGTCCAGGGCTCGCTTCGGTACAACTGACAACCCAGAAGTCAGAAGACAGCATTATCAGAATGATTCGACGCAGAACAACAAAGAGTCTCACTCAACTACCTCGCGGCATTATGCATGATCGACTAAGTCAGTTAAGGAATGCGTAACGCGATTTTTCAGTCATGTTAGTAAGACCCAGCACAGCCCGGAACTCCGAAGACCACAAGACCACACGGCGCCGGTGGCTTCCGACTTCATTCGCAAACCCCGCCAGCGCCCGGAGCCCCGGTGGTTTTGTGATACCCCAAGCAGAGGACGTCGCACGTGAAATGAGAATAGCTGATGCAGCGATGCATGGTTCTGACACAACACTGCGGAGACAAGGGCGACATCGTCACGCTATGGATTATCCCGCCGGGTAAAAGTAGAGCCACTTAGTAAACGATCCTCAACCATGATGACCAAGCAGTTGAGTTATTCGATCGGTAGCAAGTGTTCTTCATAAGCCAAACGAAAGAATCAGCTTGGCCTCGGCAGTATAACAAGCACGGAACGTGAGATGAAAGGGGTATAAAAGGTGCCGAGGATGAACTTACCAAAGGAAAAGCCTCAAGGTCATCTCCAACCGCATTAGATCACGAGCCCTACATTCAATACAAGCCAATTTGTTCAAGAAGCGAGTCCCAAGCCGTCATCATGTCCAACCAGCCCGTTGCACTCATAACCGGCGCCAACGGCTCCCTCGGCGCCGCCATCGCCTCCATCCTCGCAACCATCCACGGCTACCACGTCTTCCTAGCCGCCCGCACCCTCTCCACGGCCACCGAATTAGCCCAGTCTCTCACCGCGCGCGGCCTCTCAGCCTCCTCGGTGCAACTGGACCTCACGTCCGATGCCTCAATCCACACCGCCGTGGCAACCATCAAAGCCACCCACCCCAAGCTCGACGTGCTCATCAACAACGCCGCCGTCCTCCTCGAGTTACAAGGGACTGACCTGTCCACTCGGGACCTGCTAAACGCCACATTTCAGCCGAATGTCTTCGGCACCGCCGTCCTCACGGAAGCCTGTCTCCCTCTTCTCCGCCTCGCCAAAAATCCCCGGATCGTCTTTGTCTCCTCGCGCAACGGGTCGATCACGCAGACTTTGGATCGGAACTGGGCGTATCACAGTTTTGAAGTCCCAGCCTACAAGGCGAGCAAGGCGGCGTTGAACATGATTGCCATGAGGTATATGACCAAGTTGGAGGATGTGGGGGGCATGGTGAATATGGTTTGCCCGGGGCTAGTCAAGTCAAAGATGGTGGAGTTTCATCCCGACGGGAGGGAGCCGGAGGAGGCGGCGGATAAGGTGGTGGAGTTGGCTATCTTGCGGGAGGGGGGCGTGACGGGGACTTTCACGGATGCGGATGGGGTGGTGCCTTGGTGATGGTGTCTATGGAGAGGGTTTATTGCTTAGTGTAGTTGTGGATAGTGTTATTTCATGTTTCACAAACAGGTAGTTGATAAATACGGCTTCTAAGTATAGATTTACGGTTATTGTTATTAGAAAAAAATGTGGGCTCTAAGAGATCGCCATGGGCTTAAGGGGCATATTAGTAGGGAAATCTAGCTTCGGATCGGCCACGCCCGTCTTAAATACGTGAAAGATCGTTTGCCGACATTAAGCAATTTAAATGCTCGTTACGTACTACTATGGGCTTATAACCGATACTCTATCGCTGTCAAGTTCGATTAATATTTGCCGGACACTTATAATTAACCCCCCCCACTGCAATTCATCTGCGGTTCTCTGCTTTCTGGTTTCACATGTCTCATTTCCTATTTCAGCTGTCTTCCTGCTGGCTTCTCTGACAATATCTCGCCGAGTTTAGATCAATAACATGTCGTCCAAACATAACTGCAAAATTGATCACTCTGAGTACCTGTCATGTGTTGGTCCTGGTTGCCAAGGGCTGGATGAAGGTCAAGCAACTCGGCCACAGCCCCAATATTGTAATCATTGTGGTGCAAGTTTGGGCCGAAAGGAGGCCCAGTTGTAGGCCTGGTTATGATCGTTCGCCTCAGCCTGATGGTAAACCTAGACGTGGGTAAAAACCTAAGCGCCTTTATCCCGCGGCTGAATTGAAAAGCTCATAATGTCTCAGAAAGCCGCTCTAATGTTATCAAGTTGCATGTACGCCTCTTGTACCCAACTTCTGGCCTTGGCCAAATCATGAAGAGACGCGGGTTCCGAAACGTGTTTAGAGCTCAACTGTTGCTTGGTTTGCATCGTGTTGATGCTTGAGGAAACGGTGTGCAACCGGCGCACTCGCATAGTCATATCGTCTGGCCGCTTGTGAGCAACACTACCAGCTGTAAGAAAATGGTTTATTCGACCATGGCGTCTCTGCGGACAACAAATTTTTCCTGAGGATTAGGAACGCCGTAACGGCAACCCAGAGAGTGACAAGCGTTCCCGAGGTTGCAGACGTTCTCTGCCCGGTTTAGCTGTGACCGGCTACATATATCGATCCGCAGTGAGGGCATGTTTGTCTTTGAGGTATAGACATATCGAGTCGTTGAATGTATTGTGTTCTTTGGTTGATGGCTAGTTGGTGGCTAGTTAGTGTACATGAAGTGATATCTCCGGAAAGAGTCGCCAGCTGGAGACTGCCACTACAACAGAAGAAGTAGTATTTGTTGTGAATCTTCAAAATTGGTCGCCCAGCGCCAAGTGAATTGATGGAGCAAGAGTTCAAAGTTAGCGGTAATATGCCTTGAAGTTGACAACTCTAATACAAAATTATGCTCAAATCACCGAAAGTGTCCCTTGAAGACGTAGATCGGTTGCTTTGACACCTGAGTCCGTATAATGAGACAGCGAATCAACCTAATTTGCCGGATAAGGATGTTGAAACTCACAACTTTTGCTCTATGTAGACTATGTTCAGAATGATCGGGAAAATCCCTCCACGGCATTTTCTTGATTTTCGTCCTCTTGTTGCAGTGAGGCAGTCAGATACTCATAGTAGATTACTTGGGAGGCCTTTATTTATAATGATGTGTAATTAGCATGCTACAGAGATCAATTCACCCAATATAGCGTACATGAAACTCTGAGAACCCCAAGGATATTTCCCCAGGAACGAAGGACATGGACCACCACGCGGGACAAGCACCTGAAACTATCTCATTGAAGTCACAATAAATATCTTCTTTTCTTATTATTGTACATGTGAAAACGACTTGTCAATAAAACCAGTACAGCATCGCCTGTCTTCACTTGGCAATCCATTTCCACTACTTATATGTAACGTTAAACAACGTAAGCTAAGGGCGTGACCTTGAATCTCGCTTGGCATGACGTTCTTTATTAAAATGAGGTTAAATACCAATCCATAAGGGATTTGAGACCAGAGAACGGACCGCATCTGTATAGTAATAACACAGATAAAATAGTCAAAGAATCGGAACATGTATGATTTTGACAATCAACCCTCGGTAACCATGGCAGCAACCGTCTCTTCGACCGGAACGGGCTTCTTCCCCCTCGTTGCCAACAACTTGACCAAAGTGTGATCGTCAATCAAACACTCGCCGTCCTCCAAAGCATCATACGTACTGGACCACCATTCCACCGCTCCCGGATCCATCTTCTTCTCATTAATATAGTAAGTTTCATAGTCCTTCCGTCCTACAACCTCAACACTGACCTCCCTCCCCCTCCCCTTCGCAACCATACTAGCAATCTCCGCCATCGTCTTCGCCATCTCCGGCGGTGTTGAAAGATAAACCGTTTGTCCCTCCCACTCCTCACCAGGCGCAACCAACACCAAGGCATTCCCCACCCCTAAATCCTCAATACCAGTCCAGCACACCTTCCCATCCCCCGCCAGCCTCACCGACCCCCTCTCATCCTCCTTAGGATCGTAATACCCCATATATAGCGGCCAAGACTCATTATATAATCCCTCCCTTAAAACGGTAACCTTCACATCGTCCTCCCCCAACCCCTTCAAATACCTCTCCGTTCTAACATGGGCCCGCATCACCCCCGCCTTACTAGGATTCCCGAACGCAAGCGAAGAATAGTAAATATGCTTCACGCCTACTTTCCGCGCGGCGTCGATCGCGACCTTGTGGTGTTTCTCCCGACCTTCACCCTCAGGCGCATCGTGGAAATCGAGGGCGATGCGCGGGGTGGAGACTAGGAAGAGCTTGGTGCTGCCGCGCAAGGCGGATTCGAGGGACGAGGGGTCGTCGAAGTCGCCGTGGCGCACTTCGACGCCTTTGGCGGCTAGGGATCCCCAGGTATCGGAGTTGGGATTGGAGGATGTGATGGCGATTATAGATTGGGGCGGAAGGAGGTTATGGGAAAGGAGGGCAGAGAGGGTGGCGCCGCCAAGGTTGCCGGATGCGCCGATAATAGAGAGCATTCTGTATAAAGTGAGGTGTGAGATTTTTCACTTGTATAGATGAGACGAGATGAAAAGGGGACTGATTAAGAAGGGATTTGTTGTACGTTTTTAAGTAGTTACTGGGATTATGACCTCATAACTATGCTTAATAATGTTGTGGGGTTACATAGTCAGATCTTAACGTCGAAAAACTGGTCGTCGACGATGTCGTGCTATTTGTGTTCATCGGAATTGTGATCAGCTCTAAGTTTACGCAGCCAAGCTCTATGGTCTCCATTTTGCACGCTTGGTTTCAAATAAGGACCGTTGGTAATTCGCAAATATGCGAGCTTAGTTATGGATCGGTATTGCGAAGTACTCGAGTATCATGAGAGGGGACCCCATCCCCAGATTTCAACATCGAGACATCAACAAATCTGTGTTACACTTATAGAACTTTCTCATCATTCACTTATCAAATAACCTATAATTTCCCATCATGTGCAGACTTCCTGAAAGTGAAAATGTCTATAACACTCAAGCCTTCTGTGGATCATGTCCCCAATTCTTCAATGACCGGGCGCTCCTACTTACTCCCTGGTTCTCGATTCGCCTTACCCTCCTGCAATAAATGTCTCTTACAAAACGCCAACAACCGTATCCTATACGCTATATCGACCTCATGATACTTAGCCGAATCCTTGTCCGGGGTTTCTTTAGGTTGCCGAAGATTTTGCGGCCGCTGGTGGGCGTACGATTGACTGTAAGCAAATGTTACCAAGAAACGAAGACTTGGAGACATATCATCCATGTCCAATCGTCTCGCCCGATGCATCATCTTTGACTGCCCCTGCAGATTCCAGGGACTGCCTCTTGAGCCATTTCTTGAGCTCTGAGGCCGATATGTCCCACCTCAATCCCTTGCCATGCAGCGAACAAAATGAGACAATGATTTAAATTAAGGCACGGTTTATGTTGCAGAAGTCAGCCATATATCTTCCAGGTTAAAACTCAAGTCCGGGCCCAAATAACCTCAATAGCACATATATAGCACGTGTATATCGCCACTAGTGGCTTGCCTTTCATCCGCATCCCACGTAAGGGCCGTTCTACATTTGAGTTCAAGATCCACTCTCGATAGGCCCAACTTCACCCGACGAGCTCGAGCAGTCATAGACCCCTCCGTGATCGCTCGCCCCTCAGTCCCATTTAAGACGAGTATAATGCTCATGCAAAGTCTTCTCTAACACTCCCCCATCACGATGTAAATGAGCCAAGGAGAACGAGTGATCGATCCACCGTTTGGCCAAATTATCCTCCTGGCTCTTGTATAGGTCGCATGCGTGGTTGAAGGCGGTCGTGGCAAGCCATTCCAGTTCTATGGCCGGGAATGGCTTCTTCGTCTGTGTTTTACTCAGCAATCATTGTCAGAAAGTCAGAGAGATTCGAGGGACCAAGGACTCACGTTCGCCGCCCGGCTCACGTGTTGGCACGTCTCTTCGATGACCCGGAGAGGAATTTCCACTTCCTGTGACAGTGTGGCTTGGAGGAGGCAACGCATGTACTTTGCGAGCTTGTTGATATCGAACTTCTCGAGGCGCCAGATGAGATTAATGATCGTTTGGAGAGTAGAGTACAGAACTTGGAGGAGAATTTGTTAGCACCTTAGTCATTGAAAATAAGTCCTGAGGTCGCGGCATACCTTGAACAGGAGGACCTTTAGCTCTAAGCGTACAGTCCGCCATAGCCTGCAACGTGACCAGATCGCCACATTCTTTTGCCTTCCGTGCAATTGTGGCCATATCATCCCAATTCTTCAGACTCACTGCAGCTTCAAAATCAAAGACCAGAAGTGCCGACATCTTGCACCGGAGATCGTGGAGAGACTCCTCGTCCAGGCTACCGAGCCGTGTTTCCAGCTCCTCGTCAAAGGCCTTGATGTGACTCCGTGCCGACAAATAATGTTGTAGTTGTGCTTCAACATTGTCTTCTGAGCGAGCTAGCGCAATGAGCGCAGTCGCGATCATGAAGTTGCAAAATATCCCTCGCAGAGATAGGTCTCCAGCTTCCTGAGCGGAAAGGTCCTTCGGGTAATGGGAAATTATTGAGATGCAGGCACGGAATATGCTGATAACTTGGCGAAGCTCCCAGCAATCGGTATGCTTCAAGCCCAAATTGTAGGCATTTCTGCAGAACCAGTTGAGTTCATCAACGGAGAATAGCTTGGCACCTCTTTCATCCCGCAGATCCCGTTGGAGCAAGCTGACAACTGGTGACAATATTAGCATGAAGAATATTGAGATCACTCAGGCTCTTGAGACCCACCCCCATCGAAAATTTGACACAAGTCATTGACTTGCGAATTGTGGTCCACTTCCCCCTTCAGCTGGGGATCATACAGGACCGAGACCTGTAGTCGAATAAGGACGCGGAGAAGTGCGGGAAGATGAATAGAACCAGTCGGACTAAACTCGTGCTTGTTTGCCAGATGCGTCAAGGCTTCGAGAGCGCATAGCTTGTCGCCGCATCGTTGTGCATCAACACAGCATGCATACAGGAACTTCGGGTCCTTTGCCGAATATGAGCTGATGGATTCGATGCATCTAGATGCCATATCCCGATCTCCACTTCGAATTGCTAGCTTATATGCCAGATACATGGTCGCAGGTTGATTTTTCGTCGTTTCGCTCATCGAGTCGAGTATTTCCTTGGCACCGTCTATGTTGTTTCTTTGTAGATGGCAGAGGAGCAGTTTCCTGCAAGTGTTAGACCACTGGGCAGTACTTCAGGACTGACCCACGATACCTCGTAATCTTCGCGATGTTATGTGGTCCGCACTGCTCGAGGGTAGGATGCACGGCCAGTTGACACCAAGTCTCCGCCATATCGAGCTGTCCTTGTGCGTAGTTGGAGTCGACTCTTTTCCAGATCAACTGTTTGCCGTTAGACTTGACTTAGTGGCTTTGAAACATATATGACGTACAGAGATGATCGCAAGCGCTACAGAAGCTGCTAGTGGTTTCTCTGTGTTGGCCCCTATACTGTCCAGTGCCTCTTTGAGGCCCATCGCTGTGTCTACAGTGTCTCTACGATTTGTAGCCAAGTACGCCTGAAGAACAGCTACCCGCTCGATCCAATCCTGTCTTTGAGATGGCAGAACCTGGATATTCAGAAACTCATTAAGAACCTGGAAAGCTTGGGTTGGATTTTTGTCGTCCAGGTTGCGGATATGAGAGACCACAAGTTTGAAAGTCGAGTCGGAGATATCCACGCTTCTGATCATCCTTCGAAGAACATCAGCATAGCTGCCGCCGTCGAAGACTTCCTTGGGTGCTTTGATCAGGATTTCCAGTCGTAGAAGCAAGACAACGAGCTTGTCTCCTATTTCCGATTCGATATAACCCACATGATTTTCAGCCCTTTGGAAGCCTTCCGATGTGCCCAAACCGATAAGTGCCTGGACTAGCATTTGCGAAATTGCGAGCCTCAGCTTGATTGCTTCTCGGGACAAGTGTTCAAGTTCCTGACTGTTAAGAAAGTCGTAGGCTCTGTCCAGCCACTTGACGGCTAGAGGAAAGTCACGTTTCAACACCAAATCCTTGCCGATCTCAAACAGTGTGTCGGCAAATTTCTCTGCAGATGTGGGATCGAGCTTTTCCTTCAGAGACTCAGATTTGCTGTGCATGTGCTCTGCGACATCGAGGCGGTCCTCTTTCCATGACTTCAGACAAGTCAGAGGCTCTGTGAGAAAAGGTTTGAAGCCCAGTGACTTACCAGTGCGATGCGAAGAATGCAATACTCTGCTTCCAGCCTGTTGAAGACAATTGACTGGTCTTGTTGCAGCTTCCCATGCATATTCTGCAATAATCCGTTGTAATCTGCGGCTCTTTGCAGGGCCACCAGCGCGAACTCGAGCTCCCCCCATTCTGCGCCATCATCAGTTTTCGATGTATGCATCACGGCAACGGACATCTGCAACTTGCCTATACACGATCTGCCCGTCTTAATTGCAAGCTTCTCCAGGCGAATGAGATGACTTGGCGTGTTATGATCGCCCCATTGAGCTAGAGCGAGCACGAGAAACGCAAAGACGCGAGACATGATCAAAACCTTGCGCAGGCGACTACTTTGATCGTCGTGATTTCGACGTATGAGCTGCGTGCACAGGTTCCATAGAGACGTTCCGGCACTGTCAAGCGGCGCATTTCGATGGAGCCCTGGACTCCGTAGGGTGCAAGACTTGATGGCTCGGATCTGGCTATCAAGGCCACTAGTTAGGCGGTTGATATCACTCTGGACTGTAAGATCCGGTAGTTTGTTTTGTAAGTCATAAGCGAAAGCTGGGTCATGTTAGCAGAGTGTATGCAGTGGCAGTCTGGTCCTTGCAGCTACAAACCAAGGAAGGAATCAATTCGCTTATCCTTGTCTCTGGCAGGGGCAGAGAAGTTCGCTGGAGGCGGCATGCCGTATTCCGTACCGGGGTAGGCATATGCAGATGGCGAGGGGCCCACCGCTGCACTGCAGTGACGCGTGAATATTCAGGCGGTCAAAAGTGTAGAGGATAGCGACAGAAGGTGACAGTTCGACCAAGGTAGCGCGGAAATCCAGGGACCGACCTGCACGCGGTGACGGAGAGAAGCGAGGAAAGTGACCAGAACGGTGACTTGAGGCTATTTCTGGGGACGGGTATCATTACAGACCAAAAGACTTGGGCTGGGCTACATGCATGGCATCTAGGAGATGCGCACTTAAAACGCTTGCTTGCTTGAATGAAGTCGTAGGTAACAAATTCTAATTCCGATTACTGGGCTTTGAGGGCAAAATTCTAAATCAACTTTGAGTTGGTCTGGTCGCTCCGGAGTTCCAGGCAGCTCCCGGTTTTCTAACAAGGACGAAGCAGGCGCGGAGGACACACCTTCTGCCTGAGACGTGACTTCCCAATACCCACCTCCGGCACTCCGGCGCCTCCTCCTCCGACAGTGTCATGCCGCTCATCAATACTTCAGTCAATAGCTTCCAGGACGAATTACTAGTTCATGTATCGCACGCTAGTTTTCCATGTGTTTAGAAGGTGTAAAAGCCACCCCATATGTAGATACTTAATCAGGCAGTGGGGGCCCAAGACTGTTTTCGCCAAAACAAAATGCAACCATGCCACTGTTTCCCCCGACTCATGTGACAATGCCAGCGCCTTGAAATGCCTGCCAGATCCATAAAAATGCTTTAGTGTTGAGGGTCGTGAGGGAGGAAGTTTCCTACGATCAAACTGGGTCTAGAAGGGTTGTTAGTCACTGCATGGCAAGGGTCTGGACATCATCCTACTCACATCTTGTGGTCGTCTCTCCGAATCATAAACGAAAAGCAGCAATTGACAATTGGGTCATTAGATAGGTCGTCCGGATTCTTCAATGCGCAAGCCGTCAAAAGGGTATCGTGTGCAGGATCGAACGCAATCGTTCCAAACTCTTCCCAGAATCGTACAAGCGACTCCTCGGTCAGGATTTGATGCAATGAAACCTGGCCCTGGAAGCTGACTGTTAGCTAGGAAGATGCAAAATCCGCGCTGCACTTGAACGTACGTCTCGTAGGCGTTCAACGGGAACGTGGATTAGCTCTGCCATCTCTTTGTTGCCCCTGAAGATCTCCCCTGTTCGCCTCCAACAGCAAGCCGGTACTGCCATGGATGCGAACACTCGATCGTACTCCAACAGGGTCTTTTCAAACCACATCTCGACGTATATGAGCTGCAAGTCGGAGAGATGTTGTATCTTTTCGCGAAATTTGGGTCGGAATCGGTCTAGCTGCCGCAAAACCTTTTGCTTCGAGGCTGGCGAGATATGGCTATCCATGTATGTTCCGAGTCGAGCGTAACCCTTGATATAGTTGAAAGGCTTCAGGAGACCAGCATCGTACTTGGCCTTCAAAACGCGGTCCATGCGCTTCTCGGGAGTGTCGTCGCCTGTGGGATCCGCCGCTTGCAGATAAAACTCACGCGTCTTGTCCGTAGGGATGGTGTTAGTCGGCCGCGAGATGGATCGGCCCTGGTCCGCGTTAGGCGGAGGCATTGAGCCTCCTTGCAGTGCTCCAGGGGGCAGCAGATTGGTTCCGCCCAAGAAGCCTGCCATTTCGGAGTGGTTGTTTCTGTAGTGCTGATTTTGATCCTCCGCCAAATTCCCGCCGTCGTCCAGAAGACTGGTGTTCAGAAAATCGTTGAGAAGGTTAAACTCATGAGTGACCTCCGGGGGTAGCATGTACTGAGGATTGTAGCTGTGCATATCGTGAAATTGATTTTGGGCTGTCATCCAGGCATCAGAGAATCCCGCGACTACACACGATCACCTCAGCTTGCTGCGGCTTGGACGGTCGTAAGGGTTTTACAAGACCTACATTGGTTCATATTGCTGCTAGAGGCATTGGCCTGCATCCCAGAGACTGGACCTGGTGACACAAGCTGTAGGGGGTTTGCCTGACCTAAGGCCCCGGCAATAAAGCCTTGTTTGGTGGCCTGGGAAGCTCCAGTACCCTCGAACGACGGTGGCCCCATGGAGGCCGCGGGATTCTGGTCTACCGTGTTCTGCGCTAGCTCCGACTGGGTGTCTGATTCGTCGTGGCCAGCTGCAGCTTGGGGGCCTTTGGCTTTCTTGGAATCGGTATCTCGGGGCTCATCGTGACATAGATGGCCTATGTTGCGTTTGATGCATCTCGTACACGGTCTTTCCTAGGTACACCGTGAGTCGCTCGTTCATGCATGCTGAGGGCAATATTTTCAGCCATGGACGCAGAAACAAAAGAGATCTTACATACGAGATCGCAAGTCATGTGCTATGGGACCCGTGGGCATGTGTATTAGCCGTATGTCACACTGAACCAAGTTTTCACACACAAGGAGGGCAGGGGAGAGCGCAAAAGCCATGTGCGCGCTGCCATGGGGAGAGTCAAGCCTTCCTGCAGCAGGGGCTCAATGGCAGACAGGGTCGATATTTTACGCATGCGCGGATACGCAGACGTGGACCCAATGGATAGGGGGAACGAGACATTGTTGGACAAGCCCAAGGACTCACAGATCGACGGCAGTAGACACAGGCTGTAGGAACGCGACCCAAAATTAGCCCATGGAAGCGTGGATACGACCTTGCGATGAATCAAGGGGATTAGGAGAATTTAGCAGCAGAGCACAGCATACCGTGATTCACCTTGCGCCGCTTCCTGGGGCTCTTATTGGCATCTCTGTCTGGAGTAGCAGCAGCGGCGGCGGCGCCGCCAGCGGTAGCAGGGGACCTGGTGGTTTCCTTCAATTTGACCTCGTCATCTGCTGTTGCTGCTGGTGCTGCTGCTGGTGCTGCTGCTGGTGCTGCTGCTGCATTGCCGTTCGCGTGGTCGCTGTCGGGTCTCGCGTGCTTGGCGGGATGGCCATTGCTGCTGCCACTGTTCTCCATGTCTGCTTGCTGCTACAAATTCTTCGGGTCTGCTGAATGGCACCGACTCCCATTGGGCCTCTACGTTACGCAATGGACCTGTGGTTCGTGGATCATCGAGGGAAGGCGTGCGGCTTTTTGCAGGAGCGAGGTCTGATTTGGTCACAGGCGTTCCGAGGGCTGGCTGCTTGGGGTGATCTCGACGCGCGCGCAGTTGGCGGTGGGAAACAGGCTTATTGACGAGGAGCGGGAGATCTACAGATGCAGGAGAACGGCGACCACATCCCCTGTTATGGTCTGCAATGAAATAATTATTATTGACGAAACGCCAGCCATGGGCGCAAAGGCAGTCTTCACTTGAAGGGTTGGTGAATGGCCGACCCTGACCCGGCTCAAATGCAGTCTGCAGCTCAAAGCAGAATCTCGGGGTAACGCCCGATCGAGGCCCCGACTGGATGGAAGTTGGCTTGAGAGCCGAGGGGCAAGCTCGCTGGATCGACAGGGGTCTTAGTCTTCTGATGGCGGGGTCATCATGCACTCGCACCTTCACTTTTTGGCGAGAGGCTTCGATGCCGTAATCAGCATGGCTGAAGATTGGCACTTGTGACGGGCACTTGACAGACTTGCGTCAATTCCTCTTTGAGAAAGGTGGATGTCCATCTCCGGCAGCCCTTTTGGAGTAGCACATACATATGATGAGATATGACCAAACTACTGCGAGTAATACCGAAGTTGCTTTCCCACTACGAGACTTCAGCCGTTTATTACACGCATCAAGACTTTGATTGAGGCTGACGAACACCATTAATGTGATTCTGGATCAAAGTAACCAAGACAAACGCATGGAACTTCAGAGCTCCATGCCTCCCCGCGTGGGATTTCCCCCGAAAGCGATTGAATCCTCAATTGCTCGACTGGAGCAATTTGTGGCGTCCTGGTTTTGAATGGCATCCATTTCATCGATGATACTCGGTACTCCAAGCTCATTGGCATAGATCATGAACATTTCTCTGTTCTGGTTGTCTCACCCAAGACGACAGGCTTCGTGTTTGGGTTCATCAGTGGACTCGAGTATCCTGCCGACTTTTGTGCCGAATTCTGGGTAATGACGCCATACCCAAAGCACTTGAGCGAGTTGGCGAGCTCCTGTTGCTTGAATCGCATCAACAATTCCGACACAATTCCGACAACCAACAACCCAGGAAGCTGCCAAGCCGTCTGAATCGACGCCGATACAATGAATCCCCATCCACAAAAACAGATAACGATACTGACTTAACCACAGTCGGCTTCGCTTCCGTGTTATGTTTCTCTATTGCCAGAACGTTCGTCGGAGCGACTCAATTCACAGTACAGACAGATCAGAGGATGGTGATGCAAACGTACACGTGGTATTAGTCTGATGTGCCTCTGAAATTCCCAAACAATACGGACGAGCACTCTATTTATGGTGGTCTCTTGATGAGACATGCCAGGCCCAAACATACAGCCTTCCAACGACGAGAAACCAAACAGTCACAAGTCCCCTGTCCATTTTCGTCACTGAGCGATATTTCGCGCAGGTTATGGCCGTCTCCCTCAATCTCTCGGTGGGGTTCTCGGCGTACCATGAAACGGGGAAAAAGATAGCAAGCCAACCAACAAGTCAAGGACGCGTGCTGCTTCCTTTGGTGGATCCTGAGCTTTTGCTATCCTTGCTCAGATCCATCATTCCTGGTTACAGCATCGGTGCTAGGGTGACGACGATGTCGTGCCATGACGGTAGGCAATCGATGCGAAAGTTGATTATTAGAGTCGTCCCCGCTTGCAACTCTGATAATAAATGTCGACAGTAGGTATCCGAGCTTTTTTTTATTTTTTTTTATTTTTTCAAGCTTGAGAGGTTCTCATAAATGGTGTCAATCCTTGGTTTCGTGATCAGTGAATTCATAACTCTCCATCTTTAAAAAACGACCCGGCGATAAAGCCTACCTAGCATCGTTACTATACAGTGCCCGTCCTGTTTAGATTGCGAACGAGTTCAGCTCGAGTCGAGTCGAGTGCAGACAGACTTGCGACACAATGCGACCGAGGGGCCTGATCTTCGGTGCTGTAATACCACTCGTCGTTTGCGCCGCCGACTCGCAACAGGTCCAAGTACCGATCGTGATCAACGAGGAGGTTCCGCCTATAGCTTCCCATCCACTCTGGGTTACTGCCAATAACACCATGGGTACGTCTTTTCCCACTAAAATTGTCCTTAAAAAAATGCCATTGACTCTCTGTGGTACAGTTGCGGCTACAACACCCACGAAGCCTAGCGCGGTCAATGCAACCATCACACCAACACCACCTGCGATTGCAATGGCAGCAGCCGACTTGCCTTCGCCCGCACTGGATAAGTCGCTATTCAGTCTCATTGTGTTTGGCGTAGCAGGCCTGTGTCTGCTGTGATCTCCAATAGATCACAGGAATAAACGAGAAGAATGAAGCAATGAGATACCCAGCTGCATGAAGTTTGGATTTTCCCTTTTGGTGGTCCTCGGAAGGAGTTTCGGTTACGATTAGGATCGGATTGGGTCGGTTGGTTGATGTCGTGTCCGGTTTAGACAGTCTTGATATGGTCGGCCGGCGATCGGGGATAAATATACCTCACGAACAATAAATTAGGATCCTGGATAGGTTGGTACAAATCGTTGGATGCCGCATTGAGCAGTCATCAACTGCCATTGATTACATGAATTGCCTCATGCGCTTGACATGTGAAATCTCAATCCAAAGCCCACTTACGCCGTGCTATGGCAATGTCAACATGTCAATATTGATGCGTCGTTCCTCTGACATCGCCAGGATCAAGCCATAGGAATTTATCAACGACACTGTTAATATTCTCACGGATGACATCGAAGCAGGCACGTTTATGCTACGGAATCCATCGAGAAGCGCTATTGATATCAAACATGATTGGCCTCGAAACGTCTTCAGATATTTACGTCCACCGAAACTATCTTCATAGTCTCCTTCAGTCATATAAAGCGCTGTAATCATCCATGAGTCTCGAGTGGTCCCTCGTCGGTTGCTGCTCCTCTAGCCAAATAATGCAGGAATAACCCCATGTAGCAGTCACTGCACATTATGGCCTGCGGAAGCTGAAGTGAGCCCGCTGTGCAGCTACTCCACAGGCCGACCCTGCACTTTTTCAGGTTCCGTTCGACTGAGCGTTCTGGTTACCGGACTTGTTGGGTCCAGTGAACTGGGGCCTTCCACTGCCGTAAGCGGTGACAACGTCTGTGGTATCTTATTCTCGTCGCTTGTCCAAAATTCTGGCGGTTTCGGTCTGATGGCTCGGATTTCTCCAGCTGCGTTCACGCTTTATGTTGTACTCCATGGGCTATGACCAGTGACCGATTCCCAGTGCATGTGCAAGCTTGGCGAGACGATGGCGCAACCGTTAAAAGCGGATTGTTTCTTGTGGGCGCAGCGCGGTGATAATGTATCGAAGTGTAGTAGATCTACCGGCAACCACGGGTATGGGACTGTCGCTGCTTATCGTTCGTAGGCGCAAAGTTTCAAGCGGCGACAGGGACTTGGTCGGCACGCTGCTCGGTCGCGGGGGGATCTGGCTCGGGCTTGGGCAGATCGTCCTGGATGAAAATGTCAGTCTGAGAATATCCTCGACATCAAACGTTCAACTACCATATCGTATATCACTCTGATCATTAGACTGCAACTGGGACAGACAGCGATGTCCGTCGACTCATCCTGAAGATCTGCCAGAGCGATCTCGAACTTATCGCCGCAGGGACAAGGATAATGGTAGATCTGCAGAGCCTCATCGAAGGTCATATCCTCGATCTCGACCTCGTCGTATACTGCGATCTCGTCTTCGCCGTCAGACATGTTTGCGATGCGTGTGGAGTCTTCGCTGGTGTTGCGATAGAATGAGGACAGTGAAGGAAGATGCCGGTCCAAAGCGTCAGAATGCGCCGGCTTTCTCAAAATTTGAGATGACCCCGCGGAGGCAACTTGCTGCTGTCGGTTCTAATCGGAGTTAAAGAAATTACCCCAGAGATGCACGAGCCACTTTCAGCCCACTTCCCCAAAGCACAAGCCGGCAAGGGAGGATCAGACGCTTGCTGCTAATCACATGCCACAGTTGCTTTGCTTGTTGCCCTGATTCAGGAAGGAAGTAGCGGCGGTCTTGATGCTCGCCGAGGAACGCACGCCGCTCTGATCTAAATGTAGAAGCCCTGGGGGTCCGAAGAACAAAGTGAAATGTCAACACCATGCAATACGATTGTGCAAATCTAGCCCAAGCGAACGCATTGTTTACTCTGTATGGCGACAACCTACACCCATTGCCATCGTTTCTTCACATGAATCGATGATAAATTCTCGTTGACCTCTGAAGACGAGCCACCCTCTTGAATCCCTCCCTTAGCTCAGCTGCCAGCTCTCGTGCTGACCGACTCCTTTGATCGCAACCCCCATCATGGCGGTACTATCTAAACTGGCCCTGCCCGACCGATCGATTAAGGACATTATCGCGCAAGCGACCAACCTCTACGTTTCGAACCGAACTCGCATCTCCCGTGCCGTCTACCTGACGCTCCTCATCGCCCTCGTGAACCGCGTGCGGCATGCAATATCCGAACAGAAGGCTGCCTCCGCGCGCGAGGCCGCCAAACGCCGGTCCGGCACCACTTCGAGCGACATACCCGAAGCCACGCGCAAGAAGAAGGTCGAGCTGAACCGCGAGTTCTTCCGGGCCCTGCTGCGGCTGCTGAGGGTCGTGATACCGGGCTGGCGGAGCAAGGAGACACGGCTGTTGCTTAGTCACAGCTTCTTCCTCGTCATTCGAACATTGATTAGTCTGAAGGTCGCGGAGATGGACGGTGCCATCGTGAAGGCGCTCGTCAAGGGCAACGGGAGGGACTTTCTCATGCGCATTATGTGGTGGATGTTGATCGCTGTACCGGCGACGTTCACAAACTCCATGCTATCGTATCATCAAGCCGAATTGTCGCTGAAGTACCGGACGAGGTTGACCCAGTACATTCATGACAAGTACTTGTCCCAACTCACCTTTTACGGAATCTCTGCTTTGGACGATCGAATAAAGAACCCGGACCAGCTCATTTCTGTTGATGTGGCCAAGTTCTCGAACAGTCTAGCGGAACTGTACAGCAACCTGGCGAAGCCTATCTTGGACATGGTAAGTTCAAATAACCCATGCATTGAATCCTCGCAATGGACTAATAAATGCAGACGATATACACATGGTCGCTATCCAAGAGCGTAGGTGGTGAAGGAGTGGTCTTCATGTCATTACTGGTCCAACTCTCAGCCAACGTAATGCGCACACTTACACCACCATTTGGGAAATACGTTGCGGAAGAAGCCCGCTTAGAGGGCGAGTTTCGTTTCCAACACTCCCGATTAATAGACCATAGCGAAGAGGTCGCACTCTACGCAGGTCACGAGGCCGAGAAAGACACGCTTGACAAAGGCTACTTCACGCTTATTAAGCATGTGAACTACATCTTGCGTCGGCGCTTCTACCACGGGGTTATGGAAGACTTCGTGATTAAGTACTTCTGGGGGGCTTTGGGCTTGCTCCTGTGCAGTGTTCCCGTTTTCTTCAAGATGCCCGGACAACTTGCCGGCGCAGTGGTTAACATGGGCGACCGAACCGAAACGTTTGTCACCAACAGACGCATGTTGCTAAGCGCATCTGATGCATTCGGTCGCATCATGTTCTCGTACCGTGAAATTATGGAGCTCGCTGGCTACACCTCACGTGTCGCGTCGCTCCTCGATGTCATGGATGATATCCAGGCGGGCCACTTCGAGAAAAAGCTCGTTTCCAGCTCAGGTATCGAAGACAATGAAGCTGTGCTGCGAGGTCGCGGCAAGGTGGTCGAAAGTGCTGATATCAAGTTCATCGATGTACCAATCATTAGCCCCAATGGCGATGTGCTTGTGTCGAAACTGTCCTTCTCCCTCAAGCAGGGCGACCACCTCCTCGTCGTTGGCCCCAACGGTTGTGGTAAATCATCCCTCTTCCGCATTCTCGGTGGCTTGTGGCCTGTCTACGGCGGCACAGTATATAAGCCCCCCTTCTCTGACATCTTCTACATCCCGCAACGACCCTACCTCTCCCGCGGCAGTCTGCGCCAACAAATCACCTACCCAGACAGCCTACGTACGGTCCGCGCCCGCGGCGTCACCGACGCCCAACTTCTCGACATGCTCAAAATCCTCAATCTTGAGCACTTAGTGGAACTCTACCCGGAGGGCTGGGACGCCGAAGCCGAATGGCGCGATGTCTTGTCAGGGGGTTTGCAACAGCGCGTCGCCATGGCTCGTTTATTCTACCATAAACCCCGGTACGCGATCCTGGACGAGTGCACGAGCTCCGTCACGCTCGAGACGGAGAAGGTCATGTATGATAATGCTAAGGCGCTGGGGATCACACTCATGACGGTGAGTCATCGACGGAGTTTGTGGAAGTATCATAGTCGGATTCTGCAGTTTGATGGACAGGGAAATTTTGTGTTTACGAAGCTGGATGCGGATAAGAGGTTGAAGCTGGAGGATGAGAAGGAGGATTTGGATGTGCTTTTGAGGCAAGTGCCAGAGATTGAAAGGAGGATTGGGGAGTTGACTGTTGATTGAGGGCATGAATGAATGGAAAGGGAGTGGGGATGGATCAGGGTGAAGGATATTATGTAATGTGCAGGCCGGATGGCTTTGTTATATATGTAGGTGTCTATCGCGATGATTGCGATGATTGTTGGGGGCATAGACGATCCCTACTTCGTTGGCACGTCTTTTCTTTGACTAATGATCAATTCAATACTTGTATAATCAGGTGCTGTCTCTACGGCAGAAAGGGGGGTCAACCAGACCTCCCTTGACTGCGCGTACCTCACTAAAGAGAGACAATAACCTCAAGCAATACCCATCAATCGTTGGTCTTGACTCTTCAACAAAGTCTGCAGGTACTAGTTAGTCCTATTCACGCGAAATACAGGGTCCCATTCTATGGAGCAACGCACCGTCCGTGTCGTTGGCTATGCTGTGACAAAAGGCCCGCATTTGACTTCAGGCAAGAAATTGGCTAAATAAAGTTACGATTGAGTTCTCAGGCTCGTTGTTAGAGAAGTACAGAACAGTATCCTGATGTTAATGAACAACTTACGTAGTATATGGTCACTAATGTGCCCGTCATTAGCCAAGCCCCAAAGTCTGTAGACATCGACATGGGAGGAGGGGAAATGCCGCTTACCATCCAGCGTTCTCGATATCAAACCTGCGATTGGGACAAGATTGGTAGTTTTCTGGGCGAGCTTCCTGTTCAACGCCTCATCCCTATTTCACTGGGCTGCTTCTTGTAGTTTTCTCTCTTTTTGTCTCGCGGCGCTGGTTTCAGTCTCTACTCTTAATCTCATCTCCGCTTCTAATCCTCGTCTCATTTAAGCCTCTTCTAGCCGTCTCACCTCGGCGATCTGAGCTTGTCGGCTTTCCTCATACATCATTCGAGGAGTCTCGTCGCTGGAAACAGTGTTCATGACCTGGTACAACACAGCGAGCTGGTTTTCGACCAACTTGATCAGGAGCTCCCGGTAGATCTGCTCCGCTGCTACGATGTATCGCATTCTCTCCGAGCCTCTATTGACGACGTCGTTCATTGAGCCAAAGAGTGGTAGACTGGGATCCGGGTGCCCAGCAAGATGCTCGAATCGCCAGGCGAATTCCGTTCTATGCCCGAACTGGAGAGAACTGGGCATCTATGTTCCGGGTTGGGTGAATTGACTTGTATCGAACTCGCCAATATCTTCCGGCGGATTACCGTACTGCTCGCATGCCAGGAAGTCTGTAATGGAAGCAAATTTGGGCATGGCAGCTATCACAGGTGATGAGGGGCTCATACTCCCCGGCAGGATGAATTGCCCTGATCCGCAGCCATGAGCACACCAACCAAATTATCTGTTCTGTTCAGTGGCTCAAGTTTCCGTCGGTCGTATCTTCTGGGTTACACTTCGTCGTATTCTCAGAATGGGAAGTTTTTAAAGAACAAACCTTTGAAATAATTCAGTGATGATGAAGCTCTGAATCATTGCACTCTGTATTTGCCCACCATCCCCCGAACATCCAATACTTGCACTTCTGTTCTGCATGCCAGTCTTGATGGAACGGGTCATACAGTCATTTATGTTTGCGAGTCATGTCTGCATGATGCCGCGACCGTATTGGGCAGGAATTGAAACAGCTCTTTTGATTCAGTGCAAACGGCACATTCAGACAATGCACTGAACGTACCTCTATACTCATGCGGCCCATAAAAGCTGTTATTTATGGTTGCCGCGTAAGCGTATTGTTTGTAATATGGGTATCGGGGTAGTTGCCCGGGAGACAACACTGTCAAGCTTCAGCTTGCAGTAATCTATAAGCATGTGGAAAACTTACATTTTATAAATTCCAACTGGATATGAATGCTGCTTAATGGCGCTGTCAAGGGGACTGGACTCTGAGACACGATCAGGGGTCGAAAGATGTCAGCTATTACTCGAGGATTCTTCGTTGGTCTAGAGCATGCTGCTTCGTGGCTCAACTACTCTCTACTCATGTCTAGAAGTAACAGGCTAATATCCAAGAGTGCTCAAAAGCCTATGGGTCTGGTTCTAGCTAGTTGCCTTCTCGCTCCAAATCTCTGCAGGACGGAAAACGGCCCTCAGCTCAGCCTTCCTCCACAACATCTTCATGCGGCACTCCGTAGGCCAATCATACCCATTACTCAAATCATGGGCCAACGTCCAGTTATACCGGTACACCAGCTTCGAAATAGTAACCCGCATCTCCATGTAGGCCAGATTAATTCCCAGACAAGAACGCGGACCCAGGGAAAACGGCCATGTGAACGGCTTGTCCTTCGACCGTTCGCCGAGCCACCTCTCCGGCTCAAACAACTCGGGATTGTCGACAATGCGGCCATCGTGTTGAATAAACCAGTTGTGTGAGGTAACGCCCACGCCCTTGGGGATGTAGTGTCCGTCGACCCATTCGCCTGGCGATTTTCTGGACGGTCCTGCGGCTGTGGGAGGGAAAATACGCAGCAGTTCCTCGATGACGGCGTTCAGGTAGGGTAGCTGGGCGGTGGAATCGCCGGTAATATCTTGGTAGGATTTGAAACTGGTCCGGATCTCGCGCTGCAGCTTTTCCATGGTGCTGGGATTGGTCGAAAGGTACCAGATCGCTGCGACAAGGCCCACCGCGGTTGTTTCCGCTCCGGCTGTGATTAGCACGTTTGCTTCGGACGCCATCTCGGCCTCGGATAATTCTCCACTCTGGATGATGTTTGCGAAGAAATCTGGGGTGTGTGTATCACCCATCTCGATTCGTTTCTTCACCCTTTCGAGTGTCAACTCTGCATGTTGTTTGTTGCTCTCGATGATTGCTTTCAAGGAAGGCGAAAAGAGCGCCATGAAAACCAGCCAGAGACCCAGGATGGGGAGTCGTTTCCGCAGGGTGAACAGACTGGCCGCATAGATAGACGAGTAAAGAATGGAAATCCAGAAGTGCGAGCGGCCTTCTTTGACCGCCCCGAACGACTCCCCAAATGTCAACTGGCCAGTGATGTCAAAGGTGAGCCACTCGTACGCTGTACTCATATCAACGCCATTGCTTGACGTCTGGCTCAGATGGGCAATCTTGTCCATGAGAAGATCGACGTGCTCGTGGATGATATGCTCCTGATCTCGCAGAGATTGAGTTCGAAATCCAGGGGCAAGCAATTTCAAACGCTGTGCGTGTCGTTTGGGGTCCATCTCATAGGCTACGTTGGATGGCTCGCCGATGTCGTACATGAGATCCGACTTGGGGAAGAGCTTGCGCATCTTTGACGGTGGCCCGTATATGTCTTTCACGGACTGGACGGAGCCGAAGGACAGTTCATTGGGGCCGATGCGGACGATGTCGCCGTACTTCACGTGTGCGTCGTGCAGTACCCAGGGCCAATAGCCACCCATCCATGCTCGAGCATACCAAATCTTCGACATGTTAGTGAATATGGGAGGGCGAATTGGTGACATTTCAATGTGCGTACCTCTGATATGGCTGCAGAAAATGGGCCAGGATATTTCGCCAGTGGATGAAACCAGAGACTGTAGACGCACCATCCCACCCAGTACAACAACAGCTAGAGACGGAGGTCAGTAACAGCTGTTTCTGAAGATAGAGAACTATACCAGTGACGCCCCCGTGAGAATTGAAACAGTTACAAAAGCCATTCTAGTGACTTGGGATGGTGGCAGTTCGTCTGCTTTGAAACTTCTCCTGATATATGATTATGGCTTACTAGTCTTTTAGATCAAGAACTTTGAGTTCACGAAAATAATGAGAGTAGTTTCGCACACATTTATGCTGCCGAGGGACAAGTTTATACTTCCTTACCCCACTTTGTCTATCCCAACCTGAGTTATTCCTCGAACCAATTTCAGTCATTGTAGCACCGACACTAGAAAATGGAAACCTTACTATTGGCCACTCAGCTCGCTACTTACAGCAATGTACCGTTGGATATTGTGGGCGTTAAAATAGAGTAATGTAATTGGTTGACCAAAATTCGCCACGAGAGAGTCTTGCGGGGAGTTGTATGCGTTTCATTGCCTAAATGAACATAGAGACGTCAGTGTTACCACGTCAGGTTTCAAGATAATGCGACTACAAGAGAGGAGTCATATGCTTCTCTTTTCATACGTCATAGATACTGACCATGCTCTTTTCATACCGCTCTATTCTACGCCAGTCCAAATCAATCGTGCTTACTTTACTTGTCACCATGTCACAGTATGGCTAGACTGGCTAAGGTGGAAATAGGGTGATACGTGACCCCATGGGGGCTACCCTATAGCGATAGATAAGATAGATAAGATAAGAGCTATGAGCTCTGCCAGGCCGGAATAGCTGACCTGGCCATCCTTTCCCAATACATCAATTTACACCCCATATGCACTCGCATCATAGGGGTAACATGGACACCCCGGCCGACGGACTCGAATCTCATCCATCTGTGTTCTCATACCAAGCCATTGTTCCATCCCAAGGCCTTCTTTCGTAACTGCTTCTATCTCAGTCAAGGCTAATATCTCATCTGACTAGTGGGATAACAATATTAGGCAAGAAGGCCTAGGTATACTTAGCCCTTAAAATCATTGGGAGGCAACCTGTTCCCGTTGTTTCGGCGAGTCCTGCGACTTCACAACTCTCGCTTCGCCAACATACCGTGCATCTCTGCACCAAATCATAACCGTCGCATCCTACCAACTCGTATTGGATTGTGGGCAAATGGTCTTGTATTGAAAGTGTCATGATCTCTGGAGAGTCCTGAGAGAAGTGAAGGGCGGCCATAGGGGCCTTATATAGGTAGAAATAACTGATGCCTGCCCCACATCCAGGACTTGTGTGGTTCAATGGGTAGAGATCATATTGACCCATACCGGGTACGGTTTGCGGCTTTACTTTTCTCCTTTGACTTAGCAGTCTTGACGGAGTAGCCTTGAAGGTCCGACAACTCGCCGTTGGTCAGCGTGAGAACCCCCTTATAACTTTTCTTGTCGAGGGCTTGTTTTTATATTGAAAACTGTTCGCAAACCTGACAACCCGAAGATGATCGACTGGATCTGCAGCATGCGTCATTTCGGATGCTCCGAAATGGCAGGTTGTCCCACGGCTAAAATGGCGATGAACGTTGTCTATGTGACCACGGAGAGGGGGATCTAGGCTATAGCGTATAGTGAGCTGTCTGATCCCAGAAGTTTAGAAAAGAAAATCGAAATCATGCGTGGCTTACATACAAGTAGCTCGTGACAACCCATTGTCCGTCGTTCGGAAATACCTGAGTAAAATATAACCCGAACCGTCATCTGTTCCATACTGCAAGTTCGTCAAAGACGACTCTGAAGAAGGTTAGATCGAGTTTCATACGCGCCAGCAAAATTTTGACTACATACGCTTACGGTTTGTGATGACGTGCTTTAATAACCCCGAAAAGGTAACGAGGCACGCTTTAGCCAATGGTTATACCCGTGACAGACTAACCTGGAAATAATCGGTGGATAGCAACTGGAGTCAGCCCACGATGGGCTGAGAGGTATCGTTTGGAAGGTGTTAGAGACTGTATGACTTTCTGCGACGGAGATGGAAGCACTGGCTGCTGGGTGCAAGAAACAACTTGTGAACATAAGACATCGCATCTACATGTCGGTATAAGTGATCCAAGCTCAATTGTGAGCTCTGGTGCCGAAATTTATTATTCAGCTATATCGTTTACGCGCGGAAGCCGTTTGATTGGGAATTGCACAATAAGTTTCCGGTCGAAGGGAGGCTGTGAAGGCGGAGGTGATGCAACACGCTGCACTAATCAACAGTTATCAAACGAAGACAAAAAATAGTTTCATGATTGACGGCGATGTGTGTCGCTGTATATTTGTGCCTGTGGGTAATACAGGCAAGAGAGCTGTATTGGTGGCACTGATAATGGTAACCAGGAAAAGGGGTTATGGGCCCGATATACTACAGCTCGCACATTTCGATTAGATGCGAAATGATCAACCAGATCTCTGCTTCAGTAAATGCAATACATCTGCTGCGGCCCCGGGTAAACCACAGCGCATATACCACCCGCGGTTGCCCTGCTTCCTGATCTTGCAGCTAGCAAGTCGGATAGCTTCACAATCAAGCAATAACATCAAGATGCACCCGCCCTGCTTTATCCAGAACAGCATCTGATGGTTTATCCTGGGAATGCCCTTTTCGCTTTCGTATTTCCATGTTCATCATATTTGCTCCATCTCCGCTTGGTGTTGCTATATATTATGGTAGCTACTTTTTAAGTGGATTGTACCAATTTATAGGTCCTTTGGTGGTTGTGTGGGCTCAGCAAACTTCCCACCTTGGCGTATGATCTCAAATGATTTCAACTATACTCATATTGGCATTGGAACGTCGACAGAGTTTTCTCGACCATAGATTTAGCAGTTTAAGGACTAGCACGACGTTCGGTGTATGAGTTATTGCAAAAGTTTCTGTAAGTTACCAAACAAAACTAAAAGATAAAAACAAAACAAAAAACTTAAATTAGAAAGAAAGGAATTAAAACTACACAGAAGTCTTGCAGCCCGATTGGGGTTCCTGATGGGGAAGCTCGACGTGCGTCTGGCACGAGTGGACGAACGCCCAACTTTAACAGCCCATCGGTTGCCACACATGCATTACACCGTAAAAGACTCTGTAGCTATTAAGTTTTCATACAAATTGAAATACCTTTGATAGAAACACCATAAAAATCTCAAAGAAATTTAATTTTCGAGACACTTAGTCCCAATCCTGGCTGCCTCTCGCCATGGCAGTTGGCCAAGTCACTTTGAGAAAGACATTTACTCAACACACATGCGCGCCATTTGCAACGGGAAATGACGGTATAAGCATTGCCAAATATAATAAATGCGACCATTCATGGTGGGAAAGAAGCGAAAGTCACGCATCCTAATGAAAGAGGAGTTACATATTTCCAATACAGGTGGTGGTGTATAGGGTACCGGCGAACTCTATTGACCAGAGTGAGCCCCCGTTCCAGACTATACTTGCATTTGCGAACCGGAAACGTTGGTTCAGCGAAACTCAAAAGCCGTCCGGATTTTTCCCATCGCCTTGATGATGGGTTATAAAGGAGGATTTTCTGATGCTATTCTCTCCTCGAAAATGCTTCTCATCGACATACCTGTTTCCAACATATTCACTCGGATTTCGTTGACCCTTCTGGATACGACACAATCAATCTCCATACTTTGACTTGTTCTTGCGACAATATTCGGAATTATTTCCGATTATCTATCATTTTACTTCCTATTTCAATTTCAGCTTTGACTTATTAATACTCTTTCCGAACTTTGGTCTCATCAACGCTCCTCGGCCATTTTTCATTTGGATTTTACCTACTTTATCTTATGAAGATCTATCAGGTACAAAACACAATGGCCCCCATCAAGACTTCGACGACAACTCGTGGTCCTGCTGTCCGCAATGACTGGCAAGACGGCGACATCGCCTTCCTCAGGCCAATTTCCGAGTTCACTCAATCCGAATACGATGAGCACATAAAGATTGGAAATCTTCATCTCGGCGCCGCCGGCCATCCTGTCGTCATTCTTCGACGCCCCAGAAACTCCAAGTACGCTGTAGTTACCACCGTGTCGGCCTATGCATCCGACGCGAGTAACGGCTACCTCGCACCTTGGAAGCAAAACAAGCACCAGAACCGGTGCAGCAAATACGATTTCCGCTCATTCGTTGGCTCGGAACGGTCTGACCCCGAACGTCCCTATCTTAAACTCGAGGGCGATAAGTTAATGCCCAAGGAAAAAACGAGCTGGGTCTGCCTTCAATCCATTCACCTGGTCCGCTTGACCACATTGAAGACTTTCACCAGACCCAAATCACATCTCCGCATGGCAGAGAAGAGTCTCCGGGATCTTCGTGCTGACATCATTATGAGAAATCGGAATATCAAGACCATCCTGAACGATCCCAGGCTCGTCAAGTTGAACCCCCCTGTCAATACTGGGGCTGGGGCCTCTTCAGCCAAGGCTGTCAACACCGATGCCCTAAACAACAAGCCGATGGCTGCCTCTACTTACGCTCGCTTTCCAGCTATACCATCAAAAACAGCACCAGCAGCTCAACTTATCACCACGGTTGTGGCAACCCCAGAATCAGGCCGAGGCAACTTCACTGCCACTCATTTCCCTAGCCTCTCGGCCGCCACTCTAGTCAAGAGGACAGGCGTTAAGTCGAGATCATGCAAGCTTACCGCCGCTGCTGTCAGCCATACGCCTCAACAGATGGCCGCTGCCGCTTGACCAACGCAAACTTTGACAATCTATCGTCAAACCTGGACCAACTCAAACCACCGAGTCCACCGAGTCTTCAGTAACCAGTACGAAACTCCCTCTTTGCAGCACAAGCAGCAGAGGTTCACATTAGAACCCGAATGACCACCTGAGACAACTTTAATAATAGCACCGACGTCCTGAACTAATCCTCATGGCGCGGGAAGTTTTTAACGCTGTGTCATTGGCAATTCTACATCTTGAAAAACGCCAAGTGTGCAGCAACACATGTCGCTGTGGACGTGACCTGGTGCTAGTATTCACCTGGAGCCTCCACACTGCGTTCAAAACCCCGACCCAGGGAGCAAAACAAGACAATCCCAATCCCACCAAGAATATCCTCAACACAGAGCCGGAATTCAGAACGAAGTCCGCCCCACCTCATGACATGTGGTAGTGAGCACTTTCTCTTCAAGCCAGAAGCCAGCTCGGTAGCTCAGCCTTCCAAAACGAAAGCTGTTCACAGCTACAATCCACGTCCTGGAGTGTTCACGCCAAGATCTCAATTTCAATTATTGACCTCGAACGAATCATAATTCCAACTTAGGAGACATTCCGGGAGAAGACCCAGACTTTACAGGCACCTTCTGTGGCTGGAACTGCGTATGAATCAACACATGGCATCCCGTACTGGCAACGACACCCAAAAGCACAACTCGACCACACTTTTGGGTTACTGTGCCACCCAAAAGGGAGTCGAAACCAGTCTCACTCGACGGAAAATTTTATTTCCACTCGCAAGTCCATTGCAAGGTATTGACTGGATGGAAAGAAAATCAGTATTAGAGACCTTCACTAGTTTGGTAACTCCATCAGGAAGCTTCCTAATATTCGGCTTGCTTGCTCATGTCAGACCTTATAACTACCAAAAATACCTCATTCTAGAGCGAGTGGGTCCCTCGTCTTTTGACGGTCAATTTGGTCCAACAGCTCACCACATCTGACATCTACTCAAACTATCACCAACCAATCAATCCACAGACAAACTCCTCTACAACCGCAACTGGTTGGCAAATGCGGTCTCTAGAAGGAAGCACTTACGGAGTGGAGTGCTTTTGAACTGACAATATCGCTACCCTAGACGTAGCCACGGGAACAGATGAGATGGAATGAAAGTAGCACACTCCAGTACGCTCTCTATTTGACAAATAGGATAGCGAAAAAGAAAAGAATAGATCACACTGCCGACCAAACACAGGATTTCCGTAATTGCGGTGTTCATTGGTAGCGAGAATTATTTCAATGCTTTCATGACGACCACGTTCTCGTTTAACACAGCCGCCCCATCCAGTAGATAATTGAAGATCCATAGCTACATAACAAGCCGGTCACAAAACCCCTGCTGTGACTCATGAGAATTTTGATATTGACCCAAGGTAGCGTGGATGAACCACACAGCCTGCCTCGGTCCTGGAATCCAAATAACAGTTTCAAAAATGAGCTCTTTATCTTGACGTCTTTTATGGTCACCTCTGATTCAACAAATTAAGGTTTCTGTGGGAAATATAGCATATATTGGCCGTGATAATGATGCGGGAAGAAGCCAGGAAGCTGCAATGAACAGTGGAGCTAATTATCATAATAGTGGCCTGAGCAGGAACCGGTCCTGGCAACAGGTTCTCTTCAAAGCATTACACTAGCACTGTTGTTTGGATCCCTAATTCCACCTATTTCATTTCAACCTCAACGACAATACATACCACTACCAAATTCAAAATCTAGTTGACACCTAATGACGGACAGCTCAAGTACATATGATTTTCCCAAATGACACCCCTGCCAGAAACAGTCATGATACAGATCAAGGAGTAACGTGACTGCAGTTAACCACCATCAAGCTCCGATTCATTGGGTTGTCGATGCGATGGCTCGGTTCCGAAGCTTCAAAATCCCATCTCACACATATTCAGCACTGACAGTGTTATATCGTTGGCCTGCAAGGGTTGGCAGAAACGTCGCAGATGAGCCGTCAATGTTCCACATACCCCCATGGATCAGTGTGTACGAAGTTGATGCGAAAGAAAACGTCTTGTTTTAGTCGTCATCAACAGAAATTTCCGGAATGCAGCTCACAGATTATCTCAAGTTTGGCCTCACGTCGTAGTAATTTCGCCATCGCGCCCCATCTGCTGCTTGATCTGACCCTCAGGAATGTGATAGATATCTGCTTCTACTTCACCAGAAGTGCCACATCGTCATCCATAATCAGTGCTGTCTACGTACATGTTCAACACGATTTCTATAAGCCGGCTTAACCTGGCCGCTTGCCATTGCTAGAAGGTGTGACAGTATTGCTCATGCTCAGATAATTTATCTCCCTTGAGTTTGTTAGCCTACTTAGACATATCCATGTCACTTCTTAGAAGGCTTACTCCTAGAATGAACCATAACATCGTCGGTACCTTCTAGCAAACATCAAGACCAACTTACCACCTCTTGTACTTCGCGGCACGACGTCTCGGGTTATTCTACGGAACCGAACATTGGTCCCATAGCACTTGCCGGAAACACAATCCTCGATGCGCACACTCAGTGCGAGGCCTTTCATGACCACACTCATGCTACAACCATATTTGTCGTTAGTCCGATTCAACTTGTCCGAGAAATACCCGAGTTGAGATCTAAACTGGCCCAGTCAGAAGAGAAAACGGAACACACCTCGGCTCAGCTCGAACAAGAAAACGAACAGGAGGGGCTACCAAAGACTCGAAATGGGACCTGAAAGACGCAAAATCGCAAACCCTTAGTTTGTAGTCATACATCCTAGATATTGCCCTAGAGGAGGTTTCCCGCTTCAGAGAAACTGTCCTTGAAGAACTTGGATTGGAGGAGATGCTAACTCGGCCCAGGACTTTGGTGATCGGTAAAATGCAATATGCGATTGGATTGAGAACTAGCTGATACCGGTATTTGACGATGAGGCAAGCTCTAGAGCAGTCCTTGAAGGCAGGTCAAGAAACGAAAGACTGGTTGGTGGTTTATGTAGTGGTAGAAGGCTTTCAAAGCTCAACGGCTGGAGGCAGGGATTTGGGAGTTTCCCCATTAGGTCAACGCTCCTGCAATCAGACGAATCATAAACCCCCTTGTTCTAAGGTATTGGGAGTCAATACAGCAGGGACTCGAAACATGTTCGAATCAAGAGTTTTTAAGGACAAGCACCTAGATATCAGTCTTCTAAACGAAACTAAACCATATGCAGTCAACTGTCAAAAGATGCAGTCACATTTTCAACTGGCTGACTCAATTGCACTTGGGCGGCAGTGAGCGGTGCAAGGTAGAAACTGAGGCTGGTCGTTTGGCGAATCGCGGCCGTTCTCCACCTGCAGGCTGCCTAGGCACAATAACGAGAAGAGGCATAAACAGGGCGATGCACGGCCATAGCTCAAAATATACAGATCAGGCTGCGTGATAAAGCTGTTGTCATTCGCCACTCGACGCAGACTTGGTCCCTCGCTGTGTCTCAGCCTGCTTTTCCTCGAATGCAGCTAGCACGACTCCACCTCCACCCCGTCCGGCACATATGGGTGGACTGACGCAGTCAACCTGCCAGCCTTAAATTACATGAAGATTGTTCTCGAGAAAGACGCTCGTCGGCCGAAACTATGGTTATCCGTGAAGTTGAATCCTACACTTACTGCCACCCCAACGCCAAATCTGATAGGTACGAATGAGCCACAGTGGCTTATAGGCCTGTATAGCCAGTGGGCTCCAGTGGCGTGCCACGTCTTAGCTTATGCAAGGATCGGACATGTATAAACACGCTGCTGTGACGTCCCTATCTTGAGGAGGGGCAGCGATTAACTCGTCGTAATCAAGTCCCCTACATTACACTGCTAGTATCAGCCTGGTGACCCTTGGTGACCATCAACCGACTTCTCTGTAGTACTCTCGTCCTTCACGCTGTACTGAATAACCGTGACAAAATCCAACCGAGTCCGCACAGCCTTGCTTCCGTTACCAGTGCTCAAGTCTCACCATACCCCAAGGCTTCGGGTTGGGACAATCGGCCACAGTCTCAACTCCACGCAGCTTGAATCAGTCAAGCAGCCGCGACAGCTCGATGGGATCGAAGAATAGCAAACTGCGATCGGATTCAACTGGACGGCCGTATGGGGAAACGGACGCAACCATTTTGCAGCATCTTACGTTCAAAGCAATGCAACCCACGACATCAGATGAAGACCATGAGTGCGTACCTCAACGGGCTTGTTTGTCAACAAACTCTCTCACCGACTAACACAACAGCATCACCACAAATTTAGACAACGTTATTCTAGACCAGCACAAAATGGAGACAGAATCGTGTTCTGTCAACGCACCCCGCGAAGTATTCCCAAATTCATGCGGGATTGCAGCATCTGTACCGACAGCAAACCACTACCAGAATTCCCCATCTGTTCTGTATCTAAATTGTGCACACATCCACCGGAAGCATGTCTCGAATGCATCACGACCTCGATCAAGACTGACTTTACCAACAAGAGATGGGATCAGATTCATTGTCCCGAGTGCCATGCGCCGATGGAATATCAGGAGGTGGAGCTCTACGCGGACAAGGACACTTTTGCCAAGTAAGACAGCCCAAGCACAACTATTACAAACAAATCCACGAAGCCTGCCATGTGCCTGTGCAGATACTCAACCATCGCATTCAGGAGCGCCGTAGGCAAAAGCCCCGACTTCATCTGGTGTCCCGCCAACTGCGGCTCTGGGCAGGTCCACGAAACCGGCGACGACCGCCCCATCGTGTGCTGCGTTCAATGCAAACACAAGTTCTGCTTCCGCCACCAAGTAGCGTGGCAAAAAAGCCTTTCGTGTGAAGAATATGACCGATTTCTAGAAGACCCGGAGACCTTCCGCAGCTGCGTCGACCTCGACAACGAAGCAGCCGAAAACATGGCGCAGGCTGAGCTATCGGTGCGTCAGGAGCAGGAAGAGAGGGACAGGATATTTGCGCTGAGTCTTCTCGAGGCAGAACAAGCAGAGGAGGCAAGACGCCAGGCGGAAAGGAGTCGGTTTGAACGGGAGAGGAGGGAGGCAGCGGAAAGGGCTAGGACCGAGGCGGCGAGGGAGACGGAGAGGAAGAGACTGAATCAGACGAAGGCGGATGCTGCGAGGAAGAAGATGGAGGAGGATGCCAGTCAGGCTACGGTTCAGAAGACTACAAAGCCGTGTCCGGGGTGTGGGTGGGCAATTGAGAAGAATGAGGGATGTGCTCATATGACTTGTAAGTGTCAACGTTTCAAATTCAATCTATTCTTCTATATATTACCCTCCTTCGCTCCGTAGAGCACCGATTTGGGATGAGAGCCTCATCTGTTCCTACCCTTGTTCTGAGCACAGAACCGCGCTTCCAGCCAATGAAGTCCGGGTACCCGATGAAACTGCTGCTGAATAAGTGGCTTGCAGGTATCAAATGCCGGTACGAGTTCTGCTGGAAATGTTCAAAACATTATGGCAATAAAAGCAGCCAGTGCAGTGGTTTGTGTAGAGGCTGATGAGCTAAGCGGCTTACTTTCCTCGGGGTGAGAAAATTTGGCTTGCATTAGGGGCTGTTCGAGTTGGGAGTTCGGGACGAAGTTCTGATGATTGTCACCAGGCGCTAAATGCGAGTTCGAGTTTTGCTACGATTGCGGAGCAAGCCACAGAGATATTTTGCGGCATGGAAACGCGTTGCATAAGATTACGTGTCCGTGGCATATGGATAATTTGCCGGTTGCTTTGGCTAGCTGAACCAGAGACCCGGAGTGGTGTTATTCTCAAACCAGGGTGTTTCTTCGTAGGTGGGTATCGGCTACATGCTCAGGGGACCAATGTGGAATATCCCAAAGTTGGATGCACAGACGGAAACAACAAAGAAATACACTTGCTGGTGGCGCGCGCCGGATCAAACTCGGTCACTGATAAGACGCACCTGTAACCTTCGTTGTAGTCAGAAACGAACTTCTCTTTATGCGTATAAGTAACACATGAATGTTTATGTTGGGAAATAGTGAGGAAGCAAAGAGACATGAGTGTAGGTACTCTCAGCTGTTCGTTCGTGTCAAGGAGACTTGGCAGTGGAAAATGCCTTGTTGGTGGTGGCCGGACACTATAAAATGATCAAACCAGCAAACATGAGACAGGGACTTAGCATAAGGGACAACGGGAACGTATTTATTAGTATGTCATGAGAAAAAGCAGGGAGACTGTCTGTACAGAAGTTGAGATTCACGATGCTACACTGACTATACTGCCGTGAGGCTTACCGTGCGCGCAATTAAGGAGGTTTGGGGCATAATACTGATACCGCAATGTCCTTGCAGTTTGCGGATCGCAACAAGCTTTCCTCATTCTCAACGAATGAGTGAAAAAAACGAGCCCTTTTTTGTTTGCAAATTTCATTCAATACATATCCTGCGTCGTACTACATTACTAGGCAGGAATTGTGTTGAGTATACTATTGAGTTTAGAACAACGCAGCATCTCAAATCGGTATACGGTGCTGTCGTAGCGGACCCGGCATCAAACTCTCCAGCGTGTTGAGGGCCGATTTCAAATCCACCGGCCCGGGGAGATAATATTCGCGTCATCGGCAAATACAGCGGTGCCATATCGGAAGCGGGCGCAGTCCCCGCCCGTCGCCCAAGTGTAGTATTGATAAGACTCCGATGATCGCACTGCACGACACATTTACCGAATACACCTCCCAGTGCCTACTTCAGCCCTTTCGACGGCACTATCAAATTCAAGCCAGGAAAAATTCACGAAAGGTGCGGGAAAATGGTCGTAAGAAACGTGGAAGCCGGCTCAACCGTGGGCATCACAACGGAGAAATCAGATGCAGTCCTGAGCGTGGATGAATATGCCTCGACTGGTACAGACGGTCACTGGACCGGGTTTCCTAAGACGTCGGGTCAATCTCTTTCGTATTGGTTGCAAGGCGTGAGAGCCGATCCGCTGCTGGACCACAGGACAACGGCCGCACTGCCGTCTTATGCCGACACGGTCATTATCGGTTCCGGTGTAGGTGTATTTGATTACCCAAGGTTCGTGGAGCTGATGACAGAATGTTGACCCAGACATATTTGAATTGGAACAGATCACGGGGACACTGGTAGCGAAGCACCACTTGGAGGCTTGGCCGGAGAAGAGTGTCGTCGTGCTCGAAGCTCGCGAGTTCTGCAGTGGAGCGACGGGCAGGAATGCCGGGCATTGCAAACCGGATCAATGTGTGTTCCCTCAAAATCATATACCCAGATTCTTCCTGTCTAATGGCTTCCAGGGAGAGGATTCGGCAAGTACGAGAAAAGGTTTGGTGCTGAACAAGCCATGAAGGTGCGTCTGGTTTTGATCTTCGCCACAATAGGTTACTAATACAAACCGTCATCAGATATTGCAGAATGAGCAAAAGACTTGGGAGGACTTGGTCAAGTACGTCCAGGACGAGAAAGTTGACTGCGACCTCTGGGTGGGAGACACCCTCGACGTACCGATGACCAAAGAAGTCGCCGACATGTCCAAGCATGTATTCGAGCGCTACAAGGTCGCAGGTGGCAAAGTTGACCATATTAAAGTGACTCTCGACCCGGCCGAAGCAGCCTCAATATCGCGAATCAAAGAAGCTCAAGCCTGCTTTGCCTGGCCGGCCTCAACCCTCCAACCATGGAAACTAACTGCACACATCATGCGTTCCAACTTATCCAAAGGCCTCAACTTCAACCTCCAAACCTACACTGCAGCCCGGAAGGTCGTCCGAAGTGAGGAGAACCTGGACAAATGGGTCGTGCGAACCGATAGAGGTAATATTGAATGTACGCGCGTGGTCCATGCAACCAACGCCTACAGCGCCGCCCTCGAGCCGTCGCTGCGCGGGCTCATCCGCCCCACGCCACACATGTGCAACAAAGTCATCCCGCCCTCAACCTTCGCCGGCTCCAAGGCACTGCAGAACTCCTACGGCGTCCTGCTCCCCGACGGCGCACTATTCAGCATTAATCCGCGGTGCACAGCAGACGGGATCGTTCTCTTCGGGGGCTCGAACCCAGGCCAGTTGAAATTCGACGAGTGGCTCGCAAAGCATCCAGAAAGATGCACCGACGACAGCCTATCGGGCATCAAGGAAGTGACAGATGCCGTCAAGTCCTTCGCCGAGGAGCAGCTCGAGGGCTGGACTGAAGCGGCCACGGGGCCGGGGCAATTGTACGATTATAGCTGGAGCGGGATTATTGGGCGGAGTAAGGACGGGGTGCCGTTTGTGGGGGAGTTGCCGGGGTTGCCGGGGCAGTGGGTTTGTGCGGGGCATAATGGACATGGCATGGCGAGAGTGTTTACCGCTGCGCCGGGGTTGGTGAGGTTGATGGCGGGAGAAGAGTGGGAGGAGGTGGGGCTGCCGGATGTGTACAGGGTTACGGGGGAGAGAATGGAGAGGTTGAAGGCGGTTGCCAATGTTTGAGCGAGGGGTTCGCACAGTATGCGAATACTTGGGTACATTGATATTATCATATTTCCCGAGTTGATATGGGTCTTCATAAAGTCCTATGGGGAAGGGATACGGGGCGATGTGGTCAATCCTGAACGTTTCGCAAGGAGATCTCACACAGAGGCCTCCTAGCTTAAGAGTAGTGCTAACATGGTTTCTAAAGTTCTTAAGCGCCTGGGTTATTGGTGTCATTTCGTCTCCTTCGGCCAATGCAGGCGACGGTGCAAAAGTCCGAGGAGCCAATACACTTCTCTGCCCACTAACGTGTGTACCTTTTGTTCAACTTGGTCTATCTTCCTTGGCATCAATGTTGCCCATGCGCCTCATTAGAGGCTTGGTCCTCAATTTCTCAACAATCTCGTTCCCTCATATCTATGTTTGGTCTCCAGCACCAACTGTCCATCGTGTTCCTCAGCAGCCTTGATACCTGGCCTCTGTCCTGATGCCGTCACGACGCTCTCAAGGGCGATAGTAGGATACATGGCACCATTAAGACATATATTGACAGCAACGGTGATACCTAGCTCTACAGCTGGCCTGCACAAGCTGCTCCCGGGTTTATCACCGTCCTTGAGCAAGACTTCAATCGCCGTTCCCAAATCTCGCGAACCGATCTCACGGATTGCGCAATTGGATCTTGATTCGATAGTCGGAAGACCCCTCGTACTAGCCGACACTGACTGGCAAAAGGCCCCCATTAGCGAAGGCACCTGGTCCCGATTTGCCCGTTCAGGTATCCCTCGTACTAGATTACACTGGTTGCTCCGAAACCTCGGTGACTGAACCCGTGGTTTCAACACGCCGGGGTCAGAGTGTGGGCTCCCAAGCGCGAAGGCAAGTTGGTGCTGAGCTGCCAGTCGAGGAGTCCTTTGGTCTGTCTGAGGGCCTCGATGTCGGACCGCACCAGAATTTTTTCGTGCTCGAGACTGATTTAGAGTTTCTTAAATTTGCTCTGTTGTAAGCAGAGAGGCACACTTTTCTGTAATGAAGGCCATTGGCCACCTTCGCTCCTTTGGACTTGGGGAGACCAGAGGCACATAACAGGGCATTGCATTGAATGTGTACTCCATCGAGTTTCTCAAAGAGCGCAATGGGCCATAGAGGAAGACATACAAGAACACATACAAGTACGCACGCACTCTATCGGAGCGGAGAATACAGCATAATCGTCTTGGCTGAAGATACCGGCAGATGGGAAGGTACGGCCAAGCGTAGGGCTACACAACCCCGCTTCAAACCAGAAGTAACCATCATAGAGAAAGAAAAAAAACATCCTTTTTTGGCCTTCATATAAATCTCCGGCAGGTCCAATCAGCAGTTATTATAGCCAAGAAAACTCTAATATGGCCGTTGGACACCAAAAGACCCCGAAATGGGCCAATGCGGTCTGACACCATTCTCAAGCATCTGTACAAATCCCAAGCGACTTTAGAGGGGCAATCCAATGAGGAGGCACTGGCTAAGAAGCCGCACACCTCAGGGAGAGCCGGCTGCACAGGTTCAAAGAGCAGATAAGTCTGAAAGTCCGTGGGTCTCAGCACCTAAAGCAGGGATCTCAGAAGAATGGGGGGAATGGTAAGTGATCAAATACTTGCAGGAAGATGGGGCCCACGACCATATAAAGAGTCAAGCGGAGAAGGTTATAAAGGGTTATTTAGTTGGTTCAAACTTTGTAACGAAAAGACAGGTCATAATATGGCATTAACATATAACAAGCTGACACATTCAAGTTTGCCACTTCTCGTTATAATACTTGCATCATCGTCGCTAGCGGGAAAAAAGAAGTGGTGTACGTTTTCATAAAGGTGCGACAAGTAGAGTGGGTCCTTCTCCTTCTCACTTTGGTTTAGCGTTATATTCATTGGTCACCAACCTACGTACACATATAATGAAAGGCTACTGGCTGGGGCATGTCATGCAACAACACTTGTCGTCACCATCTTACAACTCTATATCTATCGCTGTATAGCTTCGTGTTCCTCCTTTCTATAGAACTGCCGAAGCCTGGATCGAGCAAGTATACTCGTGAAGATAAATACTTCCCAAGACAAAGACTGGTGATTTTATGCAGATCTTGTGGTATTGGACTGGTACTGGCATGCCGGCCAACTACATACGAAGGTGAACAAGGGGAGCACAAGTGGGCAGTCCAACCGCATAGGGGTTCCGAAGTAACTCAGGTGTACCCCACTATGCATGGGATCCATCTCACTACTATGTATCTCCGGTGTTTAAATCGGCAGAGTGGAGCATTTGACCAGCTTCCGGACCGCCAAGTTTACTATGGGCCTAGTGTGCAGGGTGTTGTTGTACACTACGCAGTAGTGCAAGACAACAAATCGCATTTGTTTTGGTGAATTAGCCACCCCGGAAATCCTTATGCCTTGGATGGGAAAGTTCTTGGGGTCTTTCACATTCCCATGTCCCCAAAAAAACAAAACGGTTTAAGAAAATAAAAAAAAGTTTCTACAAATACAATCAAACAGCCATCAAAGGATTTCCTGATGTGAACTCAGTTTGTCCTTCTCAGGCAAGATTTTGAGCCTTCCAATCTCCGGGCACCTTTTTCCATGAATGAATATCATCGCTCGCACGCCTGCAACTGTCATCCGGTTCTTCTTCTCCACTCCAAGGCACCAACGACGTGCCGACGTCTAGGAATTCTGATGCGCCACAGTCAGTCAGTCAGCATTGGAATGCAGCTGAGCGAGGTCAATATGGAGAGTTTCCAGCAGGTGGGTGTTAACTATCTTCGTTGGCTTGGTCTGGATGTTTCGTTTGATGGCGTGTGCTAACATGCTGTGGCCTTAGATCGATCAAAGCATAAAGCATCACCTGTCCTTTGCCACAAGCTTCCCTACCTACCGCCAACTGTCTTATACGTATCACCCCGATGCTTTCCGGTCCAAGAGCCAAAACGACTTAGTTGCCGTGGCTAAGCTCTCGAATGGTCTGCGGCGCAAATCTTCTGGTGCAACAGCATCGAGCCGACAGGCAGGAATAAAGGGAGACAAGAGTTCCCCCGAAATGGCCCAGCAGCGAGAAATACCAATTCCAGAGACCGTTTCCGGGCGCACGAAGAAAAGGAAATCTCACCCTGCTTGCCTCAAATGCAACCGATCACAAACACCGGAATGGCGGCGGGGGCCGGACGGTCCCGGTACGCTTTGCAATGTGTGCGGGTTGGTCTTTGCCAAGCGGGAAAGCAGGATGAAGTTGGACTGCTAGGATTTGCCGCAGTGTGTTCTCTTGGGGGCATTGTATTAACGGCAGGGTCCCTGGGGATAAGGTTATCATACACGAGCACGGCGTACACGGGCGTTAGAACAAATGGGACAGGGTCTGCATGATGCTGATGACGGCGCAGTGGTCTTTCAATGTATTGGGCACCGGGCGCATTGCGATCGTGGGATCTATGGGATATACATGCACAGCGTCTGGAGGATAGGCCAATACCCCTTTTTTAGCTTTTTTTCATGAAGGGCGCATAAGCCACCATCTTCAATTTACTATTGTCTTCTAAACCTCAACACGATACTATGCGCACCTGGCTCAATTGAAGTTTAATTACTACTCGCCCTCGCCCCTGGGGTCTAAAGATCCTCTATGTTGGTGATGTTGTCGCAGTGGCTCGAGCGATTCATACATTCCCCTCCCACCAGGTCCCCCCGCATGCACCGACGCATCATAACCTAAAAACCTCCACCCAGTTGTATATATTGGGAAGTATATGTTCGAGTTGGTCTCTTTCAATTCGGAATTTCAACTGTCCGGATACCCATCCTCAATCACCACCCTACACGGCACAGTCCCCATCGACCCGACCTTGGTACCCACATCCACCATCCTCTCGTGAAGACACTACTCTCACTCGGTGGAAGGAACTGCGCGCACCGGCCTAACTGATCGCATTCGCCTTTGTCGTTTGCCGTGTCCTACCGAAAAGCACGCTAACTTGCCGCTAGAGAATTCGCCCAAGCCACCATCATAAAAGATCACTTTCAAGTACTTCCATATGATGTCATCATGCCAAATCCTTACGCAGGCATGTTCCAGATACATCATCTAGCGCTGTGGTCAAGACGGCCAAAGGCTGGCCTAAATAGTATGCAGTGGGCATATTCTGTCATTGATAAGGTTTGACCTGACAGGCTTTGGTTTTTGAAATTCGTCTCGACCCCAATTGCGAGTCCCTGGCATGGGAAGATGGCGGCCAGGTCCGTCGAGTATTTCAGGTTGACTTAGAAGGGGCATCCTAGTTTCATATCTTAAGCACTGTGGATCAACTGGATGACTTAAGCAACTGCTTCCAGCGTTGGCTAGTACAGATTCGTGTTTTGGGACATCACCGGCACTGTATTATGTTTATAAGCAAGAGCATATCAGACCCAGCTGTATATTATGTGTAGTATGATATTGGACTGTATGATGCCGACAGATTCGTACGGGTGGGGGTCGTGACACAACATATCTTCGTCTTCGTAGATCAAGAGGCAGGTCACAAAGTTCCACCTATGTAAGTACATCTAGATCACCTACAAACTCGTTTTTATTAGATTATGTATATAATGTACTTTTAGAACATAGAGCTGACCAGGCATTGTCCTTTGTTGACATTTTAAGCCATTATCAGTTTATATGAGTTCTGTGGAATTGGTGGCCTGAGGTGATGAGACATAATTATTATTATTATTAAATACGCCGTAGGCTCGAAGCCCCCGGTACCTCTACTAGTACTCCCGTATGTCAAACCGTGCCCTAATGGCTGGACTAAATACATACGCTGCGTCGTCGGTTCGCCCTATTGGCGACTGCGTTGCGTTCACTACCATACTACGTTGGTTCTCAACCTACCAACAAAGTCCCCCCTGAGAAGATCGATGCTATCTGGGCCTTGAAGCTGTCCGACCCGTCATGTAATTGAGATACTTTAGTTTCGTTGTGCGGCTTGGAAAACTCCATACGTACATCGCTTCTTCACCTTCGTGTGTAGCTGGAATGCTAGTACCAGTACAATCACACACGTTCTAACCAACCAATTTTTGACAGCAACTAGGTAGCACACTGCCACATATTTGCTTTTGTATGAGGCTCAGCTTGGGTTATCCTTAAAATTCACCATTGATATGGACGACTTCGTCCCCATTATACAACGAAAAGTGCTCTTCGATTCTATGGCGTGCGGCAGATCCCAGGTCCTCTACACCTGACCTTTTCACTTGGATGTTCCGGTCCTTGCAAGAGTTTTTCAATACCTCTGAACTATATCTGGAGCATTTGAATACAGGCACCGAGTTACTCTTGCCTGTTGTTTGCGATGGCACTTTGAAGGTCGTTTTTCTCTGGCAAGTGAAGTCGGGAGTCCGTTTAGTAGGAATTCGAAGGACACTCAAAGCAAAACCTGCCTCTGCAAGGGCCATTATAAGTTATGCTTACTGCCAACTGTGGTAAAAGGAATCTGGGAGATTTGAGTTGATAGATCCCCTGCGTCCCGCTAGCTCGGTTGCTCCTTCTGTCAGAATGAGGTCATGCCGCATGCTCCCCTAAGTAAGGTCCCAAACAACCACTTCACCCTCAAATATACATCGGCTTGCTTTTACGAAATCAATTTGCCCCGAACAATTTGTCAAGCACGCCTAAAAGAAGAAGCAAACAAGAAGACTCGTTACGATGCCCAAGACAGCACTCATCAGCGGCGGCGCAAGAGGCATCGGCAGGTGTCTTGTCCGACGTTTCTGCGAACTGGGGTACAATGTCTATGTATTCGACATTGACGAAGAGGAATTGAACCACACGGTCAACAGCCATCTCCAGAGCTACACGGATGCCCAGAAGTTATCCTCGAGTGTATGCGACTTGCGCGACGCGGATGAGATTCAGAACAAAGTCGACGAGGCAGCGAGGTTTCTCGGCGGCAGGATCGACGTTTTGGTCAACAATGGAGGTATTGCGACGCCCCAGTGGAAGGATGGCCGGACTATGGCGGACCAGGAGACATTGGCTCAGTGGCGTGCGTGAGTTCTTTGTTTTTTTACTTCCGTTTCTTTGTCGCGGCAGAGTTTCCTAATTGACCAACATTGAAACAGGTACATAGACACTAACCTCACCGCGCCCTTCGCTGTTTCCCAGGCCTGCCTGCCATATATGCGCCAACCAGCAGAAGAAGCTCTTCACGTCAACGACAGTGACGCCGGCCCCTGCATAATCCACATTGGGAGCTTCCGCGCGCACCAGAGCGACCCCAACCAGGAAGGATACGCCAGCAGCAAGGCGGGCCAGTTAGGTCTGATGCACAGCATGGCCGTCAGTTTATCGCAGTGGGGTATCAGGGTGAATCTTGTCGCGCCGGGCAGGATCAAGGTCGCACACGAATGTAAGGATGGCGACGAGAAGGGGGTTGAGTGGGCTCATTTAAATGAGGATGGCGACGTGGAGCATCACTTGACTAATCGCGCTGGGAGGCCCAAGGATGTTGCTGATGCGGTGGAGTATTTGGCTAATGCTGGGTTTGTCTCGGGGCAGGAGATTATCGTTGATGGGGGTGCGAGCAAGAAGAAGGCTTAGGTCAACGGACTTAAGTTGGTGAATCCGCAGGGAGAAAGAAGGCTATACACACAAAGGAATTCATACACAGATGGTGGCTACAACCGGACTCAGCTATAGCAGCTGGTTCTGATAGGTTTGCTTGAGCAACCCGCTTGCACCTCCGCCTATATTCATTCATATTCCCGGACGTGAGCGCCGGTACTAACACGCATGCCAGTGGTTCTCGATGTAATATTCTACTATTTCCCGAAGTCTGAAAGCCAACCTAGGCAGATACAGCGAGTCATTGGGGCAATCCGTTGAATAGTCGGGGTTCCGCCGTGGTATGTCTGGTCCCTCTTGCTGTTTTTTTACAAGAGCACTTATGTATAATACTTTCTCGCAGATCTGAAGTCTTTACTCTTCTTCACTTGGGCGACATCCACCGATTGCGAGCTCCTGATCTTACCGACCTCACTAAGCAATGATTCCATGTACGTGCACTTTTGCTTCAAACAAGGGTTTGTCTCTGCGCGGACAGATAGGGCATAGAAGTCATGTTTTTGTTGCTTATCTGCAACATACACCAACTGTTAACTTTGTCTGTAACTTTTCAAGTTTGTTCAAGCTCAGGTAAATTCTGTGCCATCACAGCATACTTAGACTGAGAAGCGAGCGCCTTTTATGTGTACGTCTCGTTCATATTGTTGGACCAATTTGGGCAAGGAACCTGTGAAGGTGGAGAGGGAGGAACCGGTACAGTTTGACGCAGTTTGCTGCAAATGATCCTTACTATGCTGGCTGTCTTCTCGAGGACGATTTAACTATACATAGGGAATTAACACCTCACATTGTAATAAGCATACACGGATAATGGCTAAATAGATGCATTCAATAATATAGAAGTTCCTGTTTGAGATATACCCCGAGGCCTCAACCTACTCCGCAATTTCCCATTGACCCTTGATTCCAATACAATTATCTGGATTCAACAGGCCGTTGTCGATCGCCCGACATAGTTACGAGAAAGAATATGACAATACAACGGCCGCACCGCTTCCTTTTGTCACCAAAAATAAACAAGGGGAGTTGTGTCGGGGTTAGGGGCACGACACTGATTCTGATTCTGGAGGGTCTTAATGATTTTCTGTCCGTCTTTCGGGGGTTGCCCTGTCATCAACTCATGAGCCATCCATTGACATACTATTCTGAACATGCGTCATTCTCCTTATCTGTCACTCTAACATAATGGACATTAGATATCCGAACCTCCACCGTTCTAATGCTCATGCCCGCACCCATACCCAATAGCCGCCCGCGCCATCTTGGCCCTACTCAACGGCCTCAGTGGTGGCAACAAATCCCGGCCCATCAAATCCGGCAACGGTCTCACCTGTGCCCCCTCGCCCCTCCTCTTCAAATTCGCATCCACAATCATATTCAACCAATTCGCCAACCTATACCCGCCCTTCGCAATTTGTAACTCCACCGTCCCAATCACTGACTCATAATACCCATTCGTGTACAAATCCCCCGTCTGCAACGCTGCTACCCCGTTCGGCATGACCACCTTACAGACAAGCGCATTCGCATCCGTCGCCCACATCATCGCTGATCCAACCGCATCGGTGATATCATCCCCCTTCACCCACGACACAGCCACGCTCTTATAAGCTCCAGATTTAATCTCAGTAGTCAGAGTATCGGCCCATTCCTTCGCATCCGCAAGCGTGTGACCCCCTACCAGTTTCTCAGGGATATACGTATCCCAGTCGGAATGCAAATTATCGGTATCATACCCATCGAACGTAACGATAATTCCATTCCCGCCCGTCTCGAGCGCCTCGTCATGGAGCGGCTGCGTAATGTCCCCCAGAAAATGCACCAGGAACTTGAGGGCCTCGGCCGTGTTGGCAGCCGAGAGACGCCCGTCGCCCACTCGTTGGGTGTAGTTCGCGATAGCGGACACGGAACACCCTGTGCTGCCGCAGTCTCGGTCGTAGTCGACGTTGCAGGATGTAGGAGGGGAGTCCTCTGCGTCGATGTAGTGGAAGGGCGCGGAGAAGGCTCCTGCGGTGGTGCTGCGGTAGGTGTCGGCCCAGGAGGCAATGTTGGCGAGGTAAGAGGAGGAGGTGTCGCTGAGGACTCCTTTGGCCCTGTGTGAGGGGGTTAGTATTGTGTTTTGGGAATGGTGGATAAGTTATTAACCAAGTCGCAGTAGTGTCAGTGAGGTAGTTCTGTGCGATGTATGCAATGGTTGCATGACCCAAGGTGCCCCAGGCCTGAGCACCCTGCAGAGCCGCAAGGGTCAGGAGTATAGTCTTGGGAGCCATTGTTTCGTTACTCAAGCAGGACTGATCTGAGAACTGATAATTGATGACTGAGTTGGCATTGGTAGTGCCAAGAGAGCCGTATTAATACCTTTCTTGCCCCCCTTTCCAATTGCCTTGCTTTCTCCATCGCCAGGTCCAGTCAGAAGCCATATCTAGGACACGAAGGTGTGTCTAGAACCCAACGCCCGTGCCGTCGGTATACCACGGGGAGCGACTTGCCTGATTGGGCAGGAGGATCAAATCCTAGCCCGCCATTAATACGTGCGTGCTTTTGTTCGTCGATCTAATAGGCCAACTGGGTTGCATCGCGTGACTTGGCATCGGAGATCCTACCGCCTTAGCGATTTGGGGTACAGGTTGATTAGACAAGTCGTTGATATGCAGCTGCACTATCGAAGCACCGAGTATACATTTCGGCGTATGCTGTCACCTATGGACAGTTTTAGCGTGTAACAGTATAGACTCGTCATAACGAAGAGGAATGAGAGTGCAGTTTTAATCGTTGAATGCCAATATGTCCCATTCGATACAAATCCTGGCAACATCTACGCCCTTGAAGGCCGCCTAGCTATATCATCTTTATCTTTGGGAGAAAACTGACTACTATTAACCGGCATGTGCACAATAACCAAGCGGGCCAGGGGTCTCGGAAAAGCATACAACGACCCCAGATTATGTACTGTATAGGAGCGTAAAGCACGGGGTAATCGGCTTGGCTGGAGACCGGAAGGTCCGCTCAATTAGTGGTTATAGCCAAGAAAACTCAAATATAGCTGTTGTGCACCCAAAGATCCAGAAAAGGGCTGGTGCAATCCGGCATCTTTTGAATTAGCTCGGGATCAGCTACTGTAACAAGAGAAAAGCAATATTTTGTTTTCGCTTCGAGAAAAGAGAGCATGTATGGGTTCCGGTATATCGCATAGATCGAGCACATACGCAACGAGAAGTGGTTTGACAGATGTTGAGGGACTTATCTTTATGATTTCGAGTAAGGCTATGACGTGCTGTATGAACTTCAATCCATTGGAGAGTCTAACACCATAACTGACATAATGTGTCGCATAAAGCAAATGCTTACTCATCGATGAGCAGCTTGAAGTCTCCGTATATTGCAGGACCTGGTCACCTTGCCCGGATAGTCATAATACTCAATAATAATTATGGTTACGTCCTAGTTTACTTCTGCGATATTGTTAATTGGTGACACGTCCTAGACCATAATATAAATATAATGGCCAGCTTGAAAGGTTTCTCTCCCTATAGCGTCACTATGTATCTACGACATGGTAGTTTAACCACCAGTCCTCAATGACTCTATTACACAGGTCCTCCAGCAATAATGAGGTTTCTATTCATATCATAATAGCTAGCCAGAACCCCACCGTTTCCACCAACTAAGTCAAAGGCTCTTATCTAATGTAACCTAGTCGCCATTTCTCTTGAAAAATGAGACAGCCTCTAACCGGCGTTGTAACACAGTCAAGGTTCGAGGTGCCCATTTCATGAATTTTGTTTTCATCAAGTAAACGGCAGGCAGGTCTTATTTCCAACTCGAAGCGTATCTCGGCCACTCCATTGGTATGACTAAACTGGTATGTTTTTCTTTTGGAGGGCTTGATCACATGCTCCCTCCTCGGCAAGTTATCATACCCCAGGCCTCTATGAATAAGTATGGGGGCCATGAGATTAGTAATTACATGACACCAACACTATAATCCACCCAACCTCGTGATCCTTACGATATGATGACACTAACACGTAGATAATTCAACACGACGATGACCTTGACCTTTAAACATATGAATTGCATCACGTACAGAGAGGAGGTCATGGGTATCATCTCCCACCACGTCCTACCTTGCCTACTTCTATATTAAGTCCAGCCCCATCATAGTATACACTATATACACACGCCGCCATCTATGTATTCCCATTTCCTAGACTCCTGGCCCCCAACGCTGGATAATTGCCTCCTCCCTGTCTTTGAGGGAGTGAAGGCCTAGTGTATACAGACAAATTGCTTTTCTGCAACAACTTGTGCAAGAACTCCAACATGAAACTCACGCCCTCGGCATCTAAATCCCATCGCGCACTCAGGTCCTCGTACACGTCCAGGACGCGATCTCTGGACTGTGAACATTTTAAAAAGGCTCGTAAAACCCACATGGCCATCCACGTGCTGATGTACAAGCCGTTGGCCCCGTCGTCGAACGCTTCGAGAAATGCGCCCCAAACGCCCTCGAGTCGCTGTAAGCTCCAGTCGGACCCGGTTGCGCCGTGAAGATGGAAAGATTTGAAGAGGGCGAGGAAGATGGAGCCGTGGAGAGGGACCCGGAAGTACTTCATCTCGTCGAGATACTTGGCGACCGCCGAGAGCTTGCCCAGTCGCACACCGTGGTGGTTGATGAGAATTTGATAGGTGTGAAGATCCGGAGACACCATTGCGGTACCCTGAAACCCAGGTTGCATTTCGGGATTGGCGCGCCCAAACCGTGCAAACATCATGAGGACCCTGGTGATTTGTTTTTGCATGACATAATTGCGGTCGGGCATGATCTTATGCCTTTCATCCGACGCCTTCATTTTTACGTATATGCGCTCAGCCGAATCTTCCTCGCCTGCCCGCACAAGGCCGGCAATGACGCAGTTGAGAACAATCGAGTCTATTATCTCGCCTGCCTCAACCATTTCCCTGTAGGCAGCCCTGACTCCGCTGGCGTCCATCTTGAGGCCGAAAAAGTGGATCAGACTGACGTGATGATAACGATTGAATTGAAAGCCACGCGTGCTCATCTCCTGATAGATCATTTCGGCGAGAGAGAATTTCCCAGCTTTGGACGCAACGTCGAAGAGGATGTTGAATGTAGCCTCGTTGCCCTTGATGCCCGCGTCGTGCTCCATCTCACGCCAGAGGTGCAGAGCAGCTTCGGCCTCAACTTCGGTTGAAGATCCCACGTATCGGCTCGCAAAGGAGATGGCGGTATTCCATTGGGTTCTCGTCAGTGTGTAGCCACTGTTTTTAACGTCTGCGACCACGGCAAAGTATCGCAGCATGGCCTTCGGATTCTTTCGCTCGGTAATGCCAAAGACGGCAAGTAGCGCGTGTCGGAGTCGCGCGGGTATATATGGTATTCGTTGGTCAGGGAGTGAGCGGTATAATTCGTAAATTGTGTCAAGATCTGTGCTATGTGGCCGTAATAGCTTCTGAAAGACAGCTGATCTAAGCTTTGTGAGTATGTCTTGATCTTCGTCGTCGAGTGATTCCACTTCATCAGGCGCCGGGGATGCCACCTGCACTCGGTCAGAGACCACAAGTTTTGGCGCATCTGGTGGTGCATAACGGCGCATATATGGGTCCCTCAGAAACTCGAGATGTTCCTCGACGCTGCAGTCGTCGTATTGGTCAACAAAGGTGAGGAGTTCTTCCTTGGATCTGGCTGGAGGAGCCAATGCTTTCGGGGGCAAGTCGGAAGGAGCAGCAGAACTGGTGTGACCTCGACAGTGGCTTTGCGGTGCGTGCGAAGTAAAGTAGTATGAGTTGAGTGGTCTCCGACTGCCCCGGTTGGTTATTGTTGAGTAGTGAGAAGAGCCTGAGATCTTGACCTTGAAGCGTCCTTGAATGGTATTATCGGCACCATAAGTTCTGGGGCGCCAACGACCGACGGATATATTGCCAAGTTGGAGCTTCGTTGCGACATTGTGTTGCGTAGTGGGCAGAAACACAGCTCTCGGCGAGGAGCTCTGGGACTGTCGGGTGGAGAGTATCGCGCCGTATATCGACCCATCAATTCGAACGGAGATTTTCATGAGCTGTCCCGCATGGTGGTCCCGTCATCACAGCTTCTCAGGGACGTGACGACATTGGTCAATGGGTGGCGCGGATAGCTTCGTGGACAATTTGGGCGATGTTTCTTGCTCTAGCTCGAGACTTTTTGTTTAAACCGAAATTTGAACCCCCCCCGACAGATTGGAGATAAAATCGCTGTCCCGTCGGCGCCTGTGCTACCCCCCCGATCGGCCCCACTGAAAAGTTGCTCGGTGTCGGAACATCGTTCTTACCACTCAAGGCGCTCTTTTGAAGATCGCGAGGCTCGAATTCGACAGCATCGACGTGATCGCAATTGCAGGCAGTGTCGAGCTTCCGAGGCTCATATCTTCTGTCACTATCGACCCCTGCGTGAACTGAGGACTTCTGGGTCCATTCGCAGCAATGGTCCGAAAACCGCATCTGCGGCAAGTGCGGCCTGCGCGGGTCTACCAGACGGTGACCAAGCTCATGGACCATCGTGTCATGCCTAAGCTTCGAGTTCAGCAGCCAGTATGGTACAAAGTCGTTGAGTCGATACCGCCCTCCGAGATGATCACGCGACCACTGCCTCCCCAACACATAATTCCGAAAGGAAAAGAGCGCAAGCCCAGCCGGCTATACCAGCCCCAGCAACTCACATACCCTGAAGACAAACTACGAAGGCGCTTCTACAGAGATCACCCCTGGGAGCTGGCACGGCCGAGGATGATTGTCGAAATGGACGGCAAGGATAGTCAGCGATGCGACTGGAGCAAGGGGTTGAGGCAACCCGGGATGCAGTTGAGTGGTGAAAGGTGTGGCACGCCATGATCATACAGACTGGCAGGAACTGACAACAATCGCAGCGTCGTCCAGCGTCAGTTGTGGCTGTTGGAAAACGTACCGGGAATAGGCACGAACCAAGCCTACGACCAAGTCCGCCGCGAGTTCTACGCCTTGCGACAAGAAGAGGAGATTGAGCGGAGGGTGGCCAGGGAGGAGGCGCGCATGGTCGGTTCCTACTTTGGCCAGACCTTCATCCAGGTGGGCATGTTGCTCGAGGACCAGCAGTACGAGAAGTGGAAGAAGTGGGCCGAGGCACAGACGGCGCTCATCAAAGCGGAACAATCTGAGGCTTACGCCAGTTTCAGCAACGAAGACCCGGACAATTTGGACGTGGAAGCGCTTGATGAGGTTATGGCGCAGACGCAGACTGCGTCGACGTAGGATGGTGGAATGTAGAGTAAGGTGTAAAATGATCAAATGTGTACAAAACTTAGACACCAGGAACCCAAGCTTCGGAACTGGCCTCATTTGACGTGCCAAGTCTCGTATATGGGCAGAGATGCTTTTAGTTGACTAAACGACTCGCTTGGAAGTTGACGAGAGAACCATGAACGAGCGCTGCTCCGGAGCAGTCTACTTGACACGACGAAATGCAGCTTTCAAGTCGAAGCTGTGATTTAGAACACTGCGACTGGGGGGCTACTTCGTACGCTTCTCCGGTATTTTCAGATTATATAGTAGAACCGAGCACGTGAAGTCAAGGGACGTGGTAGGATTCAGGCCAAAGCATCATGATGCGCCTGCTCAAATATTCTGCCATGGTTCTCTCGTCTACGCAATTTACTTACGGACGCTGTTGCCATCCACAGCCCCTTACTTATACATCAACCGTCACAGCTTGCTCTGGCTTCCATCCAGCCTCTCTCTTCTCCTGCTCAGAAACCCCAAACGCCAAAGGTCCGTCATCAACCACCGTCGCCCGTCTCACATCCCTAGCCGTCATCTCGGTAGTATATGGATTAGCGCGGTGCATCGACTGCCTTTTCGCCGTAGCAATCGTTAGCCCCTGTTCTTCTTCTTCTTGTAACACAATACACACGACTGGACTTCAGAATAAACTGCTCACCGATTATCCCACCAAACCATATCCCCACCCTCCTCCCCCCACTCCAAACTAAACACAAACTCCTCCCTCGCACACCACTCAATCAACTCCCAAATCAACTTCTGACTCTCCTTCATCCCCCACCCCACAATGCGCTTCGCATGCGCAGCCAGATAGAGCGTCTTCCGCCCATCAGGCGCGGTCTGGACCAAGCGATGGTACGCGGGCGGCTTGGCGGCCAGTTCGTGCGGCAAAGGGACGGAGTACGTCACGGGCGAGGCGAGACGCCGGGAGTGCCATAGGTCGTGTTCGACTATCAAGGGTTCGAGAAGCAGTTTGGTGGAGAGCGGCAAAGAGGAGTAGGCGTGTCGGGTGTCGGAGAAGTGGGTGTAAGTTTTGGAGGCAGGGCGGTCGGGGACGTGGGTTGTGGGGTGGGAGAGCAGGAGGGAGTATTTGGAGCGTTGGTGGTGGTAGGACGAGTCCTAGGATCAGTCGTAAGATGAAAGTGTGCATGGTCATTGAGGAGAAAATATAGGGGACATACAGTGTGCCAGAGAGCGTTACCGAGGCTGTGTTGCCATCTCCGCTGCGAGGGCTGGACTAGGGTTCCGTCGATGTTGATACTGTTGCAAGGCATCAGATACTCGTCTCTGGTAAATTTCCAAAACACTTAAACGCAATACTCACTTGCCTACGTCCCACAGTAGCGGCTCCCCTACCCTATCGTTCTCCCGCCCATAGAAAAAGGGGTTGATCTCTAGCTTCTTTCCAAGCTGTCGAGAGAAGGCAATGTGCCGCTCGTTGTCAAGGCCTGTCTTCCGGAATATCAAGACAGCATATGTGTCTTGTAGTTTGATAAGCTGTTATGTACGTCAGTCAGTTCTGTTATTCTATCTCGAATGTTTAAGTCTGTAATTTCTTGGGTTAGAACTTGACGAACCTGCTGAACTATGTCTTCTGGAACGGGACGGCTCCAGTCAACACCGGAGACCTCTGCGCCAAATGACGAGTCCCCAGACACTATGACCGGTCTGATGGTGAGTTGGCCCTCTCGTACCTGTGCATGACCACCCTTGAGGTGTAGGGTACCTAGGCTTGAGGATGGAGGACAAGTGTTCTCGTAAGTCCTGGTCACAGTGGTCAAGTCCATAATCTTAGTCAATGGTGTTTTTTGTCGCTGCTGAGTTTTTTTTGTTAAACTTGGCCATAAAGTTTAGACTCTCTCAACTCTAATATTATATCGCTAAACCGTATCAACCGGAAATAAGGAGATCGATCCGTACACCCCCGGCGGAGTTCTGGGTCGGCCTTGGCTCGGAATGGTCCGATCCTTCCGAAGTCCCTTAGTACGGACCAATGCTCCAGACGGATCGCTCACCGATAAGCCGACACTGGACACGCACTCCGTATTACGAGCCTGAGTCGAAGTCAACTGCTGTCGTGATATCCAATGTCTTGAAATTTCCTTCACAGCGGTATTCTGAGTAAAACTACCAGTCTACATCCAACCAAAATGTCCCAACCCCCTACCATCCTCATAACAGCCGGTCCCCACCAATTTCTCGCCCTTTTCGAGCCCTCCGCCCCCCAAACTATCTCCGCCTTCCAAAAACTCCTCCCCTACAGGCAAAAGCTCATCCACGTGCGATGGTCCGGCGAAGGCCTCTGGGTTCCCCTCGGAGATAAGGACTTCGGGGTCCCGTTTGAGAACCACACGAGTCACCCATCAGCAGGCCAGATTTTGCTTTACCCAGGCGGGTTTTCGGAGACGGAGTTGCTGTTTTGCTATGGGGGTGTGGCTTTTGCGAGCAAGATGGGGCCATTGGCGGCGAATCATTTCTTGACGATTGTGGAGGGGGGTGAGGAATTGAAGGAGTTGGGGACGAGGGTGCTGTGGGAGGGGGCGCAGGACGTGGTTTTTGAGGTTGCGGATGAGGAGAGGTATGTCAATAACCAGTGATATATAGAGATACGACATGGCTAATCATATTGTAGGGTTCAGAAATTCCGCGAAAATCGTGCTAGTCGCGGTGGTGCGCCTACTCGTTCTAAGCTATAAGTGCCTTGGTTCGAGAAGATTCACACACTCGAACCCTGGCATGAAATCCTTACTAATCACCAGGAGCTTCCAAGGCTGGCTTCATCACCCACGTAAGCCGTCCAGTCAAACACAGAGTCATTCATCATATCAAATAGAGACTGCACAGCCGGGTTGAACGGATCTTGCGCAACCCCGGCATGTTCATCGCCCCGGTCTAGAACGAGCGAGGCAGCATTGCGGACGATGGCCGAGAAGTCACCTTCAGGACGGAAATCGGATGTCTCTGACTCATCGCTGAAGATATCCAACGCGAGCCGTGCCAGTCGGGCAAGGATTGAAGATGGCTGCGGTTTTGATGGAGCTCGCGTGGTGAACGGCGCCGTGGTCGAGAGGCTGCAGATTCGGAGGTCGTCTGGCTTCAGGGGTTAGTTGAAATTGGAGGACCGCCTCAAGGCAATGGTATAACTAAACCCGTTCCACTCACGGTCGATGGTGCCGCGAATGTAGCAAAGCACCAGAAATGTCAATGCAAACGTGTGAGATACCCAGGTGGAGTCCACAGCGTGGTGTAAGCTTGTGCGTGAAGCTTGGTCGACAATAAAGGGGCCGTCGGGGAAGGAGGAGAGGTTCTGTGAGTCTAATCTCCAGACATATTCAGAGGCCGTGGTTAAAAGGGAGAAGAGGATTTGGGCGGCTGCCGTGAGGCTGATTTCGAGGAAACTGAGGGTCCAAACTTGAATGGGTTGGTCTCGTGACCTTGTTGAGGAGAGGAGTGGTCTTAAGAGCGAACTGTTCAAGGCGAGGCGGTACCACTGTCGTTTGTTAGCTGACGGACCGTGGAGAAGTGGGCATTTCGGGCTTACACGAAGGGATGTGAAGGGGAGTTGAGTGTGTTGCAAGTCAGTATGTCCTTAGTCCGTTAGCGGAAATCTCGGCAAGTGCTTTGATGTGGACTCACTTAGCCGGCCGAGCCAGTGTCTTTTACATGAACAAGGTTAGTTAGCACAGGCGATGAAGTTTGCATTGGAAACATACCTTTCCCAATTGTTCATCTCCACATTCGCATTGTTCAGACTCGCCACATCCGGCTGTCTATTCGTTGGCGTCCCATCGACGTGTTTAGCACGCCGCATGATGCACGCCAGCTCGACCAAAGCAGCATACCGCACATCACCAGGAGTCTGCGCAAAGTGATGTGAGCAGAATCCTCTGGCTACTTGACCCGTGAGTGTCGGGTCCAACGAAGCAGTGAGACCTGATGCCAGTGTAAGATTGCAGTCATACGTGATGAGGTTAAGCCACACTCTCATGCGATCCATGTCGTTGCGGGACGGCGTAGACTGCACATCTTTGCGGAAAGGGGCCAAGGCCGATTTCTCCAGGCTGAGAAACGTCGCATACCGGACGGCAAGACCGAATATGGCCCATGCACTCATGTCGTTGTATCGCGTCCGGAACTTCTTGGTGTGCGAATTGACCTCCTCCGAGAACCTCCCGAATGTGTCCTTCCTGCCGCATGGCATCCATTGGAGGTACAGCATCAAGGCTTGGATGGACCCCAGACTGGCATCCGCTGGGGTTGGGCAGAGCAGAAGACGTGATATGGCGGCGTCGCATAGGGCGATGAGGTCGAAGTATCTTGGGTGCAGTCCGTTGTCACGCCAGAAGCGTGCGCCTACTGCGAGTATGGCGAGGAAGAGTGTTGGGTTCGATCTCCTCAAATCCATGCCTGGGTGGCGAAGATCCTCGTTTAGTATTGGCGCCCATTGGTGGCAATGTCTGAAGTAACTGCGTCGATATCAATAAAATGCTGCGAACGTACACATCACATATTATTGACTTACATATCCAAAGCATGCTGGGCTTCCTGGACCGAGAGCAAGCGAAGGGCTATGGGGTCATACGGTGATAGTTCGTCCTCTTCGCCGCCATCTACAGCGGCAGATGAACGTGAGTATGACCCAGAATCAGACTTGTCTTCTGACAAAGCACCCAGAGATCTCAGTGTGGCAATTGGTGACGCCAGCTCTAGTCTGGTCATGTCAAACCTAGAGCCAAGTGACCGCTTGGTGTCTATATCCGGAGTCTCTTGATAAGTAGACTTTGGTGCATCTGGCGTCGCCACAGCTGTTGATAGGGAATGACTGGGAACAAACACAACATTAGCACGCCCAACTGAACATAGCTTCCTCCAGAGATATCAACTCACAACCGGCCATGACTAACACCATTCCTACCCTTTCCCCTCGAACTCGGTCGAGAATCTCTCGCATGCCGCACACCCCCCCTTTCGAGCTCAGCAATACGTTCCTCATGAGCATTCAGTCTGACCACACCAACTCATTAGTTTCCATCGTCATCAAAAGTAGCCGCTCCAAAGGGCCTGTCACTCTCGTCCAAACCTCAAAGCATAAGTACATACCTCCGTTGCAATCCAACAACAACCTGCGCCAAAGCCGTCGGACTCGGTTCCTCCTGCTGACTCGGCGGCTGGTCCGTCTCAAAACTACACGTGATCCCATGCCTCACGCATCTCTGGCACGGAGCCTGCGACGGGGCATTAGACACGGGCGGAGGACACCTCTGCTTGCGGATGCGGCAGGTGATGCAGGCCCGGTTGATACGAGAGATGCGCCGCTCGGCCAGCCTGGCTTCGGATACGGATCTGTGTGCCGACTCAGTTGGAATAACGCATTGTTAACTAGCTGATCGCTAGGTGGAAGCGACTTACACAGGGGGATGGGGTTCCATGGTGCCGTGTGCTTCTCATGTAATACGACCCATTTGCGGATGGATGACAGGTATAAAGTACGTAATACGTGTTGCGGTCGATGTGAATGGACTGCACTGGGCCATGACGAGCGGAACTGATGAGCTGAAGTGGATATCGCTCGATAACAGATTTGATCTACCAGCCCTCTCCATCTTTCCTGGCCTTCCCTGTAAATGGTTGGCCGGGGTGTCGAGATTGCGCCTTTCCAGTGGAGTTAAGAGTCCACTTGGGGAATCTGAGCAGCCAGGGGTACAGATAATGGTGTCATTCGGTCAATTTCGATGTGGTAAAATGGTTGAAAGTAGCGATTGCCAGAGCTTTGACTGTTCAGCAACAAGAAATAATGACCGTGTTGTTCCCAAAGGACCTGAAACACGACCAGTGGCCCGAATTTGGGAAGTGAGAGTGGGGCAGATTCCCGCGCTGACCTGCTAGCGCTGGTCTCCTCTGTTATACATTAACTGAGGGAGTTAGTCCTCTGTTGATGACTCTGAATGGATGTCGTATTCATCGCTGTGCCTGATCTACGCGTTGTGCTTCGTAGGTTGGTGTTGAGAGGCTCTATGAGCTGCTCTGGTTCTAAGGAGGGAAGCAAAGATCTGACCCAGCAGTAGCTACTGTACCGCTTTTGGCTCAAGGCATAACAGTGGCGGTTAATCCCTCATTAATGTTAAATATATTTTTCCGAGTTCTCTTCTTAAGAGCGGCTTAGTTTTAGAAAAGTATTACTTTCTATAGGCTATATTCGCTTCTTACGCTTATCTTATGTACTACAAGTAGTTATAAGGTTATAGAAGATACTATTTGGGTTAGACTGTATAGCTTATCGAATATCCGGGGCTTGTTTATCTAATTCTATCTATCATTATTTCGTTTCTACTCGTGATTCAGCTTTATCGGCTGAGTATAACGAGATAGTCCGGCCCGCTTTTCACATTCTATATTTCTCTCAAGTAATACTGTGTAAGCGAATACAGAGCTTAAAAGCGTGGAAAAGCCTGGATTCAAGTAGAAAGTGCTCGAACTACTAACGTGGTTCATAAGCGAGTCGCGCTGTAACGGGGATACCACACGTCTCACGATAATACTCAGGTAGTGTAAAGAGCGACTATGTGAGGTCAAGGACAGTGTGGCTGTGTGGCTGAAATCGCCGAGCGATCGGATAATTGTCGGAGATTGAGCTCTTCAAAAGGGGCCCAACGCGCAACACTTAGCTCGGCAGATAGAAGTCAACAAAACACCTCACTTGAATTGACTTCCGTGAGAGCCCAACCGTAGTCACCTTCCCTGGCACCCAGCCGCACCTATCTTTACAGACTATAATAAGCTAGTGATATAGGTGCGCATATTGTAAGACTGATTCTTAAGGAATCTAAGTTAGGTGAGAGTGTCTCGAGATCTTCTTTAACTAGGTGGCTCTGGGGTTCTACTGGATCGGGGCCTACCCATTAGTCGCCTAATTCGAGGCTGACTGGTTGTGTCATACAACAACTCGTTCCAGGAGACATGCTGAATTTTTACTTTGAGGCACTCGAAGACGTGATGAATTATTTAAAAGCAACAGCAGTCAGAGCGAATATCAATGAGTGCAGACTGAATGAAGACAAGTGATCCATCCATGAACTTGTATGAGTCTGCTTGCAGATGCCAAGACTATTTCTCATCACATTGCCAAGTCAGAATCCAGGTCTTCGTCTTGGCTTCAAGCCTCCAGTAAAGCTTGTTTGAACTTGAACATATTCTATTATTTATTTCTGGGATATCATTTACACATTACAGGTTGATCAACACATTATTCTCACACCACATCCAAGGCAGCAATTTCCCCCATCGCTCTCACACAGCTTTAGATGTTGTCCACAATCTTCTTAAACAGACCCTTCTTGGGTTCCTCATCAGGGATATCAAATGACGACCCCGACGCAAAGTCCATATCCTTGTAGTCGATAAACGTGGACTTGTGGTAGACCTTGTACCCCACAAATAGGACAACAAAGAATGGAATGGGCATATAAGTCGTGATGAAGGTCGACACGTCAAAGACATTCACAAACGCCGTGAACCCACCAAATATCATAACCATAAGGCACATGCACAGGCCGTAATAACTCAAGTACGGCTGGAAGGGAGCCATATAAGCCAGAGTCTTCCGGTCGATGCCCTGCACCGCGAGCCCCTTGTACCAGCGGATGTAGGTGAACATGATGCAAGCCCACGAGATCATGCCGCAAATGGCCGTCATGTTGGCGAAGTAGCTGAACACGGTACCCGCGGAGCCACTGGCGCTGGCCATGAAGGAGATGAGGGCCAGGACGCCGCCAATCACGACACAGACCCAGGGTAATCCGTCGGCACGCGTCTTGCCCACCCAGGCGGGGGCGTGGCCACGAGTGTACAGGCCGTAGAGCGAGCGAGACGAAACAAACAAGTCAGCACATCCCGCCGACCACGCCGAAGTCAGAAGAGCGGCATTGATAATAGAGGGCAAAATAGGGATCCCCGCGTTCTTGATAGCGATGACAAAGGGGGACTTGGCGGCCGTAGAGCCCAGGTTCAGGGAGGGATCGTTGGGGGAGACGAGGAGGCCGATGAGGAATGCGCTGGAAAGGTAGAAGAGCACGAGACGGACCCAAACGCCCTTGATGGCCGACGGGACCGACTTGCGCGGGTTGGCCGTCTCGGCAGCGGCGATGGCAGTAACCTCAGATCCAATGAAGGCAAAGGCAGCGCTGATCAAGGTACTAAAGAACCCTGCGAAGCGTCCTGTTGCCCCTGGTATGCCTTCGTATTGCATGAACCCGCCTGTTTCTTTCCAGTACTTGAAGCCAATGGCGGTGTGGTCGGGGCCGCCGCCGGCTGAGATGATAATACCGACAAGGATCAGACCGACAATGGTGATGATCTTGATAGAGCAGAACCAGAACTCGACCTCGCCGTATACTCGCGTGCCTGCGAAGTTGACGACGTACACGACGATGAGCATGAGGCCCACCCACATGGCATTGTTGCATACCCCCGTCGTGCATGTTGAACCTTCCTGGCTTGCTGGCGTCCAGAACGAGATCAGCACGGCAGCGGCTGAGATCTCGGCCGGCAGCACGATTATGTAGTCGTACCAGAACACCCATCCCATGGCGAATCCCATTTCTGGAGAGACGAAGCGGTCGGCGAGAGCGAATTGGCCGCCGGCGAGAGGAAACTGGGAGATCATCTCGCCAAGGGCAACCATGACGGAGAATAGCACCGAGGCCATGAGACAGTAGGAGATGAGGAGACCGGCTGGGCCGCCGTTTTGCAGGTTACCGGCCGTGCCGAGGAAGAGACCTGTGCCGATGACGCCACCGATGGCAATCATTTGCCTGGGCAAATCAGCTGAGATCATACATGATTTGCGACTATGAAGTTACTCACAAGTGGCGAGGTCTTAAACCGCGCTTCAGATCATGGTCGGCGACAACTTCACCAACAGACTGGTCGTCCTTGGGCGTTACAACATCCTCGGCCGAGTATTTGGTGTCCTTCTCCATCTTTGCAACAGTTGAAGCTCGGTCTGGTTGCAGTTGAAAAGGCGACTGGGTCGATGACGCTCAGATAATGCCTGAAAAGAGCGAATAAAATGGAGTCGTCGGCTGTGCTGCTCAACCATCCCCTCAAGAGGAGGGAACAGTCGTGTATTTAACAAAGGATAACGTAGACCTCTTCCATAATCGCCCCACTACTACTACTACTACTACTTCTACTACGCCGCTCACATACTGCTCGGTTCATTGCGACAACACTGGGATCTCCATCAATCAAACAACCCGACCCGCAAATCCCATTGTCGAAGATTTCCATGGCCCATTTGCCATCTTGTCCCCTCACCGCGAATCCTCGAATCCGTAATATCTCTCACAGCCTTTCAGCAAGCATCATCCCCCCACCCGGCGTAGTGATAGATGATCCTTCCTGGGTTGAATCGCAAACTCCACTGTCTTGCCAATCGGAGCTAATCAGTCGCATTTGCCCTATCAGCTGCCCGGGGGACCATGAATCATGTAACGGAACTTTGGAATGAGGTGTGCGTACCTTTTCCCAAAACTAATGCAAAACGAAGTGTACCCACTAAGTGGATGCGGGTGGGTATGGAGAGTCGAGATAAGAGATGATGCGGCGGGTCGGTAGATTGGCCGAAGGACTTGGCTGCGGAGATCCACTATAAGGCCGCGCTCTGGCTACAATATCATCCTTGAACCACACTTCAAGCTGACACTGGTGTAACCATTGCCACGGGTCTACTCAGGGCAATGCGGAATAGCCCACGGCTTTTCATAGGACCTGACACGGATACCGAATATCGGAAGATTGAAACAAGCACTATGGGTCCCCGATCGCTCAAGCCGGGTTTATACGGCCCCTTGCCTACATTCTTTACCGAGCAGCAGGAAATTGATTATGCTAGTTATAAAAGTCATTTACTGAGTGAGTTGTGTCCTCACTATTCGTCATGTTGATATATGTATAGTGGATACGCTAACAATTTTCACGCCGACAGATCTCGCAACCAAGGGGATTGGTACGTTGCGACTGACGATATCAAATGTGGACCGGTACTCACACCCGTCCAAGTTCCCGTTTGTGCAGGCTCTCTGGGCGAAGCAGTCCACTTGGTGCGTGCAACAAGACGTCAAATCTTTGATCGGAACGGACGACTAACTTGTTTCCAAAGACCCATGATGAGCGTGTTCAACTCATCCATTTCATCAGAGCCACACTCGACGAGGCCGGTCTGAATGCGACTCCTATTGTGGCCGGCGTTGGAGGATCAAGCACGAGAGAGACCATCAAGCTGGCGCGAGATGCCGAAGCTGCTGGAGCGTGAGCCGCTCTTTGACAGTCTCTGCGATACTCGCTGCGACGGAACTGATCGGTTGCTATAGAGACGCCGGACTCGTGATTCTTCCGGCATACTACGCAGCCAGCCTTGCTGCAGACGCAGAGCAAATCATACAGTACTACGTCGACATCTGCAATGGCTCGCCGGTACACCCCATGGCCTCCAAGGTCCGAGAAGTTTGCTAATCAACTCCAGATCCCTCTGTTCCTCTACAACTTCCCCTCTAACGCCGCAGGGCTCGACATTTCGTCCGCCCAGATCGAGGCCGTAATGCGACAAACCACAAATCTCTGCGGCGTCAAGCTAACGTATGTCCTCTACCGTCTCTCTGTCCTCCCTCCTTTCCCTTCGAGACTCTCCTTCCAGATCCCAACCTCTGACCATCCCGCATATAACAGATGCGGAGGCAGCATCTCCAAACTCATCCGTCTAACCGCAGCCATAAGCACCGATCCCACGATCAACGCTCAGCGCCCCTACCCCTTCCTCCTCCTCGACGGGCTGATAGCCGACTTGACGCCCTGGATGCAGAACGGCGGCCACGGAACCGTGAGCGGGATCCCGAATTTTGCGCCTGCGGCTTCGGCGAGGTTGTGGGAGCTGCTGAACAAGTCTGATTGGAGCGAGGATGAGCAAAATGAGGCCAAGAGGATACAGGCCGTGTTGTCTAGGGCGGACGTAGCAGCGGTCCCGGCGGGGGTTAGGGGGATGAGTAAGTGTTTCTATTTGTTTTACCTTGGCGTTATGTCTTGTTATCCTGGAGTTTGGAGCTGACTGGGTGTGTAGAGTATGTGCTGAACAAACTGCATGGGCATGGGCCGCATCCGAGGAGACCGCTGTTGCCTCTGGGGAGTGGGGAGGGGGAGGAATTGATGGTGCTATTTGGGGAGATGTTCGAATTGGAGGCGGAGTACGCGAAGGCATAAGGATATATTCAGCTGGACTCGAATCGTAGTGCGAAGCAACAGTGTGCTGTCTGAGTTACATGTGTACATATCAGCGAAGACACGATTTGGCCAAATCAGCAAAATCCTGCGATATTCGAAGTCTTCGGGGACAGCGCATGTCAGAATAAATGGATCACTAACGGACGAGGAAATCTGGCACCGTATCAAGGACACAAGACGCGTCCACGGACTGGGCTTGGAAAACAAGAATACAAGTTACAGCATAGTCACGTCCCCAAGTTGTGTGCTGTAATTGACAGTCCTGTCAAAGTTTCGCATCTTGAAGAAGAATAGTGTCGTCGAGAGTCTCAATTGCATTTACTCCGAAATTCAAGTAGCATGGCCTAACTACATCGGTAGGTAGAAGTAGGGCGCACCCTTTTTTAATGTTTTCCATGCCATTCATCCATTCCACAAAGTCCCTGTGCAAATGCGTCTTTGGGGGAAGCAGGGTCCATCCACTGCATTTGTGTAACCCTTATAATCTGAGAAACCCTTTACACCTTATCTATGTCAACGAAAATCTTGGTTCAACCAGACTAAGCCATGCTGATACCATCAGCTTTGCTGATATGAACCAAGCCTTGTCGAGAGAGGCCGAGCATTGATGAGACTAGGCGGGGTCCTTTGTGGCGTCTCCAAATGCAGCTAACAACTTGATCAGGCGAGATCCGGGATACTGCTCGTGGACCCCGTCCCACTGAACGATGAACGCATCGGCGATGTTGGAATAGTAGAACATTCGTCCGGTAAGACTCAGAAAGTCAACGCACGTGAAGCTCTCAACAACGACGATGCGGCAACGCTCCGCAGGGATGATGAAGATGAGCTTAAGGCACCAAGCAATCAAGCCGACGACAAAGCCGGTTCCCGGTCCGTTCGTGACGATCAGTCGAGGGTAGATGAAGCCTGGTTCGCGCTCGGGGTTCGATATTCCAGTAGACAGGGCCTTGAGCACGTCTATTCCGCTGAGCAACGCCGTAATGGGGACAGACAACCACTTCTGGTGAATCTCGCGAGCACGTTGTACATATGCAATGTCGAAACGTCCCGCAAGAACGCCATGCTGATGTGCAAGTCTCTTCTCAAACTCTTCGACCTTTGTCACCGACCTGGTGTCTCCCTTGTGGATAACCCAGCGACGAAATACATTGGTTCCTGTGGCCGGTTTTCGTGAAATCATTCCAAGAAGCTCTGCAGTATGACCACCAGAGCCAAGTACATAGAGGCGATAGTCCAGTGTCAACGACGCGCCGTGACCGGATCTGACCGGCTTCTTGGCGCGGCGCTTCCCGGTGAGACTGAGGTGTCTTGACTAAATAACCTATTTAGCATCTTGCCTTGTATAGGGACCATTTGGAATCATACCACTGCGATCATGGGAAAGGCCAGGAACACAGTCGTGGTGTAAAGGTAGAACGAGTTACCCGGCTCAGTTCCCTCATAAACCCAGCATCCGGCAACGTAACAGAACTTAGCTCAAAAGTCAGTCCATGGCTTCGCCCAGGTCAAAATAGCTTCAACTCTTACCCAAGTCACGTAGCCTCCCGTGAAACCCATAAGCATGAACACCGTTTTATAGTCTCGTACCGTAGAGGTCAGGTCCCGCGAGACCTTGATCAATTGGAAGACCTACTTTCAATGTCAGTAAACATACAGCAATCACTACCGATGTCCTGAAACGTACCGAGTATCCGGAAAGTCCGAAGATCGCCATGGCCGTCAAAAGCGTACAACAGGCGACCACGGATAAGAGGAAACAGGACAGAGCCGATGCGAAGACAGTGAACACGGTGGCGACTCCTAGACCGAGACACGTGACGAAGAGAAAGAGCGGTGGTCCAAGGAGGCCTGTGGCCGAAAAGGACTGATCCTTGGCAACACCGAAGACATTCTCCTTCTCCGTCTTGCGCTCTTGTCGTTGGTTGCTTGGGGATTCTTGAAGCGTAGTTCGTGGCTGTTCAGATGTTGGTTCTTGATGATGCCCATAGATGGAAGTACTCGAGTTTTCCGTAACAGATGGGTTGACGGGAAAGGGGTGGTTATGCAAGTCTTCTTTTAAACGGCGCTCCTGCTCCATATGGGATATTTTATCTGCCATGACGCAGGAAAAGTGGAAACTGTCGCAGGGTATCTGTCGACTGCGTGCTGAGTTTCGTGGCCGACTGTGACGGGACAGCCAGTTATACAACTTCCTTCTGGTCTTGAGCTGGAAGTGAGCTGTCTACAGAACTGAAGAGTCCTCGTCCCAAGTTTACAAAGGTAAAGGGCCTCTGGACACTCGTATCTCAATCCAGTATCCAGTTTACCTCCCAGGAAGAAACAGAGTGTGCCGCATTCTACTCATACGTGTCAGGAACGATGAGTGAAGTGAGTATGTCCCCTTGACGAGACACTAGCAACAGGGCACTGAGACTGGCTTGCTACAGCTTAGGCTGTCTCTGAGCTGACAGTTCTATACGAGACCTTCCTCTATGTGGTCACTCTGCAGTCCAGAGCGATATCTTCCTCGCCCCGAGCTGTTAGCAGCCAATTGTGACGACGTGGTGTGAACTGATTGCTTTGATGGCTTCAACTGAGACAGATAGAGTCCAGTATGTCATCCCTATCAGGCTTCTAGGGTATCTTGAGACGAAATGACTGAAATGCTTCTTCAGCTCAATGCACTGGTTGCTGAATATGAGCTACGTTGAATGGCAGTGACAAAGTTTCCGTCTAAGGTAACATATTAGTCTTCTCCTTTGAGACAGTCTGAACGTTATATTCCAGGGATGTAAACAAGATGAGCGTGATAAACCAAGAATGTGATCAACATGGGAACAACAGACCAGAAAAGTAAACAACGTAGTTATTTGAACGCCGTGACCACCCAGAAAGTAGCATAGCCAGTTCTGAGCTAGCATCCAAACACGACTTAGTGCCATGCTTGATGGTGACAAGTTATAGTCACAGATACACATCTGAAGGATTCCACCAGGTCCAATGCTTGACCTGGCTTATACCAACAGTCCCTGGACAAATCTTGTCAAAGATAAAAGGGGTGATGTGAACCATGAAAATTTGACGTCAACTGTAACATCTGGGCTAGAGAACAAAGATGGGGTAGAAATAAAATCGGGGATGTGGGCTTTTGACTGAATAAGTTCTCACGCTTGTGGTAACAAGCCAGCGCTAGGCAGGTGCTGATTGTCGGACCTGGATGCTGGTGGCTGCACAGTCCATGGTTGCTAACGTGGGGAATGAAGGCCGAACTCGTGTTTTGAATACTGTGCACACTTGTGCAACCTGGCGCATCAAAGCTCAATATTTCCCTGGCGGCTTGCCTCACCCACAACCGACATCCCAGCATCATTGGAAACAACAGTTCGTGCACCAAAAAAGACTCTCAAACACGACCGAAGAAATTTTTAACTCACCTTGATTTCTTGTCAGTTCCTCGTACCAAATCAGGATTGAATAAAAGCGGCGATAAACAACATCGGCCAAATTGAGGTACGCAAATTCGACTTCTTCGCAGTTGACTTGTCGTTGAGAGCAGCAAGCTGTCAAGACTTGATTGAGAGAGAACAGTACCAAAAGATTTAGGTGGACGTCTAGAACTTACCCACCCACCCACTCTTGTGTCCTTAGCGCCTTTTACCACGTGGGGTCCCAGCGGCTGGCTGCGCACGGCCCTTTCCCCAGCAACTGGCAGTGGACACCTATCACCGCTAACTCCTTACCGCCCGGCAAAACAACGAGAAAGTTCAACTTTACTTGTGTTCGGGTTAACGATTCTTTCGCTACGACACGACGAGAAGGGTACCAAGCATCGATACTGATGAGACAAGTTGCTACTGGACTGCTGGGTTGAGTTTTGATGCGATGCCCGTGCTTCGATCGAGGAAGGCGTTGAGCTGCTTCTATTGCGGCAAGAGGTCCAGCCTGAAGTTCGAGGGCCAGCGGTCATTTGACTGCGCGCATTGTGAAGCTACGAATTGGCTAGATGAGGTGCGTGGGACCCGAAGATCTAGGTATGAGCTTATTTTGGAAGGAGGTGAGCTGACTTGATGGTAGCAAGGACAAATCACCGACCCACCCGCTCCTGCAGCGCAAAATGATCGCATTCGGTACGCCGTATCTCGAGCTTCGAGCGCCCCGAGACAGATGTCCTCGTTGTCGCCCGAACCAGACGACCCGATATTCTGCGCGACCTGCTTGAGAAACCAGCGATTGGTAACGGAATCGCTGAGGCAATATGAATTCCCCGATGATCCCCAAGACCCAGAGTATGCGACGAGGGAGCGGGCCTACCGCAAGTGGAGGAGGGGTCTTGAGGAAAGATACCCGCAGGTCTGCGCCAAGTGCGAGCCGAAGGTGCGGGAAAAGTTGGACGCTGCGAGCTACACGGCAAAGACGGATCATCTTAGACGCATGATGGACCGGACGGAAAAGCAACTACAGACGGTGAAACGACGAGGATTCTTAGATGTCGTCGACACGGCGGGCAGGTGGAGCTGGCACATAGCCTTTGTCATCCAGTTTCTGTGGCACATTACAGTACTTCTCGCCCTCTTCGTCAGATACGCTTCGCAAAACAAAAGCGATTCTCGGGCATTGCAGACATTGACGGCGGCCTGCGCAGTCGGTATGAACCTCTCACCTTCGCCAGAGCGACTCATGAAATGGGCCGTGAACATGAGCATGTGCGCTTTTCCATGGAACCCCAGATTCAAGCAGTCAATCCGAGGTTTCACCTCACATATACTTGGTTTTCGACGGTGGTACACATACCAACTAGTCATCTTGTTCATTCGAGGCGCCTGTCTCTTCATTTCCCAGTCTACGGACTCGGACTCGAAGGGCGAAGGAATGTCGACAGTGGCGCAACTCGGTGCCCACATCGTCATAGCTTCTTTCATGCTCCACGTGAGTTCGATCAACTTGATGATTTGGCTGCTACCACTACTAACAAAGCTACCAGTTACATAAAGTCGCGGAGAAGTCCATTCACACAGACACAACTCCTCTATTCGGCTCCAGCCGTCCTCCCCGATCCATGCAAAGCTCACCGCAAGAGCATGTACGAGAAAGGGACCCAAGCGACCTCGGCAACATCTTGGACGATATTGCTGCAGAATCAGCGCCAATGGAGAACGTGGTCTCTCCACCCATATCACACTTTCGCCCGAGCCATCGAGAGCTGTATAAAGCACCTAGCCCCGCGCAGAGCACATCATTCAGTGCATTACCTCAACGTCATCATCCCCAGGTCGCCCTTGGATCTCTAAGCCTCTCTGATTCACCCACACCGGGTCGAATGGGGCCTCAACAACCACCGGTCTATGCGGACGAGATGGATTGGTCGCCCTCGGGCTCACAGCACCGAGCATTTAGCACCCACAATCCTTTTAAAATCAAGAATCCGAATCCTCGCTTCAACGACGCCCCGCTAGAGCCCAAGCCCGGTCCTTTCTGGTACAAGATCCCACCAGCACCTACGAACCCTGCCCAGAGGGCGCGCAACCCGCCACGGCCGGTCATACGCCAAAGTCCAAAAGAGGTTAAAGAAAGTATCTTTCGGTATTCTCCGAAGCGACCCCTGGATTTGGGCACGGGACGTAAAGACAGTGACTCTGGTCTCGTTCTGCAAGACCCCAAGTTTTACGCGCCGCCACCGGCTGACGATCCCAGGGATGGTCTGACAAGTATCCTTGGGTCTTTTAGCATCAGTCCCAGTCCTGATGAGTTAGCCTTCTCATCGAACGCTGGTGGTAGGCCGAGGTCCTCGAATGATGCCAGGCCCTTGAATGACGCAAGACCAGTCAATGAGCTGCAGAACGACAGGAGAACACGCCAGGTGGAGCTCGCCGTGCTGCTCGGCGCGCTCTACGCCTGGATCGCCGCTTTGGGGACAGACAAGGACTACGCCCGTTTTCTGGATGTCAGCTCCGTTATAGTATTGCTTCTCATTTCCGTTCGATTAGCGGGCGATCTGCTACATGATGTGCAAGTTAAGGAGGGGAGAATACCTTCGAGTTTTGCCCTATCGTCGGTCAATCTGGGTATTACCCAGGTTCTCGCTACTCTTGCCCTACTTTGGGGCCTTTGGACAAGAGATATGACAGGACTTACGTATGAGTTGCAGGGGAATGTGTTGTTCGGGGTTACTATTGCGCATCATATTTGGCATGCTTTTGCTTAGGCAGGCAGGAAAGAGAATAGGAGATCGTGGAAGGGCACGTGTCATAAAGACGCGCGACATCGATACCGAGGTTTTTACGAAGTTTGGAACACACAGAAGACATAAGGGACGGCTAGGGCGTTGCATGGTTGATTGGAACTGGAATCGGGCGGCTGCGATTTGCGAGATATTGTCTGCTGGTCTAGCATTGCGTTGCGTTGTGTTGCATGAACTGGAGTATTGATTTGCCTTGGAAGGCTGTGGCATGGCATGTTGAGTTTATAAGATAGATACCCTGTGCATTGAGATATTCCTTGGGAGAGGTACATAGACGAATTCAATTGGCAATGAGTGGCAGGACTCTGGGATTTATGCAGACTAGAGCAGAGAGGGCCGTAGTCTAATCACCCTACCCAATAGTTGATAAACCATATCTCACGGAAACTTTCCCATGTTTTGAAGTGTACTTAACCATTCATCTAGTACAATGTGAGTAGTGGTACTTGACCAGTAGAGCAGACGGTTGAAGCTTGTACAGTTGTCATTAGATCCAGACCGACTCCAGGGTAACCTCAAATTGCTGCTACTTCACAAGAGAAAGGATGCTCACCAATTGAATGAGAAACACGGTCGGTGAGCAATCGAATGAAACATCTTGGTAAGCGGAACATGTCGCCTCTTGCTCGGCCTTTCGGGGAGTTGAGGAGATGACAATTTCCAAGTACAATGTGTTCTCTGGAGCTGCGAAGAAACAACAAAGCCCGAGAAGCACCAGCCACAACAAGGTCGTCGCACCACTGTCAGCCCACTTGGCGTTGAAAACCGTGCCAATGGAACCCGACCGTTCCGTACTTCTGGCCAGTAACGCCACTTGACCTTGCGTCGATCCCCGCTGCCGGCTTTCATTTCGTCTAAGTGCAAGATTGCTCATCATTCCAATCCCCCTAATCTGATCACCAGATTGTTTCTTCAACTTCTTCAACTTCTGCTTCCCGTCTGTTTTTTTACCAATTAATTTGGCAAGGTCAAACTTGAGTTGTTTGCTTCCTTCTTGGCTTCCTCCAGTGCATATTCATAAGCACTTGCACCCGCCGTCGTCCTGCAGCTTCGGCACTTTACGCAGACTTGGGCACTTGGGCGCCGCTCAGATTTCAAGCCTGGACCGGACCCCTGCAGACCGCAAAATCGCATCCTTTTGAAAACGCATCTTGAAAACCTTCCGCCGGAAACTTTCCGCGACCCCAACCACAACAAGGCACTTCATTCACGATGCCGGGTCGAACATTCCCAACGCTGACGCGCTCCGAGTTCGAGGCGCACAATACTGCCAAGTCTTGCTACGTCACACTCGGTGCCAATGTTTACGACATAACCGACTTCGTCGAGTCGCACCCCGGCGGTCCCGAACTGGTTCTCGAATATGCCGGAAAAGACGTCACCAGCATCCTCAAGGATGAAGACTCGCACACGCACTCCGACTCTGCCTACGAGATGATAGAAGAGTGCCAGGTTGGTTTCCTCGTCAACGACAAGATAGTACCCAACCACGACGTCCAGACGCAAATAGTCGACTCCCAAACCAACGAGGAGGTCACGAAGTTCGTGCACCCGCGGACGGGCATGAGTTGCGCGGAGGACTTGACCAAGGAGACGGATCTGGAGAAGGATTATAAGCAGCACAGGTTTCTCGACTTGAGCAAGCCGCTTCTGTTGCAGGTATGGTTTGGCGGATTCAGCAAGGAGTTTTACCTGGATCAGGTACATCGGCCACGACACTACAAGGGCGGAGCCAGCGCGCCTCTGTTTGGCAACTTCCTTGAACCACTCAGCTTGACGCCGTGGTGGGTGGTACCGACGATTTGGTTACCGCTAGTCGCATACGGCACCTTCATCTCGAGGGAGGGGCTCACCGGATGGTCGCAAGTAGCTGTGTGCTGGATCTCCGGCGTGGCGCTATGGACTTTGATCGAATACATTCTTCACCGATTCCTATTTCATCTTGACGAGTACGTGTTTCCCCTGTCTTGTTCAATCCTCCCAGGACCAAGCTAAACCCCTTTGCAGATGGCTTCCCGACAACCGAGCAGCCATCACCATGCACTTTTTACTACACGGCGTACACCACTACTTGCCCATGGACAAGTACCGACTCGTCATGCCGCCGGCCCTCTTTCTCGTGCTCGCAACCCCATTCTGGAAGCTGGCCCACACCGTATTCTACTGGAATTGGCACATGGGCACCAGCGTCTTCTGCGGCGGTATCTTTGGATACGTCGCCTACGACTTGACGCACTACTTCATCCACCACCAAAACCTGCCTTTGTGGTACAAGTCGCTGAAGAAGCACCACCTGGCTCACCACTTCCTAGACTATCAGAACGGCTTCGGCGTCACCAGCCGCTTCTGGGACAGGGTATTTGGCACAGAGCTGAACCTGAATGTGGGCAAGAATGCGTAATCGGACGTGGTATTTCTCTCATTCCGGAGAAATTCCCCCCTCCCACCCCCGGTGTGTATGTATATATAGGAATGGGGCTGGAACAGTATGAATGACCAAGACTGAGATGAAAATACCTCTGGCATTGGTGGCGTTTGGATGGGATAGCTCCCAGAGGTCGTGATGGACATAGGGAGTTACTCACCCTGCTGGGCTTACAATAATGACTAATTTCGATACTAATTTCGATTCTACTTCACCTTGACTCGACTTGTAGTGGTAACATCTCGAGGCTAGTCTGCCGGCAAATGCCGGTTTATCTGATTGCTTCGAAGTTGGCACTTACCAGTGAGGTTTACATGAGGCCGTCCTGGTGATCGTAACCAGGTGTTTGGCTACTATAATCCATTTATTTAGAACCATATAATTAAATTTTGAATCTTTCGCTTTGGTTCGACCTAAAACAGTGACACGATCTCGAGGCAAGTCTGCGAGAAGGTGCCAGTTTTATCTGTCCTCCTAGCCCTTAGCAATGAGCTCCATCAAGCCGCTGTTCCAATTTTACCCCTGTATTTGGCTACTATAATCTGTTTACAGGTATCCATGTAAACTGAAACACTTGTCATCTAAATTCACCTTCCCGTTGGCTTGTCGTGTCATTGTCTCCAAGGCTTGCCGTATACCTGATCCGACAGACAAAAGCTTTGTCCGAGGTAAGGCCGACCTTGGCGCCTTCCGAAGGTTTCTTCGAGCGCCAACTTCGCTAGCTAGATTTCAACCTCACTCCATTTGTCAATCTCCAGCCATCAGAAAAGTTGCATTGTTCCAGTGACAGCGGGATTGTCAGCCGCCCAAGGACAACCCCATCGTGTCCTCCTCCTTCGTTCGAACTCTAGACACCCATTGCCTCGACACCTTTGCCGGCGATCTTTCTTGTCTTTCTTGTAGCGACGTACGGACTAGGGAGATATCTCCATCAAACAGTTTCTTTTTCTCGATTCTGACTCTCTCTCAAAGATGGCCGACCTCGACGTTGAGGCACTGCTTGATGCCACTGCCAACCCCAAGAATGATGCAAGGGAAGCCAAGTCGGAAGAACCTGATGACCGCTTGAAGTCGGATCGTAGCGTGCGGCGGGACCGCGACCGCGCCCGCGATGACAGCCGAGAACGCGACCACGATCGCAAGCGCCGCGACCGTAGTTTTGACCGCGACCGACGGGACCGTGGTGATGACAAGGGCCGGGAGGCTACCCCGCGTAGCGACACCGGTAGTCACAAGAGTAGGCGCAGAAGCAGGAGCCGCGATGATGACCGTCGACACTCACGACGTCACAGAGGAGGCGACGGAGATTTCTACCGCAGCAGCCGCCGCGGCGGAGGCGGAGGACGAGAACGCTCTCGCTCCCGCTCCCCCAATCGATATTATCGCCCGCGCGATGGTGGTCGTGATGACCGCTCCAACCATCACCGGGGCAGCAGGGATGATGATCGTCCCCACAATGGCCGAACTCCCAAGCGCGATGCCACTCCCCAGCTGACGGAAGACGAGCGTGATCGCAGAACCGTGTTTGTACAGCAGCTTGCTGCCCGTCTCCGAACCAGGGACCTCAAGGAGTTTTTCGAGAAGACTGGACCCGTGAACGAGGCCCAGATCGTCAAGGATCGCATAAGCGGAAGATCCAAGGGGTACGTTATTCTGTTCATCGTTCCCACGTTATTTTGTTGTAGTATGTTTACTAATGGCCATTTCCCAGGGTGGGCTATGTTGAATTCAAGAACGAAGAATCCGTCACTGCTGCTCTTCAGCTCACAGGTCAAAAACTCCTAGGTATCCCGGTCATTGTACAGCTTACCGAGGCTGAGAAGAACCGGCAAGTCCGCACTACCGAGGGCTCTGGCACCCACGCCAACTCCATTCCTTTCCACCGCTTGTACGTGGGCAACATCCACTTTAGCATCACAGAAACAGACTTGCAAAATGTTTTCGAGCCCTTCGGCGAGCTCGAGTTCGTTCAACTCCAGAAAGACGACAATGGTAGGAGCCGTGGCTATGGGTTTGTACAGTAAGTTGCCGTCCTTTCCCACATTTGATGACTGAAAGCTAATGCCACATAAGGTTCCGTGAAGCTGACCAAGCTCGTGAGGCTCTCGAGAAGATGAACGGGTTTGATCTCGCCGGTCGACCAATCCGTGTCGGACTTGGAAACGATAAGTTCACCCCTGAGTCAACTGCCAATCTCCTACAGAGATTCCAGGGCCAAAACCAACCATTCCAGGGATCTGCCTTTTCGGGCGCCGGTGGACGCGGCCAACAAGCTAGTGGGTTTGATCGCGCCGGTGGCCGAGATAACGACAAGGCGACTGGTGCCAGTGCCTTGGACGACACTGATGTCGGCGGCGTCAACTTTAACAACTACAGTCGCGACGCTCTGATGCGCAAGCTTGCTAGAACCGATGACGCCCCCGCCCCTGGTCGGGATGAGAGACAGATTCTCAAGCCTAAAACAGAGACTAAGCCATTGCCCGTCAATGTCAATATGGCAAGTCGTTGTGTTGTCTTGCATAACATGTTTGATCCAAATGAGTACATTCCCCCTTCTCTGGAATCGCCGCGACCTCTACTAATATCCGCCACAGAGAAGAAGGTGAAAGCTGGGTCAAGGAACTGGAGGATGACGTTAGACAGGAAGCCGAAGAGAAGTATGGCCATGTGGTCCATATCTCGCTCGACCCCAACTCCCAGGGCGACATATACCTCAAGTTCGACAAGGTTCAAGGCGGCGAGAACGCCATCAAGGGTTTGAACGGCCGGTACTTCGGCGGACGCATGATCAGCGCCGCACCTGTTGTGGATGCCGTCTACAGCAGTTTGTTTTCACGCACCAAGGCTATCTGAGATGCTAATATGGCCTGAAATATGTTCCTTCTAGGATCTAAGTCGGGTTTGTCCACCCCACTGCAACTGTGGTTAAGACACCCCTGCTGACATGGATCCTAGACCTCGGTCATGGCCACGGCCTCTCGCGAAGAGCAGCACATCACACCCACTCCTCTCATCAAGTACTATATCTTTACCATGAACAGCAAAATTCCAGGGCCATCAGCATTGAGGCGTTTGATCGGTTTTCCCCTTCTTTCCCACTTCGGAGAACGCGCTGAGGGGTTCTTCACACTGATTACTGCAGCAGAACGAGAAGCTTGCAGAGGGAGCGCATCTCCATTCATCAATCCCATAGCAGTATTTCTTCCATTATAGGGCGTTCGGCGGCGGCCTTTCGATTTGCATTTTTCACATCATCGTGATGGTTGGCAGCGCAGAAACTTGAAATCATAGCAGCGTGTCCTCCCTGAAGGACAGAGTTAGGTATTAGACAACGTGATAGCAGTACTAAACAGACTAGTTGATGTTATTGCTTGAATTTTGGTGATTGATGGTACTATGGTTCGCTCTGTGCCTGCCCCCTTATGAAACAACCTCTTCATTCCTTCGGTATGCGGTTCGCATCGTCCACTGCCGTGTTTCTGTCGCTTTTTGTATGCATGCCAATGTCAGCGTCCTCCACGTGAAAGCTCGCTGTCGATCCCATGTAATTATGGCCTCGAGATACCGCAAGCGGGAAGACTGGCCTAGCTATGGTAATGGTGGCTTCGCCTGCGGCCCTACTCAATCCGCAACCCTCCATCATTCTCCATCTTCCCCCAGTTTTTGCTTTGAAACAATTCGAGTAACAACCCAAATGCAATTCTGCGTCACTTTTTCTGCACGCTTTACCCTGCCTATGTCTCATATTTTTCGAGTCCGAGTCTTCAAGCTGACTCTCTCCACCAGACGTCTATCCGTCGAGCCACGAAACGATGTTCTGACGTGCTGGTGAATATTACCCGATGCCCAAGCACCCCGGCTTCATTATCCCCATCTCAGAGCAGTTCAAAGTAGCGACCCTGAGCGCTCCTTCGCTACTTTGTCTTGGGGATATACCTAGTGTACCATCACTCCCGATTCTTTACGGCGTCCCATCTCTCCTCCATACATCTATTGGATTAATTGTGCAAATTTTGCAGCATTGAAAGTGTATAGATCTCTGTGGATCATCTTCTTCACAAGGGTGTAATGTGGTCACAAGGGCCTTATATACGTAGAAATGAACGACGATGCCTCGCAGGCAGAAATTATGTGGTACGATGGGTGGTGGTCATCGTGGCCTATAACGTACGTTAGGTGGCCGTACGGCCTTGAAGGTCCAACAACGTCACCAACTCTCCGAACTTGTAAACAGTGGGTTTGGGTACTGGCACACAATGCTCCGGGCCTATTCGGATTTCACGTTTTCCTTTTTCTTCTTCCTTTTTTCTCAGTAGTTCAACGTAACAATCCCGAGTGTTCTTCGCCTCTTGTTCTACCATTTCTCCCGATTGTTCATACCATGTCTAGCCCATAAGCCATCTATCTACCTATTTCTCGAGACTGTTGTTCGGCGTTTGGCTCACGGACAAGCAGTGCTGAATGTTTGGAGTATCCTGATTACGCTTCCAGTGACAGCAGTGGTCCTCGACGCTTCTTGCTGCTTTGACTTTGCCTGGGACAAACCAAACTGTCTCTTCTTGGATATACTCTTGCTTCCACCCTCTCGGTGCCGAGACAGACTTCTCTGATGGCCTTGCTGCTTGTTCATGGTTCAAATGGCTTTAGCATAATCGTATGCTCGCCACTGCTATCTTGATGTGGTCACTTGCGCAACTGGACTTGTTCAAAGGCCAGGAGACAGCCATGAAGTATGGTAGTGATGGCGAGCTTGATGGAATATTGTGAGACGAGGCTCGAGATGACGTCTTGGATGCCTACGCATGGAAGGCTCGGTCCACATGGCCTTGAGTTATTGTCAGTCTGTTGTCGCCGAGAAGAGTTCTTGCTTTGATAGACCATACCAATGGGCTTCCTTAGTTACCCTATTATTCTCTCGAGCGATTATGCCACTTATTCCGCTACTCCGCCGTTGTTAATGCAGCTGCCAATGGTCTATATGAAGAATATCACCAAAGTATTACTTGCCATCCCAGATTATCACATCTCTCCAGATTTGGTTGTAATCGCTGTCTTCTGGACTTGAAAGCGGAGTGACGATACAGAAGAGTGCATCCCATAGTCCTCCCTAGTCACATCCTGTTCACCCTTTCTATCGCATTCCTGCATTTTCTGTTTACCTTCTTTCAGTAGAAGTCAAGCTGATGTACTTTCACTGCGCAGAACCGCGACAATACAACTCCAAATAGATCTGCAGTGTATGATTTCTGAGAAGCTCGTCAGGTATTTACTCCATCTTCTTTTGTAGCGAGCCCGGCAATCTTCTTCCCTTTGCCCTTCCTGATCCCAATCGCACCCGCCCAATTACGAGGCAACGCTACCGATTAACGTGCCCCGTACTTCCCCCCTCCCCAATCTTCAGTCACATTTCCCTTCCCATCACTCAGCTTTCTACTTCCACCATCAACAAATGAAAAGCCAAGCTAGTGCGCACCTCATTCACAGGCCTGCAACCATAGAGCCATCGACAATTCCGAGGCCTCGCCCCTATCGCCGCCAATGCTACCCAGCAAGGTTAAACCTTCCCATTCCCAGCAAAGTGCGCGACGGTTTTTTCACTTTCCTGGAGGTGGTGATCTTGGAGGTGGCCTTGTTGCCACGCCCGCCCCATTGCCAATAAGGAGCAGCAGCCCCTGCAGGACTACCTTGAGCCGCAATGCGTGGCCTCCTGCCCTCTCTCCGGTCGATGCTACCACCTCGGACACCACCACATCCCAGCTCAATGTAGCTGCGCAACCCTTTTCAATGGATCAGAAGACTGATTCCAGCACCACTAGCTGGACCCGCAACATGGTTCCGCCTGTCCTCTCTCTTCGGCAAAGCACTGTCGGTGTGAGCACTCCTTCACAACTGAACCCTGCCGCTTGTCCTATTTCCCTAGATCAAAGCACCACCTTGAAGAGCACGACTTCCCGGCTCAATGCTGCTGCTCCGGTTTATACCCCTGCGAGAAGCACCGTATCCAGCAGCACTCACTCTCGACCCCTCAACCCCAACGCAGCTGTTTTCTCCCCTCTTACTGGTATGGTGCTTTCTCCTGCGCAGACTGCAAACTCCGCTGCTGAGATTGTGCCTTCTGCTGGGAATGCTTCATCTTCCTGTCCTGAGACACTGCCTTCCTCCACAGCTAATATGGGGCCTTTTTCCACAACCACGTCAGTTCCTACCACTGAGATGTTGTCTTGCCCCACAAACGCTTCACGCTTTGCTGTGAATATGGCGCCTTCCCTTGCGCAGACTTCATTTCCGGCTGCTGAGATGTTACCTTCCCCTGCAAAGGCGTCATCTCCCGCTCTTGGGCTGTTGCCGTCCCCAACAAAGACTCCACCCACCTCTTCCAAGAGAGAGCCGCCTAACGCTTCGAACATTTTCTTCACCACACTTCCATCTCCAATATATCCGTCGGAAATAGCCACACCACCTTACGCTGACAGGATGGTGTTTGATCTTCCCAGTTACACCCCTCAAGTTGCCACACTTCCGTCTGCCACTTATCAGCCAGAGACGGCCACATCATCTTACGATGATAAGATGGTGTTTGAACTTCCCGGATACACACCTCGATTTGCCCGCGAGCAGCTCACTGAGCGTAAGCTGCAGGCTTTGCAGACTGCCATCTACCAGCATCCCACCGTCGAGACGGTGAGCGAACAAAGCCCGGGTGACGACATGACGGCAACTTATTGGATGTCCCCCATCCTTGGACCTTACCAGCCTTTCCCTGTTGATCTGTAAGTTCACCTTCCTTTTACCCTTTTCTTTGATGTTCAGCACCCAGGTCCAGGGCAAGTGATTCACGAGCCCTTCACCACAATGCTCTGCCACTTGGTAGGCAGCAGTGTGGTGATGGGTAACTTCGTGCAGAAGGTTGCTGTTGAGATCAGGGTGAGGAGATGTTTCGGCGAAGTGGAAAGATCTTCAAGTCACTCCTATTCACTGGCATTTCTTTGTTACCTTCTATCGATAATGGCGGTGTTTCCTCGGGCTATCCTATGGTCCGTGCCGCAGTTCCAGTCGTTCTATACTGCACAGTTCGTGCTGCCATTGTGGCACGCACTGTACTTATTTTTTTGGCGGTGCCTTACAGTGCGAGGCGCACAACGACTATACCCGTGGTTGCCATCACCAATAATGTCGGCGCCCTCTCAGGATCTCAACAAGTCCTCTGCACCTCCAAGTCTTTGAGCACTCAGCTTCACTTCACGCAACTTGGACCCACAAATCCCTTTTGCATTTATACTCAAGGGATTCGCCGCACTTGCCAATTCCTATGATTCAATCGCCGCTGCCTTCCACCTTTTAATCGGCGACACAAACCTCAACCCAGCTCCACCCTCCACCCTCCACCGAACCTTCAACCTGAATCTACCCATCATCCTTCAGCAACATCTATCTCGGGTCACATTCAGGGCTCAGCTCGGGGGTGTTTGGGGATCTGGAGTTTTCTTTCCTGGACTTGGACCTGGGCGGATTGATTTCTACCTGTTCTGCGACTGGACTACCTCACCGAGGCATCACTTCATCGCGGGACAGAAATCATCATGACTAACTCATCATCTTCCAGCTCGGACTCCAGTGGTGGAGGAGCACCTCTTCGTTCGATCCCAGCCTCCCCCAAGCAGGGTCGCCGCGAGCAATCGAAGAGCGACTCTCCCACTGACGATGAGATGGCCCTCGTCCGCGCCAGCTCGGCCTTCCATCAGATTGGCCAGTGCAGTGGCGGTCAAGGTAACAACGGCCAGGGCAACAACGGCTACGGAAATCAAGGTAACTACAATCAGCCTCCTAAACGCGACAATGATCCCTTCATGTCGCAGACGCCCTCTCGCCCTGCTCGACCCGTCACGGCATTCCAGAATCGATCGCCTTATGTCAGTACGCCTGCCACCTACCGACTGCAGCAGGCGATGCAGTCTGGTGGTGGCCGGGACAACTCGCAACAAGTAAGTTTCATGTCACGCGTCAATCACTAGGACGGGAACTAATTTTACTGCCCCTAGCCGGTTTTTCAGGAATCTGCCGCGATCCAGCAAATACTCATCCTTGCTATGCAGTACTTGCGCATCACGCCGGGCGTCCCGTCTCACGTCGCCGACAACATCCAGTCGTCCCACGTTGACGCTGGCCAGCGACTGAACGGGTTAGTCACCCGAGTGGATAGGGATTACCGCGGGATGCAGTACGAGGTGGGTGAGGCTCGTCTTCAGGTCGATCGCGTCCAGAAGGAGCTTGATGCGCGCAAGAAGCAAGTCGGTGAATCGCAGGCCGAGTTGCAGAAGCTTGCTCGTTACAGAGAGTCCCAGGATAAGAAGATCAAGGAACTCGAGAAGGATCTTCGCTCCGCTCAGGAGGAGCTCAAGCGTGTTCGTGAGCAGAATAAGCGCTTCAAGGGCCAAGATGAGTCCCACTTGAAGCAGGTTCAGGTGCGTTGTCACTTCCCAATATGATCCCAATCCCACTTCAACCCCGTATCACAAACATGCTAACCCATAATTGCAGGGCTTGGAGAATGAGATCAAGAGTCTCCGGATGTCTTCGGATAGCAAGTCAATGGCGCTTGTCAAAGTCCCCGACTCTCCCCTCGCTGGCCACAACTCTGCCGACAAGAACGCCGACACCGCCACGTTGATGCCCATGCTCCTCAAGTATAGTCAGGAGAGCGGCGCAACCCAGAATTCTCGCTACAGCGAGAACTTCAACTCGGATGAGCTGCTGCGGTCCAACCTGAACCGCCCTTACGCTGCCCAGGATGCACGCTCCTACGGCAACTCCTTCTCTGGTCCTTCCCGCAACGAGCGACCCGGCACCCGAATGGGTTATCGTAATCACGGCAGTTTCAGCTCTAATCAGTCTGCCGGTCCCTCGGGCTTCGCCCCCGCTGGCATGCCTCGCTACAGCGGCAACAACTCGACTCTCAACCCCCACCACCAAGACCTCAGCCGAATGCCCACCATCATGACCGAGTCCGGCGGCGGCCCGCTGAACAAGCACAAAGGCCTCCCAGCCGTTGACGACTACAGCGACACCTACATCCCGCGCAACAAGGAGAACTGGAACGACCAGGATATCACGGCGGCCTTCACCCGCCTCTACGGCCTCGTTGAAGGCTACGTCGCCAACGAGCACTGCAACGCTCCCTTCAAAGAGCCCGATGTGACTCTGGCCAAGGTCGAGCCCTTGACTTGGGAGTATATCCTGGCTATTGGTCTGACTAATCGCGTAATGAGTGCCAATCATATGACGCACTTGCTGGGCCAGGAGGCCGTTCGTCACTATGTCATCAAGCGCATGATCGTCGAGTACATCTTTAAGAAGATGATTCAGCCTCAAGTGTTCCTTGGTTTCAGCCCTGAGGTGGACAGCCATCTGCGTGCCCTGCAAGAGAGGATGCGCTCTCGTTTCCCTGGTGGTGAGCCATTCCTTTCCTATTTCTTTTCACTTCGACACCCTTACTTTTCTTATTCCAATCTCACCTACCCATCTATCAAGAGGGTCTATACTGACTTATCCTTCTCCTCACAGCCGGCCCTGGCCGTCCCCAAGGCAAGCAACGCCAACGCATAATCGAGGACCACGCCAAGGTAGTCCAACACATCATCACTACCCCCGAGGGCAAAGACTACCGCACGGGCATCGTAGAGCGCCACTCGGAAACGCTTCTCAACATCCTGCGCCCCCTCCGCAACTCCTCCTCCGACGAACACGAGGCCCTCAAGTCCATCCGCATCGTCGTCAACGCCGCCTGGGCCATCACCTCCAAGATCTGGTGCACGGGCGTCACGGTGCACTTCTTCTTCCCCGAGACGGGGAGCAAGTTCAGCTTTGGCCAGATGAGACCCATGAATCATCTGCATATGAGCCCCGAGCAGATGCAGTACTCGCAGTATCGCGTTATGCTGGTTGTCGTGCCGACGCTGAGTTTGCGCGATGATAGGGATTTGGATTCGTTGAGGACCGCCGAGTTGATGAAGGCGGATGTTTTGGTCATGAAATAGGTGGCTTTGAGCCTCGTATTGACCAGACCAACTCTTTTTGGTTTTGGTCTTTCTTGGCGGCGAGTTTGTGCATGCTTGCTCGTCTTTCGCAGCTATTGGACTCTACGACTGATTCTTCTACTACGGCTGAATCATCTCACCCACCTTTCCGACTCGACATCTCAACCTCGTACCCTGCTTTCTCCCTTTCACGCCCACCAACCTTCGACGATACCTTAATCACGCATGAAGCTCACGGTTTCTACTCTGCGCACTGTGGCTACGACAGCGCATCAGCATTTTCTTTTTGGACCACGAGAACAACGTCTCTTGAGCACGAGCATCATCTACGAAGTTCCGAGGCATATTCCGGACATCGTCGACATAATGCTCATCAATACTACTTCTTCAATTCGTCGTGGCTGATGATAAACATCGTCACTCCCTTTCCTTTCCTTGCGTTCGTCGAGAGCATCATCATCAGACAGAGGTCTCTCGCATCGATCGACCAAACGACGCGATCTGCATACTTTTCTTTTGCTCGATACTCGATTTTCCTTCTCCAGACCGTGGCTAATCGCGTTCTTTGCCACTTTGACTCTTCTCTCTGGAGGGAGCCACCCACGGTTTTAATATAGGGAGGATTGATTGGTTGCCAATTGATCTCGTCAGTCACTACAGCATTTGATTATGGACAGAAGACGAGCAATCATCTATGGACATTGACTTTGGCAGGTCAACAACACTATGGCGTATGGAGGCCGTGGATTTGCATACGGAGGTCGTCGGAGGAATTGGACCTGGAATTGATTGATGATGGATTAAGGATTTTGCGGCCTGCGCCTTGCTATCTCGAGCTCGAGCTACATGCATATCGATGGCTGGCCGCTTGCATATTGGAAAGGGCGGATCTGGATGATATGACGATCGCGCCTTTTCATCTGAGAGCAGAAAATTTAGAAAACACTAAAAAATGTTAAGAGTATAAAAATTCCCGTCCCGTTTCTTGATATGTGAGCAAGACTGCCGTATGTAGTAGGTTTAATGCATCTGAAGCTTGCGAGCTTAATGATCAAACGAGAAGGATGAATGGATCTGATTCTACTAAGCCCTCCGTGATTTCGATGCTTCTGGGATGGAACTACCAAGCTGGGTTTCTGCTTTGATTGCACACGGGCAACGCTTGACTCGCTGGGAATTCCGTCCCGGCAACGCTGCATCACTGGTATGGATTGCTCGGAAACGACACTGGGATTTGCAGTGACACGCAATCCATATATCGCTTTATTCGGAGACCTGACTCATATGAGAAGGTAGCAGCAGCAGGATTCAAACTTCGGTGCTATTTGCTTCTTCTAGCACGACCCTGCCCCGGCCTTGTTGAACTATCATGTGGTAGTGGGGACGGTGGAGAGGAATGCATGAGTATTCTCTATACTCATCTGGATCCACGGATATTGATCAGAAGGCTGAAGCGGTACTCGGGGTAACACTGCATTGTGCTTGCTTGATGGGTAGTAGAGCTTCTTGTGCACGCGATTCTCGTCTATCCAATTCCTAGACGGTCTATAGTTGCAGGGCTGGTTGGTTACCAGTGGTCATATCCCAGATATGCCAAATTTCCGCTTCGTCCCGATATTGCTGTTATCAGCACCTTATAGCATGACCCTGTTATGGCATGGCGTGCCTGCAGGGTTGACCAAAATAAGTCGCCCAAATCAGCATCCTCCAAGCTCCTACCCAAAAGCACCAACGTTGTCTGCACAACCCGATACACAGTCCTAATCCGGTCAACGATCAGCACCGAGGACACTCCACCTAAAAGGGGGCAACGGCAATATAACCGACATCAACCGGCTAGATCGATGACATAACTCGGTAATATCGCCTGCATTTTTCAACTACCGGATCTGCCCCATCCTTGGCTGCGCGGATTATTTAATTAACCCTCCCAAAAGGATAAATTCGTGTCTCCAATGCATGGTGCTGCGTGTGATTCGTATTTATATTGTCGCTGGCTCTTCGCTTGTATATAAATACTCAAATGTCGCCAGCGCAATATCGCATGAACAGTTCAGGATTGCCCTGGTTTCCAGCTCGCTCCGTGAAGATTCAACATCGTGAAAATGCATTTCCTCACCTTCCTTGCCGTTCTCTCCGCCCCCCTAGCGGCCCTCGCTGCCCCAACCGTCGGCACACCTGTCCGCGCCCTCCCACCTAGCAGAATCCTAGATTCTCGCGCCGAAGCCGTCGTGACGCCTCCTCCCTGCGTGGCCATTTCTCCGGCTCCCAGTGTCAACGAGACGCAGGCCCGGTCTGAAGCATTCGCCAATGCGTTTCTGGTCAAGAAGAATTTGACCGAGGCTTTTACCTATATCGCCGCTTCGTACAGGGTCCGGTGGCCCATGCACCTTTACACCTCTTAGTGTTTCTATCAGAGAATAAAGCTGCTGACTGGGGACCTTTGATGTAGAACCATAACCCCTTCGCCAGCGGTGATGGCCCCGGACCCGCCCTGGACGTTCTGGGACCGGTCTGGCCGACAGTACAGATCACGGTACTACGAACGAAATTCCAGAGCCCGCAAAGCTGGTTGAACTACCGGGTTAGTGGAATGGGCGAGATTGTGGACAGGTACAGGTGGGAGGCTGGGTGTATCGTTGAGCACGTACGTATACCGTCCATGTCGCGTTACTATATCTGTCAACCAGAGCTAACTTTTCACTTTGTCAGTGGGATCAAGGAGAGCAATTCCCAGCATAATGGAGTGAAGCAATGATGGAATAGTGGGCCATAAGGAAGTCATTGCTTCATGGACTGTCGGAGCAAGTGTGAGAGGCCGTGGGATTACTTGGGCTTATAATACACACATCCAAGGATTTTGTGTTTACCTCTTGATTTGTAATCTCGTTAGCTTTCCATGTGATATAATACCCTCCATTTGGCCGTATTATCTGGTGCATACACAAAGCAACAATGATAAATCATCAGCAAGAAAAACTTTCCATATGCTCATGGCAATATCTCCCTCCAATCTCACGTATAATCCTTCGGATGATATGGCTACCTGGATGACTAAGACTTGCACAGATATTTTGGAAGAAGTAAGAGGAACCGTTCATTACAGACTATTTAGTCGATGCACAGGCGGCTAGGGGATGCATGGTCTGGCGATAATGTAAACTCGTTAAGATATATATAACCAAAGTTTAGCTACAGCGACCCTCAGTAAGTTTGCGTAGGGGTCCCATTCAGCCACCAAAACTCACCAAAGGCACGGCCGTGGACTCCGCATGTACCATCGGGGTTCCACGGAGTTGCGGAGTGGGGGTATACTCTCGAAACAAAAAGACGACATATTCAACTCATACGATCAGCTTCCCATGTTTAATGCCGTGTTTTCGTTGACGGGAACTTGCTCCTCACTATCACGGTCAAGATGTCACCCCTGGTTGGCATATTTCGATGGAATTAGGAACAAAGCGAACTGACATGCAGTAACCAAACTACTTATAAGCACTATTCAAAGTGGTTTTCACTTCTGTAGAAGAAAAAAAGGCAATCCTTATAAAGCCACGAAAAGTAAATAACAATCATATAGCCACAGTGCAATCGAATAACTAATATACCCACTTATTTCCGCACAATATCCCTCCCATCCCACCATACGAAAAGCCAACTAATAGAAATCATAAATTTCCTCCTCCAACTCCTCGTCCAAGCCAAACTCCCCGACCTCCAAGCAATCCAAGCACTCGCTCCCGTCCAATCCGTCTTTCCCCCCACAATCCCATCATGCCGTCCTAAATAAGCCATCAACGACTGCTGCTCATAGGCAAACGGCTTCGTCTCTCCTGCCTCACCCTCCTGATTCAACACCTTTGCTAGGTACTCTCCCTTCTGCAACGCCACCTCCGCCAAAGTAGGCAAGCTCTCCCCCTCGATATCCGCCGCATCCCCCAGCGCATAAACGCCCTGCACAACCTCTCCTTCTGTTCCCAACACCCTCAGATACCTATCCGTCAGCACCCTCGGCAACCCCTTCTCCGGCTTCTGCACAGGCAATTTCTCAACCAACGAACTAGCCTTATTCCCCGTGGCCCAAATCAACAACCCAAACGGCAACCTCCCGTCTTCTTTCGTAAAAATCGCGTCTTTTCCCACCCTCTCAATGTGCGACGCCGTCTTCAACTCGACTTGCTTCCCCTGAAGCGAATTGGTAGCATACTCGGATAAACTCTCATCAAAGGTCGACAGAATCTCCGGCGCGACGTCATGGATAGTAATCGTCAGTTTCCCGTCCAGATGCGGGTACAGGAATCGCATTTCCTCGTTCCACAAATCGTACAGTTCGGCCGCGGCTTCGATGCCAATTGCGCCTCCACCGACGATGCGCATATTGAGGAGATCGCGCTGGTCTTGGTCGCTCATGGTGGGCAGCGAGGATTTGTCGAGGATCTCGAGGATGCGCTGTTGGATTAGCCGCGCGTCGTTGGTTGTGCGTAGGAAGAGGGCGTGTTCTCGTACGCCGGGGGTGGCGAAGTCCTGGATGTCGCAGCCTGGGGCGATGCACAGTGTGTCGTATTTTACTTCGAAGGTGGTTTGGGTTTGCCCTTCCTCTCCGGCCCTTTGAAAGCCGTGGGCACCGGGATCGCCGGCCATCTTGGTCGAGGTCTTGCAATAGATGGTGCATGTGTCGAAATCAATGTTCTCCGCCGTGGCCTTGTAGTACTTGAGCCCAGTGCGCGACCTGCGCCGGACGGGCTCTTCGGCTAGGCGGAAGTTGAAGAGGCCGCATGCTGCGCTCGCCAAAAGTGGGGTGTATTGGATTGTGCGGATGGGTGAGATGACAATTATGTTGAATTTCTCCAGGGCGACCTTTTGGGAGAGGGTGAAGCCTGCCCAGCCGGAGCCAATGATAGCGAGAGTTGGTTTGGACATTTGGATGGTATTGGGCTTGCCATACCGTCTCTGTCTCGGCCATGGCTGTGGGCTTGTTATACTCTTGGGTGAGGATGAGTAACAAATGGGACTGCAAGTGCCGTGCCATTACCTCATGGTGGTTCAATAAAGATGCCGAGCAGCCCCGAAATCCACCCAGGTATAGCACGTCATAAATATCTAAGTAAACGTCGGTGTTGTGTGGATCATGTCTTTTTCGGGGTTTGGGGGACTGAATCAAGTGTCCCTGTTGGTGGAGCTGGACTAGTTGGAGACAGGGACACCCTCCACTTGACGGTACTTGTTCAGCAAATGACGAAAATCTCCCTCCTGACGGCTACGTCAGCTTCCATCGCAACCCGTCTTTCTGAAAGAATAGATTATATCTGTGCAAGGCGTATACTGCCCCCTACGTGACACTAGCAAACATGAACATATTGCTAACCTAGCAATGACACTTGATAAGGTGCACCTGTGAGCTTCGTTGTAGTCAGAAACGAATGTATACTTACGTTGCTAGTGAATTTGCATCCCCCCTTAAGATCCTCCGATTCCGATACTCCTCGCCACCGTCTGGCTAGAATATCTCTCTCCGTCTTCCTGGCATCAAACCAGCAAACACCAAATCATCACCATACCAACTCAGTAATCCCGCCCATCTATTTTTATACCTACCCGACGGCAGTACCTCCGCCACCATCGCTCGAAACAACTCTCGCACAGCAGCCACAGCCTCCGACTTGGCTTCCGTTGGAAGACCGTCGAGTAACTTGATGGTCTATTGGCGAAGCTGTTATACTGTGCTCGGGTGGCGCCCCATTCCTAGTTTGTAAGGATCTCGGATACATTTTCAAAGTTGTAGCAGCATAGCTAAACCACTAAGCTAGAGCGACTAGGAGGATATTGTCAAGACGCGTACAAAGCGTCCCTAGCGACGCACACAAGTACTTAAGTAAACGTGGATGGATGGATGCAGTTGATGATCTTGAAGCAAATCGGACGTTGCCGTCTTTTTATCTATAGACAGTATACCTACTAGTGCTTGTAATTGAGGTAGAACTGTTGATCTAATATCAAAGGAAATTCCATTCTCGACAAAAGAAAGAGCCACAAGCTACTCATAATCAGAGAACGAAGAAACGCCAAACGCCAGCTATGCAGGCCTCTGCACCGAGTGACCAAGGGGGTATATTCAAGTAACGGCGGCAGACAATCATGTTCTAGAAGCTCGAGCAGGCCGACGATCCAGTCTCTTCACCACCGCACCAAGCACGGCCTTCAAGATACCATCCGCTGTAAGCGTCGGCGCGGTGTCTCCAGGAAGGCAGTCAAACGTGACCGTATCAATCATATCCCTGAAGCCGTTTCGGGAATTGCGGCCCAGTTCGTCGTCCAGGTACTGGAGATACTCGGCCACACCCGGAACGTTGCCTATCTGGAAGAACTGGACGCCGATCTGGTACGGAGGGGCGCCACATTCGTCCAAGAAGCGGGCGGCGTTGCCGAGGCTTTCCTCGACGTTGTCGTTGGCCTCGCCGTCGGTGATGACGATGATGTTCAACGGCCTCAGACACGTCTTGTCTCCCGTCTCTCGCTCTTTTTGTTTATAGAGCTCCGTGTAGGGAACCAGAATTTCTTTGAGACGTCTGCCCATCATTGTGTCCCCGCCGGGCTTCACCGTACTGAATATATCCTCCACCTTGGCAAGATTGGTGACATTGCGGTAAAAACCACCCGCGCTGCCCATTTCGAAACCAGGCAGCGCATTGGTAGGCTTATTGATGAAGTAGATATCAATGCCATCTTCGTCATGCGCTGTACAGATAGGTACAATTGCCTGGAGGACTGCCTTGACCTGCTTCCATGAGGCGCCGGCCATGGAGCCGGAGTTATCAATGAGTAGGACCGTGTCAAATGACGACAAGAAAGCATACGGATCCTCAGCAGTAGATGCTGCTTGCGGTGAGATTGCTGGGTGAGCTCCACCTTGGTAGATTTGGTAAGCTGGTGCATCACCCAGGGTTGGCCCAGATGCGGCGGTTGCATTTGGCGAATAGGCAGGAGGTGGTGACTGGGGTCTGGGTCTCCTGGTGGCCGGGGAAGGATTCAGCATGGGGTTGCGAGTGGTGGGCTCTGCTTGTTGGGTTTGGTGATTGCTGTCTCGGCGACTGCTGCTCAATACGCGGCTGAGTGAGAAGGAAGAGGTGCGGGATGACGGCGTCTCCGCACCATCAGGGTCGGCGGATCGCGACCGGGAGAAGGGATTCAGCGACCGGTGCCGAGTGACATTGGGGGATTCCTTGCCGGTGTTGTTTGGACTCAGGAATTCGCTGATCTTGCCCATGTCTGCTGATCGAGCTCGTTGTCTGAAGGTTTTCGGGGGTACAAGTGTGGTACAAGTGTTGTTGGTGGTGGAGGAGGGGGTGGTGTAGCCTGGGCTCCTTGCCCATGATGAGGAAGTCATGGTGAATATAAGTGCCGATTGAGGCAGGAACGAATTAAACTCTGGCTTGTGGGTGGATTCGACGGATGCGGATTTCTTGGACTGATGTTCGTTTGCACTGACTAACTGGGTCGGGCAGGGTTGAAACCTTAGTTCTTTACTGGAATGTGATGCAAGGTATTTTATTTGGTTGCAGTTCTAAGCGTCTTGCTCGTGCCTCTGGAATATGCCAAATTGACTGATAGACACGTCCTATTCTTATACTTGGTTTGATCTCAAGATCGTGTGTTTCGATTGTGGTGAGACACGTTTGATCGCTGACGGGGAGCCTCTCAGAATGCCTCCGGCTATGCAATTGAGATTGTAATTATTCAAGTTGTTCATGGTCGCATGGATCAAAGAACAAGAAATTGCCTCCGCCGGAGAGAGGCCGTAGCAATCCCAATAATTAAGATGACAGTCACGCTTTCGTGACAGAAGGTTGTTTGGGGGCGTCCACAGCCCGAAGGCAGTGCATCATCCTATGGCGAGATTGCAGCCTTGTGATGGACTGCCCGATGAACCCCGTTAGACAAAAGCGCTGCCATGGGCGCGATTGGTATCGACTGCTAACATGGGCTGCGGTGCGCTGCGCCTTCCTACTACTGACACAAGGCAGACCATGAGACGCGGGGTAACTAACTTCCCGTGACCTTGCACACTGCACTCTTATCACCATTCCTCAGCCCCAACATCAATTTCATCTAGGCTCATCTGGTTGGCTTCTTCACCACAGATAAACATCTCCAGGCGAACTTCCAGAAAACCTTGAGCCCCCGGCTGACTTCAGACGGGGCCATCATGTGAATATTGGCAGTGCTCTTAAGAAGTAGAGTTTGACGAGAGCTGGGCTATGTAAGAAGACATCGTTCACTGAGACTGCAGCATTGACATAAACGTGCAAGGTCATGGATGGAAGCTAACGAGGGCTATCGAAGGGCTTGGGCCAGAGGGGACAAGTGCGAAGGTTTGGCGTGGGGGAGAGGTAACATCTTATAGTCCACAATGCTCTGTTGGGGGGCTGTGCTGTGCTAGCTAAAGTCCAGAGGCCCCACACAAAGCAGCTACTAGCATAGGTAATCTTGTTCAACTGGGGTTGAGGAACGCAATGGTTCCACCGCGTATTCGTTTATCAGTTCTGTACAAGGTTCTACACGATGGCCTCATGTTTACCGCAATTAAATCCATCCAGGATTTTTTTGGGGGGGGCAGATACCAGCCTCGAACCATGCAAGCAGTGCAAATGCAGAAGACCTATTTGGCCATAGGAACTCTCAAAATGCCGAACCCGACGAAACCTCCAACCACATCATACAACCCTTCCTTTACTTGGAGAACTGAACTCCTGAACCAAGGCAAATGCTACTCAACAAGTCTGGGCACTCTTTATGCCCACAGAGGAGCCGTGACCTCAACAGCCCTCTCCACAACGGCCCTGACCCGATCGGCAAAGACTCGATTCGGGCACTCCACCTCAAGATCCTCAAGCCAAACCGTTGCGATCATCTTGTCAACCTTGATACTGACTCCAGGAACGGGAATGCCCATTTTATGCAGCCGCTCAATCTCCGTTTTCTGCCTCAGCTCAAGCAGCTTTTCCTCTTCGTCCTCATCCGACAACTCCATAGATGCGTCCGACCCAGCGTCGGACCCTGCTTTATGCGCCTTGGCGTCTTTCGTCAACGGTGCTAGTTTTGGGACTGCTACTGGTGTGACAGCATCAGCACCGAACTGGGCTTCCAGGAAGAGGAAGAGGCGCTCCAGTCGGTCCTGAGGTGATAGGTTGGCGTGTGGATTGCGGTCCGGCAGGCCGTGGGTATGCGGGTGTTTGCTTGCGGACTGCTTGACAGCCGCGGGACTGCTCTCTGTCGAGAGTAAGACGGCGATGATGGTGTCGGCGATTCCGTCGTTCAGCATATTACCCTCCCATTCGAGCTCAACTTCGCCATTGTTGCGGTACCGGACCGTCACACAGCCCATGACTAAGTAAGCAGCAACAAGCCGGGCAACTTCTTCGTCGGCTTCTTCCATCTTCTCGTCCCCGTTCGATTCTTTGCCATTCTTCACAGCGCGGTCCTTCGACTCTGGTAGTTCCTCAATGCTCCCAAATGTGCTCTCAAGAGCCCACTTGACGAGATCTATGCCGGCGGCACTCAAGGTAAGTTTTTGCTTGGAAGCCATCATCGATGCTGTCAGGCCTGCATACTCGCGCAGGTCTTCTGGGTCCATCACGGAGTTCTTGAAGTCGTTTTGCACTAAAACGCCCGTGACCAAAGGAGCCACGGGACCATTCTCGTTCTCGGCTTTTGCGAGCTTGTTTGGGGGTGGTACCGCAGCCAGGTGGCCCACGACTTTTGCAGCCTTGTCCGACTTGAAGGGAATTTTGAGTTCTTCGCAGTTGCGCGGACTGTAGACCTTGGTCTTCTCGTTTTCCGGCTTTGCGTTGTTGAGGGATAAGAGCTTGGATTTCAGCCGCATCATATTGTGTTGCTCGCCATGGACAAGAATCTGCGAGTGTTAGCCAGCCAAAGAGCACAAACAAACTGGTCGTGGAATGGTAATACTGACCACTACTGGAGCGGCGACCTCCTCAATGAACTCCCTGTTCTCATTGCCGTCGACATGTGCGGCGAAGGAGTACTCCTCGACGCTACACCTCCGGGGTATCATAACTTTGTCACCCTCTCCACTTGGCCCTCTCCTGACGGCATTGATATTCCTAGACATCACCGCCTGGATCTGGTCTGGTTCCGTGACAATTTGCTTGGCCATAGTTCCCTCAACGCTGTAGCCTGTGATGATCACACCGTTCTTCTCGTTCGGTGCCCACCTCTCCAGGAGCTCTCGGCTAACTCCGTTCTGGAGCATACCCGGACTAGCAAGCATCACACAGCCTCCAACATCGTCAAATCGGTCGAGGTTCTTCAGGGAACGAATATATTTAAAGTCCCAAGGACCACCTTTCCCTGCTCCCTCGCCGCCGGCCTCAGCTTCGACCATGCGTTCTCGAAACAAACGCTTGATGTTGTCGTTCATTGCACCGACGTAGGTCTGGTAGACAACCATACACTTTCGAGCAAGATTACTCGCGTAGTAGATGGGTATTTTCTGGAGTTCTGAGTGTTTCCCCCAGTATTCTTCTAAGATGAGTAGCAACTCTTGTGCCATACCCAATGCAAAGACCGGCATGAGCACCCGGCCGCCGCGGTTGAGCACACCGGTTATTGACTTCATCAACATCTGCTCTCGATCCAATCGGGGCACATGACTGGCTACTCCGTAGGTTGATTCTGTGATTAGAACATCGATCTTGACCCCTTTCGGGACCTCCGCGGAGACCAAATGTCGATCTTGCTCTCTAGAGTAATCTCCGGTGAAGAATATCTTGAGTCCTGCTATTTCGATCAGGAACATGGCAGCACCCAGAACATGGCCCGCGGGGTACGGAGTTATCCTGATCGAGGATACGGTGTGCGTGGTGTGGTAATCGATTGCCTCAATTTGAGGGAAGGTGTTGAGATGATCTTGTTCGGTATATACGGGCTGTGTGGTGAGATTGGACGACGTATTGCCAACTCGAACACTATCTTGGATGAGCCACTTGTAGATGGCTTTGGTGGCATGGGTCATGAAGACCCTACCCCTGAAATTCGTCTTCGCCAAGACATAGGGAAGAGAAGCGGCGTGGTCCACGTGGAAACTTGGATTCGTCAGCTTGCGATCCCAGAAATAGCTATGGGGGTGGAGTAGGTGCGTGGGAAAACACGGCAAGGGACATCACGGCAGTCAACAAGGGGTAGGCTGGGCATAGGGAAATTTCTTGTATTGATAGCTGAATACATATGGCCGGTTTGCTGGGATGCAATACTCGGCATGTCTTGTTTCTGTTGATTGCTCGCTATGCCCATAACCACCTCAGTGTCCTACATTGACCACAATGTCGTCCTAGACCAAAAGAGACGGTGATTGGGTTGGCTTACTGGCTGATGAGCAGTACATCTACAGTACTCAAGTCGAAGTCGTCGAAGAAGGGCAACGCAGCAAGGCCATCATAGGCTGGATGTTGGCCAGCATCAAGCTAGAAGTGCCATGTTAGCGCTTTGCCGTAGATGAAAGTGTAGACGACAAACATACCATAATAGTCTTGCCCTTGTATTGAATGATGTGACATGACCTGCCCACTTCGTTGCCGCCTCCGAGACACAGGAACATGAGCTCATCAGATGGATCTACTGGTTCCTCGGTGACGGTGGTGCCCATGGCCGTCGCCTTGCGCTTCGACGCCATGATGTATTGCGACGGGAGAGCAACAGATACGGTCGCACAGGCAAAATGGTCGAGATTACGAGGTTGCCGAAAGTGATTGCATCTGAGACTGGCCAGATCACTTTACTCGAGAAGATCTACTCTTTTCGCAAACATTGTCAGATTAGCAGCTAGGCCGTCCAAACGGGATGCGACAACTGGGGTTGGAAGAGTGAATTCAGCAGTCACGTCAAGAGGTCGCAGTCTGGTGATGTAGTGAGGCTCTTCGGCCTTATGGTATTTCCGGGGCAGAGTGGAGCCAGGACTGAGTTTGGCAGCCTTGCTTGAATGCAACTGCGCCAAGGTAGTTAGAAAGGTGGATCACTTTCTATGCAACTCTTTGGAGTCAAGAAGCTTGCGACACGAACTCCTCATATGTTCAGAAGCATTCATCGCCGATACACCCATTCCAACACCCTACTAGGGACGACGGGTAAACCAGCATCGCGCTAATACTACACCGCACACGAGTAATAGCAATCGCCGGCCTTTTCGCGAAAACTCCACGCGACCTCGGATTGACGGATGGGGTGTTAACGGGTCTCGAGTGACAGGCTTCAGCCTGCCCAGGTGCCGCTGCCTGCAAATCGAGGGAGCTTGAGTGAAGTGGACGTGAAATAGGCAATATCCTGCCATTTCTACTTCTGCTCCCTCTATATCTTGCCATTGCTCCCATTCTCTGCCGCCGCCGTCCCAACACCCAATCAGCTTGCCATCAGGGAACTCCTGTTCGAGATTCACCATGTCGCAACCCCAGCCGATGCCCCCAAGGCAAGCCGCCTACTCCCCTCCTCAGCACTCACCATCCCCCAACAATCCTCAGGGCAGTTTCCAGTTCGGACCGGATGCAAAGCGCCAGAAGTACTCGTCGCCCGGCCCAGCTTCGCAGCCAGCGTCCCCGCGTCCTTACAATCAAGCGCCGTACAGCGCCAGTCCAGGTCCTGGAACCGCGACGCCTACATCGAGTTTGACGTCGCCGAGTCTCTCTGCCTATCCGAACGCGCATTCCCAATCTCACAGCACCTCGTACGTAACGCCGTACCAGAATCATCAAACCCACCAGAACGTTAATGGTCGACCGAATGGTGGCTTGAGTTTGCCGCAGGCGTTGCCTCTCTCAAACACCCCGACGCTCAACTCTCCGCATCTTTCTCAAGCGCAGAGCCAACCTAATACGCCATACTCGAACGCGAATTTCGTTCCCGTCACTGCGCAACCCACGACTCCCGCAATCGGCACCATGCCGCCCCCTTCTGCATACTCTCACAATGTCGCGCAGCAGACGCAACCAGTCAACAAGCCGCCTGTCAAGAGCTTCGCATATGATATGGATGACACCCTCGCTGGGACTGGCATCAACTTGGACGAAGAACAAGCATTCTTGGATGACTTGGAGACGAAGCATGGCTTCACTTCATGGGGAAATGGCAACCAAGGAAGCTTCTACGGAGGTGGACCGGCAAACAAGCCACCCGAACAGACACAAGCGAAGACGCAAGAGGAGCTAGCGGCAGAAGCTGCTGATCGAGCATGGAATACAGCCGCGGCAAACTTGGCTACCTCACGTGTGCGCTCATTCAAGGATCAGTTCCTGAGCTGGGGTTTACTCCACCGAAAAATGCAGGATATTGCAACTAGCCACAATCTGCAGCTGAACTTGGATTCAAAAGGCACCGGCGGAGGCGTTGGCAGATTGGGTCATCCCAACGATATTGATGAGCCGAAGATTGAGGTCCGGGTCAGCAAGGCCCCCGACGGCACCATTCTCAGCACGAAAGGATCCATCATTCCCAAGGAGGCATATCTAATTGACCAATTGGCCTTGCTGTCTATTGCTACGAAGGAGCGTTTCTCTGAGTTGCTAGGTGATGCGAATAAGTTGGCCACCACCCGGCAGCAGAGCTCTCACGGGGCTGTTCCTCCACTGTGGGCAGATGCAGCTACTACGGAGCTCGTTGGACTGAAAGACCCGATGATGGCAACACAGGAAGGCACCAAACCAGAGCCGGATAGTGCACGCAGCCCCCGCACGAATCCACTCAAGCGTATGGCAGCCTGTCTAGTTGTGTAGATGTGTAGATATCACCGTTGCTGACAAATCACATAGGCCCTGCGAATGCGATGAGTAATGGACTTCCTACGCCCGTATCGGAGGCGCCTCCCACGAATTCTTTGGTCGATACGATCGTCAGCGCGGGCAAGGCCACGCGTTCGTGTGAAGAAGCGAGACTTCGAAAACGCCATAGGCGCTTGGAAAAGGCCACCGATAGGGACAAGGAAGATGGGAGCGGCGGTGCCCGAACTGGCTCAATAGCCCCCGACGTGCCGGGTTTCGTCGCACCCGAGCAACCGGATAGCAAGCCTCTCACGAAGAAGGAAAGCAAGAAACAAAGCGCAAAGCTTGCCGAAGCCAGTAGCAGCACCGTCAACTCGACATTGGATCACATGATGGGTCGGAAGAAGAAGAAGTATTCGTGGATGTCGGGTGGCGCAGGCAGTGGGGCGTCTACTCCTAGACCGAGTGTGGCAGGTCTATCTGGTGCTGCCGCGGCCGGTGCTGTTCGAAGCCCAGCTGCTCCAGGGCCCTTGACACAAGCCAGCGCAAACCACCTGGGTCAATTCCGTGAGACGTCCGAGAAGGGCAAGAACATCCAGCTCCGAGATTGGATTCATGTGCTTGAAGAGCGTGGCACAGACATTAAAGCCCTTCAAGAGGCATACATCAGGCTGGACAGGTCCGATTATGGCGACAAGGTGGCGACGGTAATAACACCAAGCCCTACTATGCCGAAGTCTGCATGAACTAGTCCTCACTGGCACTTTACACTCGTACCCTGACCCAAATCACCCACATTAAACAGAGCAGGACGAAGAAGCGATCGTCTCGAGTCAATCACCAAAACAGGGAGTGAGAGACTACTATTCCCACATTTCAGCCAGGCGTTTATACGATGGGCATTCCTGAGGCCAATGGTTTTGCCTCCGTCTGTGCATTTCTGCTTTCATGTTGCGAACGATGGAAAAGCGGAATTTGGGAGGGAAGGGGGAGTGGGGGGACGGGAGAGCCACTCTGCATACAACAAGAATTGTAGGGTAAAGCTCCTGTCGGATATCAGGTGTGCGTTGTACTAATGTTCCCTTCCAACTTGAGCTTCCAGCAGGTGGGGTGGGAGAACTGGAGGCCTAAACGGATGGGATGGATTGCGATTGTGCTCATGAGTATGGTAGACTTAGATGCCCCCTGCATGACTAAGCCTCATGCGCAATACGGAAAATAAGCAAAAAAGTACCCACACTCTTCTGTATGCACTGGTGAATGCCTTGTAGCGCTAGTGGTTCTGGACAGTATGTCGCTGGTAGTCCAATGTCCAAGTGAAATGTATAAATTCGGGAACAAGTGAGTATGTCTCATGTAATTTGACCTGATGAGGAGCCTTCAGATTTGTCAATCCTAAGATCCTGACAGCATTGTTAGACAGCAGCGGGGGATTAAGCATCGTGCCAGCCTGTTTTCACCACTCCTTAATTGTATAATTCGTGACTCAAATTACATATGCGACCTATTCGCCAGGTTATCATTTCACAATGCGTTCCGTTTTTCGAGTTTCCCATGTCATTTAATCCAGTTAGTTGTTTGCTTTGTTAAGCTTGTGCTGGCAAGCCGTTGTGACGTTATATATATCGAGCTTATCTGTGAACTCCGACGTCGACCCCACCATCTCTTGTGCTCTACATTCGGAACAACCATTAATACAACCATCGATTCCATATACTGCTTGCGTAAATACATAGCCACAGGAACACCCCGAAGATGGCGATCGCGGTATATCATCCAAGCTTTAACTCTAGTTTATGCATGACAGTCAGGCTAACAAATGCGCAGGCAGTGGGGCAGATATGCTCGACTACGTCGATGGCGCACAACCTCGAGCAGTGCGTTAAGCTTGTAGGCAAAGCCGCAGCTGCTGGGGCTAAGGTATGGTGACATGTTTCGTCTCAGCTCTGGTACAGTCTGTCCGTGGTCCAGCTATGTTTGGGTCGAGTCGAGGAAAGCCGGCCTCAGCACGGGAAGTTCGAGTGTGACGCCTCCGGCCGAGCTTCGGTCACCGGGAATCATACAGGAGAGGATGAAGGCATCCATCGAGTCGCCAGCCATGGCCTGGGATGTTTTCGATCCAGACTTCAATATTACTTTTCGATTAGTCTCCTGAAATTCGGACGAAATCACTACTTACCAGGCCCAGGTACTCTTCTTCCCCGAAGCATCCGACTACATCGCCACCTCACCGTCCGAGTCCCTCTCCCTCGCGAAACCCATGGCCACCTCCCCCTTCGTGACAGGCCTCCAATCTGCGGCACGCAAGCACTCCCTCTGCGTGCATGTTGGAATCCACGTGCCTGTGACTGTCCAGCCCTCTGCCCCCCAAACTACTTCTCCTTTTCAAACCACTACCGACTCCATCAAAGAAGGTACAGACGAAACCCCCATCACCAAGCTTTTGAACCGCAGCATCTGGATCCAATCTGACGGAACCCTAAACCCCTCCGCCACCTATGACAAATTGCACCTCTTCGACTACCCCCCGCTTCTCGAGTCCGCCATCACCCAGCCCGGCGCCTCTCTAGTACCCCCCTTTGCCTCCCCCATCGGGCAAATAGGCAGCCTAATCTGTTTCGACCTGCGCTTCCCTGAAGCCTCGCTGCGTCTCTCCTGCCCGTCTCACTTCCCCTCCTCCCCGGCGCAAATTCTCCTCTACCCCTCTGCCTTCACCGTACCCACCGGCAGAGCGCACTGGGAAGTTTTACTACGAGCTAGGGCGATCGAGACGCGGTGTTGGGTTATTGCTGCGGCACAGGTGGGGAGGCATGCGGGGCAGGGGGGAAAGAGGGTTAGTTATGGGCGGAGTTTGGTGGTGGATCCCTGGGGGAGGGTTGTGATGAGGTTGAAGGGGATCAGGGGGGAGGAGGAGGATGCGGATACGTGGGAGGCGGAGGAGGGGGCTGTGGGGGAATTGGGGATCGTGGATGTGGATTTGGGGGTCGTGGAGGAGGTTAGGGGGCGGATGCCGTTGGTTAGGAGGACGTGAGTTCTGCCCCTTTTTCTTGTCTTGCGCTGGTCTGAGGGAGTTTGTATGCTGACAATATTTAAACCAGGGATGTCTACGGTGAGGTCTAGAGAGAGGATACAGTGAGTGTTGATAGATCATTTCGATAGCGATGCAGATGATAGAATCACGCAGACTAGCAGTCATTCCCTAAATGCAGTCACTTCAGTGACGTAGTTGTGACAGAGGCTGTGATCTCTATTTGTACCATAATTTTAGAACTCCACAATGACCGTGTGTGCACATTGTTGAGTAGATGGTGAGGGGGGCCCAGGAACTCGGAACCAGATCACTGCAAGTGTGGAAGCACCCAAAATGTACGGATGTATCACGAGTATTAATATAGGATTTCTCGAAAGATAAGAAAGGAGAGAACTGCAAAATTTAGTTCAAACCGTAACTAGAGCTGAACCACACCTAGAAGTATCCCTACTCCATCTTCAGAGACGTACAAGCTACGGCTCTAACCATTAGACTCTTGAATCTGTTGGGAAAAGGAGAAATCAATGTCAATTCAAGTGCTCTCGACCCAGCTAAAGCCGGCAGGCGCACATTCATCTGCATACAGACCTGTGAACAGAAGTCACATTACCAAACGATTTGAGAGTAGAGATGATAGCTCTCTTGCTAAATTATCCTCTTTCAATTGATCTGCTCAGCAACTGTCGTAAAACTCGTGGTAGGCCGAAAATCAGTCAAGTGAGCTCTAGTTTTAACCGTTTTCTCATCCACCTTTCCCTGGGACCAAACAAAGGTTGCAACAAGTTACATCCTGGAAAGGCCGTCGAAGAAAAGGCTATCTGCAAAGACAGGCTTCTTCCATCATCAAATCAACTGATGCGATCCAAGACGAGGTCCACAAATTACCATTACATATAACTTTGCCGACAATGTGTAATGTGTTGACCACGACGGTCGTTCGGCGCTTTGCAAGCAACTGCAATTTGGGCAATATTGACATCATCCTTAGGCAAAATAAGACTTCAAATACCTGAAGTCATTTGCCTCAGAGTCTCGGATCCAAGGTAGAAGAAACCAAGGCTGGTGAACATGATTCCACATTTATCTGTGGACACTTGAAAAGGCCAAGCTGGTGCGAAAAGTCCGCCATTTGTGACTCGGACTCTTCACACCTCGATAAGATGATGTTTCAGACGGGTAGTATGAAGTAAGGGTTCGCAAGCCAAGAGGGTATAGGCCGATTTCATCACCTCTCAAGTAAAGTAAGACTTAAGGTATGCCAACCCCTCTTCCTGAGAATCTCTGACCCAGCCACCACAAGGCATATCCTCGAGATGCTGCAGCAGAGACCCAAACTTTGCAAACATGACTGTGCACTCCTTCTTCGGGCACTTGAAGCGGCGCGGCTGGTACGCCTCCCCCAAAAGGTGAGCATCTATGTCTTCTTTCTTCGACGAACCTAGGTCGCACTGAGGACAGATGTACGTCGTGTACGAGCCCGTAGTGAGCTCTACGGCCTTGACATTTTCCTTCTTGAATGGGTCGGCTTGGATTGGAGCGTGGACCAGGTGCTCCGTGGTGAAGAGTTTGCTTTTGTCTTCTCTAGCGAGGTGGAGCACGTAGAGCTGGGAGAGCTCTATGTAGCAGCCTCCGCTTTCGCAATGCTGGATCATCTGCTTCTTGGTGGGGAATTTCTGGTTGCAGACAATGCATGGTGTGGCTATGGACATTTGGTGCTGGGAGGATAAGTTAGCTCGAGATCGGGAACAAGAACGCAACACTGCCTCAGACGGTGCTGCATCTGTGGATAGCTCGAAAATAGAAACATATCTTCCCTGTCCACGTCTAAGGGTTGTACTTACCTCTCGCAGCCCCTTCTCACTGTCGAATCGTGCATCGCAGTGGTGGCACACATGGTGCTTGGCTTGGAGATGTACATGAAGATGCTCTTCCTCCACGAAATCCCTCTCGCAATCGATGCAAAAGTAATGATCATCGCTATTGATCTTATGCTCTTTGAGTTCGCTGGCCGTTACGATCGCCTTCCCATCACACAAGCAGTAGAAATAGCCCTTCGCTTTCTGGCTCATGTGAAGCTCCAGTTCAGCGAAGCACCAAAAGGCAACACGGCAGTTAGAGCAGAAAGGGTGCGTCTCCGTCTTCTCGCTGAAGTGTTCTTTGAGGGCCGCATCCGAATCGTAGAACTCCTTGCAGATGTAGCAGTAGTTGTGCCGAATGAAGGTGTGTTTGTTCAGCCTATCGACACTGTCAAATGATAGGCGGCAATCGTAGCAGTAGAAATGTGTGTCCAATTCAGCTCTCAAATGAGCTTTCAACTCATCTTCGGTGGCAAAATGGGCCGAACATTTGGGACACGACGGGTGTGAGGATGGGTTCTGGCGAATGTGCAGCTCTAAATCTTCGAACTTCGTGAAGGCTATACGGCACTGTGTGCAGTATGGGTGAGAGCCTGGGGATGTCTGGAGGTGACGCTGAAGTTCGGCAGCCGAGTCATAGGACTTATTGCACTTGTGGCAATACCGATGCTCATCCGACACAAAGTAATGGTTTTTCAGACTATCCTCAGTGTTGAAGTCGACATGGCAGGTTGCACAATAGTAATGCTTCCGATTGATTCCGAATTCGGAGTTGATGAGGTGTTCGATCCAGCCGTCCACGGTGGGCCAGAGCTGATGGCACTTGCGACAATAATGGTGCTTTGCGCTTTTGTCCAAGTGATCTTTGTAACTTTCGCCGCTAAAGCAGATTATACTGCACTTCGAGCAGTAATAGTGCTTTTGCAACGGGGTGTCCTGAGTGTTCTTGCAATGGTCTGCCAACTCACTCTGGGAAGCAAACTCCACACCGCAGGCATGGCACCAGAAATGATTCGGGCTGGATCTGCGATGATCTTTGAGCTCCTGCTGGGACGGGTAGCACTTTTTACACTTTTTACAGAAAGTATGGTCATCGATGAGATGGCCATCAAGCTGCGACTGATTAAACTCCTTTCCACAGCCAGGTACATGACAGGTGCAGTGAGCTTGGTTTATGTGTCTCTCCAGCTGCACGTCCGATTTGAAATTCTCCTGGCACTTTTCGCATGGAAAACATTTTTGAACTTGGTCCACGCACCCCTTCAGCTCCGAATCCGACGTGAGGAATCTGTGGTTTTTGTATCGGTGGGTTTTCAACTGAGCTTTCCCCTCATAATATTTGTCGCAGTCATCGCAATACGCGGGGAAAGGGTGCGCTTTACTGTTCTCGGCGCTCAAATGTTGGCGTAATGCCTGGGTATTGGCAAAATAACGGCGGCATTTTGCACAGTACGGCATATTGGGCGACGCTTCCGGTGCTGATCATGGCAGGTGGAGGTCTGTAGAGGATAAGTGATGGGAAAGGTTACTCCAGTTGGAGCGTCGTGGTAGGTAGTTGCGCAGCCTTCAGAAGCAGTTGTTTCGACGGAAGAAAACAGGGTGATCGCGAATGCCCTGAGATTATCGCTGAAGATATCGTGAAATCCGATATACTACAGAAAGAGCTTGACAGAGATCTTGTTGGTACAGGAATATGGCAGTATTTTTGCGATATGCCTTCGGCCTACACTTTCATCTGCCCAGGTTGATGTGAGTAACTGGTGCGAAAGGAAGGAAGGAGTCCCACGAAAACTTCAAATTGGAACTCACCTGCAAAGCTGCTTGTTCTGGCTATGATTGCAGTGTCTTTTGATCAGAGATGGCAGGATGGTCCAGTTCGATTGCGGGTAGATGACAGGTTGTTGCTTAAGGGAGAGTTGGACTCTGCAGTCGAGCAGTCCCACCATGAAGAGGGCCTTGCAGGCGAGAAAGGTTCCCACAATGAAGTGAAGTTGGTCGACAGGGCCTGGCTTGAACGACTTCTGTTTTCCAGATGGGAAAGATTCATGTGCGGAAAGTTGTGAATGTGGATAAAGAGAAACAAAATATCGCGCTGGATCCCAAGTCGAGCCTTCCTTTTGTGGCGTCCAAAGTACTGTTCAATATTTGGGGACCCAGCCAAAGTTCCTTTTCTAGACCGTATCAGGAACGCTTCCAAGTAGGCAGGCGGCCCACAATCCTTCTTCTCTAAACTGACTGTTACGCAGTCGGTTGGTGTAAAAGCATGTCAATGTGGGATGGTAGGAATCGAGTATCATGGGGCACACTGCCCTCGGAATCTTCCAACATGGTCTGTCATCGTTTTGATTACCTATAGACCTATGGTTCTACTCACTCAGAAGACGCTGGAATCTCAATGAGTCACCAGTCCTGTCCTTGGCGTACGGACTAGTAAGGGCCAACTACCTTTCAACCCACATCAACCCTCACTCATACCTTGCGCCAGTCGGTCATGCATCTCACTATGCTACCCTGTCCCGCAACATCGACAACCTTCTCGTGCCAACTAAGCAAGACACTCATCGCCGCACTCGTAGACTCGTTTGAAACCCCCGGCCGTGATCCCACCTGCGTGAACCCCGTCTGCTGTGGTGTCATCCTCCCCGGTGTTCGTGGGCCGCCGGTTAATGCCGAAGCAGACATGCCCTTGTACCTGTGCAACATTGTCAGTCTCTAGGTCCGTAGGCGGTATATACCAGTGAACAGTATTCCAAGCCCAGTTAGGGGGATCCCACATACAGATACTTCATCAGCACATCCAACAACTCCCCTCCGCCCTCAGACCCGTAGATGCGCTGCAGCATGGGCGTCATGTCGCTCGCCTTGATAGATTGCAAGACCTCGACCACGGTCTGCAAGTGAACCTCCTATTCATAACCCAAACAAGTCAGCCGGTTTATTCTCTTCTCCGTCCTCATTCCCTCACAGATCTCCCCCCACAACAGATCAAACAATCATACCTTCGTCCCCTCACTTCCATTATAGACTGGCGTCTCCAAACACCCCCTCAAAGCGCCCTCCGCATCGCCACCCCGAAGAAGTTGGCGGACCTGTCCGTTCAGCTGACGAACCTCTGCCTCACTAATTTCGGGAAGCGGCGGGTGCAGCGTCGTGGTATCGAAGTTCTGCGACGACTCCGGGTCGAGGGCGTCGATGTTGATAGTGCGCCAGGCGTCGCCAAGCGAGGCTGAGGTATGTTGTTGGATGATAGACATTCTGCCGCAAGTACGTAGCGTTGCACGCCTGGCTGGAAGTAGCGACGGGCGCACTGGCTGAGGCGCACTGGATTGCCGTTGGGCTTCAAAGTGAGGCTATCGATCCTAATGGGTTGGTTCTCGTCAATGTCGATGTGGAAGGTTGTCGTTGGGAGGTGAGGTAGGTGGTGGGGCATATTGCCTAAGCTGTTCTGGGGGTGAGATCTGAATGGCAGACAAGCAAGCACTCAGCCACTTTTGCTTGGGAGCTTCGATGTGGCTTAGTCAGTCTTCAGCATGGCACCGGCTGCAACTTTGAGATCTGAGGCCATCATTAAATTAGTTGGTCATTTGACGATATTCGCTGAAGTAGAGGAACATCAATGCTACTTCTTTACATGATAGGCTTAAAAAATGGATTTGCACTTCATCGACCGCTTGCCGCTTCTGTGTACTTGGGCAGTGAGGCGCCGTGTCTTGTCCACAGGATAACAGACCAAGATGAAATCAAGAAGAGCATAGCCAGGATGCCAAGTTACACTGAGTACTGTGGTACTCGCCCGAAGCAAGTTTGTGAACGATGACGAGGTTGAAGTTTCGAAGTACCGGCGCATCCGTCACAAGCAATACTAGGATGTCTTACAGCCTTTCAAAAATCGTAAGCGAAAATAAGCAACCCATGGGCTTTGTAACCTGGAAAGTCTTGTCCGTATGCAACAAATCAGACAACTTACAGTTACATGAACGGAACGTCGAGTCATATTCCAGAAGCAATCACAACCTCACCTACTCATGTCATACGTCGTGAGCCACGCCAGTGGGCCAGACCCGCGCAGCCCATAAGGTAGAGTGGGGGCAGGGTATACGATATCCGTCTAGTATGCGACTCAAGGAGCTACTGAAATGCTGTCATGACGAGACGAACTCAAAATATCCCGTCGCGGAGACCAAGGCAAGATGCCGGGTTCTTCCCGTCGCCCGCCATGCGCTGCTTCCGCTTAGGGCCAACTGTTGATTTTTATCAAACATCAGACCGTCGTTCATCTTTGGTCTCGATCCCCAAATGGAAGCTTCGGGTGGATCAACACGTTGCCAACGGTACCCAACCGATCGGTCGAGTCATGACTAACGAAAAACCCATGCTCCGCTCCCTCCTCACCCGCCTTGTCTCAATGAGGAACTGCAAGCCGCCTGAACACCAGCTAAAATCGGCCAGAAGGCCGGGAACGTCGGGCTGGTTCCAGACGACTTCAAAACACTCATTATCATCAGACGACCTGGGCCGAGTTGCCGCTTTCTCAAACAAGGCCATGGATCGAAACTGCCCACTAGATAATCGAGATAGGGCGATTTTGGCAATCAACTGCTTGCCTCAGAGAGACCCAGCCCAAGGTTTCAATAATGCCCGGTGCAATGCCACGTGGTAGAGCGCCGATGAGGTGCTGCCAGATGCAGGTTTCGCAGCAAGATGAATGAAACATGCACGCCCGAAAGAAGTGCTGCATATGGAAGTGCGCATACGAACGAAATCTGTGGTCGTGTCATGTGTCATTGGGCTGCCGCTGCTACATTGGCCCGAAATGCGTTAATAAAATTGATGTTGGGGTAAAAAGGTTGGAGAGGGATGTATCAAGTTGCCATCCAGCCTCCAAGGTTGCGGGAGACTGGGGCGAAGAGTTGCCACTTGACCCGAAACCAAAATGACTCGAACCGCGGTTGCAGTAGACAACCCGTGAATCGCCATTCACCGGTGTACAGAGTCATTCAATGGAGCGATGATTCCCCAAAGTTAACACTCATTAGGCAGATCAATACGCCCTGGATATCTTTTCCATCAGCTTGAGAGCCAAGAGATGCGGAAGCTCGAATTTCGTAATAACACTGATCGCAGGGCGCAATGCCGGCTCTGCGTCAACCGGCGCCCCAGCAACTTGAACGGAAGGATCAGAGAGGCTATGAGGCATATAGTTTCATCCCACGTTGGTTGTTCGTCATGTTGGAGTGACGTTCTGCAGTTGTTGGAGTAGCTTGTTATCAGTTAGGAGAGAAATCAAACACCTACCATAGTACGAACAGCGACCTAGCCAACCCCTTCTACGACGGAAATAGGAGGTGGTTACGTGAGTGGACATGGTCAACATAACTGATCCTTGACGAGCGTGCTTCAAACTTATTGTCCTTGCACTGATCCTAGGTTTACTGAGTTAACGGATTGCCAGGTTGCTCTGGTTTGCTCGGGCATATTCGTTTGTTCTAACGTTATCAATCTTTCGTTTCATGGGTTTGAATTGGAAACCACAGCATTGGTCCCCCCCTCTCCCCCAATTCCCCAAACCTTCCCATTTTCCAGGACAGGCTCGATTAAAATTTTTCTTCCAATTTGATTAGCCACGATAATCATGAGCTCATGGCACCTCCTGCAAGGGCGGATAGCTTCCCCGGAACTACCTGCCACGAGGTCGTGTTACCGGGTTGTGACAAGGATGTCGGGCCCCTGTCTCTGCCAAGAATTTTGAAAGTGACATATCTGAGTTTGACGGCCCCCTGAATGTGCTTGGTTTTCATGCTGAAGCGACCAAAAGCCACTGCCGATAGAGCGCTGTTTATACAAGTCTTCGATGCTCGAATAAGGTCGCATGAGAGAGGTGCCGGAAACAAATTGCCGGTTCGCGTCGTCTGAGCTTTGACGGCAAGTAGTGCCCGGGGAACTGCATATGGAGCCTTGGAACACTTCTAGAAAATTAGAAGCATGCCCTTGCCTTCTGCTCATGTGGAGAGGTTCCAACGGTGACAGCGGCCAGATCACCTGGGAGTGGGCACCTTGTTCGTTACCCTCAGGGCTTCTCCGGCGAGCCTCTGGATTAAGGGTCCTAGGGTCATCATCACCAAGTATTGAATTGACAATGCGATGGCAGGAGTGGGGTTTATGCGGAGCCTCGAGGTGATCATTCACAAACTCGGTTAAGTTGTCAAGGAGAAGATTTGATGAAAAGTTGCTAGACAGCAGGAGCAATATGGGTAGAATGACCGTAATCATTTCAACGGCCAGCCAACGTCAGTAGAAAACGGACTTGGACTCAGTTAAAGGCTATTACTTCCACAATACCTTTTACCACGAAATCGAGGTCAATTTATTTAATTCTTTCAGTGTTGATTTGAAGAAAAGGGACAGCTCTCAGATTATACGATTTTTGTTTCAATGAAAAAGGCCTTTCTTGCGATATGGAACTATGCGGAAGTAGATTGCCGGCAAACTGTTCAAATGCCGTATTTTACTGACATTGGCTGGACTGTAGGCAAATACAAGGAAATCGGTTGACTTCAATGACTCGGTGAACCCAACCATGCGGTAGCTCCGGTGAAGACTCTAGACAAGATTGGACTTGACCTAATGGGGACTTGCCGTCAAGGTAATGGTCTGCGCGGGACCCCGGATGCAACGCCGCAAGCTACTATCCCCTGTTTCTCACTGCGCCAACGCCCAGTCAACAATGCCACCTTGTGGATCGTGAGAATAGGTACACATGGCAGATGTCAATGACTTCTCCTTAACTTTCCAAGACGAAGAGGACCCTGAGATATGGGCTGATGGGCCAGGAATCCATAGAAATCCCCGGCAACCTGGTCTGCCAGACTATAACATTTCTAACAGTGAAAGCTTAAGAAGGTTGTTGACAAGGCTACAAGCCAGCCCAGACACCAACCGGCTAAACGGGACGTCCGGGCTGGGTCTCCCGTCGTCGGAAAAGAGTTTGTTGGAACCAGGCCATGCCGTGACTGGCCTAATGGTGACAGAATGGATACATGGCCCAGAGGCAAGGCCAACTGAGTGCCAGAAAGAAAGACATGGGAACCGGAAATGCCCATCACACCACAACGGAGACGGCATAGGAAGAAAGACACCTACCCATACGAGCCGCGAATGGTGCGCAGGTTTGACGAGTCGAACCTCGTGGATTGGTTGCTGGCGAGACAATCAACATCCTCCAAACGCTAGGCTCGGCGAGATTCGTTCGATTTATTCTCGTCACATGATGGTGGAACAATGCGTGGCGGGTGCGTACGCTTGATGGGTCGACGGCGAAGGCAAGCTTGCTGTCATTGGTGCCCCTTTTGGGTGCCGGCCGTGTCCCGACATCGAGTCCCAAGGCTGACTCCGCCAATCGATTGACTGGACGTTACAAAACCAGGGAGCGTGGGCAAGGGCGGGACTGCGCCGGGATGGACGGAAGGGGATTCGTGCTTTCGAGACCAATCAACCGTCTGCTGGTGCAGCCTCACCCATATGAGAGCTCAAAAGTGACCCTATTGCTGCTGTTGAGCTTTCGAATTCTGATGCCACTTTGAAGGACAGGAGGTTGCGAGGCTGACTGACGGACTTGATTACGGGCCAACGCGGTTTTCCTTTTATCTAGACGGTACAAACAGCCTCAAATCCTAGTCGACGAGGGAATTTTCCCCTGTTTCATGCCTATTTTTGCCTAGGGGCGGCCACTTGGTCCGGGTACCTTGTCAATTCGCTAATGCAGGAACAGTTGATATGTGGAGTCTGAGGATCTTTGTTACCCTAGCTCCGGTTGCACAAGTACTCGGTACTTTGAGTGGTGGAGCAGATTTCTTGACGTAACCGAACAGGGTCAAGCCCTGCACGATAACCCAAGGCGAGCTGGCACCACGTGCGATCAGACCAACTGGGCCTTCAATTCATATTGCCACGGTCACAACTTGACCCGCTGGCTGAGGACTACGCGCCTTTCCTGTTGGCCAACAAGGTGTGGTGGAAACTGGAGCTGATGAGCTGGTCTTGACACGTCTTCTTGGTTGGGCATGGCCGCATCGCTAGACGATGCGGGATGATGGATGCTGAAGATTGGGGTTTTTCAACTTTAGAGCGGTTAAATTGAAGGCATTCCAGTCACTGTTTCTGCTGGCAGGTCGGCCACCCTTTCATTCTTGTCAACTGCCTCTTTGCGATTCATGTTGGCGGGTTGGCACGTGGATGGCCTAGGGGATTCCCAGACAGGATGAAGGCAAATGTAAATGAAATGCTACCAAAGGCGTTACTCTCAACATTTTAGTGCTGAACTTGGAGTGAGTGCTATGGAAATTGTGTCCGAGCCCCTCAAAGCTAGTGCAGTTGTCGGCTGTTGCATGTCGGTGGGGAAAGATCACCCCACAAGAGTGGTTTTCCATGGCATCCTTCTAGAAGTTCCAATGGAAGGAACGAAGCATCAATATATCCACATTTGAGCATGCTGCACACCAGCCCAAACATCCACTTGGGAAACAAAGGCATGACGGAAAACGCGACTGAAGTCGAGACGAAAGCGGCCGCACAAGGAGATGCCGAACCTCAATTTACAAGGCATGCATTCGGTGTGCATACGGAACGCCGCCGTTTGTCAAAGCCCCCTCAGCCAGAGTAATGAAAAAGTGACGAGTGACAAGAACAAGAAACCAAGGAGAGCGAGTTGTCGTTTGTTCTTCCATGTCTGACGGCTGGATGTGGTACACGTGACATCTGTTCGCGTTTTCAGTCGCCCTGCTTAGCTCCAGGTTGATTTCTGTTTGCCCATCGAGGACAAATCACGGTTCCAGGGGGCCTAGGGCTCTCCTGCACATCGCCTGTCAATCACATCTACGTCCGTATTCACGTCCCCCCACGTCGTACGTGCCTCCCCAGCCTCCCACCCGATGAGAAACAAACGAAAACATTTACTTTATTGGCCATGTTTCGGAAGACGAGAGGAACAACGATAGTCTTGAACTCGCCTTCCTGCCATACCTGAACTTCAAATCAGTTGGTTCGTATAAGCTTATCCGGCCACATCCCACCGGCAACCGGATCGGTCCGTCATCCTTTTATGACGCAGCCTGATAAGAAGTTGTGATATTTCGGGGATGTGAACGAACATCAATTTGGCAGGCAATGCGAAGGCCAGGCTTGTGTTGTGTATTCTTGCATCATTGTTCTTTACGTAGCCTGTCAATATCAACAAGCCACCATTCGCAGTTGCAATATTGCAGTCAAGGCCACCGGAATATCCGCCCACGGCTTGCCATTGTAATGACATCGCCCAAAGGCAGTTTCTTTTTTAGCCACTTTCAAGTGGTTGAACACGGCGGCGACGGAATATTTGCCGTGAAGTCAAAGTGCTTGCATGAGGCCTTGCCCCTTCGGGCATGTAGCTTTCGCGTACTCCAACCCACTCTACGAAGCGAACGCCTGAAACAACGAGTCTCTTGCGCAGGAATCGCCTATGTCGTTTCTGTGTTGAGTCAGACCCCGGATTTTCATCATGATTGGAATAGCCGTCCGGCATCCCTTTACGTCAAGTTTCTCAATTGCCATGGCTGTGTTTGAGAATAATAGGGCATTTTTGTCCTTGAATAGTTCTGCTTCGGTCTTCGTGGCACCAATGCGAATCGTGAAACACAATACACTTCTCTTAAGGGCGGGGCAATACGAGTAGACTCTCGAGACACGTTATCGTGGGCTATAAGTGTCCGCCGCTCTCGATGACAGCGTCAGCGAATTCAGGGCAGCTAGCCTCGCCCATGACATACAGCGGAACTCGAAGGCGCAGTTTTCCGTCGTGCATACAGCCTTACAATATCACGTACCGCTGACCGCATCTGCATCCTATTAAAGGAAACTCATGATGCTGCTCGGTGAAAGTTACAATGCAACCGATAGTATTGCAGCTGAAGCCAAGTATTGACTCATCGGATTATCCGTCGCACGATCGTAACGCTGTGTCCACGGCACAAACCGTTCCGCGGGAGTCGTACGCGGTGGCTACGATGTTTGAAGTATCATTTGCCTGATATGTACCACTGAGCGTATCCCTATATCTGGAACCGACAAATCAAAAATCTCGGTCCGTTGCGATGGGACGTGACATAGTACAGGATGATGCAGAGCTGATCATGACAGCTTATCGAGTCCGGCCTTGAAGTCCCGGATGGGAGGTTCCACTCTAGCCGATTATCCCGCATGCGCGCGGTGATGGTATTCGGTGCGTCATGATTCCCCTTCGCGATAACGGAAATTCTCCCAGGAATATCGTCTCGATAATGCCGGGGCATGTATCACGGCGCTTGCCCCTAGTCAGTGGTCGAAGCAGAGCTTGTTTTCGTCACGATATGCTAGATACGATGCTGCGAAATCTCGTTTCCGATCCAGCTGGACGAATTCACGGCGTCAATGTTGCATATCCAGGCCCCTGGATGAAAGTGACGGCTTGGCCGTCGCCTTCTATACAGCGAGGCGCGACGAATTATTTTTGTCCAACCGTGATGCAGAACCGGAGATCTGGGACCACATTGAAGCATTCATACCTTGGAGTCCGGTGGCTTTTCGTCCAGTCACGAGGAGCAGCTGACAAAAACGCGACAACGTGGACCAAACAGATCAAATCTCACAGCAATGCGCAGCCTAAGAATAGCGGATATCGGATGCAGTGCCTCATCACACCAGGCCAATGAGCCTGGGTGTGACAGCATTCAAGCTGCTTAAGCAGCTATCGTCAAGTCACTGATGCACATCACCCTTCGAGCCGTATGTGCTTTGCATTGTACATGCATTCCTTGTAAGGATTCGGTTATGGAGGCGTACCAACAACTCTTGGCCTCCTGTCGATCATGTTCATCCAAAGTAGATTGACCCGCCGAAAAGGGCAGAGGTCGAGAATACTCAGCGGTGCATCGTAGCAATCCATCATCAGAGCAAACGGTGAACCACAAGATGGCGAGATGGCGTTAACAGAGATACCTCCATCGACAAAAGTTCGGCACCCAATCATCACATCTCGCTCCTGCACGGCTGATGGAAGATCCAGTCACCGATACGGAGTACTGCATGGAATTCTCACGGATCCACCGCGGGCAGTGAGGGCCGGGGATATTTACAATCCAGCCGCCAAGTATAACGGCAAAAATATGTGCTTTGTGGCGGCTCCTCGCGATGTCTACAGGTGCATGGTGAGGTTGTTTCAGCAGATACAGTGGCTCGTGTTCTCCAAATCCCCAATCTCACACTTTGATTATTCTCCCTCCCGAGTTCCCCTAGGTTCCGCTGACCCGCCGCGGAACTCTAAAAAAAAATACGCGTTTGTACCTACCTTGCTCATGACGGTTCGAAGAAAGTTTCCAAACTAAATTTGGGGACCAGGAAAACTCTCAGAGTCCTCAGGTCGAGTGTAGCAGCTGTTGGAGGCGGCGCGTCAAAGTGTTCAAAGCGGACACTTCAGAACAAGGCTACTTGCCCAAAGTGAACATGTTACAGGACTCCAACAAACAAACAGACCCCCGACATCGATCATATATCAGACGAGGGTCCTGAGAGAAAGACGAATTAATTCCCGGGGCTGTCTCTCAAGGATTAAAAGAAAATATTCCAGAAAACTTCGAAGGTGGATGCTTGTCTAGCGCCGCCAGCATATTACCGTAGTGGAGCAAGTGTAGCGACAACAAAATAGATCTCCCCTAAACCCTGCCGAGTCTGTGAAGGAAACCTCCAGTCAAGTTCTCGTTCTGGACGGTTACAACGCAACTGTGGGCTCATAACGGGGTACTTGGAACGATGCGTTTACTTCACGTTTACTTCAGAATAGACCGTCGGGGGAAGGGCCGCCGCTAGGGAGGTCGTTAGACTAGACTAGGCTGGCTTACTGCTGCTGGCACAGGGCTCGGGGAACGGCCCCAAGGGATGGACGGACAAGCAATCCTCGTAGACAGGCCCCCAGCAAGTCACAAGTCACATTCTGGATGTCGCAGGGCAGGGCCGTTGCCCACTTGGTACATGTTGTACCGTCTACTTGGGCATACGGCTTGGTTTAGTCCACCCTGGGCAGCGGTGCCTCCCCTGGCCCCAGGTACATTTTGACAAGCTCAATTTACATGCGTGAAGTTTGAGCTGGTAAATGAGCCACCCTATCCTTTTCCCTACAGAGCACACCCCAGCCAGGCTATAAGATGTAAATGAACCCCCTTCCCACGACTTTTTTCTGAAATTTCCAAGGAAAATATCCAGTTCTCCTCGTCTTGTACAATAGAGCACCATCTCCTGTCTCTCCCGACGCTCTCTACATCATCAGTTCTTGTTCTTTTCTGACTTTGTCGTTGCTCAACAAACAGAACGAAAGAACTGTCTCTCGGCCACACTTCGCGCTGCATCTCCCTCCTGTGCGATCCACTCCACCACCGCCAACGGCCCAGCATATTCTCAGCCCAACCACAACCGACCTGCAGCGTACCTGGCAGACAACCAAGACAACAATAATCCAACAACACCCACCCAAGACCCATAATAGCTCACGCATCCGAGACTGCGTCACCTGGCGCCAAAGAAACGCAACGCAGCACAAAGACTAGGGCTTCCATCTGTTGTCCTTCTCTGCTGTCTCATCGTCACGAGCTTTGTAAACTCTCCACCGGGCATCAGCAACCATCGTACCACGACAAAAGTCCCATTATTGGCATTGCAAACTATATAAACTCGGCGTCGTCCCATTTGACGATTCGTTGCTGATATCAGCTATTTATTGCAAGCCACACATCGGCGACGACACCCCATCTCCCCCCCGGTCCCGCAAGTTCTGAAGTTGGCTTCCTATTCGGCAAAAGCACCCTGCACTTGCTGCATCATCGCCCCAGCATCCATCCTCTCCAATCCCGTTCCGCATCCTTAGAGTCTCCCGTCCAGGACACTCATACTCTGCTGTCGTTGCACGATTGCTAAAATTGTGAGTCAGACGCGCAGCTCCGAACACACCCTTCACACTGCCTCTTCTGTGGTTCAACTATATGTTACTACTGTTACCTCGGGGAGTTGCCATGCGCAGAGCATCGCGACTCAGCTGTAATCATCATGGCTGATACGATTTGCCCGTGCATTCCACCGCACACTTTTACTTATATGCGCACACTCCGGCTGTCTCTGGACATTTGCTGACATTACCTTTTCCTCAGCATTCACACTCTCCAGATTCTATCACCATGATTGACAGAACGACTGAAAGTTTGGCCAACATGGGCCGTGGTGCCTATGATACGACTGGTGTGCCAAAGCCCCCCCCGAAGCCCCAGCCGCGATAAAGTTTCCCAAGACTCGCGCACCTTCGCGCCTCGCGAGTCAGGCCTGCAGTAATGCAACTGCAGCTCCTGGCAGCTCCCAAACCAGCACGACTAATTGCGAGGCACGCCGCCAACTCTTTTCGTCGGCGCTGCTTTTCCGCATCCTGAAACATTAGCATCGCATGTTTCGCAACACTGCTTTGCAAAGTCAGGGGAAACTGCTGCATAGGGTCATGACGACACACTAATCACCACCTGCGCTTCGACTGTACACCAATTTTGCATCTGGATCCTTCCCGCTGTGGCCGATCAACATTCCAATAAACTTTTAATACACACACCAATACAACCACGACGATACATATTGCCATTTGCTTCCCAGCAGCAAAGAAGGATGGTCACTCAACAGGATTCACACGCGGGCATCTGAGGAATTCGGCTTGATTTTTCAACTACGGCGTTCAATCTAGACGGGATCATGGGGGTTTTTTTTGGGAGGAGGGGAGAAGGGGGGGGAGTTTCAAGCAAAATGCTGTCCTACTTCACCTCGGATGCAATTATATTTTTCGCATTCAACGATCGCCGTGGCACAAGAAACCCCCGACGCACACAACCTCATCTCTCGGCTCAACGCCGCGCGACTTCCATTCCTAGAATTCGCCTGGGTCCGCACCCTATCACGACGCCAGCTGAACCACTTCCGCCACGATCTTTTCGCCCTTGCCTCATTTAATACCCCTACCACCCCCATTCGACTAGCACATGATTCTGGGTTTGACGATCATGCTCCTAGCATACACGATTGTTTTTTGCTTCGGGGAATTTTCCTATTAAGAGGGTATACGTTTTGGGTTACAAAAAATGGGTTACGGGCTGGAAAAGAATTGGATTTTGGCTTGCATATAGACTTGTGGTTTCTTTTCCTTTTTTTCCCCTTTGTTTTTCCTTGTCCATTTCCTCAGGCTGGATGGTCCCCCCACGGGGACGAGTTTTGTCAATGGGGTCTCGGGAATTGTACTGCTACGGAATCGGATCCCCGAAGAGCTTTTTGGCTTGGGTTGATTAGTATTGTCTGGATATTGTACACTTTTGGGATTGCTCACGCATTCACCCCTACCTTACCCTATTTTGATTTGAGAGGGTTGTTCAGCCAAGCCGCGCTGGGCTGGAACCAGGTTGATAGAAGATACCCCCCTTGTTTTAGAAGACCTGTATAGTAACCTACAGCATGAGAGCTACACAGCGACCGAGCATATCGGAGAATGATGCATCAGATTTTTAATACTCTGTATTTTTCTATAGCCCAAAACTATTATATTCAAGTGACTGGCATCCAAGGTAGCCTCACGGGTTACACTCCAGCCGAATGGCGCTACACTTCATACCAAACCACATTTTGGCGCTCAGCTTCCGTGATGCGGCATGCGATTTTGGCGATCTTGCAGGGTAGATCTGGGAATCAGAATATGACAGGTCTGGTCTTGGTTTGCTTCGTTTATTCCCGGTTGTCAGGGACCGACCAATTTGGAACAGGAAGAAAAAGGATTTTCCCACCTTTCATATTCCCAGTCTACGGTTCGTCACATTTTGGGGACCCCCAGCAGATACAAGACAGGGCAAGAAAAAATCGCAAGCGTCAGGATTACTGACCGTCATCCTTTTTTTTTCTTTAATTTTTTTTCATGCGACGCAAACATATTCCCGACATGGAACCTCGCGTATGAAAGGGATATACGCAGAATCAGCAATCAAAACCCTTGGCATCGCTTGTCCTCGTCATGTCAGTCGGGTGCCCTTGCACAAAGCAGGTCAAAAATAGCAACATACATGTTGGTGTCCTCTACACCCCAGCGCTCTCCCTCACAAAACCCCCGGGTGTTCCAGGTTGCACCAACAAGAAAAAAAACATGGTGGACTTTCGTCCCCGGTGACTGACCTCCCGGCACACCAGATCCGCGAACTTGTAAGAAAATATGACGTGATATCACAGAGCAGCAATCAATCATATCGCCGCAGAAGGGTATCACACACTAACCACGCCAGTTCAGACTACACACCGTATGTGTAAGCCCTTTCGGTGATAGTTGCAGGTAACATCACTAACGTCACACAGCAAGCAAACTTCACACTCCCTCCGCCAGAAGAAGGGATACGATAAAACTGTCGGAAAAGAGAAGAAATCCATCATTCCATCCACCCATTGTCATGAACAGAAATTAAAATAGATTAAAAATACCAAAGCGTTTGTCGGGGACCAAAAACTTGTGTTTTGTCTTTCCCCAACTACAAGACTAATGCAACCTAAGAGCAGATTGAATTTTTGTCGAGCCCGACGACCAAGTCCTCGGGTCATTCCAAGAGGGGGAAAAGCGCGGGGGGGACAGGAGTGGGCGGTGAAAACCAATGTCAATAAAAATTAAAGGAAGATGGCAATAATTAACTAACCTAGACATAGATACGGATAGCACCAGTGCAAATGCACGCACCGGGAGTGATCGCCCGCAGCTAACTTCGTACGATGCAGTTAGCTCAAGAACGGAACGGATGGGGGGCCAAACTCTACTTAATCAGTCTCCAGCTCAGTCTCCACCACATCCCCTTAACTAGTGCAAAAGTTGGGGTCTGACATTCATTACCATAGTCAGGGATAGAAGAGACGTTATCTTCGAACCCACATGAGCCAAGACGCCTGACGTCGGTTAGTCGGTCGATGTACATGGCACAAACGACGCAGGTACGCTCTTCCGTATTGATCATTATCGCGTAGCATACGCAGCCTTACTGTTGCCGAGACACGGCGTGGGCAAGTGCTCCCTCCTTCTGTTCGTTCCTGGCAGACACCTACATACCTAGGTTGGGTTTTCTCGACACACGGAAAGGGGCGCAGTTATCTCGTATTTTGGTTCAGCGGGCACGGAGGCAAGGGCGAACTTTTGGTGCGATGCTAAAACGACGTACTTGTGAACCGCAATATTTGTCAGGGTCCAACTTCCGTGGCGATTCAGGGACCAGCCTTGATATCATGGACCGTAGTACAAAAAAAAATTAACAAAAATAGCAAAAGTTGGGGGTGATTACCCGCTTACTATTCGATGCGATACGTGTGGGGTGACAATCATGACGGTAATGACAACGTAAATTTGGGGGCAAGGTGGCTTGGAGTGCCCCCACGGCTTCACTGCGCTGCTGTGAGTGACCGCCGTCATCCGGTACGTAAGCGGTCGCGACCGGAATTTCCAGAACACTTCTTTGCTTTATCTTTCTTCGTTATGGGAAATGCTGTCCGATATTTCGCGTCGGACAAAACACGTAATTCTTGGAATATGGCAATCCATGTCGTTGACCACTCACACGTCCGTCCATTCGTCTCGAAATCTCTACGTTAGCCAATGGTTTCTTTTCCCAGATATCCTATCCTAGGATGACTTGTGAAATCATTGGACGACGACCTCCCTTTCAGGCGCATAAAGAAAAGAACAATAATACCATTCATAGCCGCTCCGCGCAATTGTGACGCCATCTACTACACCAGGGGATCGGGGTATTGCATACTATCCCACCTCGTTGTGCCGTTCGCGTATTCCGTCGTGTATGTCTGTCTGTCAGCCACTCTGAAAAGCAGTGTAACCTCATCCCCATCCCAAAGACCTAGAAACTCTCCAATCGTAATCACCATGGCTCCCGAGACTTCCTTTTCTTGGCCCCAATTGATCGCGCGTATAGCATGCTGTAGAATGTACTATCGTCAAAGCGGTTCTCGCATCAGCCTCATTCATTCATCTGCGTGCTCATCTCTCTCTCTCTCTATCTCTCTCGGGACCGAACCCTCAAAGATATTTCTGGAAAGTTTCCCTTCATGCAAGTTCGGACATCATTTCTTCGTCCTGACTGCCGCAGCGGAGAGCAGGGGATCGACCCGAGCTCGACATGTTATTACGAGGATCAAAAGGTCTCGCATGACCGCTTGGACCTTTGTCTACTTGGATAATGATGTGTCTTATTGAAATGAATGAAAGAAGGATCTCGGGTGTCATCTACAGCAGCCCCGAGGTAGGTGACGGGAAGCAGCATTGACCGGAATCTGACTTGTATAGTTCTCAGATTCTGCTGATTAAAGAGTCCAGTGGGTTTCCATGTGTTTGCAAGTTGAGTGATCAGAAATGACCAGTCAGAGGCTATGTTGTCAAATGTGCGCAGACTGGGTTGTCATTGAATACTGGAAATTCGGCCCGCCCGAAGTTCACAGGACCTGAGATCGTAACACTAGCAGACCTTGATTCGGACATCCAGGGCAACCACTTCGGTAGTAATTGAGGCTCTCCATACCACGGTTCAATATATAGAATTCAAGAGGTCAGAATGATGGGATAGCCCCATATTACCTGATCCGGGTCGGATAACCCGAGGATCTCCTACCCCCGGTACCAATCGAATTGCGTCCAAAAAAGAGATAATTATGAGAGAGTGCTCCGGTCAAGCCCAAATGTAAGCGCAAAGTCATCCAGGTTAGAGTTGAATAGAAGTGATTGCCTCGTAATACATGGTTTCGGATCTTATTTTAGAGCAGAGGGTTTGAAAGTATTGAGCTTTACCTGGCTTCCGAACTAGAGAACGGATAACAGGCTGTCGTTTCACCGTAAGACAGCCTGCCTTTTTGCATAAGACGTTGGTAATCATTATCAATAAGCATCTAAGCTAATTCTAAAGCACTTTTTATGGGAATTGCCAGGTGTATTTGATTGCTATTGTATGTACAGACCTTCCGGTCTCACTTCTAACTTATCTTCTCCAGCCCAGATGACCCCCTATATACGCCCCTGAGCGAGTACGTCAGAGCGAATCATGAGCCTGTATGGGACTTGTTCGTACATCTCATCGTCATGGCCTCTTTTATGGTTTTACTCCTGAGGTTAAGCTAGTTATTTGAACGATAGCTACTCCTACTGGAGTACCGGTCGATTTCAACGCATGTAAGGGCCGTCAGTTTTGCTCGTACTTCATGACTTTTCTTAGTTTCTTAAGCTGGAGTATTGAGTATCTCAAACAGAATTCATCAGTTTCAAAAATGTATAGTTCACATATACTCCCCGTGCATGACTAGAACCAAGGATGAACCGCATCTCGGGATGCAATGTGCAGCACCTCATTGGGGACGCCTGCATATATGCTGCCTGGCCAGCACGTTTTATCACAGAACCCACAGATAATACAAAATAACCTCGTCTGGACTGTAATGTGCCCGTATTCTCCTGTCCAAGTCTACGATTCCTGACCCAGGTCGTACTAGAAACCTTACTACACAGGCTATTCACCACATGCAACTTCACTATGGACTTCTTATCAATCGCAATGGCATGCACCACCGTCGTTTGAGACATATTCTAGGTGTCCAATCTTGCAGCATATTTCTTAGGTTTCATGCAAACTGCGCGTACGGAAATCGGCTCGGTGACGCAAGAACACGGCTCAATTCAAAATACGATCTAGCTTGCCATGGAATGCTTTCATAGGGCTCATGATATATCGGAGAGGTAACGTATGCAGATCGCGGGCATTCTGGAAGACCGTTCCACTGTCCTCAAGGAAATGGGCGGAGCTTTCTCCAGTTTCTTACCACTTTCCGAACGAATCCGGCTCAGCTGGGTGACTTCCAGCAAGTAAGAACTGAACAAACTGATATCCCTCCTACATATACACAGAAACGCCCTAAATTTGTTGTTGGACGTGGCGAACATGTATGTCACACATTGTTAAATTGTTGATATCAGCCTCATGGTGCTTCTCGGCCAGGGCCATGGTACACGACACTAGCAGGAACATAGAAGAAGCCATTGATTAGAGGATGCGATATTTGAACGAGAAGTCTCTGACGTTGTGATTTCTAGAGCTGTCATGATCTGGATTTCAACAGGTCTACAACCGGTTGGATAGCATGGTAAGGCGTCAATATTTCAAGGTGTCACTTCTCATCCGACAAGCCTCAGGTTGCATCAATATCTTGATAACATGTCTAATTACGCTGAAAGTGTGGTTGAGTCAGCCGGAACGGGATGCAACAACGGTACGGCCCATCGAGAACCCTCAGAACAAACGCCGATGGCGAGGCAAACCTGGAACGATAGCTCTCACGCACAGCGCCCCGAGCCTGGATCTCCGCAAAGGCCGGTTGCTTCGCCAAAAACCACCGACCCCTTACCCACGGGATCCAGGTTTGACCCATCAGACCGTGTCCGACAAAAAATGCGAAACGAAGGTCTCGCAGGCCTCGTACCTGAAGGTAGGCAATCATGGGCGTCATCGTATACTTTATCCGAACCGATACGGAAACCAAAACAGAGCTGGCTGGCAAGGCTTACTAGGAGATGCAAGGCCAAGAAGCCTCCTCCTACTGATTTCTTCGCGTCGTCCTCGAGAAGTTCCCTAGCTAGGCCCGCCTCGGTCTCACCTGCACCGGGAAAATGGTGGGGCGCGTCGGGATCTGTGCTCAGCGTTAAGCCGCAGAAGAAGAGGGCCATTTTCTCGAGATGGACTTCGAAACGGCGCAGGAGAGCGGCATGTTGGGGTAACCAGGAAGAAGAGGAGGAGGATGAGGGGGTTTATACATCATCGTGCTCTTCATCGTTAGCTCCCAGCGGTACATGGAAACGCAGCTTGCTTGCTTCATTCGTAATATCAGACCGATAGGTTACCTCTCAGATGCAGTTTCATTTGGGACGCGGGTTTCGAGAGAATATTCGCTGAATAGTAAACGTAAACCTACTTTACTGCTCGATCTACATAAGGCTAGAGCTGGGCCCAGAATGGCGAAGAAGTTGATGACCAGTCGTTGGATTGTGTGACTAAACTGAAACGAACAAGAATGGAGGTGGAGATGCAATATACCATTCAACTGTCTACTTGCTCTGCAAAATATCTTTCAAGTTGATATGTCCACTGCCCCTCGGCAATGGCTGAGCTTGATTATCGGCCTCTTTCCACCCAATCATGTAGATAGTCCTGAATGTCGCAGGTATCGTCCCGTCCGCATTGCCATGAAGCTCCCGGTAGATGGCATCGGCAGCAAGCAATACATCCCTTTGGATAGGTCCCATCTCTCTACCCAAAACGGCATTATTCTCACCCGTAGCTTGAAGATCCTGCATCAAGGCAAAGATGTCAGGAAAATCCACAACAATGTCGTCAAAGTCAACGCCGACCATCTTGAATCTTGCTCGCTGTAGAAGTCCACCACAGTCCCGGATATCGGCCAATGGCGAGACATGGGGTGATATACCGCCCCGTCGTTCTTGCTCGGCAAGTTGTAAAGAGGTGCGCAGCTCAAAGAGCGAGTCGCCTCCCATCATGGCCCCCATGAATGCACAATCCGGCTTAAGCACATTGTTGATTTGCGACAACATACCCGGTAGGTCGTTGATCCAGTGAAGACTCAAAGAACTCAACACGAGATCAAAGGTGTTTGCCTCATATGGGATTGTCTCCTCGTCCGCCAACACCTCCCTCGTCATGTTGATCTGCTCATTGAACGGCAGCTCGGCATCTCGGTAAAGCAGCGTCGCTGACGACTCGGCTGCTGTCAAATGACCGACCCTACTGGCAATGGGGCCTGATTGCGGCAGCAACGGATCGGGTTCCGGATTCGGGTTCGTGAGGGCACGGCCGATGTTGCAAGAGTTTGCGCCTATGTCGAGGACTTTCGGGTAGTGGCGTTTGATGTCGAGGAGCCTCTCGCAGAGCCGGGCGGCAACTTCATCTTTCAGAAAGTCGGCAATTCGGCTCTGCTCAACGTTGGCTGCGGCCCGTTCCTTCTGCAGCCATTTGGTGCGTCGGTTGAAAACTTGGTGGATGGGAGCCCCGGCCGCTTGGAACGCGTAGGTTCTACGCTGCGCGCCTGTCGTCCAGCTGGTGGGGACGAGAAATTTGGCAGCTCGAAGGTGCGGGACGGTCGATCGGTAGAGGCTGCTGCAATTCATCCTCCGAGATCAATTGGGTGTCGCTTCACATTCTGCCTCAAATGCAAACCGGGTGAGCTGGGGAAATGCTGGACTTCAATCACAGCTCTCCGGTGCTTTGTCGTGACGGTAAGCTTTGCAGCTTCCGCAGGAAAGCGGGACCATGTTGCTCAGTGGGAGCAAGCCACTCTCTTTCATCCCAGATCCTTGAACCACCAGCCACAAATGCAAGCGTGCCTCAGACTCGAATTTCCCCAAGCAAGCCTAGCTGGCAGGTGGCGCCGGCGAACATTTGGAGCCGGCAGGACTCCTCCACCTTGAACGAGACAAATTGGAAATCAGCAGATACTTAAGGACCGCCAACAACCAATCTCTTGACCCGCACACAGTGCATCGCGTTGATTCTTGTTCCTCAGGAGCAGGACCTTATTCTATAGCAACCGCGACTCGTCTTCCAAGGCCAAACGCCTGCTACCTCGAACCTGGAACCCCCGGACTTAGCTTGCTGTCTCATCCGCTCCGCTCCCACCACCACCGCTCTTGGGCGGCCGATCATGTCCGCCAATTGACTGATCTTACCATGACAGCCGCAACCTGAGCGCGCTTGCTGAAATTCATCGCGAATCTTTCGGCCCTCGAGCAGACATCGGACTGCCATTTGTGTCCTCGGTGCATTTGTAGTTTGGCGGCGGATGGTACGGAGATAAAGTTCACCTTGTAAGAATAGGGGGAACGGCTACTACCACGACAACGACACAATGGCTTCCTCAGCGGCAGCCGGCTTCCTCGGCAGGTCGAGTAGCAATAACTCAAACATGCGCGGACTTGTTCAGTTTATTGCCGACTTACGAAATGCGCGCGCGCGCGAGTTGGAAGAGAAGAGAATCAACAAGGAATTGGCCAACATCAGGTGAGTGGTAGCTGTAGCCGGTGGTGCTCTCCGCGTGTTTTGGACATACTGCTAATCAGATTGCTGTACACAGGCAAAAGTTCAAAGGTATGGCTTCATGGACGGGAAACTGGAAGGCAAGGCGACGAGGCTGGGCACTAACGATGTACTTCAGATGGCAACTTGAGCGGCTATCACAAGAAGAAATATGTTTGCAAAGTACGTTCATGCCTCTGGAACCGTACGAGGCGCACGCTGACACTTCTACAGCTACTGTATATATACATTCTCGGCTGGAACGTCGACTTTGGCCACCTCGAAGCCGTCAACCTCATCTCCGCCAACAAATACTCTGAAAAGCAAATAGGATACCTGGCAATGACACTGTTTCTACACGAGAAACATGAGCTGTTGCATCTGGTCGTCAACAGCATCCGGAAAGATTTACTGGATCATAATGAGCTCTTCAACTGCCTCGCTCTGCACGCAATCGCAAACGTGGGAGGCAGGGAAATGGGAGAGGCTCTAAGCGCGGAGGTCCATAGACTCCTTATTTCTCCGTGAGTCCCATTAGCATCCCCTCTTTGGGCCCGAAGGAATCTAATGGCCTCCAGAACATCCAAGGCATTTGTGAAGAAGAAGGCAGCTCTCACACTGCTCCGTTTGTACCGCAAGCACCCAGACATCATTCAGCCACAATGGGCAGAGCGAATAATATCGCTCATGGACGATCAAGATCTTGGAGTTGCTCTGTCGGTCACTTCTCTAGTCATGGCTGTTGCTCAAGACAACCTGGAGCAGTACAGGGGCGCTTACGTCAAGGCAGCGTCGAGGCTCAAACGCCTCCTGGTAGATGACGACTACACATCAGACTACCTCTACTACAAGGTACCATGTCCTTGGTTACAGGTGAAGCTCTTGAGGTTACTCCAGTACTTCCCGCCCTCAGGTATGTTGGCTCCAAAGTCTGTTCAATTCAAAGCTAATCGTATCTCCAGATGACAGCCACGTTCGCGAGATGATTCGGGAATCGCTGCAGAAGACGTTGAACCTAGCCATGGAGACCAACAAGAACGTCCAACAGAACAATGCGCAGAATGCCGTGCTCTTTGAGGCGATCAATCTCATCATCCACCTAGACACCGAGCACGCCTTAATGAAGCAAATATCCTCCCGCTTGGGACGCTTCATTACTTCTAGGGAAACCAACGTCCGGTACCTGGGCTTGGAGGCAATGACACATCTGGCAGCTCGGGCAGAGAATTTGGGCCCCATCAAACAGCACCAAGAGGTTATTCTCGGGTCTCTGAAGGATCGCGATATCAGTGTCCGCAGAAAGGGTCTCGATTTGCTATATAGTATGTGCGATTCGACCAATTCCGGACCAATCGTGTCGGAACTACTGCACTACCTGCAGAATGCCGACTTCGCGATCCGAGAGGAAATGGCTCTGAAGATTGCCATTCTCACCGAGAAATATGCCACCGACATCCAGTGGTATATCAACGTGTCCCTCAAGCTGGTGGCCGTGGCGGGTGACCACCTAAGCGACGAGGTATGGCAGCGGGTGATTCAGATCGTCACGAACAACGAGGAGCTCCAGGTTTATGCTGCTCAGAACACGTTGCAGCACGTTAAGCAGGATCACTGCCACGAGACGCTTGTGAAGATTGGAGTCTACGTTCTTGGAGAGTTTGGGCATCTGATCGCCGAGGAAAAGGGGTGCAGCCCCATTGAGCAGTTCCTGGCACTACAGGGAAAGCTTCCTGCCTGCTCCTCGAGCACTCGCGCTATGATTCTATCGTCTTTTGTCAAGTTTGTCAACTTGTTTCCCGAAATCAAGCCACAGCTTCTGCACGTCTTCGACGTCTATAGCCACACATTGGACTCGGAGCTTCAACAGAGAGCATGTGAGTACCTGATGCTAGCTAGCCAGCCTACGGACGACTTGCTCCGCACCGTTTGCGACGAGATGCCCCCATTCCCGGAGCGACAATCTGCACTTCTGTCAAGACTGCACCAGAAACATGCCAACACCAGCGACAAGCGGACGTGGGTTGTCGGCGGAAAGGACGCAAATGCCGATGCCACAGAATTGAACATGGCCAAAAATCCCGGCCTTAGGAGGACCTTCAGTTCGAACGGCCCGACCAATGGCAATGGTTTGGCCAACGGCGCCACAAACGGTGCAAACGGCCACTCCAGCAATGACCTAGCTGGCCTGGATATGAGCGCTGGACCGAACGAACAAAAGCTGTTGAAGGTTCCAAATCTGGCCAGTGCTGCTCATTTGTCTCCCGGCTGGGAAGTAGGCTACTACAAAATGCTGCTTAAATCCGACGGCATTCTGTTCGAAGATGGCCAGTTGCAAGTTGGAATTCGATCCGAGTACAGAGGCCAGATGGCTTGTCTCATCCTCTACTTCACCAATAAGACGCCCGCAGCAGTTAGTTCCTTCACGACGACGTTGGACCTGGATGAGAGCGAGAAGACCAAGCTCACCTGGGACGTCAAGACCATGCCTGATAGCTCTATTGCTCAGGGCCAGCAGACGAGGCAGGTCATCATGTTCGAGTCCAAGCGAGTCTTCGACAAGGCACCGACGATTCGTGTCAGTTATCTTGCTGGTGCTCTGCAGGCACTTACACTGAAACTGCCGCTCACTGCACACAAATTCATGGATCCCGCCGACCTGACTGCGGAGGATTTCTTCAAGCGCTGGAAGCAGATTGGCGGTGCGCCACGCGAGGCACAGCAGATCTTTGGTCTCGCCGCTAGCAAGGACAGCAGCATGGAGATCAACGAGAGCTTCATCCGTAAGACGGTACAGGGATTCAGATGGGGGGTTCTTGACGGCGTCGACCCTAACAGCAAGAACTTTGTGGGAGCTAGTGTGCTGCACACAGCGGAGGGAGGCAAGTTTGGGTGTCTGCTCAGACTGGAACCCAACTACTCATCACAGGTAAGTTTGGCACTAGGGTTTGCAGCGAAGACATCACTAACCAGTGACTAGATGATCCGACTCACGCTCCGGGCGACTGATGAGAGTGTCCCCGCAGTCCTGCTCAAGCTCATGGTAGAGCGCTTGGCGGCTGGCATGTCGACAGCGCCACTGTTGAACGAGGGACCGACCAGGCGGGAGATAACAGACACGTTTAGCAGTATCATGGTGACATAAAGATACCTCGACACATGCGAAGGAGCAAAGATAGGCAGGAAGGTAGGAAGCCTTTGAGCGAAGTCAATGAATGAAGGACAAGAAAACATGTTTTTGTGGACTCAAACGGGGCGAGTCATGCATCATTCAGCCGAAAGCGATTGGCGTTCCGAGGTTAGCATAAGTTGGAAGGCATATTGGCTTGTTGTTGAAATGCAGAATAATGTTTCCCCGTGGTTGGGCTGGTCGTAATGTTTGTACTGCACGTTCGCTGTGTTGCGTTGCCCGAAGCACTGAGGCTGGCGTTGCTTTCAGCGGTGTGGCCGGTGATGGTTGTGGGAAGAGGCAGGTCCAGTTTCTATGATCGTCACTATTCGCGGCTCTGTTTGCCCTTGGTTGATTCATGGGCCACGTTGATGATTGGTTTATAATGATGGTTCTATGATAGTTGACCTTGAGGTCGAGATGTTCGCGGTTTGACAGCAGCGCTCTTGCTTGTAAAGTGAATCAGTAGTTGATGTCATAGAGCATGGTCATGGAGCACAGTCTGATTGTTCGTCACGACCGGATCATAGGCACCAACCTTGATGTAGTCCTCTTGATCGGTTTACATCCACTACAGGTAGGGCCCGCGCTTGCAGTTTTGATTCAGAGGGTTCTGCTGCTCAATATCTGATTATTCCACGCAGCATGTCGATCGAGGGCCTGTCACAGGTCGTGATTATTCCACGACCACGGCGGCATCACCTCCAGAAATCCATCACTCCTCTGGTGACACACTCTATTGCGCCGTTCCACCAGCGGCAATCTGACATTTGACGATTTCCATCTTGCAACACCCGGGTGATCTACCGCAATCAGGTTCAACGGGTAGCAACCTCCTTGTCTCACCATCAGTCAATCATTTCAACCGCGTCTCTCGACAAGCAAGCGAGAAACAATCTAGTTGACCTCTCTGTCTCCGTCTCTGTCGCCGTCCCGGCTCGCGACCGTTAAAATCCACGGCCAACCGGTTCTACCAAGGATTCCACGGTCACCGTCACGATGAATTCTTTCTTCCGCATCGCGCCCACACCCCGCGATAGGACTGCTGCTGCTGTCCCACTGAAGCATCGCATCACGAAGGTGCGACACAAGTGGGCATGGGTCGGTCTAGTGCTCATTATTGGAGCGGCGATGGTGGCTATTGTCGGTAGGTTACACAAATGACCTGTGCGGATACGAAAGGAGAAATCGAAGGGTGAACGTTGGCTGACCGACGATACGTACTTGCAGTTCCCATCTGGGCCATGGTTCGAGAGGAAAAGTCTGGCCCCGGAGGACCGGAGCTTGACGAGCCCCTGCCTGGGGGTCTGGTGGAGTTAGATGGAAGTACTATGATGACTGGTGAGTTTAGCAGGGAGGTTGTAACTTAAGATAGGTCACAAATTAACGAATGCTCGTAGATCTGCGTCTGTTAGCGACCTCAGCGCCGTCGTTGATAGGGGAGGTTGCTAGCATATTGCCGCTGGATATCGTCCCTACCGTCGTTCAGCACAAGCCAGACACGATCACCGTCACGCTAACGAGTACCACTACTGTCCACGTCACAACTAAGGCTTCAACGACAATAACTATGTACCCTACGAATACGGATAGTCGTTCCAAATCCTCTCATACGATTCCTACACACTTTACCAAGACAGCAGCCCTTTCAACGGCCACTAACGTGCTCTCTACTGAGACGGCGGCTTCTTTAATGACCTCTGCCGTGCTCTCCGCCGAGGTGACATCCCCTTCGGAAAGCATCCAGCCAGCTGACGACATGGACGTACAGATGTACTGCCGCGCCACCAACCGCCAGCACAATGTCTACACGCTCTGCACCCAAGGACACACCGGCATGACCGGCATGTTGAAGCCGAGCAGCCCATTCGACACCTTGGACTCCGCCGGGATCAGCTTAGGAGCCTCCAATCCCTTCTTGATGGCGAAGATGGCGATGCTAGGGATATGGAATGCCGCGGCAACCAACTTACCTGCGTTTTCAGGAAGACTTCGAGATACTTCACACCGCTCAAGTGAGAATTGCAAAGAAGAACGCAGATGCAACTGCTCCACCATAGAAAATCTAGAGAAACAGAATCGCCAACTGAAAGACACCCTTGAGAATGCGAGGGAGCTGATTAAGTTGCAGTGGGAGTTAGTGTCCGAGGAGCACAATATCATCACGGAGCAGAAGATGGATCTGGAGGACATGGCGTGGATATGGTACGAATATTCGAATCAGTAGCAAATGTTGCGGACAAGAAGAGTACGCAGGGGGAGTGCGAAGCGGGGCTGAAAAGGCAGAGGTGAAGTCCAGGAGCTCTGGAGAACCATGAAAGGGGCCAGACGAGGCTATGACGAGGCTATGACGTGATCGTACAATTGAGGATACGTAATAATGGCCAGAAAAGGGTGTAGGGGGATGGATTGTACGTACTGTAGAGGAGTCTGGATACGAGCGAGAACAGACAGTGATAGCATGAACGAGTCACTATTCAGGATAAGGTGGCTCACGCTCAAGATCGAGAGGGCATGGTCTGGTATGAGGAAAAGGGATTGTATCTATAAGAAGTTAACATGATGAGGATGATTCATGAGTGTCATGGATGAGTACATAGTTAATTATGGCGAGCGAATAGTAGCCGCGAATGATAATGACGAGTTAGCTGCACATGGCTATCCGACTGTTTGAATGTGGGATCTTTGTTATGATGAGATTGTATGCTGGTCAGAGTCCCCAGGTCCATGGTCTCCTGGGTCTGTACAACTTGTAGACTCGGATAGGCTATTAGAAGATGGTGGATTGACCGTTGCCAATCTGGTGACTGGATGGAGATTTTCAGAAAAGGGGGAAGCACCCTCAGAGCTAGATATCTACCAGAGGATAGGAAATTATGTAGTCGGAACTCGCCTACTAAGGTTGCAGAGCAAGATGTATCGTTAGACAGACTGCATCGAAGTACCATAGTCACGTGTGCCACTTGGATCCAACTTAAGCCATTTCGGTTTTGATGTCTTCCGAACCTATTTGATAACTGGATGATTGATCAAACAATCCGCTGTCTAGAAGTAGGTATCTCGTTGATCTTGATGAGCTGCGGGCAGACCAGGCAGGTTTCGATAGGGTGAGCCTTCCCTTGTCACGAAGAACGACCCCATTACTAGCCATGCTTTATCTTTATGTAGTTGTTGAATTCGGACGGTACTTAGTCACGTTTAATCCGAAAAGCTCCCTTCCGGCTGAGTGGCTGCAATCACAAGACGCTGCCTCAATCAACCAGACAACCACCCTAACACACATCCACCAGACCATCAACCCAAGTTTTCTGCATTTCCCGAGAGAGCTGTGAGAATTCTGTTTCCATTCATTCGCCAATTAAGAAACATCAAAAGGCTGGCACTTTGTTCCTGCCCGGCTTCTTCCGCAATTCAAATTGAGTAGTACACTACTTTTCTCGAGCTCACTAACACTGCACTCCTGCCAATCATGCCATTCGATATATCTCGGTAAAAAGTCTCGTAGTACTGGAAACCTGCATTGGATGATTACTGACCTGTTGCAATCAGAGTTACGATGGTCGACCAAAGCAACAACAGCGCCAGGTCGGAAGACCTCGGCCAAGAAGATTCCCGTCACGTCCACGTTTCCCACTTCGAAATCTGAGGAAAAGATAGTCAAGCATGCCGCCTAAACTGTCCGGGTAAACGGCATCGATGTTTCCGCCAGCATTCTGATCATTTTCTTCGATCTCCTGCCCACCGTCGGGATCCCCGTCGTGGACATAGTGGAACTCGGCGCAGATGAAGACGAAGTCTATCAGGCGTATGGGGCGAAAGCCAGCGGTATGTACCGAGCAGCCGTGGGGAAGGGCCTAGGATCAAGGACCGCCTGTGAAGCCGATAGACGATCGCGTGGATGGAATTGCTGGGACTCGACTGACGCGCTACTGCTCTACACCGTTTCATGTCGGAAGCGATAAGAAATCGGTCACTCCGATGAAGATGCCAGCAGATAGAGAACCTCTAAATAGATGAAGTTCGAAGCGGCAACTAGGAATATAGTGGTTTTCTTATACACGGCGCAATGTGACTCGGTGAATACAGCATGGCTACATGCTGCTCGTCGTCCACCAGTAGATTCATCGTAGCCAATATCTTCCTTTCCATATTTTAGAGCCGTCGGTTTTTCGTCGTCACAAACCAGAGATTGCCTCCCGTATTATTCAGCATTGAGAACGTAAGTAGTTGATCGTACTTTCCCATGGATTGAGGTGCCGAAGCTTTGGTACTGCAGGTGGTTTACTCCTGCTAATACCTGCAGCAGTCTGGTCGGCATCTTCGTCGGGGACATGCTTGCCTAGCAAACTATCTCACTGACATAACTAAAGCTACATGACCTTTACAGGTGAAGGTCTGGCTTAAAAGTCTTACATGCCACTCTGAATCTCAAAACATATTGAAAGAAAAAGGGCGCGGCGCTTCGCCAGTTCTGAAAGGCTGTTGCTGCTGCTAGAACGGGAAGCATGGGAACCCGCAAGTCCCATCCATGACGGAGACTTCAAAAAGCCTCGTAGAATGAAGAGCGCGAGGATAGATATAGCGTAGTAGCGACTAGAATGCGGGAAATACCTATCGAGGTCCAACACGACTCGAGGAGAAAAGCCCCTTTATCTTAAATAGGAGTCTTCGCGTCGTTGGTTGCAGTGAACCAACCGATAGATCACACAGTCTAGTATATCAACGTACCAACATACCATTTACATTCGGTTACTTGCCCCTATGCTAGGCACTGATCTTTACTGACCTTGGCACGGGTTCTCTGCTAGTCGCTGGTAGAATCGAAGAAGGGAATATACCCCTTGCTGAGTCGATGTGGACGAATAACTTCTGGGCTAGCTGGTGGGGTTGTCGCACTGGCCCCTTAACAGTGGTGTTGGTCCCGACTACATGGTCCTCGTGTGGAGGGGACGAGCCCGAAAGTCATTCACTGTGCATGAGATTGCCAAGGTATCTAGGTATGAATCCGAGACAGACGCATGGTACTAACGACAGGGAGATACGGCGAGTCCAGCCTAGATGTGAGCAGTTTTCCAGTATGGTCTGGCGGCATAGTTATCCATGCTCCAGCTAATGTTGAATGGACATTTGGAAAGAGCCTTGCTAGCTATTGAACTCTCACGATGCTGCTCGGCGCACCTTGACGGATCGGGTCATCACATCGTCATGATGAACAAATGATAGAGTACTCGCTTTCTGATGGAAACATGGGCATAAAATATAGCAGAAGGCCTATCACCAGTGCATACCTTGAGATTATCTGACCGATGTAGTGGGACGTTGGAGATACCTGTGAGGCGAAGCTGCCAATAGACTGGCCGCCGAATTTTCGATTCATGGCACCAACATCCTCTATCAACGAAGTAGAGTGAATGAAACTGAAGAGAGAAGCAGGACTGGCTTCCAGATGGTGCCACGCCGTCGTCTTAGCCTGGCTGCAATGCCACGTTTTGGATCTTCTGACATTTGACTGGATTGGGCCGCCAGAAGGATTAAGGTCTGGAAAGGGAAAAATGGACAAGAGAAGCCCGAGCATGCGCACTCGTTCCTGGATCCTCCGTACACGCTTGTACCTGTGGTCGAGGTTGAGGACGTTGATCTTAGCCAGCTTGGAAGCGGCCCGTCGAGCACGTTGCCGAATGATTGGTTTGGAGAACATTCTGAGATTATGATTTCAGACCCTAGCAGTCGCAGATGCATCCCATTGGGCTTATAAGGAATGCCACGGATCCTCGCAGACGATCATCAGGTCCGGGTGCTGATTGGCCAATGTGCATGGCTGTATTTGGATTTGGTAGGACGTCCCTGGGCCGTTGGACGTAAGGAGCAACTCTGCATCTAAGGCCGACGACAAGTATCGTACCTAATTGTTTGTGGGTTGGGGCTGCTTTCACGGCATTAAGCCAGTTAGCCGATTGCAGTATCACAATTTGAGTGCGACGGCTGATGATTGTATCGCGGACTTGGCTTGCCGGAAAGTTGCCGGCTCATATTTGAAATACAGCTCTCCACGTATTCTAGACGCATTGTGAATCTCCCACCGCTTCCTAGTAGACGATGCCTAGCCGTGCTAGGGTTTATGTACTGACCCGGATAGGATTGCGAAGTTTTAGACAACACCGAATGGAAACAACTAGCATGTAGTCAATCTCATCCAAGCGACAACGATCGATCCGTCACCGCCACAACGTGAGGTAGCGCTTCACATCGTTAATTGCACCGAAATTCAATGTTTGTGAGTCATTCGAGGATGCGCATTCGCGTGCTGTTCCGTCCTCGCAGCCTGTAAGGATCAATAGAGCCACAACGTGGTAGCCGGGGGACCCTTTTGGACCAAAGGCTGAACACAAGGGGTAGTCGTACTACGCAACTCTTCAAGACACGCACGCCTAGCTTCCCGAGGAACGGAGAGTTCTAGCGGTCAGAGGATTTACGCAGATGAGTAAATTTCAATTACGAATGAAAACTTACAGTTTGAACAGAGGCGTCAAAGCGACGAACAACAATTCGCGGTTGCAATGCTAGTGTGCGTAGTTGTGTTGTAATGTCGTTTGCCTTTCAATCGCTCATTGGGAATGACGGAATGGAGCAGACAGATAGACCACATGTTCCTAGCGTAGGATTGGGTTGGACAGAGAGTCATGACGAGCTCCAGTGAGATAAGCGACCCCTTGTCCGGAGCTTTGCGCGACTGACACCGCGGATTTCGAGTAGTATTGAACGTTGGCTATTAGAAACTTTGGAAGTTTCTCCGTTGTGACCCCCAGACAGGTAGATATACGCCATGGCGTGACGCCTGGGCCCTGGTGTGCTTACTTTCATATCAATCAACGTTGCATGTTGCCCACCGACAACGGTCTAGATAGCAAGAGCAATCGATCGCAGCGCAATTGGGTCGCGCCAGAGGATACATGGGAGAAGAGATAATCTGATGGGACCCGTTGCAGATATCCATAATACCGGATCTGGGGAGGTGGGAATTGGAGGCCTGCAAGCCTGCGGGTGTAGGTAGCAATCAATCGAAGCTTCGAAAAGTTCGGTAGGTACCTTCCCAGGTGGCTTTCGAGGGTTGGGATTTCCCCACAGTCAACATGGAGCACCCACCACCCCTCTCTGCTCCCGTCCCCCATGCACTCGACGTTGCCCAAAACTCGCAAGGCCCGATTCAAGCCCGACCTGACGCCACCAAACAAATCAGTACTTAACTTGACGTACCTCAGATTTTCCGCGGCCGCAGGCGAAAATCCCACCAGGGTCTTATCACATCAATCTGTCAATCGTTGCGCCGCTCGCGAACCATCCTTCCCACACTGTCGCAGTATCTGCCCAATGTTCACCTACTCATGTCCAGTCCGTCTCGTAAGCCCGAAAATGCCGCAACCGCTGCACCGATGAGCTGCTCTGCCCCGGCCGTTGCCCTGCAGCAGCAGCCAGCGCAAGGGCGAACACCAGAAGCAGCGGTCCCGGTGCCCACCACAAAGACCCATCCCCATCCTGACATGCAGGTCAAGGTGGGTGCCAGCGTGGATAATGTCGACAAGTCGAATTCTGTAGCTGCCGCTGGGATCGCGAGTGACAACCATCCCGCCGTGTCTCAAACTGTGACTGGTGGTCTTCAGTCTGTGTCGTCGTCGTCCCCTGTACTCCTAGCACCCCTGGCGAACCATGTTTCGCCTGTAGTGCCAGGTACCTCGGACTCTAATATACCATCCATATCAAACATTCCCTCTCCCCCCGTCGCAGCCAGTTCTGCCGACCAAAACAGCAATAAGAAGAGTCGACCGCCCATCGTACCTCTCCGATCCAATGGGCCCTCTTTGCTGACACAGGCTCTTGCTTCTGCTCGGGGTATTATTCCTGCCAGCAACTCCAAGCAGCAGACTGAACGACTTGCCGAGCAGAAGTCTGCCCCAGCAAACGACATAAGAAGTTCTCATGATGCGCGGCCCAGTCATGCTCTCGCAAACCCTCCTTCAGATCACCATGACATTCTCTCGCCATCTTGCGGTGGGTCGCTGACACCAAGAGCATCCTCGCTGAACACTGGTATAGCGACGGCGACGACCCCGAACTTCTTGACATCTCCCATCGCCATCAGCGATACAGACATGGGCATTCCTCCCCAATTCGACATGCCTGGCCTGGTGGATGCCATCACGAAGCTACACGGCCAACGAGAGGCCCTTGCTTCCTCTGCATCAAGACCACGATCACTGGAACGCACCGATAAGGAAATCCGAACACAGCAATTGGATGCCAACGGAAACCACTCAAGCAACGTCGGTGACACGTCGTTGCCACATGGTCGTCTAGGGAAAGAGCCAATCCTTATCAGCCCTGATCAGTCCAATTCATCGACCGAAACCCGCATTCAATACAGGACATGGAGAACAGACCGTACGCTATCAATGGGTCCAGGCCAGGCTTGGTCAATAGGTCGGGGCGACGCATTGGGAGTGGAGGCGGGGCAGGTTGAAAAGTCTATCACCGAAGCCCTCGCGGGCGTCGAACCGACGCGAAGTCGCAAGGCCAGCCACAGTCTTCGTTTCTTCAAGGAAGGCCTGCCCGACGATAAAGGCAAGCGCAAAGACACGAAGTCTGGCAGCTACGCTCGAGACAGACCACCTCCAGTCCAGGAACAGCCGAGCGAAGATGGCCAACTGGCGACCGAGGAGAAGCGGGTGCCGAGCTCAGGGCGGCCCCCTCCATCTCCACAAGACATGACGCCTCCTGCACAAGCACTATCAAGAACCCTGTCCAACCCATCCGCTGGCTCGGTTGTTGAGTCTCCCATCGAACAGGGGGAGACCGACTACTTCAGCTTCCAGAAGCCTGAGAAGGCCGACGCGCCTGCCTCCGTTTCCCGAACCCCGGAGTGGCATGATGCCAAAGCGGGTGCTCAGGGTTTCCGACATGACGATGCGCCATCAAGCTCAGTAATCACGTCAAGCCATGTCTCACCCGAAGAGGAGCGGAGGATGTCACGTGACAGCACCGACATCGGAGATGCTCATGAAGAGGGAGATGAATCTGGAGAGGAGAAGATATCGTCGGCTGTCTTTGTACCACATCACGGCCTCGAAGAAGCGTCCGAATGCGCTAAGCCCGCCCCGGCCAAACCTGGGAGGCCACAGGTGCCCCACCGAGCATCTGTTGCAGAGAAGATTAACCCTTGGTTGGTTAAGGCGGATGAGCCCGAAGTTGAGCGGGAGACGGCAGACCATGAAGTGGAAGAGGGTTCCCACAACACTCATGACGATCATGGTGTCCACACCCCCAAAGATGCGCCGAGCCAGGGGGAGGATGAATTCGCTGTTGAGGAGGATGAACTCCCCGAGTCAGAATGTACTCCAAGTAAAGTCCCACAGCCGGTGTCTCAGTACTACGATGAACATGTACACGGCCATCAATTTACTCCTAAAGAGCCTCTCGAGGCAATTGAACTTATTCCGTACAAGCACCAAGTTGGTGGTCATACGACGTTGTGGAGGTTCTCCAAGCGCGCCGTGTGCAAGCAACTGAATAACAGTGAGAACAAGTTCTACGAAAACATTGAGCGCTTCCACCGCGACTTGTTGCAATTTTTGCCAAGGTCGGATTTGTCCTTGTATTTCTTTACTACGCGTCTGAACAGCTCCAACTGGACCACATTGCTTTACTACCTATTAGAGAAGTCGTACGTAACTAACAGTCGTCGCAGGTACATCGGCGTTCTCAACGTTACGTTCCAGAAGCAACCACGGCGTAAGTCCACTATCAAGCGTGACGATCGCACCACTCAGGCCGTACATCCTGGCGACCATGGTGTGCAAGCGAGCGAGACCAGTGAGAATTCCTACCCCGAGGTCCCACAAACGCCGAACGTCTCGCCCAAGCAGAACAAGGACCACCGCAGAATCGTCAGCCAGTCACTCCAATCGCAGCCCATCCCGATCCCCACCGTGACTTTTGTCGATAACCAGCACATACTTCCGAGAAGTTTCCTCCTTCCGCATACGACCAGCCCGCCACACCGCGTTAGAAGCGCGTCGGAAGCCATCGTCCAGCTCAGCAGTGAAGGCGCGAGATCCAACGAAAGAGAGCAGCTAGTAAGGCGACCGACACTGGAAGACCGACATGCTAAAAGCTGGGGTGCCACTACCGTGAACAAACGACTGCGAAATGAGGTATTCAGCGACGCGTTCCTTAAACAACCGATCACGGTCCAGAGACACCAGAAACCTGCTTCCCATCAGCGGACCATATCGCGGCGGTCCATCCACCAGCAGATGATTCGCCCCAGCACCTCGGATCCGGCTCTGCTGCGTTGCAAAGCTGAACCAAATGGCACAACGGGAGGGCCACACGGGCATAGCCCGCTACGAAATAAGGCTCGCCTTCCCCATACTCAAAGTGATCTTGGCCACGAGGAGGAAGGCCTGAAAGTGGACCATGCAGAACATGAAAACGTCAAGGATGTCACAGGGACTAGTGCGCCTGAACAAGACACAATGACGGACGAATTTGCCGCTCAGCAGCGTCGGAAGCGTCGATACTCAGGCACTGGCCTGAGGAGAAAGCCCGATGATGTCTCTGGGTCCCGTGGCAATCTCATCTACTTTGAAGACGTCGACGACAGAGACTACAAAGGCGATAACAAATCATTTACCCTGCCGCCATCTCACCTCAGTAATGTGGAGACCAACGACCAGTCACCAAACGCCGCCAACGGCTATGAGACGCCGCCGGACGTGCCTGTACCCCAGTCTGATTATTCTTCGGCCTTTGCATCTGAACTGCCAAGCCCGGCCATGGAGCTCAAGCGAATTCCTCGGCCAGTCAACCCCAAGGAAGCTCAGACTCAACAGGAATCCCACATCAAATTCTTCCTTCTTTTGGAAGACTTGACCGCTGGGATGAAACATCCTTGCATCATGGATCTGAAGATGGGAACGAGGCAGTACGGAATCGAAGCGAGCCCCAAGAAGCTCGAATCGCAGCGTCGCAAGTGTGCAGGGACAACCTCGCGGGAGCTGGGTGTACGTGTTTGTGGGTTGCAGACGTGGAATGTGAAAGAGCAGCAGTATATATTCAGAGACAAGTACTATGGTCGTGACCTCAAGGCAGGGGCGGAATTCCAAGATGCCTTAAGGATGTTTCTTTCCAACGGAGTGGACGATTCGAGTGTTCTGCGACACATACCCACAATCTTGCAGAAGCTCACGCAGCTCGAGGAGACAGTGCGGCGCTTACGAGGCTACCGCTTCTACGCGGCAAGTCTCCTAATGTTCTACGATGAGAATACAGATGGGGAGGACTACGACACAGTCGTAGACGACTCGACTACTGATTTCGCGACGGACACGGAGGAGACATTGGGTGCGCGGCGACGCCAACGAAAGGAGATTGATTTCAAGATCGCCGACTTTGCCAACAGTGTCACGCCGGATGATTTGGTTCATGACAAGCCTTGTCCACCGCAGCATCCAAATGAGCCAGATCGCGGCTTTCTGCGCGGCCTGAAAAGCCTCAAGAAGTACTTCCTTCGCATCCAGAACGATATCAGGGGCGAACTTAGGCTTGTATCGCATTACCGGCAGGATCGCATGGATCAAGAGGCGGACTATTTCGAAGACGAGGGTTCTGTAAGCGAATGATGGGTCAGGCAGTGTGCTTAGAGCCTTGACTAGGATTCGCGACTGGTAGGTTACGTTTAAGTTGTTTGACGACGGCCTTGCGACCCTCTGGGATGGATCTCATCTCGGAGGCGAGAATGGCTGTGTTCCGTTTTTTGTTATCGTTGGAGTTAGGGAATTTTGGGTTGCGGGCGTTGATACGGACATTCTATCAAATACCCTGCATGTTATGGGCGTCTTGTCTCGAAATTGATGACCGGTACCAGGATGGATTATGACGCAGGGGGAAAAGGGTAGAGAGGAGGAATATCGACAATTTGTGAACTGTGAACTTTTTCAGTTTTCGGCTGGGCCAAGCTTATACGCATCACGCCGCTCATGCCTGCGAATTCTGGATCGTTTCCGTCTGTCGGTTACTCTCTGCAAATTATCAGATAGGTGGACCATTTGTTTGCGGAATGACTTTCATTAGGCTTTTTACTCGTAGCCTAGTAGTGAAGAGCAGATTTCTGTTGCATTCCACTACCTTGAGACCAGCTTCGACTGAATGCGCAATGTGATGAATAAACCAGTTGTTTTTGACATGACGACAGTACACTGGCTTCGCCGTGTGATTCCTCTAGACTTCTAACTTACTTCACCCGGCTAAGAGCTGCGCTACTTATTAGTGGACCGATGTCTTCAATATGACGCCCTAAATCCGCGTGCGAGATTTTAGCTTATAGCATTTGCGAGTTCAAACATTTCCATTTACTACGCTCAAACTGTCCTTATGTCTACACATCTTCCTTCGTCCCACGCGTCGCTGTTCGTGATACCGTGTACGCAAGGGCAACCTGTAAAATCATACCCCTCAGGCTGCTGTCTCATGACGAGGCTGCTTGATGAAAGCTTAGAAAGTTGAAGTCTGGATGTGTCCTTGGACATCCTCCAAGGACATTATAACAGTATTGATTACGTCTTACCATCTCTGATACTCTACTTCGATACATAACCCATATATTAGAGAACTACGAAAACCAATCTACTGGCCCGTTTTCTACTGTTAAACAATACCCGGGCACGCAGGATCCTCGAAGCTCTACAGATTAAGGTGCACATGAAAGAATCCCGGATACTGATAAGAGAATCTCAATCTCCTCCGCCTTCTTAAGTTCTGCCAGCTTAGTCTTTGAGCACTACCTCTTTACAATTCTCCCTCATTCTCGCCGCCTTAGTCGAGAGGTTAACAATACCCACCAAAACTACCCTCAAATCCACGAGAATGCTCCGTTAATACCATATCTACCAATCCCTCGGCCGCTTTGCTTGTTTACTAATTTGACCACCTACCCACCAAGGGGTCATGGTGGGTTGATATTGAGCTGAGCCGAGACGTGTCTGATATAGAGCCTGCTCCCCAAATTACGAACACCCTTGAGTAGTACCAGCAAGATCCGGCTATCATCTGCAGCCTAGCAATTAGCCTCGTTGTCATCTCAACTTCACCAACATCGTGTCTCTCGCCTACTAGGAGGCCATCACGCAAGCTTTACAATCACCCGCGCCTTCCGCGAATCTGCTTACAGTGACCCATTCTCGACAAGGCAGCCCAAACCCCTAGTAAAACTGCCAATCTCGCCACTATGAAGAACACCGTCACCAAGTTCTTGATGGTAGCTTTCGTCGCTAGGATCTAATTAGAAATGATAATATGTTAATACAAAACATTTCAAGACTAGTTAGTGTAGGAACTCTTGATCTGTCAGGCAGTTTTGACGTGTGATAAAACACGCCATCCAATATCATCTCCCATCTTCCAGGGCCATAGCGACACGCAACCGCAACCTGAGGAAAGGACCTGGAGACAGACTTGAAGAAGCATTTGTCTGGAAGCCATAAAGCTTATCGATATGATTCAATCGGGTAATATGGGCCGTGATGCTCGGCAATATTTGGTTCAATCATAAGCTTCGCTTGAACAGGAAAATGTACGGTAAAGTTGATCTGCCGCATTAAGTAGTCTTACAGTTATTTGCCAAATTCTGCTTTGGTCAAATTCAGCGTTGATTTATTGTTCTTCCATATCTGTGCTGCGGTAAGGATGATGTCGTGGTCAATGATCTGAGAGCCTTGTTTCAATGTGATTTCGAGCTGGATGATGTGATCGCCGGCTTCAAGCTCGAACGATTCGTCGTATAACTTGACGTAGGCTGGAAATGCTCTATAATTTCCTGATAACGTCCTAGCGATAGTATCCCTATGTTCAACAAACATTGCTATTCTTCTTGAAAACTTCACGGAGAAATGGTTGGTGTAAGAACTCAATGACTTGAGTGGCATAGATTCGAAAGGGTTCGCCATGCCTTGAAGTAACTCATGACCTTTCTACTGACCCCTCTTATGTGCTCGCAACCCCTGAATCCTCTACTACAGGTCATCAAACCTTTTGACATTGCCGACGTTAGCGTCTGCTCCAGTGTGGAAAAGATGTTCTTATCCGAGGATATCTCTAAAAATATTACTCCTAATTGATTCAGAAAAAATTTTGAAGTCTGCGGGCTGTGCTAGCAGCCATCAGAGCGAAGGCCAAGGTGGAACATGGGCATGATGAATGCGAGCGACAAGCTAGTGAAGAGTATTTGTCAGGGTATGGCTAGGCCGAAGGCGATAGTACGGAGTGGAGGGGAGTAATGGGCGTCCCTCCTGCGTAGCACTGGGTGGTCACTGGCGATCACGGGTAGTCTCAGGTAGGGGTGCCCACAATGGTTCATTGATCTCTGCCCTCTCTATCTTCTTCCCGGCCACCTGCCCCTTACATAAATAGCTAGAGCCCGGAGTCGGAGCCGTAGAGCACTAGGTTTTCCGATTGTTCCGTATACCAAGACTTCCATATTAGGTCATGACTCGCACATCCCTACACCGGGGCCCCACCGGTGTCCCATCGGTGCCTGTAGCATTCAGGTCTCTGACAGTATTCGAGTTTGTTGCTGGAGAGATGCACAACGTCATCCACTCACATCCGGATCTTTGCGGCCGGACCAGACGGATTATGTACTGTCCTTCCATGTTTGGGATATTACCAGAGACGGCTATATCTTGTATCGTATTTCCTGTCCCAAAGATGACTTCAAAGATCCAGGAAATAATTCAACAAGCGGATCGAGGATAGGTCGTACTGCGGCCAAAAGTCCCTTCCATTTCGTTTGTTCCACGGCAGTGCCGCTGTTTGAGCTCATCTACTATCGCATCGAGCACAGTTCGGTAGTCCGCAAGGCTGTTGATGTCCCTTTGAAAAGGTTATTTATGTTAGGTTACGAGTATACAGCGGATATTTGTGGGTTTCTACCGGGTAGCTACAGGGTAGATTCGAGAAGTAAAAGAGTAAGAGTATATCAATGTGTTATCCAAGTGATACGTGACCCCATGGGGGGTTACCCTGTAGCTATAGATAAGATAGATACGAGCTATAAAAGAGCTCTGCCAGGCCAGAATAGCTGACCTAGCCATCCTTTCCCAATACAACAATTCACACCCCATATGCACTCGCATCACCAAGTCTATCTAGAGGGCAATTAGGCGTTTACTTACAGGTATAACTTTTTTGTTGGTTAGATTTGTTTACTACGGCCGAACTCGTTTCTTCTTCTTTATCGTCTACATTTCTTAATAGAATAAAGAAGCCTTTCTTTTTTTGTTTTGATCCCTTATTCTTCGCATTCTGAAAAGCATAAATGAATTTTTTCACTTCTTTGTCGTGAATAAAGTGTTTTCTTCTATTCTAGGAGAAATCATTTCGTATCCTATAATTTCAAGACGGGTTGAGCTTGGCATGGCGGTATCGCTCAGTGCCAGTCTTGAAGGTTAAGTTGAGCCTGATGATTCAGGTTGGTGGCCTTCAGGGAGTCTGAACTGTCGACCACCTGTTGCCACCGGCAATCGCATATGCTATTAGTTATTTCTTACAACAGTTATTACCAATGGCCTCAAGTGACTCAGAATAACCGCCCCCAACGATGGCGATTGGGAATATCTAGGCGACCTGTGGGTTGACGCTGGCGATGAATACCTGAATGACGCTTAACTATTCGGCGAAGATGAGTATAGGCTGCTACACACCTGGCTCGCTTCGCTGATATTTTGTTGTGAAAGAAATGAAAATGGTCGGATCTATGGTAAATGGGAACGAATACCACTGTGTCTGCAACCCGAATTTGGGAGCCGTATCAGGACTGGGCCTAAAAAAGTCCCGGAAATCCATCTTTGTCGTCTGGTCATGCCTATATGTTCTTCCCTAAAGGCAGGAACGAAGATCCTGTGACGCTGGAAAAGAGTGCCAAACAACTTCGGTGTCATTGAGCAATAGTACACATGGTCTACTAGTCCAGACACCCATTTCTATCTGCGCTCGTCGAATTCAGCGATCTATATCTTATCTTCGTCAGAAACCACAACGAAATCATGGTCGACTTGCGGATCCTCGAGGTCCCCAATCATCCGCCAACCCTCCTCTTGCTCTCCAGACCGCTTCTTCATCTCCTCGAACTGCAGCCGATCCCAAGCCTGCTTCAGCTCCATTTTCTCGCTGTCCAGCGCCTCTCTAATATACTCCAATTTGAAAATATAGCTGTGGAGATCTCTGTACTCGATTTGCAGCTTCTCTACCATCTGCAGCAACTTGCCATTCGCCAGATGGAACTCGTACTCCTTCTCATTCTCGTGGTCTGATTCTGGAACGGCGTTTTCGGTGTCCTGCTCTACCTCCTTGATAGAGACTTCCGAACTCCTACGGAGTCTTCTTTCATTCTCCACGGCTTCCTGTAATAATTGGTCCCACTCGTATTGTCCCTCTCTATTCGTATCTTCCGCTGATGTCCAAATGGCCGGTCCGAAGATGAGCCATATCAGGCTGAAACATATGAGGGCGTAGACGAGCCAAAAGACCCACTCGCTATTAGACGGAGGAGGCCCCGTGGTGGGTTGCTGTTCCCATCGCAAGCATGGATTCGTGGGTTTGGCGTCACGTTGCCGCTTGAGGAATTCGGCGAACGCGGTTTTCACGATCGGCACCAGCAGTGCGGCCATTGTGACGTGTGAATCGGCGAAGGATGAAGTTGATAGGTAGTGCAGGTTGGGTCTAGGCTTCCTAGGTAGGACGTCCAAGTTTGATAATTTCCGTCTGTCAAATGAGAATTAGTGAGGATGAGAAAAGTAGGGGGTTTTATGTAGAAGTTCGGAACCAAGTGCAAAAGTCTGACCAAATACAGTTCCGACTCACCCGGGAAGCTTACCTTCGAAGTATTGATTCGATTGAGTTAAGACTTTTATAACAAACTGATCCGGTCTGCGCTGGTTCAGTGTGGGCCGTACCTGCGTGTACGAAAGCAACAAGAAACGGAGAAGGGCGAAATAATAGTGGTAGATTGCCAGAATGGCTAGAGACCAGCTAAATGACTATAACACCAGAGTCATATTTGGTAGTTCCTGCGCCACAAACCTGAGTAAGTACAATATCCTCCCGCGCTCCTTTGAAGCTAATTCTGCGTCATGTACTTTGGTTTACTAGACTAGTTGGCTTGCAGACCTATAAGATAAGATGGAGAAACATTTAGACAAGATATATTCCCATTCCAAACGTACCTAGCCACTGAACCCAGAACATCCCCTGCATATTTTCATATATCGACAGAATGTCCAACCAACTTCTCACTCACCTCCCACAGCCTCGTCACAGCCTCCAAATCGTAGCATAGGGCTCTGCAGTCCCAAATTGCGCGTCCTCCATATACACCCCTGACACGGCATCACAGTCTATGACATCGTCCAGTGTCAAGTGTGTCGATAACCCCTCGTTTCCCATATGGACTTGTCATGGGTACTCGGAATGTACATCATTTCAGATACGTTGTTCGGATGTAAATCAGACGAAGTGAACCGAACACCGGATCCGATATCATGGTACTGACCAACCTGGCATTGGGAGCGGCGTAAGCAATAAGCTGTGCCACATGCCGGTTGGGGGGCTTCTAATCGAACTGATTGGCGTTGTGTTCTTGGTAAAATAACCCAAGCTAACCCTTTGCCAATACCCCATCGAGTCCACTTAGAGATGACTGTCTCGCTTCACGGCCCCTACACCTCGGGCAACGAGCGAGATCATCACGGCCCAGTGCTTGAAATGGAATAAAGGCCCGTGTGGCGTAGTTTAAATGCCCCTAGCTCGCATGTGATATATCATCTGAAAAAACTGTTCTTTTATTTACAAGGCCGCAAATTATGTCCCCAGTACCAATCTAGGCGGCCATCAATCGCTCGTCTTGCCAGTAAACAATGCCAAGCCCACACTCACTAGCGCCAGGGCGGCACCGGATACCATTGCGACAACAGGCATCCACGAACCCGACTTGGCATTCATATCGAGGATCTCTTCCATAATCTCATCAATACGTTCCGCCATCTGCATGTTGCCGAAGTTGTCCTGGACGCGCGAAATGCCATTTTGGGAGATCCTGGCCAGTTCGTCCCGGGACAACTTGTTGAGCACCGCGTCCATGACCTCGGTCCACTTCTCTACCTCAGCTGGCGATCGATGCCATCCCGTCTCGCCCTCGATCACGGTCTCGGTGGGTCCTCCTGTATCGGCTGCTAGCACAGGCACGCCTACCAGCATGGCCTCCAGTGGAACGATACCGAAGTGCTCATTGGCTGGCGTGTAGACTAGTAGTTTGGCGAATTTGAGAAGCATTTCCTTGAGCAGGTTCGGTACCGAAAGCAGGAAGAGGACCTCGACGTTGTCGGGTACATCGAGTGCTGTGACGATTGTCTTGGCCGTCATGTTGCGGAGGCCTAGGGAGTCGGCTAAATCAACCAACTCCTTGTGATACCCGACGTTCTCGGGGACGCGGTTATCATAGCCACCAGCAACAACGAGCCTCACACCCTTCCTTGCGTCCTTGCCTAGCCCAGCGTAGGCGTTGATAGCCAGAGCGATGTCCTTCTTCCGCTCAAACCGATTGATGCTCAGCAGGAACTTCATGCCCTTCCACAGCGGCTTTCCATTGTCCGCGTTGGTCGCATCGCCCGTCTTCTTGGCCATGGTATCCACGCACGGGTATACGGTCTTCAAATCCTTGCTCTGGGCCAAACGGGGCCAAGTGCCGGAGACAACACCCTTGGTAAAGTTGGAATTGACCGCGATGGCATCGGCGAAGCTCATGCTCCACTGCTCTAGAAAATCAAAGGGCACTCGGTATACGCGCTTCCACCACCTCTGGCGGCCCTGGGCTAGGAGCAGGTCGGGGAAGTGGCAATAGAAAAGGATGCGACCTTGGGGTTGCAGGTATTGTAGCAGGGGCAGGCCAGCGCTGAGCTGGTCAATGAAGTAGGCATCGGGGGCGAGGTCTTGCAGTTCGCTGGTCCAGCAGATTTGCAGGATCAGGTGTAATTGACGGAGGACGGCACACAAGATGCTGAATCGTGAGAGGATCGAGGATGGGACTATGGTGTTGCCGCGGACACGGACGTCGAGGGTGCCTGAATGGAGACGACAGTTAGTAGCAATTCATCCCATCCTGGTGCAAAATATTTGAAGCACAAGGGTGCCGCATACCATCGCGAGCTTCATCAAAGCAGTGACTCGGGTCGCAGTAGCTCGTAAAGATGACGACTTTGTGCCCTCGGTTCTGCAGGCCGACCGCGGCATCGACAACAAGACGTTCCGCACCACCGATACCCAGATCGGGATGCAAGAAGACTATCGTTTTTTTCCCTTGGATTCCGTTCTTTTCCGCCATTCTGTCTGCCAGTCCATTCTTGGGTTGAGAAAATGCAGGCTTGGAGTTTTGGCTCGGGCGGGACTGAAAGGAAATGCAGCCGCATGTGGCCTTCTCAGCCTTACAGCCCCACCCCCACCAACGGGTACAGCAGTGACAGGACCCTGCATTTCTAGCTTCAGCCCTCCAGCACATCATGAAAGCATAAACTAGACTTCTATGCCCTAGGCACGCCAGTCGTAACATCACTTCGTGTACCCAGAGTGGTAAGTTCAGCTCTAGGTGGAAGGAATGTTTATTTTTGAATTCATGCCCCTGTTCTTGTAGAGGTGGCCTACTGGTTATCTCGCATCCTTCATGATAGATCGCAGACTCATATTACCACGAGTGTCAATACTTACCATTTAGTCACCATCACAAGCACACATCATCTAACCCAGACGTGAATTAAATCATACTTGGCTCATAAACTGTTTCAATACACTCGAGTACTGTACTCCAACAAAGATATGTGGATTCCCGTCCAACAAATCTCAATGATGTACATATGTAATACCTTAGATATGGGACCATTTAACCATTCCAGCGCGACTCCCAAGACATAAAATAACAAGAAGAGCCAATAAAACCCTCGCGTTGTATGGCAACAGAGCCTTTTCCCTTTGCAGCAAGTGATGCCTGTCAATCAACGCCGTCTATATAAGCAGAGTCGTCGTTCCACGTCCTCCCCCAGTTCCTCCATAATTCAATGTACAGATGCAAAACTAAGTCAAGTGACCTTTTGCGCGTTGTTTTGTGATAATGTTGTTGTGTTGGGATCTCTGCTTGGAAGATCTGACGCCAATCGCAACGCTTCCGATCGCTGGGTGCGGGAACTACTAGCGCCCGTACCTATCTGGCGGCCGGGTGTCGTACAAGCGATCCTGCGGTGGCCGTAACTGCTGTTGCAGAATGGATTGCTGCTGCTGCTCTCTCATCTGGACTTCGCGCATATCCTGCCCTGAAGGCGTGTATTGACCTCGCGCCTCGTAGGCGCTGACGGGCGTATAACTGCTGGGCGGTCCCGCATCTCGGGGGTCACGACCTGGCACCGGTGTATTGGCGTACCGTGAATAGCCTGCAGATGCTTGGGGAGGTTGTGGCTCTGGGGCTCGAGAGACGGGTGCACCGTATTGCGGTTGCATATGCGGCTGCATTGATCTGTGTGGTGGGTATGGATCCCGTAGGTCCCGAAGATTCAGCGCTTCCCGAGGGTCATGTCCACGTGGCGCTGGGGGAGCCGATGCCCATGATGGCTGTGGCGGTACAGAGCTGCTTGGCGGTGGCGGTTTGGGTGTAGAATGTTGCGCGGCCCATGGTGACTGAGATGGCGGCGGTTGACTGGACTTTGGCGGCTGAGCTTGCCATGCGTGTTGCTGCTGTTGCTGCTGCATAGCATGACCTGGGTGCGCGCCAGACCATGCCCTCTCTCGCATGTCTCGCATGTCTCGCATGTCCCTCATGTCCCTCATCTCTCGTATATCCCGCATCTCTCTTATCTCTCGCACGTCCCGTATGTCCCGCATGTCCCGCATGTCCCGCATGTCCCGGCTGGGTTGCGAGGGTGGTTCGTGACCCCGGGATGCCGATGGGTGACCGCCGTACTGTGGCGGTGGAGGAGAGGCTGCAGGGGGTGGTTGAGCGGCAGCCGCACCGTAGGGATATCCAGGCTGAGTCTGGTAGCTTATCTGAGCTGCCTGACTCTGAGGGGGATAGGGGTGGGCGCTCTGTGGTGAGTTAACAACGGACTGATGGGGGGACGAGAATTGACGCTGTCGAGCAAAGTAATCTCGATCAGCACGTTCCCGGTCGGCACGTTCGCGCTCCACTCGGTCGGCGGGAGATTCCATAGCCAAGTGCCTTGGTGCACTCAGTGACTGAGGCTGAGGCGAGGCTGTAGTGTATGGTTTCAAGGCAGGCATGGATGAAGGCGCTGGTGGCGGGTTTCGCCCATAAGGTGCGTACGGTTGGGTTTCGACCATTTGCGGCTCGCGACGAATGTGCGACGGCGGTGGTGGAGGCGGTGGTGGGCGTGAAAGATTACTCTGCGGAGGCGGCGTAGATGACTGCTTCACCATTGCTGGGACCTCGGCAACCCTCTTAGGGGGCGGTGGAGGATCGTCGTTCAACAAGGACATTATACTGGACGTCTTACGTTCCACGGGTCTAGGTGGTGCCGCGGCAGGCACTGGTGGAGTCGGTTGCGCAGGCGGCGCGTTATACTGTTCACCGGCTCCGTTTGCACAGGACCTTGGCCGCGACAAGGTTGATAGAGGCCTCGGAGGTGCGGGCGGCGACGGATGGCTTTGCGAAGGATGGTTGTCGTGCAACAAGCCCCGTCCCTGTTGCTGTTGTAAGGCGGTAGCAAATGGTGCCTGGGGAGCAGGGGCAACAGCACGAGGGGGGTCAGGCGGGCGTGATAGAGGTAGTTCTGCTCGAACTGGAGCTCCACGGCTGGGCTGGGGCTGGGGCTGGGGTTGCAGCTGGGGCTGCAGCTGGGTTTGAGGCTGCACTTGAGGCTGCACTTGAGGCTGCACTTGAGGCTGCACTTGAGGCTGCCCTTGAGGTTGCCCTTGAGGTTGCCCTTGAGGTTGTCCTTGAGGTTGTCCTTGAGGTTGTCCTTGAGGTTGCCCTTGAGGTTGCACATGAGTTTGCACTTGAGGCTGGGGTTGAGGCTGCACTTGAGCCGAATAAGGGTCGAACTGATGGCCTAGGTCGGGTTCCTGCTTCACACGCAGCGGCTGCCGCTCTTGTCGAGGCTGTTCCTTAACTGGCTTCGACTCTGTCTTTTGACGGTCGACATGATCAATAACTGAATTTGGCAACGGATGTCTTATAGGTGGTGGCTCGGAAACTGGTGTCGGGTGAGCTTGAGGCGTAGGTTTCTGAACAAGAGGTGTGCGAGTCGGCTGCTGCGACATCGATTCCCGTTGTTCTCTCTCATGGTACGCAAAAGGCGCCCTTAGTGGCCGAGGTGTTGGAGACATGGTTTGCGTCACAGGTTGGGCAAGCGGTTGAGAAACAGGGGGCTGACTGGCTGGATGAGAGTGGACCATAACCGGAGGCTGAGGAGGCTGAGAAAAGGGCGATTGCACCACCGATGGCTGCTGTGGTTGGGCTGCGATTGGGACGTTGAAACGACCAGTAATGGACTGAGGCGTGGGGGGCTGTTCCAGTTTCGGAGGGGCCGCGTCTTCCATGACAGTGTCCGCTGAAGCCAACGGCCGATTGATGGCCGATGTGTCGTACCGCTTCGACTTGATTGTTGGATTAGGTACAGGCGGCTGTGGCATCTTCTCGCCTCGCTGCTTCTTGCCTTCGGCCTCCATAACGAGTGCTTCCCATTCTTTGCCATTGTCCTTTTGACGTGCATAATAGTTCTTGACCTAGAGTGCTTTGTTAGTCGTGGTCCACCAAAAGGTCATGAAGGGAACAGCATTATACCATAACAGCAGTCTTAGTGCGCATGTGATTGGCTATAGCAGCCCAGTCGCTACCAAAGGCTCGAAGCAAAGCGGGGAAGTCAGTTGCTTCGGGCACACTCCAGTAGCTAGATGCCTGGGAACTGGCTTTGCGATCTGAGAACGCCGACTGACTGAGGTCAAACGGCATTCCCCCCGGAGGCTGTGGTGGTTCTGGCCGCAATGGTGGCGGGGCCATCACGTCCGACATGGACCCAGGAGTGGGCAGCGGAACGACTCTTTCTGGGCTGACGAGTGGTTTTGTAGCTTGAAATGTAGGCTGCATAGAAACAGGAGGAACAGGGATACCGCTTGGAGCATGCTCGTACGGGGTTGGAACCCGAGGCATTTCGCCTTGAATCTGCTGCGGTACCCACTCCGGCGGCTGCACTCGAGAACTAGACCGGGATCGGTTGCTCTTGGCCGTGTTCGCTGGCGGCGCTGCGGCCAGAGTTTGGTTCGCCCGGGGCAGCTTGGGTTCCTTGTCCTTAGCCGACCTACGGCCTCGTTTAGGTTTCTCAGCCACGGTTCCGTCGGCTCTCGTTGCACCAGCACCGCGGCGGTTCGGGGTGGAACTGCCGGCCGTGTTGTCTCCATCCGTAGCAGGAGTAGCTTCAGAGTTAAAGGTGGGAGCGGCTGCGCGCCGCGGTCGGCGTCTTTCACCGTTCTCCCCAGTCTCTTGCGTCTCTTCAGTTTCGTTGTCACCATTGCCGAGTTCCGAGACGAGTGCACTAGACCTTTGCTTGCCTCGACCTTTCCTGCGCCTCCGAGGTTGTTTCTTAAGTTTCTCCTTGAGATTGAGCTCAGCCTTTTCCTTCTTGAGATAGTAGAACTGGATGCTGGTCCCGAAGTCCCTGTTAGGCAACGGATCGGAGACCTTACCCCATTGCTTGGGGAACTCCAGGTAGGCCTTTTCGAAGATAGCAACCTCCTCCTCGGTGAAGTTGTCAACTGGAGGCAGAACCTCCCACGTCGATACAATCGTTTCAGGTCCGACGGCACCAGTGTGGTCACGGTAGAAATTGTTGTCTATCTCCAATTGAGTCTGATATTGGCAGGGCAAGACGGCCTCCTTTTCGCTCCTGTATCTCTCCTTCTCTGCCCGTAAGTGACGTTCACGTTTCTCTTCCTCAACCCGGCGGGATTCTTCAAGAATTCTTTCAAGGTCGCGCTCAGAGGCATATCTACTTCGTCTCGTAGATTCCGGCTTTGCCTCGCCATTGAAACCTGGCTTGTGGGCAGGAGGCTCAGGAACCCCCGTGACGCATGTAAACTTCTCGCGACTCTTCACAGCAACCGGGTCGTCCGACATGGTAAACCGGAGATATGCCTCATAATTACCGGAGTAAATCTTCCTCAGTTGTTGTTGCTCTACCGTCCGGTCCCAGGCTTCTGCCTGGAGCCTCTTCAGGATAAAGTTGTCCAAGGCAGTCCTAGGCGCGTCCATAGATTTGAGAAATGCTCGGTCATCATACCATGGCTTCTCGTCAAAGTCGGGGAGGCTATCGGTCGGCGGCGTGCTCATATGATCCTGAAAGATCTCAACAGTTTGTAGGTCAACATCCTCGATGTCCGTCTCGTCGTCATCCTCCGCTGGAGATGGCGTACTAGTCCCTCTTTTGCTCCCATCTCTCGAAAGCGCTGGCTCAAGTTCCTGGTACAACAAAGACCTTCGAGATTTAGGGAAAACTATCCCGTTTATCTGCCCAGTTTTTGGCTGCGGGCCAGAAGGGAAGTGGGCAGTTTCCGCAACATCCTCCATGACCACGTCGCCATCCTCCGTTTTGGATACTGTATGACGCGTGATTGGTTCGTCAATAGGCATCATATCAATATCATGTTCTATCGAAGGGTGGGGTAGTTCCTCTCGAGACAAGCTTGACACCACCGTTGCCACCTCCGGAATGGGTGATGGCGCTTTCTCATTGGGGGCGACGTTCTGCTCTTCGGGCGCAGCATCAACATCTGTGGGCTTCTCGTCTGGAACATCAACCATGTCTGCTTCGACTGGAGCAGTCGTTGTTTCTTCCGGAATTGGCCCAACCATAGCCGCCAATTTCTCTGGTTCAGATCCGACCTTTATGACGCATTCGAGCGACAGAATCGCATGTCGCACAATGACGTCGATAGGTACGGTATGCTCTGGACCTGGAATCTTCTTCAGGCTTGCCTCGGTCGCGGTCAACTGCGACTCAATTTCGTCCCCGAAGTCTTCATCGTCAGACTCTGACGACTGATCGCTAACAGGTGCTTTAAACTGCTTGCATGGAATTCCAGTACGTTTAGGGAATATAACCCCTAGTAGCGGTTCTCGACGTGCTACGCCCTTTTCATAGACTTGTTTCGGAGAGCCGGGTTCCGCCATGGACGACTCTTTGGTCAAGTGTTCGACACCATCTTGAGGATGGGCTCCTTCAGATTTGACTGTCTTCGGTGATCCTCTCGGTTGATAGCTTCTGTCAAATGGCGAACCAGCCGAGCGAGGCCGTCTGTCAAGTTTATTGGCGCCATCCACTGAATCCGCTATGTGTAATTCGCTGCTGCGTGGACGCCTGTCACTGTCTGGTTGCTGATCAAAACCTGTGCCATCTGGACGGAAACCGGGGAATCTCGCTTGGGCAAAGCTCTGGGACCTATTCATCTTGGGCGACTCTGGGCCTCTTTTGTAACTTGGGTTGATCCATTGTTTCGAAGATGGACCAGGCCGTTGTGCACGAGGACCAGAAGGGATTGGAGGACTCCCTTCAGGATGTAATGGCTTCGAAGGCCCAGTGGGCGGTAGTCGTGTATCGTTGCCGGCCGCAGGCCCAGTAGGGAGAGGACGCTCTTCTTTCAACGCTCTTGGGCCAGTCGGTGGTACCCTGCCTATGACAGCGCTGATGTCGGCGTTGGATGAGGTCCGGTTGGGTACAGATCCAAATGATGGTGCCGCTGGTGCTAGGGGTGGTGGTGAGACTTCCCTGGCTGTTGGGGCCGGTTCGTGGGAGGTCCGATCCATTTTGCCACGGGTTTCACGGTCGCGAGCATCTCGATCATCGCGCGGGTCTCGCGGGCGAGTATCGTTGTCGAGAAATCTAGCATCTCGTTCGCGATCATCTCTGTCTCGGAATCGCCCCTCTTGAGAGCGAGCCCGAAGTCCAGGTCCATATCTGTCCCGATCTCGATCTCCATAGTAGTCTCTTCCGCGGCCGCGATCCCAATCCCCTCGCCCTCTACCACGCCCCCGACCGCCAAATCCACCTCGGTAGGTTGAAGGAAACGGAGCATCTGAGTTGGATGACCCTGCAGAAAGAGGTCCGTCCCTAGAGCCACGACGTGCACGGTCTGGATCGACACCTAGGGGCACATCTCTTAAGTCCCTAGAATCTCGAAAATCTCTACCAATCGGTGGTGACCTGCCCCGTGGGGAAGGCCGCCTACCACGAAAGCTATCCCGATCTCGGTCCCGCCAGTCTCCGCGCTCGCGCTCACGCTCCCGGCTTCGTTCGTCCCGAAATAGTTCTCTTCGGTCGCGAGGGTCGTAATCGCGGTCTCTGCCTCTATCCCGGCTATCATCCCGCCAACCTCTGCCTCTGCCACGGCCTCGTCCTCGAAACTCTCCAGATAATCCACCTCCCCTGGGTCCGCTGGGAGGATCCAGGAGCGCCCTTGGACCTCTTGGGGGGTCTCGTGGTAGGGCATCACGGAAACTGTCGCGATTCGTCTGGAAGGCCGAGCTATTCGAGCGGGATTCTGCGGAAGCTCGTCGAGGCCCACCGTCACTGTACTGGGAAGCGCGATCATTGTATCGCTCTGCTGAGCGGTCGCGCGACCTTGAGCGACGTGCCTCGCCATCGTACCTGGATCCACCATAGCGAGAAGCCCTAAGATCGCATTCAGAGTGAGCATGGGGATGGCTAGGATGGACATAAGGATGATAGCGAGGGGCGTTGTGATGGAAGCGCGGCCTCTGGGAATAGCCCGAGTGCCTGTTATCAGGGTGATGAGAGCGTGGGTGCATTTCATCATCATCACGAGGGTAATATGTCGATTTCGACAGGGAGGTAACAGAAGCATTTTGCAGCAGTTGCGAGTTGTGGGACAAGGTGCGAGACCCTAAATAACAGAGAGATCAAACCTACATTGCGGTGGCTGAGGGAGCCGCCTAGTTCAAGTAACCCTATTGAGTTTTCATGAGGACGGAATCGTCACCAAATCCGTGAACAGAGAGCCAGGAATGCGGATGCGCAAATTGGTCAACTTCGAGATGTGGTCGGATGTGGGCAACGGGTGGAAGTCATGAGGTGGCCCGCAAACGTCGTCGCGCCGGTCCGGTGATCCGTATACGGATGAATGCGCCAGGTCGCCTACCGAACGACTTCTGAAGGTAAGACTCAAATACAAAGGAGAAATTACAGGACCTCCGTTAAATGTCGGGATACAGTATCGACTCTATTCGATCATGTAGTTGAATGCTGCAGGTGAAAGGTGGAAGAGGCTGAATTGGAGACCTCGAAAACACTGGTACGTCTTCGCGTGGCAGCGCTAAGCCCGACCAGGATGGAGAGCGCACCGGCATCTACGCTAGACCCACCTGCAGAAACAATGCACAAAGTAGCAGTGGGATGCCATGGACTTGCGCTTGTTGGTTCATGCAGTCGCCAACACACTGGATTGACTTGATTTCATCCATTGTAAACAATCAATGGTAACCTGTCTTAGGTGATGTTTCTTTCAGTCAACGGATGAGTGTAACGTTTGCCATCTAAAGTGATGACCCGTAGCCGTTCAAGCCAAACTTCCCAGTACCCCGGTACATCCGAGCCTGACGGGATTTGTGTGGGGTCGGTGTCAACCTTGAGATTTGACGGCAAGGCGGCACCTGCTTGGGTTCGCTTCCAAGCGCGCCAAGCCTTAAAGATGCGTGTGACTTCTCATCCGCAGCAGAATCGGGTGATGTTGCATGTACAGCGGGCACTCACAAAAATATTGCACGAAGATCTTTTGCGGTTCTCGAAACGGAAAAGCACCACTGCCGCCACCAATATCTCTCTAGAACTCCAGTTCGGATATAAAGTTGGGGTGATATTTACTTCCGCAAATTCAACTGCCAACTTTTCACCAATTCACAAACCCGCAAAGTACTGGTATTTGGTGTGTCTGGCTCGTTCCGTACGATTCCTGATACGGGTGGTTCGATACAAGCATCTGGGTAGTGACAAACAATAACGAAGATCGATACTACCACATGAATCGGAAGAGGAGGGGAGCAATCATTCTAACCAAAAATCTGGGAAAGCCTTGAGTCACCAAGAAAGACGAATATTGTTAAACTCAAACCTGGTTCTTACCTGGAGAAAATCAATCTTCAACTGGGTCGCTGTAGTTACAAGTCAAGCCTGCAATATGTCGTCGTCTGCTGAGAACACTGCGCCTGCTGGCCCGACTGGGGCCAAGGATGCTGTCTTCGTCAAATCAGTTTTGCCCGATGAGGCCCAGAAAGTTGAGGAGCTCGATTTCAATGCATTCAAAGGAAGACAAATAACGGTTGACGACCTTCTGGAAGGCATGAAACACATGGGCTTCCAAGCCTCGTCGATCGGCGAAGCTGTACGGATCATCAATGATATGCGCAAATGGCGAGATCCAGAGACAGGAGACAAGACAACCATTTTTTTCGGCTACACGTCAAACATGATCTCGTCCGGCCTGCGGGGAACATTCCGATATCTTTTGCAGCACAAGCACGTCGATTGTGTTGTGACGACGGCTGGCGGTATCGAGGAAGACTTCATCAAATGCTTGGGCGATACTTACATGTCCTCATTTAGTGCTTCAGGGGCAGAGTTGAGAAAGAATGGTCTGAACCGCATTGGCAACCTTATGGTTCCGAACGGGAACTACTGCAAGTTCGAGGACTGGGTCGTGCCAATCTTGGACAAGATGCTCGAAGAGCAAGAGGCGAGCAAGGGCACGGCCGAAGAAATAAACTGGACGCCATCGAAGGTTATTCACCGCCTGGGCAAGGAAATCAACGATGACCGGTCAGTCTACTACTGGGCCTACAGGAACAATATTCCCGTGTTCTGCCCAGCCTTGACAGATGGCAGCCTTGGCGATATGCTTTACTTTCATACGTACAAGGCAGCGCCACTACACCTAAAAATTGATCTAGTGGAGGATATTCGGCGGATCAACAACATATCTGTATTTGCGAAGAGAACAGGCATGATTATTCTCGGCGGTGGTGTCGTCAAGCATCATATCGCGAATGCCAACTTGATGCGCAATGGCGCAGAATCAGCGGTCTATATCAACACAGCACAAGAGTTTGATGGCAGTGATGCAGGTGCCAGACCAGACGAAGCAGTCTCGTGGGGAAAGATTAAAGTTGGTGCGGACCACGTCAAGGTAAGTTCTTCGCTTCTCATGGTTTTTGTTTCCCAAGGTTGACTCATCGTACAGGTCTACTGCGAAGCTTCTGCGTGCTTCCCGCTTATCGTAGCTAGCACTTTTGCGAAGGAGGATGCAACAGAATGAAGATACCTAGGTACATGCCATGGAATATTCCACGTTCCGAGACGATGGACAAAACAACCCGACCGCTCTTACACCCCCTTGCCGCTTGAATGAACGTAGCATGATCTCCTGTAGGGCTGAACTCTGCACGAGGATAGCGAATGTTGTGTAAACAAGAACATTTTTCGGCATTTTCTGGCTGTATTGGGCCATTGCAGACGGGCCACCTTGATATACCCCGCCATTGATGAAGTCTCCTTTCAGCTCCATCATTATTCCGTACATGAGGCCTCTATGTGGCAATGACGAATGGCAAACGCCGAGTTGGAAACCGAATGCTAGACCCTTAAGAATAGGAGCTACCCAGGGAAAATACTAGCGTTGCTGTACATGTTATAAGCACGTGGATTTCATGTAAGGTGAAAATGTGGCACTGCAAGGAGCATTGCATAGGAAGAAGTTGATGCTAGGGTGGGCATACACATCGTATTATATCGACGCACGAGCAGTAAGCAGGGGCGCAGTTGAATGACTGCCATGATAACGACTGCAGAACTACAGGATTGGTGGGATACAAGAACGGAATCTCATAATGCAGGGTCTGCTCGATGCCCAGCGTATTGTCCGCCATTACATAAAGGTACTTCAGTACTTTTATCTGCCAGCACACAGATCGAGTGCGAACATGGGACCTACTTACCCTACCTAAGAATAAGTACAGTAGGGAAGAAATATAACTTTCCGCCTTGCCCCCCAATCTGCTTTCACTTTCAAGCGCGGCTGGATTGACCCAAGAAAGTCATCCTATGGGTCCATCTAGTTTGTATTGAAATTCTGCGGGTTTCGGACACTCGACCGCCCCTTCCTCCCTCTGCTGTCAACATTGGCCTACTGTTGGAACCATCGCCTAATTGAGATAATCCCTCCGCCAATGGAGCAAAAGCCAGAAAAGAATCCATCTCTCTATTTCTGCCGGCATTGCACTAAATAATCAGTACTCAAGAATGTCGGCGCGGGCTGGTAGACAAACCAGCAGGAAAGAGAAAAGAGCCGGAGTCCCTCGCCACACTTTGCGGCAGGTCTTCCTCAGCGCCCCCAAACCCCCTTCGCACTCCTTCCATTCTCCGTCGTCTTCCTCCCACCCATCCAAACTGTGAGCTTCTCTGAATCACCTTCGCTTCACCCGGGTTGATCACCACCCATATACCGCATCTAAGAATTAGCCCATTGATTGCATCACATTTCTGCTTCATCACGCAGGATTTATCCTGACCCATCTCCATATAACGATAATATTCTAATGGCAACTTGCCCTATTTCCTGATCATGGAAACATCCCATTCCTACCCAGACGGCCTGCCTGCCGGGCATGATCCATCCCAAACCGAAACCCATTGGATGGTCAATTGGTTATCCGAATCGACTGAATCGCCCAAATCCCTTCCCTACAGTCCAATAACGCCACCCCGTTCGCTTTCTACCGACAAGCAGAGCAAGTACGTCTTGGATATCGCTCCTGCAGCTTCTTCGACCTCCTACCAACCGGCGGCTGCACATCGATTGCAACCAGGCCGTATAAGTCCGCAAGACAAGGAAGCCGCAGATATGCTGGTTGCGATGAGCCAAGCAAGGAATATGACGGATCCTATCCCGATTGAAGTCCCACAACGACTCTCATTATTCCCGAAATACCACGATGGTCCCGACAACGCATTCAAACCAGAAAACCCGTATGGAACACGTTCCAATACCCATCGATGGCCGCAAGCAAGTATCCCGCCCAATTCATTCCCCGAGTCCTCTAACACGTATTACGTTGACAACGACTACGACTCGGATACCACAATAGACCGGCCAGAGAGTCCAAATGATGTGGGACGAGTAATAGGACCGGGCATTGAAGAAAATTCTTCGAGGAATGAAAGCGAGACGAGATGGCGACATTCGACGGCAATAAGCACAAGAGGGCCAACCAAGCCCACGATCAGATCCACCTCTTTCCGTTGGGGGCAACGTCCATCCAGAGTACGAACCCAAACAGAAGGGCGAGAGGAAAGCCAAGTCGGAGAGTATGCTTCGCCCCAATCGTCGCCCGTTCAATCTTTGAATCTTGAGCGGCAGCAGCGCATAATTCCAGTTTCCGAGCTCTCAGATAAACGACAGTGCCAGGGCAAACACGCTGCCACTTATAAGCAGCCAGACCGGGAGACAGGGCGGTCTGGCGGTCCCGGGTCCGACAACAAGCGACGCGCTGCTGGAAACGGCATTGCCTCCGAAGCACTTCAGAAACAGCCTGTCAACTCGACGATACACAGAGATGTGTATAACGAACACCCTGCTCCTAAGAAAAAACGATCCCAACTGGATCAGCTGCAATCGAGCTTGAACCCCGAATCCTTTGAGCCTCACTATGACAAGACCGGCGGCAGACTTAGCAGGACGGACGGAGGGGCCGTTGAGTATCATGGACGACGTTCTGGGCTGGGTGAGGCGGCAATGTAAAATACAGGCATATTTGGGCATGACTTTCAGGCCAACATATGATAGCATTCTAGGAGCACGGTCAATTAGGCAAGGGCTGGACTTATAGCTAAAGGGCGGGCTGCTGGTTACTATACCGATCTCGAAAAATATCACAAATTTGATTCTGCGTCGCTTCCATGTATCCTCGAGTGATACCGTTGAACGAATGTGTGATAAACATGAACGGCACATCGAAGGGTGGAATGATATAGGCTACCCCAGATGTTCGATGTATAAAGTGTTATGCCACGGAGACAGCAATGTATTCTCAGGCTTCCCATATCAGCGTATTCAACCGGCGCTGTTTATCTGTATTCGGACGTGTTGCTGCGCATGGTACTCTGTACGCTTCCATCTCATTGAAGAGAAGGGGTCGTGCTGTTCTCCTTTTGGAGACTGCTTGGGCTCCTAAACCGACCTTAGGTGTGGTATGTGCAAAGCGTATTTCAGAGGAATACCACGAGAGCCGATTGTTGCTGTTCTGGAATATGATACATTCATTGGCTAGTCAACAAGACATTTCCAATTCTCACACCATACGTGGTCGTGCATATGAGAGTTCACTAATGGAAGTTTGAAATTGCATTTCGGACTTTTGAATGTCCTATCCAGGAGTTGATCCGGCCTCGCTCGTAGGTAAGTTACTTCGTACCACACCTTGTATCGCCTGTAGACTTTCACGATAAGATAAGGAACACTACGTCGCGAAGCTTTAACAAAGCTGCGTGTCTTGCTTGCAACAACCCAAATCGCCAACTCGACATCGGGCCATTTGCCAACAGAACATTTCAACTCACTGGAGGCGCATTAAAACTCATAGCTGCTGCCGGCACAACTACACGATGTCATCAATCTACAACCTCGAGCCGCAGCCTACCGCATCCGTCATTCTGCACACGACTCAAGGCGACCTCTCCGTCGAGCTCTTCGCAAAGCAGACCCCGCTCACATCACGCAACTTCCTCCAACTATGTCTCGACGGCTACTATGATAACACCATATTTCACCGCCTTGTGCCGGGCTTCATCTTACAAGGCGGAGACCCCACCGGTAGTGGCAATGGTGGCGAATGTATCTACGACGGCGGTGCCCTCAACGGCGACCTCGACCCCTGGCCGGAAGATCAGCGTCATGGCAAGAATGCAGGGCCTACAGGTGTGAACTTCAAAGACGAGTTCCACTCGCGCCTGAAGTTCAACCGCAGGGGCTTGTTGGGCATGGCCAACGAGGGCAAGCCGGACACGAACGGAAGCCAGTTTTTTTTTACATTGGACAAGGCAGAGGAGCTAAATAATAAGAACACGGTCTTCGGACGAATAGCGGGCGACACAATATATAACCTGGCACGTATGGGTGAAGCAGAAGTTGCGGAGGGAACCGACCGGCCATTGTATCCTATCAGGATTACCACCGTTGAGATTCTTACCAATCCTTTCGAGGACATCACGAAGAGGACACGGGTGGCACCGCAGAGCCAAGCAGTTCCTGTGGTCACGCAAAAGAAGAAGAAGAAGCCAAACTCTGGGAAGAAGCTACTGAGCTTCGGCGACGATGAAGGAGACGGTGAACCAGCACTTATTGTGAAGAAAGCCAAATTTGACACGAGGATCGTTATGGATATCGACGAGGAAACAATTGCGGAGACGAACCCACGAAAGAAGCGCCCAAGAGAGGAGAAGGAGTTGAAGAAATCAATCCCCGTCAGAGAACATCCAGTTGAAGAGTCAGAGGAGTCAAAATCAGCGGCGGCACCTTCACCGCCAGTAGAAAAGGTGTCTGCCGAAGTAGAACAAGAAGATTATTCCTCGCCAGAACCAGAATTTCCAAAGAAGTCAGCTCTGGAAAAGGCAAATGATGAGATAGCAGCCCTGAAAGCATCAATGAAGAGGACCGTGGATTCGGCACCAGTCAGAGAAGTGAGAAAGACAGGTATAGAGCAATTTATCCCCGAGACATCAACCCGAGGTCGAAAGCGAAGAAAGGCCGGCGAAACTTCAATGTCATCAGCCGAGTACACCTCCTTTCAAGCCTTCAAAGCCCGACTACAACAAGCACCCCCGGAACCCGAAAAGGAGAAACCCAGAATCGAAATCGGCGAAGACGGCGCAGAAGCCCCCACGACCGAGGCCCAAGACGACGAGACAGAATTGTGCGACTTGCACTTCATCGCTAACTGCCAGAGCTGCAAGACGTGGGACAAGGTCGAGGGCGAAGAGGACGACAGTGATGATGATGGCTGGATGGCGCATAAACTGAGCTTTGCGGCGGATAAATTGGGCAAGGACTTGAGTTACCGTAAGAAGGCTGAGGACGAGCTCATGGTTATTGATCCGAGGGAGAAGGCCAGGACGCTGAAGGAGGAGAAGAAGGCGAAGCAGGAGGCTAGGGCTGGGGGGAGTGGGAGGGAGTGGGATCAGGCGAGGAATCAGAAGTTGGCAAAACAGAGTGCGTTGGCGGGACGAGGGGCGAGGTGAGAATGGGACTCCTGGGCTTGTAAGTTGGCTGCGTTGTAGGACGAATTGATACCCTGTGATGTCTCGCCGGCATTCGTTAGTTGCGATAATCTCTCTTTCAGCTTAGCTCGTTGCAAGGTACTTAGGGTATTTCCAGCCCCGACAAAGACGGGGCCCACTAGGAACGAAGGGACGAAAATTATCCCAAGTACCGCAGACAGTTTAACTAGCATTGCGTGAGGTATTCACACGGCTGAAGGGGTCCTCTGCCAGTTCATACGCTTTTGGCTAGAGGCCTCGTAAATATGGTAAAGTCACGAATGCCATATGCCAACTCCTTCACCATGGGAAAGCCGATGAATAAGAGCTTGAGTGAACTTGCGAGATCGTCCTTCCCTGGCCTGATCTTTTCGTCTTACAGGGTCCATGCATGAGCGTTATGGGGCCTCGGAGGTGATACTGAACTCAAAAAATGGTACGATACGTCCGAAGAAAAGTAACCCTGTCGTGTACTAGTAGGGGCCGCTAAATATTGCCACTATACTAAATCCGGCAATACCATATTCACGTACATATATATATGTATAACGTGATTTATAAGCGAGTCACGTACTTTTGCCTAAACACGCTCCCTTAACTTTTATAAGCTATCTCTCTATGAGTAATTATAGAATCTAATTTAAAAAACGCCAAGTTAAACTTAGCTTTCTAAGCTATTAAAAAAGGCTTGAAACTAAGTCGTCGTAAGGCTATTCTTGAGTATGTATTAAATATGTATTCGGAAGGAATTTTGTCTACCGTTAAGGATATAGAAGATATAGCTAATCTCCTACTCGCGGAGCGTGGCGTAAGACGCGTTAGTAAGTACCAAACTTTGAACTTTTTATAACGGTAACTAGAGCTCTAGACACGCTGAAATGACCTATATGACTACTAGAAGGCCTTATACGAAGATGCTAAAATATTTAAGAATACTTCGACTTTATACGGAATATAAAAGCCAAGTATAGTATCGAAGATAAGGATTTCTATAATTTCAACAAGATAGGCTTTATAATAGGTATGATTATACTTTAAATACTTATATACGCTAATCGACGTAGTAAGGCTAAGAAATTCTAGCCTAGTAACCAGGAATAGGCTATAGTGATTAGGGAGCTTGTATAGATAGTTAATATATCTTGTCGGCTGGTGTAGTTGGTCACTTCGCTGGTAGATAAGTCCCGATTTGAGCCTCGCCCACTTGGGTCGGTGACGAGTCGCGGGTTCGAATCCCGCAGCTGACACACAAGGGGGTTTAGTCAACCCTTACGGCGCGCTGCCCACCTTGTTGACTTCGCCTACCTAGCGATAATAGGGAGATTGGTGCAGTTTAGGATTACGAGCATCCTAGCCAGTCGACCGTCAAGCACTACGTCGGCGGAATATAACTCGACAGCCGGTCCAGAATTCGAATCGTTAATCCGACCCCTTATCGGACCTCGCCTTTCCGATAACGCTCGTCGGCGAACCCGTCCCCTCACGATAGAAGGCGCGCAGCACGCCCTCTCGCCGCGATTCTTGCGAGCGTCTGACCACGTTACGGTCTATCCACTTGAGCGTATGGTTGAGATGTATACGCTCGACGAGAACCCCAATTAGCAGATACTACGACTTGTCGCGACAAAAAAATAGTCGAGCATCTTCTGCACATCAGCAGCATCCCACCCCTGAGGACGAATTTAAGTGCCACATTACCACACTTATCGGTAGTTCAGGCAGGGGTTGTAGCACAGACTTAGGGAGGGACAGGAGGTTTAGTAGTCATTTGGCTACAAGTTTACCTGTATAACCGCCCGACGCGGCTTAAGGGCCCGCTATATCATCTATAGCCCCTTAAGGGAGTACTTGTAGAGGTACCGAGGGTTAACACCTACGGCGTATTTAATATTTTTTTTTAATATATCTTATTTTCACCCTTCTGACTAAGTATACTCATACTTGCGACCTGTGCTGCAGTCTACAATTAAGCCTCACGTAGATCTCAATTGCCCGGAGTGTTTTCTCCGTAAGTTCCTTTCAGAGACGTGTTGACAGCGGCATCTAATGGAGACAAGAGTTGAATGGGCATTGGGTGGAGCCTCGTCAGCTTCACAGCGGAACATCGCGAGCTTAGTCGTCCCCACTTCTCAATATCAATGCCCACTCCTCGTCTTGTAGCACTGATCCCTTCACAAGATTCTGATTTCAATTTAGTGGGGACTCGAACATGCGGATCTCAAAGTGCGATGTCATCGCCGCATGGAGAAGAGCAGCACCAGCGGAAGACTGTCCTGATTGGCCTGTTAGGCGAGGCATCTCGATGTCGACAAGCAAGAGGACCCTCCCTGGCGAAGACTGAATGATGAATTTTGAAGCACCACGATGAAAAGCTTTATGCGGGCACGAGCGCGGGGTGGGTGTTGAAGCATTCCTAACTAGTTAAGACAGCTACCATCATAAAGTCAATATCGGATCCAAGAGGTTGAAACTCATCAGTGATTGCGATCATATCCCATCGATCCTCGAAAGCCAACAAGTTGATAACATTGAAGTCTTTTCGCCGCCATTTCAAGTCATCATATTCAACAATCTCTTCTCCATACCACCACGTGAAAGGACAAAGTCAAGGCAGGAACAGTTGAAGAAAGACCACACGGGGCTCTCCCTTCAGCAAATAACACGTGTTAGTAGAGACACAAGTTGGGACCGTCGCATTAAAAGCCTTTCTTGATATTTCCCGAGACAGTCGTGTCAGCCAGCACTGCGTCAAGAAACAATAAACGACCATTCCGCTCTGTCCCAAGTTTTGACTGTCTTGGTGACACAAGTCCAGCTGCAAGCCTGGAAGGACGTTGCAGCTAATTGACTGACCGCAGAAGCAAGAAACCGCCCCGGACAGCTATTACTTTTCCCCGGCACCCCCGGCACCCCCGGCCCTCCAGCTGAAGCTTGGGTGAACTGTGACACCAAAGTCGCGACACTATCTTTTTGGCAGATCGACCTTTGAGACAACGGGCCTTTGCTCGCGGTGTCAGAGAAGCCTTCTCCATCGCGAGCCTCCAGAGACAATCCCCTACTTAGAGGAAGTCTTGGAAACTTTCTTCGGGCTAGAACGGGCTGACTCAGGATTCCCTTATTGTACCCGCCTTTGACAGCATTTCGCACATTTCGCAGTACATATTTAAGTATATGACGGCAGACGTGGGGGGGGGGGTGCAGCTGGAATCCACCATCTTGGTCTATCGAGAATTGATATCGACTTTTCCTTTCCGACTGACCGACTCCAACCGAACCGACAACGTATGCCCGCGTGGGCACCGCAAAATCGAGCAAACAGCTTGTAATCAATTGAATTTTGCGGAAGCTGCCTTGCGCGCCTAGACTAGCCTACACAGTCTCGCCAGCCAAACTCTTGTCACGAACCAGGCTGTCGTCGCAGCCTCGCCATTGCCTCGTCAGTGCCTCGAATCCAGAATCACCTCGCCATAGACAACATTTCACAATCATACCATCCCCGACGGGCAATATCTCTCTGCACCATCGTCTTCGATCGTGTGCATTTTCGCGCTGACCCAGGCAACTCTCCAGCGCATCGGTTGACGCTTCCCCCCAACAGATTGATAATCCCTCGATATTCCAGCCGTAGGATTGAAGTAACAGAAAAGCAGTTGCATCGCCAGTTCCTCGACCGAACATTTCTTCCGCACTTCTCGCAGTATAATCGCCTGGAGGAAGCATTGGGGCTGTCGGCTCGCTTGGGTGGATTGGGATCTTCACTGCTCCAATAAGGCGGTCAGTCGTGACCAAGTCAAATGCTCTATTCAGACGCCGTTCTTTGTCAATATACCAATCCCATGGGGCATCTTCCCATGTCTCCGCCTCATCCGAATCCGAATCCTCGAAAACGACCTGCACCGGGCACTATTCCAATATCTATACAACAGCCGTACCTTCCGCCAAATCCGACTCCAGATCAGGTGCGGTGGAATGGGAACAACGCAAACTACGCCATGATGTCGCCAACAACGCCTGGCGCCGCGAGCGGATACCCCAGCCAACCCACCCCGGTTCATCCGGCCCCTTCCACTGCCCTCGCAAGACGGGGAATGAACAATCAACTGGTGGCTGCAAATAGGGCCTATTCACAACCACCCAGCGACCCTTGGTCAAGTTTCGTCGAAAATAACCAGTTGGTTCAACCAAATGGTACCACGGACGAGCACGATAACATTGAGGTGCTGGAAGAGAGAGCTCAACGGGCTAAGAGAGAAGCCCAAGCCAAGCGAAAGCAGATTCCACCTTTTGTGCAGAAGCTGAACAGGCAAGTGACTTCATCAAGGACCCCATTGAAGATTTTATACTAACGTTGACTAGTTTTCTGGAGGAATCCAAGAACACTGAACTCATCCGCTGGTCTGACAAAGGCGACTCTTTCATTGTGCTTGACGAAGATGAGTTTGCCAAGACCCTCATCCCGGAGCTCTTCAAGCACAACAACTATGCTTCTTTTGTGCGGCAGCTCAATATGTATGGCTTCCACAAGAAAGTTGGATTGTCGGACAACTCAATGAAGGCGAGCGAGCGCAAGAACAAGAGTCCTAGCGAATACTACAATCCTTACTTCAAACGCGGTCATCCAAATTTGCTGTGGTTGATCAACAAACCCAAGAGCGGAAACGCCAAAAAGAAGGGTAAGCGAGCTGAAGATGGAGACGCAGACAGTGACGAGGAGGTTGTTGCTGGAGACGAACCGCTGGGCCAAAGTTACGTCCAGCATCCTGCTGTCACTGCGAGCCGTGCCCTGCCCGCTCCCGATAACTCCGGCCCGCCTCTGCAAAAAAAGGAGTTGGCCGTGGTCCGTGACCAGATGCATGCTTTACGGGAACAGCAGAAGCAAATCAGTGAAGCGATCGCTCGTTTGCACCGCGAACACCATCAACTCCAAAATCAAGCTATTGCATTTCAAGAGATGCACAGTCGCCACGAGAACTCCATCAACGCCATCTTGAACTTCCTGGCCAATGTGTTCAGGAAATCGTTGGAGGAGCAGGGCGGAACTCAGAATGTCAGTGACATTTTGGCAAGTATCATGAATCCCAACGGAATGCAGATGCCTCAAGGCCAACATCAGGGCAGCGTTGGAAACGTCGTGGATCTTGGGGAGTATGTTCAGCAGCAGCCGGGTTCGGCGCCAGCAACGAGTACGCCTAAGAGGACACAACGCTTGCTGCCGCCCATCCCTCAACAAGCCCACGGACAAGACCAGGAAGCCGTGAGACCGACTTTGGCAGGTGCTACTCCGGCTTCGTACAATAACCACCAGATTACCGAATTGTTTGACATGCCCCTTGAGCCGGGCACTAGTCCTTCGTATCTAAAGCATGAACTCGAGTCAAATCCTCAAGAGGGAATGATGAAGATCATCCACGATGCGAATATCAATACGGGTAGGGGCGACAGTCCTATAAATCTTCAGAATGTCGCCGCAGCAACACCGTCAACCATGCCGGAAGACCAGAGGAGTCGCATGCTGAGCATCATGTCAGGCGGCCAAGGTAGCAGTACGTCACCCCCTGCACCTCCTGTGTCGTCCGCCCCTCCCATGCCTGCTTCGAGCCCGACGTCTCTGTCACCCCTAATGGGCTCTTCAGCCCCGCTGCCGTCACTGGCACAGCTCTCTGTCAACCAAGAAGAACTAGATCGGTTGCACCTCTTGCAAGAGCAGCAGAACCATAAACTCGAGAACCTGACCAGCCTCCTCGGCCCGTACAGCCCCTCGGGTCGGATACCGGGCCTCGACGGATCAAGCGGTAACTACTTTGACGACAACATCGACTTTGGTCAGTACCTCGATACCTCAGCTTACAATGCAGATGCTGGGACCGGGGACTTCGACTTCAGCACGCCGGCATTTGATGGCGATGCCAAGTTTGAGCCATTTTCGGGCGATGGGCTGAATATTGACTACAGCACTGGCATTGTGGACACGGTGAACACACCCACCAAGGAGTCACCTAGCAGTGCTGCGACGGAGGAGATACCAAGAGATGATCTCGTCGAGGATGAGAGTGGGCGGGCAGCGAAGAGACAGCGTAAGAGTTAGTCTCTCTTATGAGAATTGCACTATCTGGCCGTTTGGACCAAGGTCAAGGATATGAATCGTTTGGGGATGGATCTTTTTTTTGAGCATGGCGTGCCGGGGTTTGAGGTCAAAAAGGTGGCCGGGCGGTGAACTGAACTAACTGTCTGGGATGGACTATGATGATAACTGAAAGGAGAAATTCGGAGACTGGAAGCAGACTGTCGGCAGTGTAGACTAGTCTAAATGGCGGATCCACCTGTCTGGCGAGAATGATATTTCCTTGTTAAGGATCTTGATGAGTCGGATTTCAGGATCGTGATGTTACTTCTAGACTTGACTGCGCAAGTGCTGAAATTTGTGACTTGAATATACTACGGGCGGTCTCCCCTCGTCTCGTGATTGGGATGGCGCAAAGTAGGCGGGTTCTTGGCAGTAGTGTAAAGTCATCTTAAAGGATCAAGTCCATGCAGAAGGAAGCCTGTTCAGGTGGCATGGTACGGAATTAATGGGCTGGGTATCGGGGTAAGTGACTCTCGGAGGCTTGGCTGAAGCATGCGAAGTGTCGTTCTGTCATCGCCATGGTTTTCTTCAAATACTTCTTTCAGATCTGAATTTGAAAATAACCAGAACAGGTCACAGCAATGGCTACAATGCATGAATACATACTTCAAAGGCCAGACGCCTGATACATTGTGTATGAAGTTGTTCTATCGCCCAGAAGCATAGACTGGGTTATATTCGCCAGCCTCAAACGAAGCGAACCGAGACAACTTAGAAAACCACCCGGCTTGTCCGACAAGAACGACATGTCACCCACAATTGCCAAACTCACGAGACTTGAAAGCGACAACTCCAACACAAGTTGACCAAAATAGTTGATGGCATGAAGTGGAACGCACAGCCCACATCAGTCACTAATTCGGGCCAAGCCGAATGATGCAGGTATTACCGTCCCATCTGAAAATCTTCTCGCACGTTTCATCGTGACATCTAACGGCGGTACGTCATTCAGCAGGGGTCTGAACTATTCTTTAAGGAACTCAAGGGGTTAGGGGCTGATTGTGTAGATATGTATTTGAAGGAAAAGAGGTTCCCTCGATCTGGTCATCACAGGACCTTTGGAACTCGGATAAGTCTTTACTGATGTCGCAGGACATTCTTCCATATAGAGGCGTATTTTTATTGCTATTCTCACAAGCAAAGGCCCGAATTACCTCAGATTGCGATCCATCGCCAGTTCTCGACACCCTGCAAAGATACCTGAGTCAACCCAAGGAACTGGGCCCCGCCTCCACAGATTCGTTCCAATACTACATCGTCACGCTGCCACCAAACGCGTTGATAATATTTTTCTCGGTCGGCTGATGTAGTTGGTCACTTCGCTGGTAGATAAGTCCGATTTGAGCCTCGCCAACTTGGGTCGATGACGAGTCGCGGGTTCGAATCCCGCAGCTGACACACAAGGGGGTTTAGTCAACCCTTACGGCGCGCTGCCCACCTTGTTGACTTCGCCTACCTAGCGATAATAGGGAGATTGGTGCAGTTTAGGATTACGAGCATCCTAGCCAGTCGACCGTCAAGCACTACGTCGGCGGAATATAACTCGACAGCCGGTCCAGAATTCGAATCGTTAATCCGACCCCTTATCGGACCCCCTCTCGCCGCGATTCTTGCGAGCGTCTAGACCACGTTACGGTCTATCCACTTGAGCGTATGGTTGAGATGTATACGCTCGACGAGAACCCCAATTAGCAGATACTACGACTTGTCGCGACAAAAAATAGTCGAGCATCTTCTGCACATCAGCAGCATCCCACCCCTGAGGACGAATTTAAGTGCCACATTACCACACTTATCGGTAGTTCAGGCAGGAGTTGTAGCACAGACTTAGGGAGGGACAGGAGGTTTAGTAGTCGTTTGGCTACAAGTTTACCTGTATAACCGCCCGACGCGGCTTAAGGGCTCGCTATATCATCTATAGCCCCTTAAGGGAGTACTTGTAGAGGTACCGAGGGTTAACACCTACGGCGTATTTAATATTATTATATTATTTTTATTTTCCATGATCGGTTGTCCAGGCTCGGAGTCCTCTCCGGCCCTTCGATAAGGGAAGAGAGGCCGGTCGAGAGGGCTGGGATATCGAATAGTGCATCAAATATTTTGAAAACGCGGAAACCGGAGTTACCAGCGTACAGGTTGTTCCTGGATTGAACTTTAAACTATAATTTGACTTTTCTTGGATCCAGTTTGTACGTAGTAATGACAGAGTCTGTGGAGGCATAAGTTCTCGTTTCACCAAGAGTAGGTGGGGCAGATATATTCGTTTTAATTACTAAGCTAAAGAGTATACCACTATAAGATGGTGTACACCGGTGTTTGAGCTCGCATAGAAACTGCAACAGTATAATGTTGGAATACAGGCAAGAGGGTGGTATTGGTGATGATGGGACTAAGTCCCAAAGGCTGCAGCCACGGAAGGGCTATCTACGGGCAATTGGCCGAAGCGCTGCACCCAGCGTACAGGCGGTGTGCCTAGGGCACGCAACAGATAATTATGCAGGGAAGTAGGCATTCATACTGAATATCATTTAGACTATATATTAGGAATTATGGACTTGATTCATTAAAGTCAGAAACTATTCGCCATGTACGAGGAGCTAGCGGAGCAGCACCCACTACTTTTAGTAGTCGGGTTCGCGGACGACACGAACCTGCTAAGCGTCGGCACCGATCCAGACACGACCTGCCGCCGGTTGGAGAGCGCATGGGCTACGTGTCAGCGGTGGGCAGTGAGGCACGGGATGGAGTTCGCTCCTGACAAGAGTGAGCTAATGCACTTTACTAGGGCCCGAGAGCCCTTGCCGCAAAGTATTCGCCTTGGGGACGCCACAGTGTCGCCGGTAGTCTCAGCGAGGTTCCTAGGAGTCTGGTTCGACCGCAAACTGACGTGGCACGCCCATGTTGAGCGTGTTAAAACAAAAATGGCAACTCAAAAGCTAGCCCTGACAAAGCTAGTCAATATGTCGTGGGGCTGCGATCTTATACGGACGAGGCTGTTATATACGGTGGTTATCCGTAGCGCGATCGCCTTCGGGGCGACTGCGTGGCATACTATAAGTGAGGAACCGGCAGGGCCAGCTAAGAGCCTGATGGGGATACAGAACGAGTGCCTCCGGGTAGTCTGTGGCGCCCACAAAGCGACGCCGGTTCGCCACCTGGAAGCAGAAGCAGCAATCCCGCCACTAGACCTCTATCTTAGTGCCCGGGCTGCTAAGTTTGAAGAACGGCTACGGCTTAGCGGGAAGAGAAATCTGCTTCGCAGCGCGAGCGCTAAAGCGTCATATACTCCGGCAGGATAGGCCGGCGAAGAGGAAGCAGGCGTCGCAGCTACTCCGACCGGCAGGGTACACTATGGAGAAGGAGGCCCGGGGCTCCGAGTGGATGAGTGAGGAAAAGGAGGTCCCGGCTGCCCTCCTCGGCCACTGGAGGAAGAGATGGCTCACCGGCGCAGAGCATCACGATCGCCAGCGACGCGCTATCGCTGAGGAACCGGAGGGCCCTTCGATGCAGATACCGAAAGGGGGCAGGTATTTCGGCCTGAACCGACTGGAGGCGTCTACGCTGTGCCAGATCAGGACGGAAAAAATAGGATTAGCAGCCTTCTTATTCAAGACAGGGGCTTTTGGCGTGTACTCGCCGCTATGCCGCTGTGGCGACGCCCCTGAGACGGCAGAGCACGTAATCCTCTTTTGCGGGCTGTTGGAAGGACCGAGCGAACGATTACGGGCCGCTATCGCACCACGGCCACTATACTCTCGCAGAGACCTCGCAACGGCAACAGGAGAACCAGTAGTTAGTGGGACTATTGTAAGGTGGCTGCTAGGGACGGGTCGGACAGCTTCAAGGCCCAGATAGCATCGATCTTCTCAGGGGGGACTTTGTTGGTAGGTTGAGAACCAACGTAGTATGGTAGTGAACGCAACGCAGTCGCCAATAGGGCGAACCGACGACGCAGCGTATGTATTTAGTCCAGCCATTAGGGCACGGTTTGACATACGGGAGTACTAGTAGAGGTACCGGGGGCTTCGAGCCTACGGCGTATTTAATAATAATAATAAATAACTATTCGCCCGCGGAACTTACTCACCGAGCCTAAAAACGGCGGTTTAATCGACTGCTAACGCAGTGTGTCAAGGACGTCTATCTGTCATTTTTCATCTATGTCATTATTGAGGGGACTTCCTAATACCGAATACTAGTAATCTGCACGAAACTGCTAGTACCTCACCAATAAAAATGTACACGGTATAGAACAACAAATGCACGTACCTTAATTCGCTAATACCCTAGATGTCAGGTTGGAAGTGCAACCAATTGTAAGTGCTACAGGGTTTGTACGTGATCGCAGACTTATTATTCTCGATCAAATCCGAATATAATAAGTATAATTGACAAAGGGTCTTCATCCCGATTATCCTTTCAATTCTGGCACCGACTGGGGCTGCGAAGCCAACTCTGGCTTTTTCGTTACATGCTTCTAAGCGTTGGATTAACTTTTGAGAGATGCTTCCGAATGTGCTGTGAATGGGTGAAGTCGGGAAGTGTCGGTCAAAAATAGCATCTAACGCAGTGGGTCAAACCACCGTTCTTAGGCTTGACGAGTACCTTCACGGTCTATATCCTCATACGAATAAAAACGAACATGATTATAAGCTGAAATGAAGCCAATCATGTCTACTCTACAGGCCAATCTTTACTAGAGAGAAGCAACCCCAGACGCGCTCCGTTTGGGTCGTAGTCGTGCATCACCTTGCCGCAATCGGGACATTCTGTATAAATTGTAAGGAATGCTAGAGTGCTGCTCAAAACCCCATTCCTCTTAATCCAGAAAATAGGGCAGAAAGGTGCTTAGTGCTGCGCTTAAGTAGCCAAACCAGTCTATCTGCGTCTCAGATAAGGATGTCAAACAGAAAGCACAACTCAATATTGTTAGATATTTGACCTTTCTGTGGTGCGTCGAGGCGTCGAGTCTGGCCTGGTACAGCGACCTCCTCTCAGTCCTTAGGCTCAAACCCTATCTGCATTAGTTTGGCCCCTCGAAAGAACACATTAACGCAGGCTTATACTCGCTGCGACATTCCTGGAATCAATCCCTTCATCGGCGAGGTTGTTGACGAATAGAGTGTCGTTTTCAATAGTTGTCGAACCACACCAGCCTTCGATCTCCAGCGACTGTATTGTCCGGTTTTCGGCTACTGCGGCCAGCTGACTGATCATGGATGGACCCTGAGCACAATCCCTTGGCAACAGCCAACTGTTAGGACTTGAGGAGCGAAACCTCTGCATCAGTAACTGACTCAAGTGTGCGGCCAAAAGGATAATTTGTCCAAGCGGTGGTCGAGGTGCATCCTCAGCGGCTCGTCATCGGATACTTGGCCGAATCCATGCTGTCAGGAATTATCCCCCTCAATGGTGGCGACAATATCATACTGAGCCACCTCCAAGCAAAACTCCATTTTGACGACATATGTAAGGGCGTGCTTCCCCGAGTATTACTATTTGGGGTTGACAGAGGGGCTTTTTGGCGGCGACACTCCAGATTGACAATTACCATCTGGTAGTATTCTGCAGAAAGGTTAGTTACATACCCATCTAGATTCCATGTACACTGCAAAACATACTGAAACAATACAGTCCCCCAACCCCGGCAAGTTTGTGCCGCGATATCTTAAATCAGCTGTTGCTGCTTGCTGCACCGAGGACCCGGGTCACAGGGTACCACCAGCAAGGGAGCTTCTGAACATGTTTTTCACAATACAAGACAATGAAGTAGGTGTGCCCTAAAAATGAAGGGCACCCTTCAGGTTATCACCGAAATTCTCCAACAAGAAGTAGTGACTGACGGCTACCCCATATGCCTCAGCATCAAAATATCACGGTAAATCATCCACATCTGCTTCACCAAAATACTTCACAACACCAAAGCAGTGTCTGGAGGTTGGCCAATTCCGTTTTGGGTGCGACATCTACAGCCGGAGAACAGACAATTACTTTCATTTTGGCATTTATCAAGTGAGCGGCGTCGATATTTGCCCGGATTCCATGGCACAAGGGTCTCACTACTTGAAAACTCGCACTATCTGAGGGAAAACTTCCCAACAATACCCAAGCAGCATTGTTATACCAGTTTGAAGAAAACGGAAAGAGACATGCCATTGGTCTCTAGTACTGCAAAACCCTTACGGTTGGTCTGATGTGGGACGTTGGTATGTACTTGCTCGTTGGATAGAGAGTTGGACATCATGGGTTTGCTGTTTTCTTTAGCTGAAAATAATAGTGAAATTCATTACAATACGTAGTAGTATCAACTTAAATCATAGACAGAGACACATATATCTTTCGCAGTGAGAAGTATTGCCGATGATGAGCATACCGATCAGGGTGCCAATGTGTGTGCTAGTAAAGGTAAAGACAGCTACGAGTAAACACATTCAACAAAGGAGAAAGCAATCATGTTATAGACTAAAGTACGAGACGTTGCTCCGTAATATAATCCATTCCCAATCTTCACTGATCTATCTTATAACAGACATAATTTCTGCCATACACTGAGGTGCTTAAGAAAGGAGTACCATTGGGTACACTGGCAAGTAGACGTTGAAAATCTCGTGGTGAGGTCTGCACTATGGGCATATTTTCAGCGTAGAGTCTTCCATATGGGAAATTATGGCATATATGACTATCCCGACAGATATCTAGGCCTTGTGATTAATGCTTGAATAAGAACGCCAATGGCTATCAGGCTATCAAGATGTTATTGTGGGCAGAAATGGCAGTGTTCGGCCCCGCACGGACCACCCAGTGTAGCCACTGTAGATTAGCCAGAGCTTACGGCAAGTAACGATAGTCATAAGAACAACAATGAACGGTGGGCTGCGATTTGCCCACAGTTATAATGCTCTCCCTAGATACCCACATCTTTATATTATCCCAGTGCAATACGACTTTGAACAGCCTAGATGGTCCAGGATATGAATTCTTTGGGCATATGTGCAGCAGAAAGAACTCACAGCCCACCTGCATTCCTTAGAAGCTGTGTTTGACCATGACTCATCGATCTCTTTGTGAAGCAATAAAGGACTGGCCACTTAGACAAAACTAATATTAACTGAGTTGGTGAATTGCATAGTCTAGTGCGTTCTAAGTCAAGAACGAACGGGGCGCTGCCGTATCGGGACGTCGTACCAGACAGACAGTATGATTGTGACGCGCCAAGATATTCCTCACCGATGTTCTTTCTTTATTCCATACTCTACTCACTGCAAAGGAAGGCCCATATGCATCAGATAATGTTGGAAATTGAAAGCTCTGACCGTAGTCCACTTCATGGGCCCTTTCCTGTTCGGAGCAGACTGGTTTATCGGTCGCCAAATACGGTTGATGAGCTTGAAAACCGCAACGAAGAGACCGATCGAACTTGAATTTGGCATTTTCTTATTCTTTCCAGTCAAACTGCTTCAAGATCGACCAAGATTACACCATGGTGCTCTACTCAATCCAGTTGGTCCCCGACAAGAGCCGGGGTCTCTTTGCGACGCAGCAAATCACTGCGGGCACGATGATCCTCTCTGAGAAGCCCATCATGACGCTTAACCGGCAAGATGTGGAGGCTGAAGATACGATTGCGCGCTTGGAGAAGAGATGGAATGCGCTTTCTTCCGAGGAGCAGACGCAATGCCTTGCGAAGTGCTACGACGCGATGGGAATCAATGACGAGCTTTCGGGCAACATTGCTGCAGATGGCGAGATGGAAGTCAACTACGACGAGGAGAAGGAAGCCAGCGACGGCGGACAGGAGAATGGCGAAGATAGAGACAGCGTGCCTCTCCATCTGGCTGTCCTGCTGAAGTATCTCAACCATCAGGAGTACGAAGGATGGCAGATGAGCGCCGTATGGCTGCATTCCACTCTCATCAATCATTCTTGCGCTCCCAACGCTTCACGGTGAGCCACCAATAAGCCACCCTGAATCCACAAGCCGTACCGATGCTGACTCTAGGAACAACAAGAATCCACGACCCCAGAACCTACGAGCGACAAGTGCGAGCTATCCGCGACCTCAAGCCCGGCGAGGAGATTCTGGTCTCCTACATCGACCTCAACCGACCCCGCGATGCCCGCGCAGCCGCCCTGGGCTTCATCTGCCTCTGTACTACCTGCAACGGCCCCAAGAAGGAAGAGAGCGACGGCCGCCGACGCGAACTAGCCAAACTTCTCGAGGCGTTCAACGACTTCGACAAGCGCAATGAAATCGGGGAGCCGGCTCAAAACGAGAACTTCGAGATTTCGAATGCGAATGCTGATGCTTTGGTCATCCGGAATGATGACTATGCGTTGGCGCTGGTGCTTGCCGAGGAGTTCGTGGCTATCTTGCAGGAGGAAGAGCTGGTTATGGCGCTCACCATGGCGTAAGTAGTTTCTTAAAGATACCGCTCGAATGCGACAGGTTACGAGTGAAGACAACGGGAACAGTGTGCTGATCACAAAACACATGGCGTATTCCAGATACGAACGCTGCAGCTTCTACGCCTTCGAGGACTGCCAGCTCGAGTCCTGTCTAGACTTTGCCCGAAAGGCATTGGCGAACGAGCGCATCTGCCAGGGCCCCGAACGAATTCACCGTGTCGAGGTCTTCCTCCAGAGCATGGAGGAGGACTGTGCCGTTCTTGCTAATGAAGCGGCTCAGGAAGAGGTAGAGGCTGACAAGTGAGGATCTGGATAGAAGATATTGCTTGGTTCTGGAAACAAGCTGCCGACAGGAGAGACCTGGAGATAGGAACGTTGGCCTATACTTGCTTATGGATAACAGGTTCTTCATAACAATAGTTGAACCGTGAGTATAATGATGACTTGGGCCGTAGTTACACACAATGCCATTTACGGTCGTTTGGTCGGCAAGCAAATCGAAACTTACAGACCGTGATATGAAATTGGACTACTGAAGTGATTCGCTCAAATGAATCAGCCGTCACTATAAAACCCCCCGAACCCATAGCCACCTGCTTCTTTCCTCATCAAAATTATTCCCTACATTTCTAATCCGCCCCCGCTTGAGCTTACTTGAGAAATCCAAATAGTCGAAAACAACCATGAAAGCCGTCCGCATCTGGTACGACCTCGGCCCAGTCCGCAAAGAAGTCCTCCTCCTCTTCGACGACGTACTAGACCTCCTCAGCGCCTGGGGCGGCGGCTCCCTGCCCCTCTCCCTCCGCCGCATCGCCTCCACTGTCGGCATCGACTTCAACCCCTGCTCCTCAGCAGAATACATCTACTGGATCGACCCACCCGAGGGCGGAATCGACCGCCGCCCCATAGGCGGAGTAGAGATCACTGGGTTGAACAACAGGGGCTTGGAGAGTATGTGGAGAAGGATGGATGAGAGGGGGTGGAATGACGTCGTGTATACGGAGGATTCGAGATGGAGGGAGAGCGGGGGTAGTAGGAACAGGATGGAGGAGGCGGAACGGGAGAGGAAGGTGGAAAGGGTCGGGGTAGTAAGTTTGCTTGGGGAGAGCATTATGGTTGAGAGGGATGCGGGAGCGGTAAACAATCGCGGGGAGGAGGTTGTGAAGAGGTTGAGGGAGATGGCCGAGTATTTGAGTGGTATTGTGAGGGAAGCTGAGGGGAAGATACCAACGCCACCTCTTGATGATTGAGTTGTGTTCGTAGTAAAGTCACAGAAAGTCTTAGAAAAGTGATGGATTATGGAAAACCTTTTGGCCATAGGCATAGAGTGTTGATTTATGGGTACAGTCACTGACACCAGCTGTCCATGTCTTCCATTTTTCTTCTCGACTGGTCCTTTCTTTGTCGTTTCACAATGGGTTGCTAGTTGATACAACTGTTTGTTGATCAAGTTCTTCAAAGCAAGGGTCTTAAGGAGCTCCTTGTTTCGGCTTCCTGATGTACAATGCGTGGTGCAACTTGCTCTATCGCGACGACACTTTCGATGGGCTGGAGGAGTTTCCGGGGCGGATGGCGACGTTGAAGAAGCGAGGGCGATGCTCAAATTAAAGATAATAATGTTGAGGTAGTTATCTAGGTCGGGACTTGATGTGAATTGGATGACGGATATAGATGAAGCAGGTCTTGGGCACAATTTATACTGCAACTGGCACAAGGGGAAGTGGGGAATGAACAAAGTGCTTTCGCGTAACGAATGTGTAAACATAGTATGCATAGACCTCTGAGTACTAGAGTTACAGGGCTGGCTGGCGGACAAGTCTCCTCATTGGACGGGTTGTATGATGCCCATTCTAGTTCACATCAATAAGCGGTGGTTACTCACTCCATTTCATCACGCAGGAATCCTAGGCCAATCTGTATAAAATATGTGAAGCATGAAATATCATTTAAATGCCATTCTTGCATCTAACAGCATATGCAGAAACCGTAACAACAATCATCTATTGCGGATGAAGAGAAGTTAGAACCGGGACTGGCAAATCGGACCGACGTTGGCAGTGGGGCCGCGGGCCGCTCGGCCGGAGTACATCTGGTTTGGCGGCAAAGAGCAACCCGAATTCACTTGTGTAAAGCGGTCATGCCGATCAACCGGATAGTCAGCGGTGCAACCAGTTGTAAAGAACAGCATTCTTTCAGTTTACTACACTGGAATACCGTGCTAACCCATGTTATGCAATCCTTAGCTGCACCATTTATTTTATCAACCTGGTTCCGAGCGTCAGTTACCCTACTTGAATGGGAGTCTGAATACTGTTGCTCCATGCGAAGCCCGGCAAGTCAAATATGAAATACAGCTGGCATCAACCTCTTTGTCGCGAGGGTCCGTAGAGACGTACCTTACAAGTTGTGGATCATACTTTCAGTGACCCAACACCCAAGAACCAGTTTATCCTGGACAGCCTACAAGCACCTGATCATGTTGTAAAACTATGAGAAACACGCCTCATATCGTGCGCGATGCCTGCTTTGCTGTTACTGGATCGGCGATGCTAAGGAACCAGCAGATGCAGTACGAGCCAAGAACCCCCACTGGTGAACCAATCAGCGCTAGCCTTCCTTTTGCAGATGAAATCGATGAACACCTAAGCAGCGAGTAGAGATAGCGGGATATGCTCTACCGGTCGCCCGAACGATTTGCCGTGTCTTCGTTCCAGGGCTGTGCGCCACGCGTTGACACCATATCGGAGTTTGGGAACGGCCATGCGGGGACTTGGAGATGGTGCACACTTGGAGTGGGATTGCGTGATCACTGTCCGCGCAGTTCAACACGCGCCCACGTCACCCCCAAAATTGCTCGTCGAGGTTGAGGAGAAATGTAGAACCCTGGATTAAAGGAGTTATAGATCGAGCTATGATGCAATTTACTTGTCCCATTAAAACATTAGAGGGGCCACAAGCAAGGTATTGCAACGCCGATGTCGTCCTGGATAAAGTTTATCAGTCTGGATCGCCCCCCGTCAAGTTACCTGTCTACCTCTTTCTTTTTGCCATTGGATTTCAAGTGTGATCCTGATAGAAGCATCAAGGTTGGTTTCTCTTTCCAAACCTCCAAATAATCATGGCTCCAAGTGCAACCGATGCGGAAACTCCGGTCAACTTGATCCAGAAACTCAAGTCGTCCACCAAAAATGTTGACCTTAACATCTTTCCGGATGGCCTCAAAACCTCAGGTGAGTCGAATGCCCTCCGCAGCTCGTCAGGTGCTAACGAGTAAAAGGTCAACACCCACCATTATATGATCAGATATACCCATACAGCGCCTTCCCCAAGCGCATTGAAGGACCAACAGTATGGAAGCCAGAAGAATACTCCAACAACCCCGAGCGCTGGGTCCACCAGTTCTCCGCCGCCGAGATAGAAGAGTTATCAAACACAGCAGATAACTTCACTGCGTCCGGCCTGCCTGTGACGGGAATCAACAAGGAAAACTTCCCTCTACCCATCTTGGCTCCATCGCTAGCCTCCATGCGCCGCGAGATGTTGAACGGCAAAGGCTTCATCCTGTACAAGGGCTTCCCTGTTAATGAATGGGGTAACCACAAGTCTGCCGTGGCGTACATGGGCCTCGGGGCCTACATTGGCTACCCCGTGTCGCAAAACGGGCGTGGCCACATTCTCGGCCACGTCAAGGATCTCGGTGAGGATAGTACCCAAATCGACAAAGTGCGCATCTATCGCACCAACGCGCGGCAGTTCTTTCACGCTGATGACTGCGATGTCGTCGGCCTGCTCTGCATTGCCCGATCCGAGTTCGGCGGCGAGTCGGACGTTGCGTCTATCCACCACGTCTGGAATATCCTACAAGAGGAACGACCTGACGTCGCCGAGACGCTCACAAAGCCCATTTGGTACTTTGACCGGAAGGGCGAGGTGTCCCAAGGGGAGGAGCCGTACATTCGGGCGGCGGTGTACTACTTAGAGACGCCTGACCCGGCGAACCCGGACGCTGAGCAGCGCGTCTACTGCAAGTGGGATCCGTACTTTGTCAAGAGTCTGAGCAGGTTTTCGGACGCGGGTGTCATCCCGCCGTTGTCGCCTGAGCAGGTAGAGGCGGTGCAGGTTCTCGAGGATACGTGTAACAGGGTGAAGCTGCACATGGTGCTCCAGGTTGGTGATATTCAGTTCGTGGCCAACACGCATACGTTGCACGCGAGAACAGCGTATCGGGATTTCCTGCCGGCCAGTGGGAAGCCAAGACGGCACTTGATGAGGCTGTGGTTGAGTGTGCCGCAGGATGAGGGCGGTTGGCGGCTGCCGTTCTGGGACTCACTTGAGAAGAAGAGGGGTGGTATTCAGGTTGATGATACGCCGCCTGTTGCTCGACTCGATGCTGATTGAGGAGATGAAGACCGTAAAAATAGCGCATACACCTAAGAACAGAACAATTGATTTTAAAACAATTATTTCATGGTCTCCGCCGATAATGTTTGAGTGGTGGTCACCAAATGGGAAGGCACATTTAAGGCCGGCAGTTCTTTGAGCTACGTCCGCTAACGACACCGTGCACATTTCATCATTGGAAGTGCGAGGAACACCAAACAAACAAAGACGTCCCTGTAACCTCGGCCTAATGCTCTGATTTGCAAATCTCGAGCACTCTCATTGACCGTGGCTGAACACTCGACCTTGATTAGTCACAATGTCAGCTATAAATTTTCCTGTCAAGTACGTTGGAGGTTTTACACTGGGCCTATTCCCTTCTCACGGATGAAATCTCGGCTGCGAGGCGTGATGCTGGTGTGGATGTTCATTCCAGCGGTATCCGAAATATCCCACATCATCCTCCTGATGAAATTGAGGTAATGCAGTGCAACTTGCTTGCAAAACACGCTTTTGAACTGGATCAAAGAGATGCAGAACTCTTTAAAACCGGCATTTGAGAAACGTTATGCCGTGGCAGCATCGGTTTAACTGCGCATGAGTTCGCCTGTGAATACATGGAAGGCAGTGGCCAAGCAATCAGAGACGAGAGACGCCAGCTTGTCAAAAAACCAACCCAAGAAGCAGTCGAACATGACCATCGAGAGGAATCCACATCTCACACGGGTTCGCCCTACCCTTTGGAAGCAGGACCATCTATGCAAACAATACATGGTCTTGCTGCTACTGATCACACAGATGCCCCAGGTCGTTGAACCATGCAACCCGCTCTACACGTCCATGTCAAAGCAATGAGAGGAATGATTGGAAAATATGAATGGCCTTTAATAACTCCAACACTCGATCTAACCGTGTCGATCTAACCGTGTCGATCTAACCGTGTCGATCTAACCGTGTCGATCTAACCGTGTCGAAATGTCGACGAGACTATTCGGTTTACATACCGACAAGTACTGGCTTCGCGATTGACGGCAGCCAACGGGGCCTGTTTCTAGAGTTCGCATTGGTTATCCTCAGGTCTCATTGAGTTCGACGTGTCGGTTTCATTACATCCTGGCGCTGTGTTTTCTTCACAATCGATATGACAACGACATAATCGGCCATGGATAAGAGATCGGAGTTAATCGAACACATTTTCCGATCCTCGGGAGTATGGTAGCAATCGAAGGCCTCAAACATGTCGATCTCAAGGACGTCTCCGGGAAACACAATCGCCAGTTACATGACGTTGACTTCTTGTTTCATTGTCTCAAGGTCCTGCCAAGGAGTCCTCCTCAACACGGGAGCGGGTAAGGCTTCTCTAACGATAAGACAGTCATGGAATCCATCGTGGCGGTCGAGATTATGCGAGGTTCGGATCAGGGTCCTCTTACTTGCAGCATCGATGAAGAATCGTGTGGCATGACTCGAACTGACTTGATCCTGACAGGACCTGACAGGATACAATAACGTGCAAGACACTAAGTCGGGTTGAAATAAAAAATTGCTTGGGATTATGGCGTCATTGGACCAACCATAATTTTCCATTCGATTTGTAACCCTTCGGAAATGTCCGAGGTTTGTCTACTCCACTGTAGGCAGTTCGGACGTCGCTGCAGTTGCTCTCTGACAATTTCAACTGGGGATTTTACTTTTCACGACGCAGAGAGAAACCGACTGATCATCACCGCCAGACTTTGGGAGGAGGGTACGTGGGGAACGTGGGGGTTGTTCCTCGGCACGTAATATTTTATCTCAACAGTGTCGCTTCGGCTTGGGCTAAATTAAGTCCGTCCTCCAATGCGAATGCGAATAAAGTCAGCCCTGGCGAAGCACCTGCTACAATCATTTTCCTAAAGCTTTGCCACGGTAAAACGAATGCTTGCTTTCACTGGCTTGCTATGCCGTGATATCGATCCGGTAAGAGCTTGAGTCATCAATGAGACCTGGCTGAAAGTAGCTGGTCAGCGTTTCTCGAGTTCGATCCACCAGATGCTATAGCCGGGGCATACTGCACAGGCCTTATCAGCTTTCTGCCATTCTAATGTCAGCTCTTCCAGCAACTCCATCTTACAACCACAAAGCGGGACATCCTAGGTACCCCCACAGCGGTTACTCATGTCTGCTGTTGCTGTCGCTGATTCCGACTCTTGGCCACCTCGGAGATAGCCCCTGCACCCACTTCCCGGCATGCAGCCATCGTCAGGTTCCATGCCGCCACTCATCTATGGGGTAACCCCAAGCCGGGTCATGACTAGAGTGGGACTCAACACACAAATCCCCTTATATCCTATAGGTTCTCAGTGACTGGTAACTGAGGCTAGTTGGAGAACCTGACTTGGCGGAAGGACGGGAGATCGACGATCGGGAGCCTCAAGTTGATGGGTCTGGGGGAAGAATCATTTAATATCCAGTGGTCTGAATTGGTTTTAAGTACTGCAGATCCAGTTCCATCAACTCTTCCAACTGGTTAGATCACATTGCTAGATGCAGGGTATCTGACGATCAAAATGCTAGACACTCACCAAATCCATAGTATCACGGTCAGTTTGGTCTTGACTGCGGTGACATTGGTGTTTGTTGGATTGAGAATATGGGCTCGTCTTGTTGCACCGAGTTCTTTTGGGTTCAATGACGGTATGTGATCATGTTAGCCCCTGAGATTTCATTGGAGAACGAGACTGATCTGTGATAGTCCTGATAATGGCCAGCTGGGTGAGTGCCTCATCTGGCTCGAACTCTGTGGAGACCACGACGATGTAATGCTAAATCCGGTCTTTTTTTTCTTTTAGTTATTCTCGTTGACACTATGTTGTTCTTTAGTTGCAGGTCAGCGAAGATGTCCACACTTACGGCCCCAAGCTAACCCCATCAATAGCGACACATTTCGGACTTGGTCTTCACCGCAATCAAGTCAGTGATGAAGACTATGAAATCTTCCTCAGGGTAAATCAAATCCTCGTCCATAAAAAATCTGAATGACGCGTATTTACGAATACTAGGTGCCTATTGGTAGCTCTGTGCTATATAGCTGGGGCATCGCGACCGCAAAGATGTCCATCGCAGTGCTGTACCTCAAGTTCATGCCCGAGCATCGGCTGCGGAGGTTTAATCAAGGCCTCATTGCCTTCATTCTAATCCAGGCTATGATGGAGACTTGCGTGACAGTGTTCCGTTGTAACCCGATATACAAGGCATGGGAGCCTGAGGTGGGGGGTTACTGTCTCGACCAGCCAACACTATGGTACACAGTGGTAAGACGACTCGCTATGCCCAGTCTCAAAGCGGCGCATCATTGACGTTCTACAGTTCGGCCTCAATCTCGCAGTCAACTTGGTTTTACTCGTCGAGCCAGTGCCAATAATGTGGCACCTTCAGCTGCCCAGGGCTGAGTGGATTGGTCTCATCATCATGATATCTCTGGGGCTATTGTGAGACAAAACTCAGCTTTCTGATTCAACGTCTTTGACTAACTAGGATACATAGGACCACCATTCTCTCCGGAATTCGTATCAAATATGCCATGGGCGTCGGAGATGACGATACCTGTAAGCACTTCTTTTCCAACAGCGGCTCTCCTTTGGGACGATGACTGACAGCAACAAACAGACGAACTAACCGACTCCCTGGTCTGGGCCGAGGTAGAAATCTGCGCCCTCGTCGTCGCCTCCTGTATCCCCTCTCTCCGCCAACTCGTCTCGAGAATCCCAGTACTCAACCATGCGCTCCGCCTCACATCTCACAGCCACACGAGCAGCATGGGCCACTCACCGAGCGTGAACAAAACAGGAGGGAAGGACTGCACACAACCCCGCAATTCGCCGGCCAATACCCTGTCAATCCCCGACCCGCGCGCCAGCTTCGAACGCTGTATCTCTATGGGATCTACGAGTCACGCCTCTGCTTTTGCTGTGAGGAGCAATGGCAGTACGGAGGATACGTTTCTGCACATGGCGGAGCAGGCGGGTGCTATTGTGGTTTTGGATGAGGTCATGTTGGAGATTGAACATGTTGATCCGAGGGATAATGACTGTGGGAATATTGAAACAGGAGCAAGCAAGTCAGTTTCATGTGCGGCGTCGTCGTTGACGGAAGATAATGAAGGTGATGACGTTGAGGGGCAGCGGCAGGTTCCGCTGAAGATAAAGTCGAGTGGGGTTATGGGCTGGCTGTAGAGACTGGGGCGAGGGCTTGAGGACATGATCAAGAAGATTTCATGGCTTGATAGCATGCTTGGTGACTATATTCACATATACTAATCATTGGATTTGCAATTTGGAATGCGTTAGCAATGACAAGCTTAGGGCTTTTGTTGACAGTGGTGGTCATTTTGGCCCACTGGGGGGTAACGGCAGTAACAACTGCCCAAAAGAAGGTCTTTTTGACCTCGAATAAACAACCATCATCCCACTCACTAAAGTCAATAGACTGTTTCGCAGAGATCGTTTTATCAGATGGATCACAAACTCTACTTGGTTTTCCGACCGTCCAATATAAGGTAGTATAAGTAGAGTTAATCTTGCTTGGCTGAGGGAACGTTACCTATTAGCGCGTTGAGTTACCATGCACCCCGCAAATGGATTCTGCCCAACCGGTCCCCGGGGGGTCCCTGAATACATTAGTTCGTGCCTGGGCGTCTTGCACCCCTCTATGGATAAGCCACAATGGGGCGCTTTCGTGTTTCTATTGTGGAACACGTCGCTTTAGCCGCATCCCTGTCCGCCTTGTATTCAGCAGTCATTACCATTGTAAACCCAGATCCCTTCAACATCGCCGACGAATCCCCAATTACCCCCACGCTGGATCTACACCTTGACGTGCTTCTTGTGATGGTGTGAAGCTCAATTTGAATAACTGCCGCAGTGGCACCCGTTCGAAAAGATGGATGCACCGCCAGTCAAGCTCTCGGAGCTCCTCCGCCACCCGGATGACCTCGATAAGATCCCCGCACTGAAGCTAGAATTCACGCGCAAGAAAGCCGCCGTCGACTCTCAGCTGCGGGGTGGCCTACGCGAACAACTCGAGACGACCCAGGCTGGCATGACAGGTCTCTCTGACGGGCAGAAATCGGTGCAGGCCATCAAGGACGAAATGATGAAGATCGACCGGCTGTGCGCAGAGTCGCAGAACATGATCAAGGACTTTGCCAGCATCAACCTCGTGTCGCAGGCGCACCGCAACTTTGTTGCCGTAGAGGCCATGCGCAAGAATCTTGAGCTGTTCAATGAACGCGTTAATGGAGTCGAGAACATGTTAAGAGAAGACGAGGAGGACAAGGACAACATGCCCAACCTGCTGCCTATCCACTACGAGCTGACGCAGCTGCGAAATATTCGGGACGATGCCATCGAGCAGATACAGAGAGCTGATGATCCGAGTCTGCAATCTACATTGGAGGATTACTTCTCGAGGCTGGATGACGCGATTGATTGGTTTGACGAGCATGTTGGTCTTATCGCCATCAGTCTAATTGACCTGCTCATCGCGGACAACTCGGCATTGATCGTTCGACTAGCCATAATTGTGGAGGCGGAGGAAAAGAGTGATCAACGGGTCGAAGCACTGCAGGAGGCGCTGAAGGACCACAAGGAGATGGCGACGCGATTCCAAGCCATAACGGAAGGGGCCAAAAAGGTACGAGGATACAAGGACAAGTTCCTCCAGGCCATCAAATTGAGCTGCGACAGGCAGTTCACAGATATCCGGGACGAGTTCCTGGGAGACCCGGAGAGTCTGTCAAAGTTGCTGAAATGGTACTTCAATGATCTGAATGCCGTGAAGCAAGCAATGGTACCACTTATGCCCCAAAAGTGGAAGATCCTCAAAACATATGGCGGTATCTACCATCAACTAATGCACGATTTCCTGGTGGGCATCATTGATGACCCAGAGGCCAGCTCAGCAAATACACTAGCGATTATCAATTGGCCAGAACAGTACTACAAGAAGATGAAAAAGCTCGGATTCCAAGAATCTGAACTGACGCCTCATATAATCGACAACAGAGAGGGAGAGCTGGTCAAGGGCTTCCGCGAGCTCATCGTAAAATTCCTCGATGAATGGATCGAGCGTATTTTCTCCCAGGAGCGAAGAGACTTTGCGAATCGGAATGTGGAAGGCGCGAACCTGGATAGTGATGAATACGGCTATCTACGGACGAAGAACATGGTCGACATGTGGCGCATGTTGAGAGAGCAAGTCGACGCGGCGGGCAACTCGGCCAGAACCGATGTCGCAGAGGGTGTGATAGATACTATGTTCCTGCGATTACGAAGTCGGCAGCAGTCCTTGCAGACCATGCTCGAAGCCGAGGCAGAGAAGTACGAAAACAGCAAAGAACCAGAGTTCGAGGGCTTGAACACCCTTCAGGACTGGCTCGTTGCTACTACCAACGACGCTATCGCCTGCATTGATGACAACGAGGGTGAGGATCGATTTGCCTACCTAACGAGTTTCAAGCAAAAGTTCGAGCCGTTGGTGACGCCCCCGTATTTGGAGCGTGCCGAAAACGAAGTCGAGTTACTCAGAGACGGATACGTCGACTTCAGCACGTGGTGCCTTGACAAATTTGTCAATCTCGTATTCACGGTCGACTTTAGAGCGGCGATGCCCATCTTCTTCACCACCAAGTGGTATGAGACGGCCACGATGAAGCAACTTGTCATCACATTCGAGGAGTACGTCGGTGAGTACAAGCTGCTTCTGCATCATTCCTTGGTGGACCTCTTTACGGAGATCTTCGGAAATGAGCTGCTGGTACGCTACCTCATGAGTGTGCGCAATAAGGGCGCCAAGTTCCGCCGTACCGACCCGTTCCAAGACAAGGTCTTCAACGACATCTCGACTGCCTTTGAATTCTTCCGCAGTCTACCCAACCCGGAATCCAGCGCCACCATCATTCAGACGTGGCGCGTGACGGAGCGGTTCATGCAGCTACTCACGTCGGAGAAGGACGCCATCCCGGACGTCTTCCAGGACTTCAAGAGCGCGTATTGGGATTTGCAGATTAGTTGGGTCGAGGCTGTGCTGAGATCGCGGGATGACTTTGAGAGGAGTATGTTGAATGCAGTCAAAGCCAGGGCGGCACAGATGGATGTTGTTAGGGACCGGAAACAATTATGAGCAAGGTTAAATAGGCCCACGGATGCGGATGGGGAATGAAATAGCGTTTGTCACCAACCATTACCTTGCCGATTTTTGTTTCTCAACTTGGTGACTGGTAGAAGGGAAATAAAAAACGTCCCCCGTTGGCTTTGCTGACAATAAATAGCGCCGTTCCTACAGCTACTTCCAACAACACCAAAAAATTCTCACTCGGCGCAACTACAAGCCACAGCCCCAAGCTGCAACGACAACAGTATCAACCTCAGAAAGCCTACCGACTCCAGACCTATCAGCCATAAACTCCCCTCAGCCATTTCCAGCTCCCCGTTGGTCTCATCCACGAAATGTCCCCAGCCTAAGCGCTAGTAGCGCCGCGGCGCTCTCCCTTTCCTGCAAAACCATGCACATATGCAACCTCTTCAGCCTCCGCCTGCGGAATGCCAAACTGCCCCATTTTCCTCCTGCTTGAGCGCGACCTTGCGCATCTGTACTACTACTGCTTGCTACGCGAAAACTCCGTCGCTGGTCCGAGGACTGGAGCGTCCGCACCGACACTGATCAAGTTATCTTTTGGATGGGAAACCCCTCAGTATATCCATCTCCTTATGGGCGGCGATAGCTATCGTGTGTCGTTCCAATACGCCCATCTAGTCACGAAACGGCACCTCTACGGCAGCGTTCGCCCCATTTTCGCTCTCGATGCCTACATCGAGGTACCCAGGTCGCAGCCCGCCAACTCCACTACAACGCCGGCATGAGCATGTGGTGCCCGAACGCCGCGGCCCAACAGAGCTGTGGCGCGAGGGTCATGGACGGAGAGTTATTCCTACATGCGGTCAAACCGGCGTGTTTATGGCTTCGTCGCTCGCTATCTCATCTGCACAACGGTCCATGTGCGTAATCATAATTGCGGGCTCGTCCACTATGGCCTGTGGGTCAAGAAGGAGCCTGATTGTGGAGTTGTGATTTCCTACCTGCTGGTGTCTCTTTCGCTTCAATTGCGGCTTGGGTACGTTGCGGAGACCGCTTGGCTTGAGAACAAAGCTTAGGTTCGAAGCACTGCTTGACTTGAGAACAAAGCTTTGGTTCGAAACACTGCTTGGTCTGAAAGCACTGCTTGACTTGGGAACAACGCTTGTTGCGGGAACACTGCTTGGTTCGGAAATACCGATATGCTTAGGATCACTGCTTGGCTTGGGCAAATTGCTTGGCTTCGAGCCCGATGGAGACGGAATTTTCTCATCTTTGACTGATCCATCTAATCCCTCGTGCTTTGATAACAGTGTCACGACTTCTTGTAGAGTTCGGATACTTGTAGAGACGTCCAGGCTTAAGCCATGCTGGAACGCCGTTCTGGAGCTTCATGATCATGTGAAATATGGACTCTCCTTCGACCAGTCCGGTCTTACGAAGTGAGTCCAGATTGAAGGACACATTGATGAATTCTTTTGACACCAGGACGTCCATTTCCCGGTGGATTTCATGTGCATCTTGTGAAAACTTCTCACAAGTATCGAGCAGGGGCTTCAGTTGCTGAATGAGAGGATGGACCTTTTGTAGTGAGGCAACAAGCTCATGTTGCTTTGCCTTCAGGGTCTCGTTTTATTGTGCAATGATGCTGCAGATCTTAGTCTCTGCACCATAGCAGATAGTTCGTACTAGAGAGAAGTTGGTGTAATTGTGACTGTGGTTTCCCTGAACTGCGTCATTCGATTCTCTGCTGCCTTTCTCATTACAATGAACAGTTGGGGCAGTGGACGATCTGTTGATCCTGTTGTCGCGTCCATCATCATAGGACATCAAAGCGTCTGTGGAACCAGTGAAATTTTCCTTAGTTTGACGACTAACTGTGAAATCCGGAATTTTCATGGCAGAGTCATTCTTACTGGTCCCTTGGGCATGTTGGTCAACTGAGAAGTCCTCACTGGCCGGTGCTACTGTGTAAACGTCGCTTTCAGTGTTGGTCGATGCTCTCTGGGCCAGACTCGGGTACTGTATATAGTCGCAACTTCCCTGGACATCATGACCTAGCTCAACCTGAGCCGAAGTTTCCTGGCCTCGCATGCCTGTTTATATCGTGAGCAGCTCAAGAGAGACGATACATATTGTCTTTGTCCCACAGGCGAATGCACTATAATTGGGGCCTTCCCATCAAGTAAGTCAGGTTCGAACCGCGTCAAACTATGAGAACTCAGAATATACAGTTACGCAGGGGGAATGGACTTTAGGGGACGCGACATAATGACTGAGTGAACGCTTTGGAAATCACTGTTAAGTTATGTGGATTCCTGAGATGATCGACGATTTTTATCAGCTCGAATTCCAAAGGCTGATTGTTTTTCAAAGAAAGCAGAACTTTCCAAGTGATGGAGGAGCATCGAGGACTCGGGACCATTGCAGTCTTCACGGTCGAGTTTCTTGACGTTAAGTCACGTACCCTGGTATTTAAATGTCAAGTAATTCACCATACAAAATGTACGGGTTGACGCCAACATAGAAGTGTTTTCTGATGGCACCCAGGGAAGTATTTGTGAAGAACTACAGCAGGTAGCCTCTGTGAAGGACAATGGCTCGCGTTGTTTGCATTCTGACATTGATTGGGTCATAGTTGCCTGCAACACGCCGTCCGTTATTAACTGTAGTACTGTAGAAGCTTCTAGTGGTATTTTGTTGAACTTGTAACATTTTCCCGAGATTTATCTGCCAGTAGGTAGTCTTTCTATTTTATTAGATACTGTTGGGATCCAGGTATTAGGGGCTGTATTGGTACTATGAAGGTGCGTGAGGGATCAATTCCAAGTTGGCCCTGAGGGGTCCCTAAATACTGCAATGCGTGTCTGCCTACCTCGTACCCCTCCACACCTGAGCACACAACTTCCCACAATACCGTATATATTGTTTGAGTATTTCATCTAGCCATTATATGTATATATGCATTGTCGATGAGCAGTAAATGCTCAAGGTTTGAGGTGAAGATAATAGAGACGGACAACAAGATCCCTAACAAGATCTACTGTCCGGACGAGTAAGATAATGAAAAGACCAAGAGCATTGTCAACCTGATTACATAAATAAAACTGTATTAGCAGGTAAGAACAATTGAATAAGCCTCAATAGGCAGAAAAAACCAGAGCCCCAACAAATCCTAAAAGAATCACCGCAACAGGTGGACAATAGAAAGCGCCTCAACAGGTACGAGCAATGGCTTTAACAGGCACGAATAACAGAATAAGACCTCAACAGGCTATCAAGAAATTAGAGCCTCAATAAGAAAAAATAACGAACACTCAATTCTTCTCTGCTTCCGGCTTCTTCTTGCGAGCCTGGTGAATGTTACCTTAATTGTCTAGGTCCTTTCATATCCTTGAGCAGCAAACTCATTGCATAAATCATTCGAAAATCCGAAAAACAAGGCTCAAAAGCCTGTCCATAAGTTAATATCCAATGTTAGTACGCTGTCGAAAACTTATGCTTAGTTTCGTCAAGTCGTTATCATATTTTGCTATTTCTTGATGTGGAAGCTTTTGCATACTGCTGATGAGGGTACTTCTAAGACAGCCCCTTTTAATACTATTCCTCCTCGGGCGTATTTTGCATATTTCAAACTTCGGCATCGTTTTTGATATTTTCATTGCATGATCTAAGAGATATTAATACATGTGTTTTATTTGTAGTTTTGCGCAACACCTATAATTGACTTACGTCTCGACTCAACACTCCACTCCCTATTAACAGCAATAGCCGCCACACCACCCACCTCCACCGCACCCAGCTGCAAATCCAACCATTCACTGAGATCAATACGGCAAAACGTACCGGACCGTCTGCGAGTGCTGACCGTAACCTCAGTATACGCATGGACTTCTTGCGGTGTCAGGTGCAATTGTGATAAATTATTCCCGCGCATCTGGTCCAAAGTCCCATCATTTTTTACTGAGCTCAATTGAATGGTAGGACGCGTCGTTGATCCTTGCTGCGAGTAAGTCCGTCTTCGAATAAGAGGACGCAAGAGAGGTATACAGGCCAGTGTCACGGCGACACTGGGTTCCAGACCGCTCCAGATAACTGGGTCTGGCAGACTGTGTGTGACGTCTGTGAAGTCAACTTCGGAGAGTATCACTATCCGGACTATGCTCAATATGCAGGTGCTAATAATGAACTGGTGTTAGTCACCGTGGGAAGAATTCTGCGCCAGGGGTGTTCTTCAGCTTTCAAAAGTGAGACTTACAACAGACCCAATGTGAATGTTGCAATTAGGACAATCTTCCTATGCAGCTGAATGCGGAGGGCGATCAAATATTTCACTGGCAAGATGAATATGAAACAGTCTGTAATGACATTTACCGCACCGATGAGGCGGAACGACAATATTCGATTGCCGCAGTGACCCCCTGGGGTAAGCGGGTTCCAGTTCATCTCGACAGGTTGACAGATGGAAAAAGTGACCAGAATCGTGGATAACTCGAATATTATAATGACGGCAGCCGTAATTTTGGTAAGCAGAAGCATCGGATTGGTCGGGAAGAGTTGTGTATATAGGGCAAGAATGGAGATTTAGAGAATCCCCCGCTTAGAGCCCATAACAACTGGTTCACGAATATTATCTGCGATAACGGATGAGTCCTTGTCGACGCTAGAACATTGTAGTTGACAGTTTACATACCTTGAAGGTGATCGCGATGGGTTCTGGTCCGTACGTCTCCCTGACATCCTCGACGTGTAGTCCCATGCCGCCCACCACAACCGCTAAGCAGGTTGAAGTGTGAGAACACACTATTCCTCGCAACACAGAATGTGTTGATGTGAATAAAACTTACAAGTTATGCTAGAAGCCCAGTAAATCACCACGATCGCCTGGAGAGTATTAGTTTTGGACACGGAATGGTGCATCTTGAGGACGCCCCGGGGAAAACACAGCAACGCACACATGCTGCGACTATCAGATAGTCACTCCAGTCCAAACCGCGGTGAACGATCCGCTTGGCCACAACTCGAAGCCCAACTGCTGTAGCCGGGAGTATACTGAAGATTATTGCGACTGCAACAACGGCTTTCTGAGAGGGTGTCTCCAGAGGAAAGATTGTACTCATAGCGACATGGACTGCCAGGGGCGATTATCGAAGACTGCGTGTATCGAAGTCAAGTAGTTCGCAGGACGCATGCCCGTTGCTTAAATTGGCCCTAGGCGCCGTTTCATTAGGAATCAATCTGACTGAAAATTCTGGCCTCCCATGATGTCGCGAATGAAGAAGCATTGCAGTGTTTTATGTTTTCATGGAAGTTGGGGAGTAATATTTTAGAACGTTTCAAGAAATTGATGAAGATGGCAGAGTCCAAAGAGCTGGGACAGTTGTTAGTCAGAACCAAGGGTCTGACCTTACACTGGTGGCGCGTTGATCCAGCCACAGGAAAGCGCTAAAGGGGGGAGTAGCGAAGCATTACACTCACGACATATCTTTGAGTGGTGAGAGTCACGAGAATTTCACACTCAATTTTAGACTGTAATTTCACACCGTCATCGTAGCGAGAACTGCAGAAACACTTGAGTAAAGTCCAGCAACAAGCCTATTACGGACGGCATGACCCCGGGGCTCTCGTTGTGATATCCAGGCCTCCGGCGTATACTGTTCAGAGCTCGGTCAATCCAGAGATGCGAAGTTGCGCTGAAACGTATCAATATCGGAAACGACACGAACCTATGGACCACCTGCCCAATTCGAAACAAGGACCAAGAACCTGGCGCGTGGAAGAACTTGCGGTCCTCTCAGAGAAGCCCCGAATTTGGATCTGTGAGCAATAAAGTTTCATAGCGGCAAGCTACTACATCGACGGCTCAGTACGTCCCCCTTGACCAATACAAGTTTCAAATCAGATAGTGCCTCGAAACCCGCAGCTCGCGGCTTAGCTAGTGCAGCAACTTGGCGATACAATGACGGTTGAGACCAATCTCAGACCAATCAAGCTTACAGTCGTCTTCTTATCACATACATGCGGATGCCCGGTAAATTAGATGATGCTACAATCAGTTAGCGCCACGCTTATTACCCAATTGGGGGAGGATTCGTGAAATGAAGAGGGTCTCCGCAAGCATACTTATTAACGACTAGGACGGAACGTATGCCGATGCTCACATTTCCTTCCAATCTCCGCCGTGTCATTATTCCTTAGGGCATTGTCCGTGACAAAAGTGAGATTCACGATTATGGCCGATTTAAGCGTATTCAGTTCGCCCTTACTGGGCATCGAGTTGTGCCTCGGCCTTATCAGCTTGCTCATCTGGCGCCGATACTGCTCGCCCCTCCGCGACATTCCAGGTCCTTTTCTAGCTTCGTTCACTCGGTTGTGGCACGTAGGAAAAATCTTTGCTGGAGACCAGAATTTGGAGCTCATCAGGTTGCATGATCAACATGGTATTTCGTCAAACAAGTTCCTTATCCGATAACATCACTTGCTGAGCGACATCAGGCCACTTTGTTCGCATCGCCGACGATGAAGTCAGTGTTAGTCATCTGGATGGCATCAAGAAGCTTCTGTTGGCTCCTATTCCCAAGGTTGGTGTCCATGCGGCTACTTCAGTTTTGATAGGCAGCTTCTGACAAGAAGGCTCATCAAGGGCTATTGGTATTCCGGCACTATACTTCCGGATTACCGATTCGTAGCTCCTATGTCCGTCACGGATCCAAAGGCTAAGATCGCGCTCTCGAAAGCTCTCTCTTCGGGATACACGCTATGTATGTCATCTTCATGACTCTTCTCCTTGTACTATGTTAACAATTCGCCAGCCAATATCCTCCGGTCAGAAGACGCCATAAATCGCAACATAGAGCTCTTACTTGGATGGCTGGATAAATTCTCCTCAAACAATCAGCCCATGAACTTCGACGAATACCTAGCTTACACCACCTTCGATATCGTCGGCGAGGTAATCTTCTCCAAGCCCTTCGGCTTCCTGACCGCCGGATACGATATCGACCACTCCATTGCCAACTCCGGGTACCTCAGCTTATTCATCGCATTCGCGAGCTTCTACAAAAAGTTATGTACCTTGTTACTTACCAACCCCGTTATGACGTGGCTGCAGATTCTGCCTATGGGACACGTGTACAACACCGCAATGAAAGCCGTTGATGAACGTCAGAAGAATGTAGATGCGAGGTTTGATGTTGTGGCCCATTGGTTCAGAACGCATGAGAAGATGCCGAAGAGCCTGACGATGAGGAATATTTATGCGCAGGCGACGAATAATGTTGGGGCGGGGGCCGATACGGTGAATTGCGCGTTGCAATCGTTCATTTATTACACTATACGGAATCCAGATTATTACGGGAGGATGCGAGAAGAGATCCAACAGGCGCAAGAACAGGGGATGTGTGAAGGGAAGGTTGTGACATATGCAGATGCGCAGAAGTTGCCGTATTTGCAGGCTTGTATCAAGGAGGCTTTGCGGTTCTTCCATCCGGTTCCTATGGGATTACCGCGTACGGCGCCAGCGGGCGGGATATCTATTGGCGATCGAACGTTTCCGGAAGGGACCATTCTTTCCATTAGCCCGTGGGTGGTTCATTTATCGACAGAGATATGGGGCGAAGATGCGCGGGAATTCAACCCGGATCGTTGGTTCAGAGAGGATGCGGTAGAACTGGAGAAGAAGTTTTTCATTCCAGTGAGTACCCATGCCCAGAATCCATACTTTCTTCCTGGAGATATACTAATATGAGCTCAACTGTAGTTTGGAGCTGGCTATAACTCCTGTCCCGGTCACAATATCGCTAAGCTTGAAATTTCCAAGATTGCGGCGACGATCGTACGGGATTACGACATTCGTCAGGTGGACAAGAGTCAAGAGTGGAAATGGAGGGCTAATTTCACATTGGTTCCTCATTCATGGCCTATCTACGTTGAAAGGAGGGTGCACAAGAGCTCGCATGCTAGTTCAGATGTTTAGAATTATGTATTTCCAAATTCAAGACTGAGTAAACAAAATATTTGAGGTCGAGGAAGGTTGTACTGACTACAACCCGACTATACGCTTTGGGCAAACCACATGCGTTCCAGGTCGGCTCAAGTCCACCTTTTGTGCATTAACCACCATAAACCACTAAACCTCCGAATTCTGCTGTGGTGACAATATCAACACAGAGATCCCGTGGGTTGTGATGAGTTGATCTTGATGGTATTTGGCCAGGGCGCTATCATTAGTATCTTGCACGTACCGTACCAGCTGGCTCTGGCCAGCCTTGCCAGACCTACATTAAGCCTTCCATATCGAGAGCCCTATTGTCCAACCATGTAGGTTAGATACATCCATTGTGGATCTGTTGTCTCTCTCCACATACTGAGCATTCATATTCAGAGTAGACTTTCAAAACATTTTTGAGAACTATCTTCTTTGAATGCATGGCTAACCGAATTCATAAATTTTCAAAAGAATTTGCCGAGTTAAACATGATTACTAAGTTGGGTTTGTTTGTTTCCCAGTGAACTACTCACTCGTCGAACATGTTATATTTTCAGAGATTCCTTTTCACTCTAACTGGTGTACGACATGTGGAACATAGGCCCCTGTAACAGTGATATCCTTCTGAGGATCATATTTCTTGAGGCCCTCCGCTTCATCTGGGAAATATTTCTCAATTAGGTACAACATATCGTTATAGGCACTGTGCAACCCTTTATCAGTCCTCTTTCATGGTGACGAATTGAGAAGTAATACCTACACTTGCCTTGATGTGCTCCCCGGATGTCCTGCAGAATCATTGATATTGATATGGAGAGCGTAAATCCGATTGCGATCATCCCACTCTTCTGCTGGCTCGGAAGGTGGGATGTGGCACTGGTACAGTCGCTGGTATATCGGATTGTTGAAATATAAGGCCCAGGAGCCTTTCCAAGTTCCGAATTCCATTTCGTTGTGAGCGTACGTGCAACCAGGGTCGAAGACCAGGGTTTCGCCCGTCTCCATATCAATTCCAACATTCTGTTCCCAGACGTCGCCATGTATTAATACGGGTTCAATAGATCGACCGTCTGACTGCAAAGCCCCTAGGACCCTTGGTATAACCTTGTCTATAGTAATTTGGCAGACAACATCGTATTCGGGCCACGGAGGATTGGCATCATTGTCACACCTGATGACATCCTTAAGCAAGTGAGTGAAGGAGTCAGCCCACTTCTCTTCCCAGGGTACTGTCCGTTGCATCATGCCGCAGACCGTGGGACAATGAAATCCAAACTTTCCGTTCGGCGACCTTCCATTCTGATCGAGCTGTGCTATCTTCTCCACAAACTGAGCAGGTTCCGGAGCTGTAGCCATATCCAAATCATGGAAGTCTCCCAAGAAGAAGTAGTGGTGAGTGCCGCCGACGTCGAACTCTCCCCATCCTCGAGCCTTCGGCCCAAATCCTGGACCTACGGCCTCCTCGATGGCATTCTGCGATTCGTATTCGCCTTCAACCAAGGCTTTAGCGCTCCAGCCTGATGCAACCTAGACAGTACAAAGTGATTGATAGGTAAAATATAACAAGGCAAAGAAAGGTACCTTGAGAAAATATCTTTTTGGACTGCCGTCTGGCTCCATGACAGAGATCTTGGCAGTCTTTGCCCAGACAGACACACCAGAAGAGACTGCAGAGAGGACCTTTGTTCCAAGCGGCATGACTACGAAATCGGAGTCCTTCCATCAGCATTTGGATACTGGGCTTCTCTAGCGTGTATCCTTACCTTGGACAATAGTCTTGTGAAGTGGGAAATTTCCCTCAATCCCCGAGGCCCATGTCGGACCTTCAAGGCTACTCCGTCAAGACTGCTAAGTCAAAGGAGGAACGTAAAGCCGCAAACCGTACGAAGTATGGGTCAATATGACCTCTACCCATTGAACCACACAAGTCCTGGCTGTGGGGCAGGCATCAGTCATTTCTACCTATATAAGGCCCCTATGGCCGCCCTTCACTTCTCTCAGGACTCTCCAGAGATCATGACACTTTCAATACAAGACCATTTACCCACACTCCAATAGACCATTCATCAGAAGGATCTGCCATGGTTCGGTTCTCAAACCAAGCCGCGTGACAGTTTCAGGCGGCCTTGCAATACGAGCTAGTTGAATTCGTTGAAAGGAAGGTGGTGTTATTAAAGACCGATGTTGGCCGTCGCCAATGCTTTTCGCGACCTTACTTTGTTCTATGCTGACTTATATGGTTGTATTTGAATCCGTGAGTGCCGTTGTCTGAGGAACCTGCATACCTGGGTAACTAGTAAGCCCAGCCAGACTGATGTAGGTATGCTCTTAGCAGCGATTATCCGTAGATAAGGTGAATATGGGCTATGCGGAGTTATGCCTCATCCAGGTACCCTGTTCACCCGTTCAGTCCAGTCAGCCTAGGTATTTTCTCGGCGGCGGCGGCTACCTGTAGGCTGCAAAAACGTGGATTAGGATGATTGGCTCCCCCTTCCGGCCCTCCCTCCCCCCGGAGATGTGCGAAACTCCAAAATGCGTAGTTTTGGTGAAATGACCTCGAAAAAGTACCATAGGCATGGAAATTATCCTACAATACATAGAATTACTGGGACATTCCAGTAATAAGTAATAGGATGATTAACCGCGAAAGTGGCACTTGCTATTCCACATATTGCACAGTTTATTACATCCAGATTGGCAGTTTGACACCAACGCAACACTTGACGTACTTCGGTATCTTTAGGCAGAGAGGGGCCTTCGACGGAGTGTTGCATCTGCAGCAGCCGTGACAAGGAATCGAATCCCACAGACTCTTCTGGAGGCCTCGTTTTGTGAGTCGTGCAAGTTTAATAATTTGCCATGTGCACGAGTACAAGGCTACCATGTAGCACCTGTGCACACAGGGTAGACCTTGGCGAAGCACCTTGATGCACCGCATGGCACGCTTGCCGAGTGACCGTTTGAACTTGCCTGCCCGCAGCACCACGGTAGGTCCAGGGGTCTCTATGAGTCCCAGAAAACGCCAGAAGATTGAGGGATTATATCAACCTGGAACCAAAATTCCGCGATAGATTGGTTGACACTTGAGATGCTGAAAACGAACATGAGGTTCCAAGGGTCTACCAAAAAGTTCATTCGGCCCTTTCTCATCCTGAAGAGGGAAAAGGAGAAAAGCGGCCGATCTGTTTTCCTGGTCAATGTTGTTCGCCTATCGGCATCCATAAGCCGCCTTAACCTAGATCACACGTGCCGACAAATTTCCACAACCAGCTTAGATGTTCAGCTGAGTTCCGAGCTTTCCCTGATATCTAGCGTGCTGGAGGTCTGTACTAGAATTTTTCTTCTTTTCTTGCCGTTTACTCTAGGTCTCTACGTCGAAAGGTCTTGTTCGGGTTGTACGGCGGCTGTAATGGCGACACTCTTCTATTATACATATCTGATCGAGCCACGTGTTACGCAAACTAGCGGCAGAAAAGCCTCCGCTCACTGACTGAGTCGCTGCACGCCGTCCACTCTGGGCAACTTGAGGGATCATGGTAAGTGGGCGAACGCAGCCCCAACGGCCCTTCAATACCAACAGGATAACTGACTGCTCTTCCATCACTATTAGTTAAGAAAAATTTCCGCTCTTAGGAAAAAGGGCAGCAATGATGATCGCCGGCCACAGGGTCAATCTAGATCGAAGTCCACCGATGCCGGCGTAAGTCCAGAGGATTCTGGGGTGTCTCTTCCCTCCCTTTCGGAAGCCAAGACAGCCCACGATAGTATCCAGTCCCGGCGATAATCACAATCGAGCGTCCAGCCTAGACAAAAAAGCACGGACCCTGGGCCACTTGGCCTGAATGTCGTCTACTGCCCTTCAAATGGCCACAAGGCCGATATTGTCTTCGTACATGGTCTCGGGGGAAGTAGTATGTGAACTTGGTCCAAACACACGAACCCCGCGTTATTCTGGCCATTAACATTCCTGCCCATCGAGTCTGACCTCTGCCTGGCCAGGATACTGACCTTTGGATACAATGCCGATTTTCGCAAAGCAGGAAACATCAATACCTCAGTGTTGGACTTTGCCAAGGACTTGCTGTTTGACCTCAAATATGCCAGGGATGGGCAGGGTCAAGAGTTAGACATCGGACACGTAGGTGAAGTCATGTATATCTTGACCTCATATCAATTTATGAGTCTAATCTCGAACAAGGTGCCTTTGATTTTTGTCGCGCACAGCATGGGAGGCCTCATCGTCAAGGAGGTAAGAGATCATATGAATGCTTCTAGGCTACGCTGACAATGTGAAGGCATACATGCAAGGCCAGAATGATCCCGAATATGAGTCAATAATCAAGGCTATCTCCGCCATCACCTTTCTTGCGACGCCACACCGTGGTACAAACCTCGCCAATACCTTGAATCGTATATTACAGTCAACCTTCGTCACCAACTCGAAGCAGTATATTTCTGAGCTAACCAGAAGTTCGTTCACGTTGCAAAAGCTCAACGAACAGTTCCGTCACATTGCACCGAGACTGGACATTATTTCCTTTTACGCAACTCAGCCTACTTCACTTGGACTAAAAAGTGCCCGAGTTGTGAGTCCAAGTCGAGAGAACTATCTTTTGCTGTACTGACAACCAAAAAGATGGTATTGGAGAAGGATTCTTCCGTACTTGGATACCCCGGAGAGACATCCAAGGCATTGAATGCAGACCACCATGGTGTCTGCAAATACGACTGCCCTGAAGATCCGAATTACATAACCGTCAGAAATGCTCTCAAGTCACTCCTCAGCAAGATCATTTCAAGCAATCCGACAAGTTCACGGTCCAAGGGGCTGGTATCGAACCGAAAGCAGTCGCATGATTTGAAGTCAGTGCTCGCCATAACAGAACTGCCAAGCATAGACTACTCGTTTTTCCGGGACCAGTGGGTAGAGGGAACCGGTGATTGGATTCTCCAAAATGAGACTTACCTCGAATGGCTACACTCCCAGGACCCATCGCCACGTCTCCTCTGGTTAACTGGCGGAGCCGCAAGTGGAAAATCAGTCTTGTCTTCATTTATAATCAACAGTCTCGTGAAGGAAGACGCCTGCTGTCAATACTTCTTCATACGATTCGGTGACCGAAAAAAACGAACACTGAGCCTCATCCTTCGTTCAATAGCGTATCAGATAGCACTCAGCGTGCCTGGTTTTCTGCAAAATGTTATTCAACTAGCCGAGGAAGCTATCGGTTTTGAAACTGCAGACTCGAGAACCATATGGGACTGCGTCATCAAGACCGCTTTGTCCAGTACGGAAATTCGGAAGCCATTGTTCTGGGTCATAGATGGCCTTGATGAAGCCGATGATCCCCGGGCCATTCTCAAACAACTCTCCGACATCTCTTCCTTGTCTCTACCTGTACGAATCTTGCTTGTAAGTCGAAGAACCAACGAGCTGTCTTCCGCCTTCCAGAGGATTCCGACTATACTTCATCCCACTACTATGAGTATTGGGGATCACCTGGAAGACTTCTGACGTTACATTCACCAGGAGTTGAACATGCCTGGAGACGCTGGATTCAAAGAAGATCTCGTGCAGCGGATCGTCGATGGAGCGCAGAATAATTTCCTCGTAAGAACCCCCAACTTCTTTGAAATAGTCATTTTATTTTGGGTTCTGCCGAGCAACACTAATTGAAGGACCAGTGGGTAAGACTCGCTGTTGATAAGTTGAACATGTGCTACACTCAACCGGATGTTGAACGTGCGCTTCGAGAATTGCCAGTTGGCATGGAAGCATTATACGATCGGATGGCCTCGTCCATTGCTCAGACACCAACCCCAACAGACAGGAAATTGGCATCGACTATTTTGCAGTGTGTCACTTGTTCACTACGCATGTTGACCGTTGCAGAACTCTCGCAGGCCTTGGAAGAGGACGTCTTGGAGGTCATTGACCTGCAACGAACCATTCTCGATCTATGCGGTGGCTTTGTCCTCGTCGATAATGGTGCCAACGTTGCAATGATTCATCAAACCGCTCGCGAGGACTTGCTCAACAGCAGCGGTGGTCCCCGTCCCTTTCATGTTGACCGTGAGGAAGGCCATAAGCAGATGTTTCTCAGCTGTATGCGCTGTCTTATGGCTCCCGCTCTCAGATCAAAGATCATCCGGGATCAAATGCCAGAGTTTCTGGAGTATGCGGCCAATTTCTGGTCATTTCACTTGATAGCAGCGCCGGTTGACTGTAGCGAAACGGCTGAAGCCGTTAAGAAGTTCCTAAAAGGACACTGGGTTTTAACTTGGATTCACATTCTTGCGTACAGTAACCGCCTTGGCGTCCTTGTTCGAACGTCAAAACATCTCTCTAGATACTCCGCCGAACGGAGAGCACATGAGGTATCACAAAGCGAGAGTGGTCATGTCAGGGTACGGCTAGGCCGAAGGCAATAGTACAGAGTGATGGGGAGTAACGGGCGTCCCTCCTACGTAGCACCGGGTGGTCACTGGCGGTCTCAGGTAGGGGTGCCCACGGTGATGCATTGATCTCTGCCCTCTCTATCTTCCTCCGTCTCGACTCCTTACTTATAGCCAGCCGAGGTTCTCTCTTGGATTCTGGATGTTTGCTTCCGTATGTCTGTGTTCCTCCGACTTCGGCCAATATCTTGGACAGCGGCTCCTTATCTGCAACCAAGCGATTCACTTGGTCGTTTTTCGTTCGGCTTCCGCACCTATGCTTCTTTTATTCAGGTATCTGGAGCTCAAATTGCTGTCCTCGTCTCGTCCGGAAGCGTTTTCCTTTACGATTCATCAACTTTAGACGAGACAGCATCCAGTCCATTCAAGCACGGAGAGCGTGTGTACAGGATGCAACTTAACAGCACAGGCACGGTGATTGTTACATATGGCTACCGTACGACAAAGGTCTGGGAGGTTTCAACGGGGAACTGCACATTGTCGGTTGCGAATATCGAGACGGGACTCCGCCCCCTTGTCTTGCTCTTGAAGAATAACAGCACTCTTCTTGTCGGGACTGATGACAGGCGGATACGATCTTTGCAATTGACCCACCCATCTCCCGCCTGGAACCTCGTGGCCGAGCTCGAAGAGCCTGAGCTGGAAGGACACTTCTTGAATGCCGCAAGTCAAATATCTCTGAATAAAGATGGGACCTTGATTACTGTAGCCTATCGTGGCCATCCACTTTCCGCTTGGGAGACCGATGGACCTGTACATATTGGTCATTGTTGGAGGAAAGACGCAGAATATCCAGGTGAAGTGGTTGAAGCTGTCTGGCACCCACATTTTCCACAGATCTTGGGTCTTTACACTACGGGACAGATCTTCAAATGGGGACCCTATGATGGAGAACTCGACGAGCTTCCTGTGGGAGCAAATAGGCTGACCATCAATCGAGATGGGAACCTGTTTGCCACCGGTGACGTACACGGAACCGTGAAGGTCTACACTACGTCTAGCCTATCCCTTCTCTATCACTTGGCATCCCAAGATACCGTGCTTGGCTTAGCCTTCAGTCCAGACCTTCGTCGCCTTTACGATATCAGAGGCTATTATGGTAACGCCTGGGAGCCTAACGCTTTGTTGAGATATGCAGAACAGGCAGGCAAAGGCAGCGACAGCGACAGCGAGACAGAGAGTCTCACTCTAAGCTCCCGTGTACCTGTGAATACGCCCAAGTGGATCGACCCTATCACTGTACTCGCAGTATCGCCTACCGAACGTTTGTATTGCTGCGGTACAGAAAAGGGAACAGTGGTTTTACACGACACAAAGCGAGGGGGTATTACAGAGATCCACACGTCCAAAAACCATTTCAGCATTGGCCAAATGACCTGGAGTCCCGATGGACGATTTTTGTGCTTTTCTGACTCAAGTAGAAAGATCTTCATCACATCGATACGCCCTGGTGCCAGCAATTCCGATCCCGTCGTGGGGCCACAAAAGATCTTGCCGATGCAAAGTAGTACGAAGGGGCCGATTCTTCAGCTACTTTTTCAATCTGACGCCAGCCATGTCTTGGTCCATACAGCTTCAATGGTTCTCACCATTTCAATCGCATCTTTTTCGGTTACAAACTCGATAAAGTTACAGACTGCTGAGTGCAAATGGATCATACATCCTCAGGATCCGGGTCTGGTGATAGGATTTGCATCAAAGACCGCTCACATACTGGACTGGAACTTGGTTGAGCGCCAGAATTACAAACTCGACTATCCACTCTATCATAATGGACCACCAGGCCCAGGAATCCCATCGGACCAGGCATCACTTGACCGAGTCCTCGTAACTCACGACAAAAGGCATGTGTTGGTTCAAATTTCCCCTTTGAGTCATAAAACGAGGGAGAAGAAATTTCTCTATTTTGACACGAGCTCCTTTTCCGCCGCAACGACTGTGACGTCAGACAAGGATCAGAAGAGCGTCCCGGCGACAATAACCCCATCCCTTCTCCCCCAGAACGCATCTTCCCGAATTGCCCTGGCAATTGCCTTCCTACCCAACAACCGCCTGATATTCCTCTCCCGGACGTTTCAGATCTGCTCCTGGCAGGTTTCAACAAGTTCAGATCCACCGGGGGTGCCTTTACCAATATCACGAGCTTGGAGTTCAGCGACTCTTGTCCATCAGCAAGGTAAAAATGATCCTCATAGCCTGGGTACGGAGATTTTCGCGTTGCCAGGGGACTGGATAAGTAGAGAATGCCTAGTTCTCTGCAACGTATGGGGGAAAGAGAGGAGCTTGTTGTGTCCGACGAATGGTGATGTTGCGATTGTGAGGAGCTCATCTTTGGTTTGAATTTAGCTTGTAGATCAAGGAACTAGGGCAGAGCGCCAGGGAACAGGTATCTATAGAAGCCCACACTTCTAGAAGCTGCTCAAAACTTGGTTGATTCTGCATCAGGTGATGCTTCTTTCTATTGGACACTGAGCAGAAATGCCAAGACTTCCCATGGGTTTTCCAACGTGCTCCGCACACTGACTGACTCGACCCAACGTGATGTCTGAAAGTCGGTGTCCCCCCTAATTGCGTATTTGAAACTCGCTTTGTGAAAACCCAGCGCCATAGCAGTTGGTTCATCGTCTCCTCGGCGCAGATAACAGAAAAACCTGAGTCGGGTCCTAATACTATGGTGCTGGCATGAACTATGTTTTCTCAATCATTGGATAAGTTTAGCCCTTCCTGCCTCCACGCCATCCCCTGATGGTAGTCAACTAAAAACAAGCTGGTGATAACAAGGCACAGCCCCCCATGAGTGTAGATGTCCCACCGATGCCTAACGTGTCTATTAAGTCCTGTAAAAACACCGTTGCAATAGCTGCTAGTGCAAAACGGACTATTTTACTAGAAGCTTGAGCAGCTGCTGGTGTTCGATGGTTTTTGTCTACTAGAAGAGTATTATAGATCTGGATGTCATTCCGTTAGATGCTCTAACGCTGAAATGAATTTTCGAGGCATGACTTACACTGAAATCGAGTTGCATGGCGAGACCGGCAATGAACTGGATACAGAGCGGAATTGCGATATGCTGGACTATATGAGCTAACGAGTCATGGGGAACCTGCGAACACAAGACAATGCGCACCTGGTGAAAATGCAACACCCAGCCAAAAGCCACGACAGACAATGTGGTTACGAGCATAGGTATCCATATCACAGTCAGACGAGCCTTCTCAATGGGAAATTTATCTAGGTCATCTCCAGCTGTAATGTCTGTAGCAAGGCCGTGCTCCGTCCTGGCTTTACGGTATGCCTTGTTCAGCAGCGGCCCACAGAAGAAAGTTGAAAGAGTCCCACCGACGCCGAACGGCATGTATATGAGACCTGCTTGGAACTGGTTTAGCTCATAGATGTTTATGAACAACACGGAAAGCGAAGCGCAAATGCAGGTGTAGACCACGTAGAGAATGCCGCAGGCGAGAATGATGATGATATTGTCCTTGCGGATTAGTATCTTCAGGGATCTGAGAGGGTTAGGCAGTCGCCACCTATGGCTTGCCACAACGTCGCTTTCCTTCCAGTGACACATAAGTCCGGGAATTGGTAGTTGCAAGTGCTTCGACGGTCTGATTGAACCGTTCCCCACGAGGTTTCGAGAAGTCTCTGGCAAAAAGCAGACTATGATCGCCAAGCATAACGATGCGGCAATGCCCAGGAACCAGAAGATCCAGGTCCAACCAGCGGCATAGGCTAAACCTCCCCCTAATATCGGACCCAGACTTGGCGCGATCGTCACGCTGGCCAACGGAGTTGAGCTAAATATCATCAGAGAATCGAGTCTGGACCTACGCAAAAGATACGGCACCAACAAATGATCCTCTTTCTGCCGGAGAAGCGATATAAGTAACCACGCCGTACGCAATCGAGAAGACGCCTGAAGCCAGACGTTAGCAGGAACGACAAAGTCGGAAAGACCGAGAGAGACGGCATACCGGAGATTGTCAGTGCCTGCATTACACGAAGAGCAACAAGCGATATATACGACTTCGATAGCGCGATTTAAATGTTCGTCACGACATACAGACTCAAAGCAACCACGTACGTGGGTCGTCGGCCCAGTACGTCAGCCGCGTCACCAAGCAAGGTTGGCGCTACTGTCGCGACTGCCATGTACGAAGTAATGGTCAGATTGATTTGATCGATTGAAACAGCCAGGCTTTGTGACAATTGTTCCAAGACCGGGTAGTAAATGAAGCTGCTCAAGGTCGAAAACGAAGCGGCATATGCCACCATGGCGGTGATGCACCACTTTTCGGCTGGGGTGAAGACAGAGTACTTCTCGGGCGCCTCTCCGGCCCTCTGGCCGTTGCTGGTCTTCTCGGGATCCATGGTCGTACAGGAAACATGGGAAAGACTGATTCCGATATCAGGCTACAGCCGGTAATTATAGACAGTACATGGGAAACATGTCCATTTCGCCCGAATGCGCACTTGTAGTACCCCGCTTGCAAGCCTTATCCGTCGCGATACATTCTGATTGGAAGATTCAGACACAAGGAAGCCGGAGGTCTTATCGTTCGAGTTCCTCAAGACAAACGCATATAGCCCACATAGCCTCGCAGCCTGCTTAAGTCCCAGCGAGCAAGCTGAGAGCTAAGTGGCTGACGGTCAGTCAACCCCGCTCGATCATCAGGCTGCAAGGCTTTCTGCCGATTCTAAGGAATCCCATCACCCCATTCTTGCAGGAGGCTCGCGACCGGCTTGCCTCTTTGGTCACACGAATCTCCAAATGCTTCACAAGGCTCTGTGGTCGATATCCAAGAGTCCGCGAAGCCTCAGACATGCATTAGCGTTCTAATGTCAGATTCTTGTACTTGTACGTGCATTTGTGGTCTATTTGTAAGCCAACAGTGAGGACCTTCGCTAGGCAACTGTTTATCAGGCACTTTTGGTACGTCCCAGTGTGGTGCAGCTTGTCTCAGTTTTATCTCCACCAAGCGTTCTTCGCATCGGCATTCTCGCGTTGTTCCGCCAAGTTCGTCGCTGCAAGCATTTCTTCAGTACACTGTTTTCACTCGTCTAGCGATCAACATGGCGACAAAGTTTGTATCTGTTCCTATTGTGGACCTCGCGCCGCTTTCTACCGTAGAGCTATCCGAAGAAGCTCTCATAGCCGTAGCAAAAGAGCTTCACGAGGTGTTCGCAACTACGGGGTTTGCATACCTCATCAACTCGCCACTATCCTTCTCCAACGAAGAAATTCTCGGCTTGGCGAGGGAGTTCTTTTCAATCGACGAGGAAAAGAAGATGGCAGTAGCCAAGAAGTCCTTCAGGAAACAAAACACAAACACATATCGAGGGTAAATACCAACTCTAGCATAAATAACCTATGAACACACCTCTGATAGCTGAAAGCTATTTCCCTGCTCAGCACAGTGTGATAATTTCAAAGAAGGGTTCGAAATGGGCTGCTGCACTCCCAACCGCTCGTCATCAACCTCAAGCGACTCCCCCTTTACCCTGACCGAACCTAATGTATTTCCTCCTCTATATACGTTCCCCTCGCGACATCGTTTGGAAATTCTCTACACAGAACTCCTATCCCTCTCCAGAACCCTCCTCGCCCTCCTCGCACTGTCTCTGGAAAAGCCTAGCGAAGCCTTCACCGAGCTGCTCACCCACAGCGTCAGCACCCTGTGCCTGCTACATTACCCCGCCGTTTTACCGTCCGCGCCCAGCCAGGAGCTCAGCTGCTCAGAGCACACAGACTCCGGACTGCTGACGCTGCTGGTCCAGGACGCCACCGGCGGACTGGAGGGGCGCAACGCCGCGGGCGATTGGATCCCTGCACCGTACGTGCCCGGGAGCCTAGTCGTTAATATTGGAGATCTGATGGCAATGTTGAGCGGAGGAAAATTTGTCGCGACCTCACATCGGGTGCAAAGCGTGAAGACGGAAAGGTTCAGTGTTCCGTTTTTCTGCGAACCTGGGGCCGATGAATGGGTCGGAGAGAAGGGGAAGAAGGTTCGGTACGAGGACTGGGTTCTTGGTAAGATGAAGAGTTAGGTAGAGTATGATGATAACGGAATAGACGATTAACCCCGGAGAGGAGTATAAAAAGACGGGACCGTGTCGAGATTGACCTCGAGGTAATCCAGGTGGAATGTTCAGACTGTCTGGTTTCTTTCTTCATTATACCGTTTGATGACGAGGAGTTGTCAAGTGCTGGAACCATCATGAGTGCATACAAACATAATCTAAAGGGACTCATGTCTTAACTTAGCATATACCCGAGTATCAGCTGAAAGTGCCAAATTTTGTAGAAGAGAGACTCCACGGTCAGACAATAAGGTCTGCCTTGCTTTCGAGACAATCTACTACTCCGGCGTACGCTTTTACGTCGAGGCCAACAAGACAGCCAAGTTTTCCAAGTGTCCATGAAATACTCAATACACTACCAGCTTGGTTCTTTATTGGTTACCAGTGTTGTGAGTTAGTCAATCATATCAGCATATCCTACCTGCATGTTTGGGGGCGTAGTCTAGGACGGGCGTTGCTGGTTGGGTGGTGCCTTGTTGGGGACCTCTGCCCGACAAGTCAGTGAGTAGAATGCCATGCAGAAATGGGCAGTCCAATCCAAAGAGGTACTGAGATCATTGGCTTTTTATAACACAGTAAGCGTTGCCAAGGAATATATTTGACTAGTACTGCCTGATTCCCACGTCGGATATTGGTATGTTAGGCTAGAATGTTCCTTTTCAAAGCCGACATTTATTCTATGTGACCTATCAATTCAAAGCCAAGAAGGTAATGGTCAAGCCACCAGCACGTATGTCTTCGGCGTTTCCTGTCAGTTACACTTAGACAAAGTGAAAAAGTGGCTGATAGCAGAGAGATGTTCGGATAAAATCACATCAGGTGAACGAGACATCAGAGACCTCAATTTCACCCACTTGCATCCTTCCGACCCATCTCCCCTCTTGCCTCCTTCCATTCCACATTGCCACTTTCTCTTGGTCTCTCCTCCTCGGGTGCTGTCGGCGTAGGTCCACTCATGAACCCAGCCAGCTCCACCTCTTCCGCCTCATCCTCAGCCCTTAACCTCTCAGCATTTTCAGTCGAACGACATCGCTTGGTAACATCGCCAATCGCCCTCTGCAGTTCTCCCTCCGTTCCCCTCGTTCTCGAAAGCGCCTGCTCTTCCTTCCTAACGTATCTCCTCGTAACATCCTTCGCCCCCTCGCTGCTAAAAGCCAAGCAATAACTCATCTTCTTCCCCCATCCCACAGCGTATATCTGCGGTTGATCAAAAGCCTGCTCGCAGCTATCGCAGTGCACCCACCGCTTTAGCCTCTCGCTGTACACCTCGGTCCAGACGTGGTCCTCGGCGTTCCAGACCCATCGTGTGCGCGAGCCCAGCGCCAGGCAACACAGCGAGAAGCAATTCGCCCACTCGCCACAGCGGCCGCGCCGCGTCTCGAGGAGCGTCTCCGGGTCGTTATACCGCGGGAAGCGTTCCAAGTGCAGGGGCAGCTCCTTGCATCGGTGGACTTCGGTCCGTGATGCGCCCTTTCGCAGCTCCCCGGGGTTGGGCGCTTCGACGCCGGACATTGTGGTCTCGCTGCCACACTGCGAGCAGGTGGGCGAGGTGACCCAGGTGAAGAATTCCGTTTTAAAGAACTTGAGCAGGCCTTTAATTACGCAGTCCTGGTGGCCAAGATCGGGATTTTCGGTAGTAAACTCATCGGCGTAGATGTAGATCTTGCCGAGATCTAGGGTCTCGAGGACTTTTTCCTGGAGGCCGGGGCGTTGGTAGCGCTGTGGTGTGAGGGAGAGGGCGATGACTTGCTGGTAGAATGGACCTGGTTGGCCTGAGTCGGCATCGGATCCCTGTGCTGCCGACATCAAGATAGGTGTCGCTGGTGTAGTATCTGTAGCGGCTTGTTGTGAACGGTTCCTCGTTCTCTCCATGAGTCGCATGAAGCGTTGCGTCAGATCAGGAATGAGATTGGGATCCAACTTGCATTCGCAACGCGATGCGAGTGACTCATATTGTGGAGCTGCTCGCGATCATTTGGGGTTATGGCAAAATTTTCAGTTCAATTCAGCAAGAAATCGAAGTGAATTAGACAACACTTTCCTCGGCAAGAAGTTAGAGAGTAGTTGTATGAGGTTAGTCGGCAGTGACGGCCGTGGCCCCGAGTGGAGCCTGCATCCCGCGTCCCGTGTTCGGCATGCCGCATTTCTACGCTAACTGAAGTAAGATTATTGTCCGACTCCTCCCTTTCATCACCAAGTATTGGCACATTACACAAGTCAGAAAAGCGGTGGAAATAAGTACCAATTTGAAGTCTAAAAGGCTCGCTGGTAATAGTAATAGTAATGTGCCCACCTCAAATACAAAGCCTTCATAACAGCGATACGATGTCAATGTCCACTCAGTAAAACGCCGCTACACCCCGTCATTGCAAATCTATATATACTATTTTCGATATGGTCATATCACAATCATATCCTTATCCTAGTTTTAGTCCTAGATGACTCAGTTTGCGTCTCGACACTGTCATCTTAGCCAGTTTCACCGTCGTCAGACCCTTCATCACTTTGCAACGCCTGTTGGATGCCCCTATCCTGCTCATTCGGCTCCCGTAGTCTTCGCCTCCGCTTCTGGAAGTCCTGGGCGTGCGCTTCGGCCAGAATCTTGGAGAAGCCCCGTCTAAGACTCCCTGACGAGGTATTTCCTTGAGCCTTGGAATATTCACTTGTCCCAGCCTTGCCAGCTTCCATCAAAGGCGTCGCAGCGTCATCTTGTTGCGGATGAAGGTTTTCAGCTGGCCTGGCTGCCCGTAGTTGGAAACCGCTAAATTCAACCCGCTTCTCAGCTGTCTCAACCTTCTCAAAGTCGTATGGTAACGGAACATCACGCAAAACTTTCTGCTGCACAACGTTTGTGCAGTGTTCATTCTCGACCCGGAAGAGCGTCCACATGCCCCTACGTGTGACTTCAGCAAAGGCCACGAAGAACGCCACGATAGTTCCGTGCTGGATGCTGTGGCTGAATATTGCCAGGAAAATCCAGCCGAAGCGCAGGATTGGGTCGACAACGATGATACCGTAGTACATCCAGGGCTGGTCGAAGGCCATGGTGTCTCGGAGACCGATTAGACGCGCCCCCGGCTGGAGCAGGGAGAAGTCCATAAAGAGATCCCACACAGCTTCAGGGAAAGAATGTCAGCCTGGGCCTCACTTGTTAAGAGGACACGAGCTTACCTCCGTAAAATGCATTAATTGAGGCACATGCTATATATAGGGACAGGCTAAGGGGGTTGTGATCGATCCGAAACAGGGACAGAACCACAGCAGTTGCGATTGCAAAGAGATATTTAAGGAAGTTGGCCAAGTGCGGGAAGGCATGTTTCGAGTCCCGATACCGACGTATGCATTGTAGTGCACGCCATATTGCTGGGAGAGCTGCCAGAAATCCGAGGAGGCGGGAGTTTCTCGAGTCGCACTGCATCGGTTCTTCCCAGCGTACAGCGTAAAGACAAAAGAACAGCTCGGTATTCTACGGCATTTTATTAATGACCACTTCGAAGTTGGTAAAGATTAGACTTACAGCCACCGCGTATGCAAGAGAGACGTAGATGTCGCCGAGAAAGAAATCGCGAAACTCAACGGGGAATAGCCCCGCGCAAAACATGCGCGCCTATTTAAAGAGTTCGTCAGTATCTCCCCGAATAACTGAAATACGCAACTTACATGGGCAACAGCAAACCACCTCCGACTCCGCCACCTAAGCACTGGCATCGGCAACAGAATGATACACAATGTTATGAATATCAACAGCACAGGGTAATACAAGAACATCGCCTCATGTCCAATGTCCGAGAAGTTCAACCAGATGAAAATCCCAAACAACAGCGTAAAGAAACTCGGAAATTCCGACAGCTGCCGCCAATCCAAATCATGCCGCGAGTCAAACTCGAAGATAAAAGCATAATTGACCTTGAACGCTGTCCATACCCGGCAGCAGAGGCAAAACCACGCGAACATGTACAGCATGAGGAAATATCCGCCGTAAAACTGTAGAAGGAATCTGGTCTGCTGTTGAACGTCCTCGTCTTCGTCGTGGAGCTTTTGAACACCCCATACCACGCCTTCGACGGCAAAAGTCAGCCCCACACCGATCAGGGCCCCATTCATGAACGCGCTGGTCGATTTGTCGCCTTTGGGTCTGATAAGTTGCCGTAGTTTTTCAACAGCGAGTTTGTGGTTTCCACGCTCAAAGTAGCGGGTGTAGAGGTCTTCGGTGGCTTCGACGTACTCTTCCAGAGCACCGCTGGTGACGAAGTTGGATTTGTTGACTTTGGCGTGCATATAGTGGTAGCTAGGTCTGGTGTTGGGCGAGATGGTTTTTTCGTATTTCTTGTTCAGCTTGCGAAAGGCGGTCCGGTTGAGGAGGGCATAAGACTTCAGGAGTTCTAGGCCGCGGTAGGATTCCTGGAGTGCTATTTTCAGCTTGTGCTTGGCCGTTCGATAGGAGACTTCCTTGGTAGTATTGGATGACACTGATGCTCTTCTTCTTGTATAATCCAGATTTCGGTGCGTGGAATGGGATATCGGTGTAAATGATAGGGTTTGAAGCGCTCTCGAATTGGGACCGGGCTTGGTGATTCTGGACGCGATGGGAAGAGAGAACCGTGGAGTCCTCTCACTCTCGTCTTCTTGTCCCTCATCAGTATCATCATCGGGACGAGCATCCCTCATATGAGAAATCTCTTGAGTTCTTCGATCACGCATGACGTGCAGCTGCTCTCTCAAGGACTCCAATCTTTTCCCTGCCTGTGTCTCCTTCTCCCTGTAGAATGTTTCCACCTTTTCAAGCTCGTTATCCATGAATTTGAAGTATTCACGTGTTCGTACTCGTAATATATCTGTCGGAGTTAAGTTTTCCTCGAGCTTTTGTGTCTGTATCCGAGTGAATGAGTGGCCCACCGGAAGCATGCGCCGCACTTGACTCGGTGTTGGGGTGTCAATATGATCATCGTGTGGAGGTACAGCATTGAAGCATGGCTGTGGTGGTATGGTGAGGGGTTGAAGAAATTTTCGAAGCTCATCCCGTTGACTTGGTTGGGACCTAGGTGACAAGATCTGACTTTGCTGAGACTGGATTGTCGATTGCGTTAAGAGAGGCTTTCCTGGGAACTGAAACATAACTCGCGTCTCTATGATGGGTGATGTATGCGACTGAGCTGTCGGGGAGGAAGTTCCATCTGTTTGTTCATTGGACGACTGACTCAAGGGCTCTTCTTCTTCCGAAGGACCTGTTTGGCCCGTGAGAACTGGTCTGTTTCTGAAGGCTATTCTCTCTTCGCTTCCATCACTCACGCCGCGTCTGACACCATGTGCCGTGAAGGGGCTGGTGAGGATTTCCCGTCCTTGGGGATGCGCTGCTCCATGGTTACGCTGAACTGCACGACCAACAGCTTTGACGTATCGTTTCCCGGCCTTATAGTTGAGGTAGTTGGCTCTCCATTCTAGGGAGTTTTACATTAGTAGGCGTGTAAAAGCATCAAGGTGAAGAGATGTAAACTAAGAGTACATACCTGGAACAAGCTCATGATCAAGCTCCTCCGCAAACTTCATGGTATTTATTGGCAATCAAGATGAGACCGATGTAAAGCAAAAAAGGAAATTCATGATCCGATCAGCAATTAATTCGCAGAACCTCGACGCTTTAAGCGAGTGTTCATTGAATTCGCAAACTAAATTGTAAGGATGTAGTACAATATGTAAGCCATGATCATACTTCGACCAAGCTGCAAATCTTCGATCACCCAGGATTTAGCGCTGGTTACAGCCACCCCAACACAGCGCAGGCTCAACGGCACTTTTCCAGTCCGGCGGCACCTATACTGAGCTGGTTTAGGGCTGACCCCGAAAATGTTAATCCATCTGATAGTCTGCACAGAGCACACCACCAGTTCCAAAATTGGATATCTAGTAGCAATCTTCCATCACGCTTGTAGACTTGGCAACTTAAAACCCTGATCTATCAGCAACTGCGGTCGGTAGATCTCTACTAATTATAGCATTCTTTCTCCGATAGAAGAAAGGCCCAGTGCTCTTACCATCATCTCCTAACTATTAGCCGGTGATCACCTGTCAGGTGCAAATAAGCCACAGTGGCTTGGCCTGGACAGGGGTCGGAAATGTATAACTAGGCTGCTGTGACCCCTCTTCTTTTAGAGAGGGCAGCGATTAACTTGTCGTTATTGAGTCCCCTATACTACGCTATTGGTACCTACCTGGTGACTGGCAGCTTGTTTCGCTTGAGCACTCTCGTCCTTCACTTTGCACTTGAAATCCCGTGACATCACCGCCAGTGACCACTTGACGATGGAAAGAAGCAGAAGCTCGCTGGGGACTGTGACTATATTCAGACACGTAAATGAACGGATCATAAGATAAGAAGCACGATATGCCTATAGTTTCGCATTCTAGCCCAACTGGGAAGCGTAGATAGTTGATTATTGATGTATCGCACATAGGCGAATTTCGACTCAAGCTTTCCTTGCACTTCAGGTGGAACTGATGATTGTAGATGATTAAAATCACTACTGTGAGGTAGTATTCCTAACTTTCAGGAATTTCTGCTACTCAAATATAGCTAGGAGTGGTTTCACATCGTACCTATAGCAAGCACAGTCAATCTCGATTAGGGGGGTAAACCACCAAACAAAGAATTGAATTTTCGCGATCGACCAGAAGATGATCGAAACGGGCTGGCCATGCCTGTTCTCAATTAATTTTTATCTGACGTCGTAGTGCATACCACTGTAATAATACAATCTTATAGAAACGTCTTGGAGCTGCATGTTTCTAGGCACTGAACTTGGGGCTCGGCGAGTATAAGAGTTCCAAAACACTAACAGCATCCGTAACAAGGAGGAAGAACAGTGCACCTGCCATGAGACTATTTGCAGTGCAATCTTGACACCAAAATATACGAAGCTAGTTCATCCGTTGTCAAGCTCTCCTATTGTTCCTCACTGCTGCCGCCACTCCTCTTGCTTTCACAACATAGCCGAAATGGCACCCTGCGCCGATAAATATAGAACGCTCCTTGAGACCCTATTACAAACGAGTAAATTTGACTCGCGATCTGTCGCTCGTTCTAAGTACAAATGGCCTGAACAGCATTCCCCGGACGACCGGTATTCGTTGCTTAGGCTAAACGGGACTTACGTTCAGGGTCTCAACCCCATGATCCGGCAGAGCGGAGACGACCCCCAGATTATTTAAGCGTACAGCTGGATGCGATAGCCGCTAACTATTTTGGGTACCGAGATGTTGCATGCCCAGGAATGACTATATTGTGTCTTTCATTTAGGCAGTATCCTCGATGGCAAGCAGATATCAGAACCCAAGTTACAAAAAGGCATCATAGCCCCCGGATATGCTAACGAATCTCACGTGGTTCACTAGATATTTCTGTCATATCTCAACTCAAGTCCAATTCTCAAACTCTGCAGTCCAAAATGCATCTCCTATCCCTATCAACCCTCCCACTTCTCGCCAGCGCCGGCCTCCTAAGCCGTCGCCAAGCATCCCAGACAATCACCATCAACGTAAACCAAAAATACCAAACCATCGACGGCTTCGGCATCTCCGAGGCCTTCCAAAGAGCAAATAACATTGTCAACCTCAAGGAGCCCAAGCAGACCGAAGTCCTTGACCTGCTTTTCAACACCACATCCGGGGCCGGGTTCTCCATCGTCCGCAATGGCATTGGCAGCAGTCCCAGTAATGCTAATGATTGGATGATCACGTTCGCGCAGGACCCGGGTAGCCCTACTGCGCCGCCGAAGTATAATTGGGATGGGAAAGATTCGGGACAGCTTTATTTTTCACAGCAGGCTGTAAGCTGCCTTCAAATCTTGTCATTCCAGGTGGAACTCGAGAAGCATAGCTAGGCGCTGATTTATAAGTGACAGGCCCAGCGGTATGGGGTGAAAACCTTCTACGGCGACGCTTGGAGCGCCCCAGGCTTCATGAAGACGAACAAAAATGATGCGAACGGGGGCGGTATCTGCGGCACACCAAGTGCGACATGCAGTAGCGGGGATTGGCGGCAGGTATACGCTGACTACCTGGTGCAGTACATCAGGTACTACGCCGAAGCAGGAGTTCCCGTCACTCATCTGGGATTTGTCAACGAGCCGGATATGAGCACCAGCTATGCTTCGATGCAGGTGAATGGAAACCAAGCTGCCGATTTCATCAAGGTGCTGTATCCGACACTGGCCAAGAATAACATGTCGAATGTGGCCATCACTTGTTGTGAGGCGACTGGCTGGAATATACAGTCGCAGTACACTCAGCAGCTGAAGTCGGCGGGAGTGGAGTCGATGGTTGGCGTGATAACCGGACACACGTGTAAGCCACTCCAAGACCAACTTAAACCCCTGAATTAGGCAACGGAAACTAACATATTCCTTTGGTCAAGATACCTCCGGCATCTCAGGAAGCCAGCCCACCACCCGCAAAGTCTGGGAAACCGAATGCTCCGACCTGAACGGTCGGTGGTCGACGTCCTGGTACAGCAACGGCGGCAGCGGCGACGGCTACACCTGGGCGAACAACATCTACACAGGCCTGACCACGGGAAACGTCTCGGCGTACCTGTGGTGGGTCGGCACGCAGGACCGCGCCACCAACAACAATAACAATGAGAAGCTGATCTTGGTGGATGGGCAGAATTACGAGGTTTCGAAGCGGCTGTGGGCGTATGCGCAGTACAGTCGGACTGTCCGCCCTGGTGCGGTGAGAGTCGGGGCGTCGGGGGGCACGGGGCTGAAGACCACCGCGTTTGTGAATGTCGATGGGAAGGTGACGGTTAATATTATTAACACGGGGGGTAGTGCGGCGAGTGTGAGTGTGTCTGGGGTTGATGGGACGAGTGTACAGGCTTGGTTGACGGATAATACGCATGATATGAACGCAACCACTGCGAGTATCACGGATGGAGCGGTAACAGGTTCGGTTCCCGGGAGGGGGATGACTAGCTTTGTTATAACTTGACCGCTAGGTCATCTGGGCATTCAAATTAGTCATTTCAACTATTCAACTGACGCTTGATATAAGGTATGATTGCCTAACAATGGGATATTGACCTACCCGTACGTAGTTTCCCCGAAGGGCCACTTTCGTAAAAGCCGATTTAGTCCTAGCGAAATTTGGGTTTCCCAAGAGGAAATTTTCCGCTGGGCTTAGGTTGGGTGCTAGGAACAAGTGTTGCGTGTGCAGGTTTACAGATCATTAACATTATTCATTGTCATTGAAGCTAGGTAGTTCGTGGAGAGGAATGACGGGATGCTTGTCGTATACTTTAAGTGGAGCACGCCTACTCATGGGAAACGGGTTTGTGGATGCCCTAAGGAGAACAGGTTCATGTTCCGGAAGTAAAGGAGGCCCGCTAGTTGTGGGCAGATTGTCTTCCAGTGGCTGTGGCGATTGACAATGTCCTAGTCGTGGAACGGACCGTCTCTCAATTTGAAACTTGAGCCAATTCAGCTTAAGTAAGATTACAAGCATCAGGATGGCAAATGCTGTTGTTCCCAAAGTAACGTAACCGAAAGTTCGCAGGGGAGACTGGATGCTACAAAGGGCGGCAGATACTAAGGGAGGTAAGAAGATCTATGGGACGCGTAGTTAGTAAATACTTTGAGAGAGGTAGGAGGGCAGCTCTCACGAAGCTCATCCAAGCCAGCACTCTAACAACTTCCGCAGTCTTCTGCTGAGCTACTGCAGACTCTTGAGCTTTCTGTGTGAAGTGCAATGCCAACTATCCAAAATTTAGCCCATGCGGATATTACGCTAAGAAGCAGTACGTATGGGGGGTTGTACTCCACGGTGATGCCTCTGGAAGACAGCCTTATGGTCTTTGTCAAAATCATCCAACTGATACTGAAGCTTCCCGCAACCCATTCCCTATTCCCTTGCTGTACTGCTCTAGGTCTTCCACGTCGATCAGAGGTCGTTACAACTATCTCGGATGAGATTTGACCCATAAGAAACCCAGTCTCGTCAAAATTAGATATCCTCCTCTTGAATTCCATACTTATTAATTGTATTCCATACGAGATAAAACCACGCGCGGTACGCGTCGGGATCTTCGCAGAGGACTCTCTGGTAGTCGATTCTTCGATTAAAACGCGTCCGGAGGTCTGGTTGTCGTCGTACGAAGCTCGAAGCCCAGTTAATACCGACGCGTCCTGCGTCGCGTTGGTGGAGTAGTCGATTCGCCATATCTTCAACACCACTTATTCGAGGAGGAAATGATGGTGAATCTAGGTCGACTATGTAGCGTACGATCGCGTCTTCTTCGGAATAGGTAAGCTTTTGCGTTGGTGATCGTATATCCTGTCGTGAAGTACCGCCGCGATATCGGTGACGTAAGGTTGTATGAGGGATATTATAGATCCGTGCTACGGATCGTACGCTTAGTTTGGGGTTATTTTGAAGCGCTTGAAGCGCTAATTGAATATCGCTTTCTTCCCAATTACGTGCCATTGTAGAAGGTGGAAAATAAGGGATAAAACCTAGGTTGTACGGAAATGCGCGAAAGTGTTCAATTGGACCGTGGGGTACGTTATGAAAAATTGAAGTTTAAGATAACCGGCTCATAGTCCCTCGAGCGCGACAAGGTAGGAGCTAGGACTCCCGGTTTGCTACGACAGAAAACTGGCCCCACTACAGCTCTGATAACCCTGGCGGCATTCACAGGCGACCCAAATCCAATATTGCCCCCAAACCCATAGCCTGTCGGAAATACAACGACCCGACTGGGTCTTGAGTCCCAGAGCAAATGCCTGCTGAAGTGTAGCAACTTTCAGTGGCCCAGAGATCATGTAGAGTACCACTTGAATAAATGTATCTATAGCTAGAAGCCATTTCGCAAAAAACGGTATAGGAAATCCTGTAACACCTTGTGATTTAGTTATATGAAATCAAAGGGTGGCCGCATTGTATTAGTATAACGTAACAGCCGTTGTGCTAACTTCAACGTCTACTATCCGATCTTGCCTCTCAAGAGATGTTCGAGGGAAGTTGAATTCACTCTAACAATACTCCATCAATACTATGTCATGATAGACATAGTTCCAGGCTGTTATGTCAGTATAATACAGGATTATCATGCCAATATGCAGAGGTTGGCATTTGCCCCTCAACGTCTCCAACAAGAGCTTCAAGCTTCGCAACATCCTGGCACTAAAAACCGTCACCTCATCTTTATGTCATGGGCGATCTAAACCTCAACGGATTGGAATTACTCAGAATGGTTCTTGGTCTCACGTTATGTTTTCCGGGGCTATGAAAAGCTGATTCTCCGGCATAGGAGGCTGGGTTTCTCTGTCTAAAATTGAGCACCTGGAACCATCTGTTGGCTGTTACATGTGCATCAGCAAGTTCCCTTCGAGGCCTAAGCCGGTGAAGACAAAGGGACAAGGACAATAACAGTAACACAGTAAGTTGTAGACCTAGTCGTTCATCAACCCCAAGGACCAAGAAAACCAGTCAAGCCCATTCATGAAGGGGGCCCACAGTGATACGCTCCACAAAGTAACAGCCAGCAGAGGTAGTCTGCCGTTAAACAACAATATTACAAAAGACCATTAGGAGTCAACAGAATAGAAACGACCATGCTTATCGGGACCATGCATGCCAACACTCCCGGGTTGCTGCTTCTACGGCCACAGACGTTGTAAGAAGTTAATCATCTTCCTCAGGGGCCCGATGGCTCACCCGAATTCTGCACGTCAACCGGAGCAGCAAACTTGTGGTACCTTCACCCATAAATTGGTCCCCCCATAGGATGAAAGATTGCAATCGTCGCTAGTCTCATGGCTAGCTCGTTTTGTGGATATCAAACTTGGGCTGGTGTGATGTGGTGATGGGGACGAAGACATTGGCTAATAGACCATCTAGAGTATATTCACTGGAGTCCGCTGACCGGGTGCATGACCCTAGATTGTTTGCGTAAAGGATTATTGAAGGTGCTACCTTGCACCAAAGGTCCACAAATATATGGACACAACAACGAGCTATTCGGTGGAGTAGACACTGGGTTCGAATCAGGAGGAAGCAGCAGGGTACTACAATGCAGTCAAGACCAAGTAATGTAGGACATGAGCAACGCATTGCCACATTTGAAGACAAGGAATAAATTTCTTATCTGAAATGGTACAAGCCGTCATCGTGCTTTACGTCTCTGCATCGGAACCTGTCCCGCATATTCTTGTGACCCGAACCATGTTTCGATACATCTACTCTATCAAAATCCTCACTCCACATTCTCAAAAGCAAAAGAAGGTTGCCCAGGCACAGCACTCTCTGCCTGCGGCGGCAACCCCTCCTTGACCCCCTCGCCATCCCCACCAAAGATAGCCCCCTTCTTACCACCCTCCTCAACCAGGACCAAATCCACCAACTTCAGCCCCGCTGTCTTCTTCAAGCCCGGCACCATCTGCTTCAAGATGACTTTCTCATCAAACGCCAACTTCCTTTCCAGCACCTTCTCCGCAGGCTCTCCAACCTGGAGACGTCGCTTGAGCCCCTGTACAAAGGGCATGGCCTTCTTCATTTCGCCCATCTTGGCAATCTTGACATTGAGCTCCTTCTCCTCCTTGACCGACTTGCTGGCCGGGTCCCAAACCGACCGGACCAGGTCGATATACTTCTCCTGCCAGGCGGGGAAGCGGTCCGTGACGAAGACAGTCAGCTTCTTGGGCTTCTTGGGGTCGAATGCAATATCCTTCCCCTTGGCCTTCTTCTTCTGCTGTGCGGCTTCGGCCGAGTTGATGTTGGAAGCCGTGTTCCGCACGTACTCACGCGCTGCAGCTAGGGCAGCGTCATTTGGCGGTACGCTTGGCCAGCGTGCATTGTGGATCGTTTCGGGCTTCTTGAGCACCTCGAGCCAGACGTACTCGGACCAATGCGGTGCTACGACGCAAAGGAGGAGTGATTGGAGCTCGACGTAGCGAAGAGCGAGCTTCTGGTGCATCTTGACGCCTGCTGCGTTGCAAGCCTCGCGGTAGAAATCGCGAGCATTGGTGAAATCGTACAGACCTGCCTTGAGGGCAAGCTTGTAATTTGTTGCCTCGAAATGCCCCTTCGATTCGTTCACGAGTTGATTCATCTCGTTGTCGAACAGGGCGTCTTGGAAGGAGTTGAGTTCGCCAGTGCGAAGCTGATCCTGATCTTTGGCGATTTCCTCACAAAACAGACGAAGGTTGTACAAGCGGAGGACGTTGTTATCTGCGACGTCTTCGTCAAAGTTGGCGTCGGAAACACCATCGCCCGCATCGGCAAGGGCAATACGCGAGGCATCGGCGCCGTACTTCCTCGTCATCTCGTTCAAGGTCATGAAATTTCCAGTGGACTTGGACATCTTCTCGCCATTTAACAGCAAATGGCCATTGGCTCTGATCCCCTTGGGCCAGTATTCGCGAGGAAAGATGGCGAGATGGATGTACAGGAAGAATGTGAGATGGTTCGGTATCAAGTCCTTGCCAGAAACGCGGAGGTCTAGGGGGTACCAGTATTCAAACTCGCGTCGCATAGTTTCGAGTGTCTCCTTGGGAATCTTGGAGCCGGACAAGATCTCATCGCTGAGGTCTCTGCGACAGAAAATGTAGTCCCAGACTTCGTCAGTCATTTGCTCGGCGCCGATGTTGCCTGTGCCCTTCTCCCGTCCGAATACGTCCTTCTGGAGAATGTGAGCAACAGTATAGTACGACATGTAAATGGTGCTGTCGCTCAGACTCTCTACCAAGAACTGAGGATCCCAAGGGAGTTTTGAGCCAAGACCATACGTTCTAGCGCAGGCCCACTGGTTGAGCCAGTTGAGGACACCGTCAAACCCATTTTTAGTCTCGTTGGTGAACGTCTCCATGCCCTTCCCGTCGGTGTTTGCAACCCACTCGAGGGCCGTTTTCTTCCATGACTCCTCGCCGTAGTCGAGGTACCATTGGTCCATCAAAGCAACAATACAGTCGTCACCTGATCTACTGACAACTTTTCTCTCGGGCTCAGAGTATGCAAATGCCTCCCCGGCATCGAAAAGTTGCTGTCTGACCTTGGGTTTGGCAGCCTCCACCTTCTCACCCTTGAATTCGCCAACATTCATGACACCTTGATAGAATCCTTCCTTGTATGCGAGCTCTTTGGCTTCATCAAGTTGTTTGGTATCCTTTGGTGACGAGATTTTGAGCTTCTTCACCAGGAATTCGGCGCAGCGGTCGCCGTATGAAGGCGTAGTAATAATCGAGATTATTTCCAACTCGGCCCATTCCTTTTTGATGCCGTAGTAGTCCGCCTTCTTGGCGAGGTCTGCCACAGTCGCGAAATCATCCGGACTGTCTGATGGAACCGATGTTACAACACCAGTACCCTTTGTAGGAACCACTGTCTCCATGGGCAGAACTCGGACGCCATCCTTGTGAACTGAGAGGGGTGCGTTAACAAGCGTTCCAATAAGGTCGGAGCCTTGTACTTCAGCCACTTTCTCAGCGACGCCCTCTTTTGCAAATACACCTTGGTACGCCATGTTTCGTGCAGCCCGATCTGTTACCAGGTAATAATCCTTCTCGGAGGCTTTGAAGATGCCGTAATTGATTTTAGGTCCGACAAAACAACAGGTCTGACCGTACATCGTCTCGGGTCGCAAGGTAGCTGGAACCATGAACACGGTACCATCGCTTGGTATCTTCCCTTTGAGAGTCTCTTCTGCCTTCGGGGCCCACTCGAGAACCTTCAACTTAAGGGCAGTGTATTCTTGCGGTCCAACAGCCTCCCCTTCTGATCGATCATGGTCCATGCATGGTTGTCCATCCTTAATGGAGTAAATGGTATATCGCTTGCCGAACTTGATCTTCTTCAAATCCTTCAGACGATTCATCTGCCATCGGACAAAAGCGTCGTAGTACGGGTTCGCATCCGTGGTAACCATTGATCTGCGCCAATCGATTCGAGAGCCAAAGTTGGTCAAATCTCTGCGGCACAAAGGGGGGAAGAACTCGAGCCAGTACTGCGGGTCGGCGAAGAGATGGATTTCCTGGATCGGTATGCCGAGTGATTGCATAATTTGGAACTGATACTTCATCTTCACCACCTTTGAAGCAGCCTTACCCTTCTTGCTTACGATTTTCGTCGTGTCATCTCGTCGAGTTTCCGCGGCTGGGATTTCTTCCACGACGGGCTCGTCATCCTCATACCCTTGGAAATCGCGGCCGAATAAGGCTATCTCATTTACCAGCTTGTCTGCGCACGCCTTGATAGGCATGCCGGTACAGTGGAAGCCCATGGGAAAGAGAACGCGCTTGCCCTGCATCCGCGCAAAGCCAGCGTTGAATTCTATCTTGCTCACGGAAAACGTGTGGCCAACGTGGAGGGTGCCATTCATATAGGGATAGGCCATTGTTCCAAAGAACTTGGGATATTTGGAACGGAGTTCTGCAGCGGATATCGAGTGAAGGGGGATCTCGGCGTTCGAGGGGGCGTCAGATTGAAAGACACCATCCTGCTCCCATTTTACCTGGTATTGCTTCTCAATTGCAATGAGGGAGTCACGTTTTTCAGTCTAAGAGAAGTTAATGAAGTTAGAAAACGTGGATTCAGGACTGCTTACGCCTTTCAACTCTTTGGTCTTGGAGACCTGGAGCCCTTCGAGGGCCATGGAGACTGAAGTGGCAGCCATGATGGATCGGGTCGTTTGTAGAACCGTTCCTTCTTGTTGAGGTTTCAAGGATATCTTCGTCCTATTTATGCTCCGTCATGAGCTCCAAGGAGGGCGTAAATGAGTCCAAGACTCGCGGCTGGTGGTGATTTGTGACTGGCGATGTTGCTGTCTTCTCTGACTCAACCCAAATTTTGCGAATTTATCCAAGCTCTCTGAATGGCGGGGTCAATTGGTTGTAATGGTCTGTATGGAGGGGTAGCATTTTATGCATATGCATAACCCCACTAGCACCAAGTTATTCAAGAAACGGTGCATCGTTCCGTGGGGCTTTACATTCAAAATATATATCGCCAAGCATCACCAGCCACACGAGAACGGTATCCAAGGAATCGCATCTGAACGGTCGAAAGCAGCGCAATTGGGTTAGAGACAACCACAATTGGATTTCCAACAATGTTTCCCACACTTATGCGAACGGCTGGCGCGAGCCCAATTCCTCCCCAATTACGAAAGCCAATGACCGGCGTCTACAACAGTCGTTTCAAGCCGAAGAAGATCTGGCCGCCCGATTTCTCAAAGCTCACCCAGAAGGAACAATTCCGCTTCGAGAGGAAGTACAAGAGACGGGTGAAGCTCGCAACGGCACGACCAAGATGGGATAAATATGTCAAGATGGCACAGTTGTTCTCTATCACAAGTGAGTTGAGGCATATCATTTGAGCCGTCCCCTCTAATCGCGCTGTAGGTGTCGTTATTTATACTATTCTGTTCATGGACTGGAATACAGATCCCCAACCCTTCCAAGCAGTAAGTAGACATTTTACAATGGAAATGCGGCGCGACTAATCACGATCCAAGGTGAGGAGCAGGTTCTGGAGCGCGGTGGAAGCCTTCTCCCCTACAAAGAGATACGAGCGACGGAAATCAGAATGAACCACGACACACCTTGTATATCACAAAACGCTGTATCGCATCATGTGGAGTTTGGGCTTGGACAAGAATACCCGTTTGATATAATGTATAAGCACCTAATGGTTGAACACCAAAGATAATGCTCCTCTCTCGGACGATGCCCTTCGTCCATCGAGTGACCGTAACTCCATACACCGTCCATGCTTCCAGTGGCATGTCGACCCCATTAACGACCTGGCCAAACAAAGTTGCCGCCCATGCCCAGTCCGGCGCCGAGTCCTGCACCCCTAGATTCGTTGACCGGTCTCTTGGCGACTGTGCCTTGCGCCCTGACCCCCGAGACGATGCGATCCAGATTGGTTTCTATTACCACGCCGCCCACGATCATTTCGCTCAGTGCTGCGTGCAACGTCTCGAAGTTGAAGATGAGGTCCAACTCGCATACGTTCTCGAACAGCTTGTCGAGCGACTCGACGTAGACTTGGATCAAGTCAAGCAGCGCAAGCGGTGACTCGGTCGAGGTGGAGATTACGATGAAATAGAGGGTCGCATAATGGCGGTAGGTAACAAGTGATGGGACGTCATTGTGCGGCTCGGAGGAGGAGTGAGAGGTTCCGGATGCCGCGAGGACAGGAGGTAGAGGTAGGAAGTTACATGCGCCATCAGGGCGATTCGAAACGAGGGTAAAGATTTCGGATATTAGGCGTTGCTGAATGCTAGTTTCCTTTGGATGGTTAGCGACTTTGATCAGCTGGGGATACTTGGATTGTCAAACCAGCTGTGTGTAGAACTTGGTCAAACGAGGCTGGCCTTGGCCGTTGAAGACCAACACGGCGTTTATCATCTTCGATTCCTTTGTGCAGGCATTAATTGAGCAGGAGATACAACGTGAATCTAAACCTGCGAGTATGCATCTACCTCTATCGATTTCAAGTGCAACCCCAATTGCAACGTTGAACAACACCTGGTGGGGGACAAACTGTAAATCGCGGCCCACACCATAGGCACAGATCAGCACTAAAAATAAGCGGCACGCGCTCCGCCCTACTCCGCCGGGCCTCTCGCCCTCAAAACCCCCCGTCGTCCTGCTCCCAACCCACCTTTCCACCTTTCCTCCCTCTTCCCTAACCACCCAAGAGCAACATCTTGGGACCTTACCCTGCCGTCAGACAAGTGACGGCCCTCACGCAATTCCCCCAGACTTCAACTTCGATTTTCTCCCAGCCTCGAGTGGAGGCTACGTCACCTTGCCAGAATGCAATTCACTACTAAATCAATCGTCTACGTTTCGCAACAATGCAGCGTCACATACTTCCAGCCGCAGCAACGCATCGCCGCCCTCAAATCAACCTGACCTCACTTCCTGGGAGACATCTGCCACAGACCCAGCAGATGTCTCCCTTTTTGGAGGTGAGGATCTCGGCTTCGTGTCGAGTGATTGGTTGAATAGCGTTGACGGCTTCAGCGCGGGCTGGAATGGCGGCTCCGAGCTAGAATGGCCTGCGGCCCCTCGCTTGGAGCAGGAAAAGGACTTGATGCTTACGAACTCATTGCAGATTGATTTCACTGGTATGCAAAGTTCTCTTAAAATTTCCCTGTTTTCGTACTGACGTGTTTTCAGACCAACTTTTAACACTTCCAACATCCCTTCCAAGCACAACTCAGCCAGTATCATCTAACATGCCGGTTTTCACGGATATTATCCCTCTCCCTCAGCCAGAATCCAATTCGGATTCTCTCAGTTCTTCATCGTCTCCCCAATCTCATTCCCAATCATCCAGTTCGCGCAAGCGTTCTCCGCCAGTTGACCACGTAACGGCTCTCAAGCGGCAGCGCAACAATGTCGCTGCTCGCAAGTATCGTCAAAAAAAGATCGATCGGATCAGTGAGCTCGAGGACGAGCTAAACGACATCAAAAAGGAACGTGACGAATTACGCATTCGCCTTGCACGCCAGGAGGCCGAGACTGCTGCGCTCAAGAGTATGTTCAAGTTGAAAGACGGGGTTCAACGGGAAAGTCAGTAGCTTTGTATTGTCTCCTTGAAGGCCACGTCAGGTTTGAGGGTCATTTGTTAGTACACTTGAGCCATAATGATTCATTTATCTTGAGCAGCACGCTCCTTAAACTCGCTCCCTTCTGGCATGTTCTCTGATTTCGTATGCTGCTCATATCCTAAGTCCATACCCCCGTCATGGTGCAATTGCCTCGGTATTTCACTTAGACGAGATATCTGCAGTGATGTGGGAAACTCTCAACAGGTGTAGTACGATCAAAGGCCAGAGCACGGAAATGAGCTATTGTTGAGGTTGAGTCACCCATAAGCTCCGTCCGCGTAATACGTCCGTCGAGTTGATACAACTCTACACTTAGCTCGTCACATTCCATACGATCTGACTGGATCCATTTTTGAAGTGGCCATTCCACTCTCGTTTCTTCCATTGGTGCAATCATGCCCCAGTTTTCAGTCGAGCCGGATCTGCGGACCTTTAGCACCAGCGTAAGCTCTAATAATTGGCTCGGAAGTAGCCGATCTCGAAAGCCCACGGATGAGCCATTATGATTCATAATGATTTCACTTTTGATTGGTTCAGGTCCGTAGCATAGGCAGTAGCCTTCAGGTGAAGTGAAACGACAAACTTGATCGGTATGACGGCAAAAGCTTGACAAGCAGGCAACATCTCATACTTTCGCAATGAGAGCTCATCAACATTGAAACACGAAGCCCAGCTACGAACGAATTGGCCGGCGCAGACTGCGCCCTCAAGTGGCCAATATCAACATATAGCAGTTTCCGGTCATGCTATGATGCAAATATTATTTTACGGGCACACTGTTCTTCAAAACGTATTCATGTCATCCCAAAGGAAAGATTCCATTTCTAGTACACTGTAGCGATACGGGATCCCAAGGGGGGTTACCGTGTAGCTATGAATAAGATAAGATAGGGCTACAAGGGTGCCAGCTATGTAGCTAGCCAACCCAGCTTTCCCAATACACACACTTTAACCCCCATATGCACTTACATCACTACTACTCGAACTCTAGTACACGAGACTATACGTACACACGGATCTCGAGCAATCTAAATGAAAATTCGAGGCTATACTATCGCATTTGATCAACAAGTCAGGGTATTTGTCCTCGGCATGGATTACTGCGATTCATAGTTGCCAGGGCAGCTCAAGGTGTAATAGTTCCATTATCAATCTATGCAGCTAATCCACCGCGCATGTTTCGATCAATGGGTTATATTTGATGTAGAATACTATTATGCTCTGGTTACTTACTTCAAGCATCAAGGAGTACTTGCAAATTCAATGAATATGTAGAAAGGGGACCATGAGTAAAGACTATCTCGACGTAGAGGGAGTGGACGTACAATTTAGTTTGGTCATGGATCTCCAGATGGCCCCCTTCGCGTATTGCCAATTGGCCGAATCAAATTTGCAAATCAAGAATGAATGGTGGCATGGGTTGAGTATATCTGGGAACACAAAACATGACTACAAGTAACAAGGACAAATGTATCGCTGGCCGTCCTGCGGTCGAAGCTGAAATTTGCAGTTTATTGTGGTTAGGCTTGGGTTTTCTACCCTAATTCCCTGCGCTACTCAGTTCTTTCACCCATCCGATCAGTAGGTCGTTAAAAACTGCGTATCTGTACTGTCTGTCGATCAGAACGATGAGAAGCCCTGTTCGGGTTGAGATACCGCTTTTGTACTTCGTCATCCTTGATTACTCGATCACCTCTTGCCATTCGGCTTAGGGTATCTTTTCTACCCGGATGACGCCCGCTCTTATTTATGGAAACGTTACAACATTGATAATCCTCCTGGGCATAGCGGTTGGCTCTTTTGAATCGTTGGTGGACTAGGGAGAATAGTTCACACCAGAGAAATATTGCAAAGCTCTGGAATCATGATGATTGTCCCTCCACTGTTGTCGGGTGTAGCAATTCCGGCCTTATCCTCTGAGGCAGCTTTGTTCGGGGAGTCACTTCTGACCAGATGGATCATTATGGAAAGGCCAGCGTCATGGTCTTCACGAAGTTGTTGCTGCCAAATACGAGCCTCAAAGAATGCGAATTTTCTCATGGCCATTGTATTCTTCAAGCCCTAAAGAGTTCCCCATCAAGCCATTGTTCGAGTTTCGGGAGCTCATTACATCATTCCCATGCCAGTTAAAATCGAAGATCACGCAGCTGGCTGTTGGATTGTGGGCAAATGGATGTTTCCACATGATCTATACGTCCATATACTAACGTAACTTTGCCATGATAGGCTATTCATGTGAGTTGAATTTCTTTGGCTTTGCTCGGCAGCCTGCAGTCTCATCGAACGTAATATTGCTGTTTACGACCGAATGAAATATAACGAAGGCTGCTATTCAGAGAGAACGGTGTACATCTTACACAGATGAAAGGCAACTACATGGATGAAGCCATCGACCAGCTTGGTGAAGCCGATATCACCCCACCGGAGTAGGTTAACCGTCTTCTCGCCAGGTGTACATCGATGCAGCCACATGGACGAAGGAAGTAAAGTTGCAATTAAGATATTGGTTGCTTCTCGCTCGAGAAGTTTCGCTGCATGTTATAGGGAAATAAATTGACTCTTAATTGAGCTTATGGATTGAAATAATACGACAGACTATAAATAATATATACTTTGTGTTGAAGATTCATGGCAATTCCAGCAGTGAATCAGGCTATATCGAGTCAGAAATCACAATTAGGGAAACTTCGCTAATCCCCTTTGTGATCTTTCGCACATACCAAGCGTACTTACTCTTTAGCCGCCCAATAAATGCCCAGAATTTATGCAATTATTGCGGAATCGAAGTATTAGGGGCTGTATTGATACTATGAAGGTGCGTGGAGCCAATCTCAAGTTGGTCCCAAGGGGTCCCTAAATACTGCAACGCGTACCTGCCTGCCTCGTACCCCTGTACACCTGAGGCCATAACTTCCCACAGTTATGAATCTGAGCGAAATGGAATTATCAGAACAAAAACAAGCCAAGTCTTCTGTACTGCCCCACTTTGCTACCATATCTCAAGGATTTCAGAAGGCGCCTAGAAATTCACTTCAGCATGTAAAAATAATGGTCCCGGTAGTAAACCTATTAACAGGTGGGCCTTTCAGCACTGAAATGTTACGAACCGAGGTCGACGTCTCACTCAGCATATGGGAAAGTTTTCTTAGACAATTCACCCTTAAGCATTGACAATATTTTCCCGTGGCACAACCACCAAGGAACTTTGAAATACTTCAAGCAACCGGGCCATGTCATGCCAGAAGCATAGCACACTAAGAGGATGGTTTTTATACCACATGAACTGGTCTATACTATCATTTTTTCATATTAGAACCGATGCAGAGTCCAAATGATATGGCATTTCACGGCATCTTCTCTGCGTGTCGAACTTCTCCTTCCAGATATGGCCAGTCAGCCCAACGGCCACCTGCAAGACGACCAAAATGTCAGCTCTGAATATGCCAAGTATCTTGCATTGCGCGAGGGCCTGATCAAGAAGGTTCTTCTAGTCGAGCGCGACCTTCGCAGCGAGGAGATGGGTGGAATGCACCAGTACCATCTCGGACGGACCCAAAGAATCTGCCAGGATGGACACACGGCGTCCGTTCGACCATCCTAACTTGAAAAAAATCCGGACTACCGTCATACCCGAACACCCCGTGCCTTAACCAGGACCAGAGTATGCGATTGGATGGCCTAAGACCAGTAGGGAAGGCCAACACACCAGATAGTGACCCCACAACCGGCCGAACTTGCAAGTCATGAACGCGCCGGTTCGAAGAATTCATGTCCGGGTCAGGCCGAAATGACCCAGTTGAAATTATCTCTCAGCCAGCGCATATGGGATCAAATATCCTCTGCCATCAGCGCTTCCAGCCTCAAAATGCTGGCAATGAGAGCTTCTATGTTTGGAAAGTACGAATTAGAAGTCCTTGGAGGCAAGCAGGGCACATGTAGTTCACGAAGCTCGGGCCACCTGCAGCGTTCCTGGCGGGGAAGTGGGGAAGGCGCGGGAGATTCCATTGCGATTCGTACCAGACCTGGAGCTTAAAGCTTTGGCCGAAGTTAGCAGTTTCCAATGCTGCCATCTCACCTGATTACCTCGAACTCACATCGTGATTTCCAACTCAAGGATATGTTGTGACCCCCTGCCATTGAGAGCTCCAAGCTCCCAGATTCATCCAACAATTCGCTTGTAAATCCATTTCTTGGAGTCTTAGTACTTCAATTTGATCCACGCACGAAGTGGTCCATCCAACTCTCCGACCAACCCGATCACACCATGTCTGCCATCAACCTCATCAAGCTGGGCCGCGTCGCCGGTCGTGCACTTCCGCGCCGCAATGGAACTGGTATACGTCTGACCCGAAGTATCAGCTTTGCGCGATCTCTTCCTATTGCCAGCATCACTACTAGAGCTGTGCAGCCATTCTCGACCACGTCCCGAGCCGCGAAGCCATTGACTACCGAAATCCTTCAGAACGCCAAGGAAGCACCCCTCACCGACAACCAGTACCACGAGCTGGCGGATGATTACCTCGATACTGTTCTTGAGAAGGCCGAGGCCAGAGCAGAGGCGGTGATCGGATTGGATGTTGAATACAGCGTACTTGCCCCGCTACAGCACTCCCCTCAACTGCGTGCACAGATGTCCCATGAATTTGATTCACCCGCTGACGATTGCCCCTCCAGGCCGGCGTGATGACCATCGAGGTGCCCAACGTGGGTAAGTGGGTCATCAACAAGCAGCCGCCCAACAAGCAGATCTGGCTGTCATCCCCACGTTCCGGCCCGAAGCGCTTCAACTGGGTGGTCATTAGCGAAGACCAGTCATCGAAGCAAGACACGGCCACGGGCGGGTGGATATACCTCAAGGATGGGGCCTACCTTAACGAGATCTTGGACGCTGAACTTGGCCTCGACATGGAAGGCGTTTCTGACTGAAGAGGTCCGAAACGACGAGTGCATCGACGCAGTCATGTCCCCCTCGACTGCACCCTCCACTTTGACGGAACAAACGAGAGTCGGGATATCGATAAGTGAAATGGATGTACTTGAGCACCGTTTGAAGAAACTGGTTACTGGTAAACTTGCAGGAGTTTAGGGAGTACAAGGTCGGCAATGATGGCTTGCTATAAGCAGTTCGAGACGCTTGAGCTTATGGATAGGGATTACAATCTCGAACTAGTGTACTGTACTTTCATATCTTATCGACGCGATAGTTCACCTTCATCTACTCCCAACTGGATTTTGGTGTCTCACAAAGGCTATCATTGTCATAACGGTGCTGTCTCGTGATGACCACGGCGTTCAACTTCGACATCCAGTGGCGACTGGTCATCATTTTGACGTTTTTAGCTGCGTTCGATGCTTCAAGCCGAACTCCATTGCATTATGCCTAACCCCTCGGGACCATATATTCGTACCCGGCTCTGGCCTGTCAGACGCAGGGCAACGCTGAGTTTGGAATCAGAATCAGACTATCGAGTTCATTCCACTGCATGTCGCGAACCCACTTCTCCCTCATACCAGAACAATGAGTAGCTGAGGCAATGGGAAGAGAAACTAGCTGTGCGGCGGTAGATTCCGATTGGGACATGTCGGAGGCATGTTGAAGCCCCGAAGGGTTACGGTTGGGTATCTTCCTGTTCAAGCCGCGATTTCGTTGTTACGAGATTTGCAAGAGCTGACTTTGATCAATGGGCCTAAATATTTGCAGCAAAAAAAATGACAGGAGATGAAGTCTAAACGCCCCTTCGACGTGGAGTCATATGGCACGGGTATCAAGGATTGATTCCCCAGGAACGTTTGCACAGGCCATCCTTATCGTGCACGACCAATAACGATACTCCTATAGGCTTTACAAGCATGCTATAAGTATATCCCAATACATCTCAGATACTGCTCAAAGCTCCAGCCGATCAAGACCCGCCGCCGCAAACAGTAGCTCACCCCCGGCCCCCACCTCCCCAAGACCACCCAACTCCTCAAGGTCCCCCATCAATTCCCTCTGCTCCTGCACCTCCAATCTCCTCTGCTCTCCCACCTTCTCCCAGCAACCCAAACACCTCTCTCCCTTCCGCATCATCAACTTACAACCCCGACACATTCTCCTGGCCCTCCACTCCTTTAACGGCCCCGTATTATCTGAATCACCGTACAACCTCCACACACAACTCCGACATCTTCTCTTCCACCCGCGACTGGGATTCTCCCTTGCCATGTCTAACTGCCGTGTCGTGAACCGTACATCAGGTAGTATGCAGAAGCAAGCGTAGTAGGCACTGCGCTGCTGCTGCTGATCTTGGTTCCCGAGATTAATTCTCAAAACCATGTCGCGCACGAAGCGGAATTTATCATGCAAAGCGCACTGGGAGGGGTCAACAACAGCGTGAAAGAGGCGGCTCGTTTGAGATAGTGCGATGGAGTCGCGATACCCTAACATCTCGAGCATTATTTGCCGTATATTGGACGGTAGGCCCTGGAGTGTGGGCGAGGGTTCGACAGGACAGCATCTCCACCCCGGATTCCTGAAATCTCTATCCGTCGGATCATTGGGGATCCCACAGCGTTCATACTTAGGGCCCCATCGCTGACACTTCCAGCAGAGGTAGAACAATTTCTTCCCCTTGCGGTAGGCCAGCGCATGCTCGCAGAGCCGGTATTTGGCCGCGCAGTTCCAGCAGAAGCGGTCGTGCGTTGGATGCGAGGCGTTCTTGGATCTAGGGCCGGTGATTTGTTTGTGGCCGAAGGAGGACTTGGGGAGGAGATGGCTGCATCTGTAGCAGATGTAGAGGGACTTATTTTGGGTGAAGAGCTCTGCTTTTGAGAGGAAGTCTTGTTTTTGGCCGGGGGAAAGCCGGTTCGGGTCGATATGGCAGTAGAAGTAGCAGTTACACTTCTTCAGGGCTAGGGCCGAGGGGTAGTCGAGATGTTTAGATACCTCGCAGTGGATGTCGAAAGGCAGGTCCTGGAAGGAAGGCATTGTGCAGGTGTTGTGGGGGATAGCGGAGCATGATGAGATGGCTTTCGGACGATGCGAATTTTGTGCGGCGGTGTAGTTTCAATATGAATCTGGCACGTAAAATATTCATGAAATGGTTGTAGAAGACAGGAAAAATGAGGAAAAGGTTTAGTATTGGCAGCACCAAAGAGCTTCACATACGTTGGGTCTGGTGAGTCATCCCCTAAGCGTCATGAGTCTTGGCCAATAGGGGTATAACTGCAAGGGTGCGTGGCGATCTCAGAGTAAGCTTTCATACCAAATTTTCGGATCATTCGAAACCTAAGAAGCATGGTGAAGGGCCCTTTAGAGCTAGTGGAACCCTGAATATTGCAGCATGAGGAGAATTGATCAACCAGAGGGAGGCATCATCCCAAAATCAGTAAGGAATAAATCGCTCAACTGCCTCGACTAGCGTTTGACCAACGAGCAGTCCATGTCTCCAATTCTCGTGCCTTTCTAGACGCCGCCGACTTCCCGGTTGTTTGGCCCGTCACCCAGAACCGCTCCATTGAGTCGGTCCGACTTGTATAAATGTTAAGATGGTCTTGTCGTTGTGGTACTTGCTTGAGTGCCTCTCCGAACATTGAAGTACTTCTCGCAAACGAGCTACAATGAATCATTTTGGTCAGTCAAGGGGCACTTGCCGCGGAGATCTTGAGGGATGGGGCCAACCTCGAGGATTTATGCGCCGAGTGGCCCTGTGGCATGATGAAATGGTGATATGATCTGAGTGTATCGAGGGTTCAAAGTGGGTGCCAAAAGATAGAATAGTACGAGTATCTGATTTTTCGACCTGTTCTTGTGGGGACTTGACTTGGAGTGACTGATCAGACGGTTGATACGGAAGGTTAAGAGCATATGTGGAAACGGATTGTGAGTGTAGACAACAAAATCACATGTTGGATAGAGATATGGGAGACATGTTGAGTTGTTCCGTCATCTTGATAGACTTCGAGGTCCAGTCAGCGTCTTATATGAGATGCGGTGATACTACTGCCACTTGCCAGCACAACAATAAGGTGAAATGTAAAAAGGCGACAAGAAAGATGACCAGAACCCAGGATTTGACACTTGAATATTAGTCGTTACAGGCCCGAACAATGTAGTGTAGGGTGGAAGACTGATTGCATATTGAACTTGAGCTGCAACGCGGTTTGTGACCAAGTAAGAGAAGAACAAGTCGGAATGTGGCGCCGGGCAAGTGTACAATCCATTGTCGTCGGGTATCCGAGTCGCCACATCGGAGGCGGCAGACCACACGTGGTATCCTAGTTGTTGCATGATGATTTTGTATTCGTATATGTATGCGCGGGGAAAAGCCGTTGTCTGCTGATGCGTTCCTGATGAGGCTTCGCGAATCAATCAAGCTCGCAAAATACCAAACTGATGCTCCTAGCCAATAGGAGAGCTGAACATGGGTTTGGAAACAAACAGCAAGGCCAAGCTTCAGATTGTAGGGCGGTTTCGAACAGCACCCCTTGTTCTAGCGGGGTGGCAAATGTCAGATAATCAGAAAACCGACATGAGGACCTTCCGGAAGAGTCGGAATCGACGGAATAAAAATCGAATGTGTCCAGTACGAGGAAGGAAATGAAGAAAAGCTGTGTTGGCGGTAGTGATGATGATGGATCGTGACCAAGCCACCCCCAAGCCAAGCCAAGCATTGCACTGGCTAATTGAGGATGTTGCTAACGGGAGGCTCGTCCCGTCTAGCTCCACGTCCAACGCTAGGCGCGAACCGTTAGCAAAAAGATACTAGCACGACTTGTTCATCGTGCAAAAGCTCAATCTCCTCGTTTAGTGGTGTCTCGAGAACACTCCAGATTCACTTGTTCTCACGATGCCATCCAGTGCCTAAAGGTACTATATCAATCTCCGTGTGTGTGTGTGTTCGGCAGACTGGCTGGAATAGCCCTTGTGTGTGTGTGTGTGTGTTCGGTAGACCCACCAGCGCCGAGCGTTTTACGGGGCACTGGCGATTCGCGGAAGACGAGGTAGGGGGGTAAGGGGAGATACGGGACGGCTCTGTATCAACGAAAACTTGGCTCGGATCGCGTGTTATTTTGCCATTCGTTGAATCCAGAAGGGATGTTAAAGACGACGGAAACCTGGCTGGTGAAGTGAGTGTTGGAATCTGGAAAAACTCGAGTGGTGTCAAGACGGGAATGTTGGACTACCCGACTCGCAACTCATCTCAACTTCCCTGTCCGAATGCTCGCTTGTATTGCGAATGCCGTCCTTGAAACAACCATAACACCATAACCTGTTCTCTCGACAAAATATGAAGTCATAATGTTCAATATTGGAAAATTTTAGGGCCAGGTCGAGGTTGCTCTGTTCGCCTTGCAGCGGATAGCCTGGACGCGCCACCGACTCAACTAGGTGGTGGTGGTGAGATGGTGGTTCGCGCGCACGACAGCCGCGGAGCCGCTCATTGTCAAAATTCCCCGCTTCCCATCAAGCGTGATTGGGACAATCGGCGGTAATGTGGGTTTTTACAGATCGCTTGGCTACTTGTGAGTGATTGCCCACTGAGTGCTTGTCAGTGGCCTTGTCAGTGGCCTTGTATGCCAACACAGCCTCTGATAGTGCGCTACTCTCATGTTGGTGCCAACCGCAAGCCACGACAACGGTAACACTGCCACCCTTTCTTACTTCCAACACCTCCCCAAGTCATTGTTTCCCTAGCCAAAAAAAAGTATTTCGGCTTTTGACTGGGTATTGTCCGATTGAAACATACGGAAAGAACAAGATTCGATGCGAGCACGTCATTTGAAGAGCTTGAGGATTGGTGGACAGTCGAGATGAACCATTTTCCCAAGGTGCTTCCACTCGCGGCTGGCAGTGCTTCAGTGCTGGAGGTGTGATGTGCTTGAACACCAACACGACTAAAACTGAAAAGCCTGGGTATCACAGATGTAATCGGTCAAGAAATATCTTCGCTCCCATCTTGTCACTTGTCACGATACTTCCGCATGAGCAAATCATTGGCCGCAGCCGATCAAGGTTGTGATTATTGTGACGCAAAATTGCAGCATTGCAGCATCGCATGAGCCGCAGCTAGACGCAGGCGGAGTACCTACTAACAGTTCTTTACCTCAATAGCGATTGGGTTGGGTGGGACTAATCATGATCCCTGCGGGAGCCCTGGCAGATTCTAAAGAGCTGCCTCCAAACGACAATACTGCCTCTCACAACCTGCGGCCAAACCAGACCACAGTTCCCACCAGCTTAATAAACAGCTTTCCAGCGATGGATCAGCTCACACAAATTCAAGTGTCCTCCTCTCAGGGAGAACCTAACTCACAGTATTCTGGGTTTCCTCTGCTCAATAGGTAGATTGTTGGCTTCTGGATCCCCAAGCATACAGCGACACTCAACTGGTATCGCTCTAGCCGCCAACGCCAAGATGACTCCCGCCAACATTGATTTAGCGTCACCAGCGACAACCACATCTACCAATCGCGGAAACAAAGGTGGTCGCCCAAGGGACTGGACTTTTGCTCGAGCGCGCAGACTTACGCGACTCTATCTCTACACGAACTTGCCGCTCCACAATATTCTCGACTTGCTCAAGGAGGATGTCTGGCAGCCTGGGTATGCTTACTCTGCATGGCTGAACTAACTCGGTCTGCGTACTGACACCAAATCTTACAGGAAGGAAGCTGCCAACAAGATCCTCAATGGTGTACTCGGCAAAGACCCTAGATGGATGCGACCAAGAACTGTCGAGGATCAACGCCAGCGGATCCATTGCCTTAAGAATAGCGAACGGGCGCCGAAGAAAGACAGTCGTCCCCCACAGCACGCAATACAACCACACCGGCCGGCAAGTGGTGTCTACTACAACAGCTTCCTGAATCCCGAAACCGATACGCTTGACGGTGCAACAATCACCCGGTCTGCTGGCTCCTCTTATGAGAAACCGGATGATTTCGTCCTTGATCGAGACACTGTGAATACACTTTATGATTGGAATTCCCGATTCGACTTTGTTCCGCCGTCCACTGTGCCTCTATCCCATGTCAATCTAGGACAACTTCCAAACTCTTCGCGTACAACTCTCAGCAGGTTCTTTCCTAGAGGGATTAGCCGGCAAGGTACTGCCATGACTACGTCCACTGACTTCACCACTGCGAGTACCCGGACTCGAGAAGCTTTCGGTGCGGTGCAGGAGAAGCTTCAGCTGGTATCTGACCTTACGCAATCCGACGTGAAGGACGTGTTCCGCGTTTTTAAGCGCTACACCATCTCGGCTGAGCCAGAAGCACACGACTCTCGCTCTGCAGCTGTCTTCTCGCCTAGCATTCCCACTAATGTGCAGCATTCAACGAACCAATTTGGCAGCATTCGAAGGCAACCAACCAGCGTACTAGTCACACAGAAACTCGCAGGCGACCTAGTGGATGTGAATGCCCTCTGCCAACAACAATGTTATATTCCCAAGTCGGCTATTCACGACACCACGGCATGCGACTGCCAACTTCGAGGCATCAAACTTGATGTCGTAGACCCATTCGGTAATACTGCTTATCACCACTTCGCCGCCACCGAAGGACACCAGGATTTACTCATACAGTCCTTTTGTGAGAGTTTCGACCATTCTGATTTCCTTGTTGGGGCGCGAAACACAGCTGGACAAACCTTTCTTCATGTCCTGCATTCGTGTTGGTATGATGAAGAGTCCCAGTTGAGTGAACTACTATCAATTCTGAAGGCTAGGAACTTCCCCCTCTACGCCACAGATGTATACGGACGCACCTTTTTCCATATTCTTGGCGAAAACCTAACCCGAAACCCTCACCTTTTGAGGGAGATTACACGTAACTTCGACATGGAAAATCTCGAATGTCGGGATGCTTTTGGGGTCAAACCAATGACGGGCATACGTCGTGTGGGGACCATGCCAAGTGTCCAGGAAGAAGGACAAGAAGGACTGGGCCGTCTGACGATCCCACCAGGCGATGCGCAGGCAAGAACTCGCATTCAAGCCCAACTGGTGAAGATAATTAATGATGCATTCGCAATCAAACCAACCATCGAAGATGCCCAAGGTCGAAATGCACTTCATTGTCTTGCCGAAGTTGCCTTCGACGCAAACCTTGTGCCCCAGGAAGCGTCTCGCGATGAAATCACCCATAGTCCGGTTTCGAAGCGCAAACTAGACGATAACTACGAGCCAAAAGATTCTTGTCCTCTCAGTTACCGAATGCAGTACCTGGGTACTTTGCTCGAGGCTGGAGTCGACGTAAACCATTACAACTCCAAGGGAGACACCGTTCTCATGGCCTTCGTCTCCCATATCACGGATGGGAAGTACGACAAGGATCTAGAGGCCATCATCAAAATTCTGGTCAAGGAGGGCGCGAATCTTGAAGCCCGAAACCGCAATGGCGAGACAGCATTACACGTCGCCGCGAGGCTGGGGCAGAAGCGATCGGTTAAGTGCCTCATTGAACAAGGCGCCAACGTTTACGCTCGCAATGGAGAATCGATTGGCATCCTCCCCGTCATCGATAGATTGTGGCGCATGACCGAGGATGATCACAAGTTCAATCTGAGACTCGAAGCATGTCGTGCTGTGCTGACGGGTCAATACGGAGACAAGAACACTCCTGAGCAGAATCCGACTGCTGAACAGGAGTGGGCTTTCCGCCCCAAGCTACCTCCGGACTCGGCCAAGAGCCGGAAGTCTTAGCGGTGATGGGAATGCTTGTTACTGCATCTTCTTGATCCGGGCTGTGGTGCAGACCCTCGGATTTTATGTTTATCTACTATGTTTCTCTATGATTTATGATTATGATTGGCAGTAGGATACCCTCGAGTTATTGCATGGTGTTTGGCGCATTGAGAACGGAAAGGGGCTTTGTGTGACGACTGACACATGGACGATAAGCAGGGACATCCTGACATGGCCTGCCCTGATCTGGACGAGCGCGTTCCCCTTATAATAGGAGAACGGCCAGACATACATGTAACCCTTTCCTTCTCTTTCTTCCCTAGTTTAGTATTCAACAATAGAGATGCACTGATATGCAACCTTGATTCGTACCTATGTGCCTCTGCCTCGTTACACTTTGAGCTTTTCGGTTGGACAGAGGAGATGGGATTGGCCAGGAGTTGTATCAAGTTCGTATTGTCCCTAAATGTAAACAGAAGTATACGAACAATTCTGCACATGATGTGTTTACATCGATGTCCCTTCAGTTACACATGTACGAACCCCTCTTGCCCCGAGCTTGTGTGATGTGTTCATGGCTATCACCCCTCACTCCAAAGCATTGCCAAGCAAAAAGAAACCCCCACAATCAACATTCTTCAACCTTAGTCCCAATTGCCTATCTCCTCCCGTCTGCAATTTATATATCGTCCACTTTTATGAGGTTACAGTAGTTAATAGTCGATGCATGTTCAGGCTACAGCTACTAGATACCCGCCAAAACTTGTAACAAGACAAGCACCCACCCCACAGTTCTAATGATGATATTGGTGAAGATATATAGACGCGGGATTCTTGAGACAAACTTGCAGGTTGATGAAGTTGTACTTTAGATGCACGTTTGATGAGAAACGGAATTTATAATGGAAATTTTCATTCTTTTGAAAGTCGAAATTCATAAATCTTGTCATCCAGAAGAAAAGAAGCAGAAGCAAGTGGCCACATTTGAAACACGACGTGACACTCTTTGACACAGCAACTTGAAAATACCCTCACAGCACTTCAGCCTCAGCCTCAGCCTCAGTCCTAGTCTCAGTACCCGTACCCGTGCCCGTACCAGTGCCCGTACCAGTGCCCGTACCAGTGCCAGTTCCGGTACCGACACCGGTGTCACCGCCTCGTCCCGCTATGATCGAAGTCAGCAACGTTCCAAAGGGATTATTTCATCGTTCCAGGATCAGCAATCCCCAAAGCTTCGACAAGCTCATCGTAGCTCCAGAAGCAGCTATGATCAAATGAAGGTGGGGTATTTACCTCCACCTTGGTTGACACCTCCCTGACCACCAGTGCCAGTACCAACACCTGTGCCTACTCCCTGCCCACCCCCAACACCCTGACCCGGGCCCACACCCTGTCCGCCACCAATGATACCCGGACCTGTCAATTCACGCGTCAACAATGATCCAAGAAACTCATATATTCGACTTACCGAAGCACTGGTTGCCTCCAGTACCCGTCCCTGGGATTGTTTGTCCCGGAACGACACCCTGCCCACCGCCCGTTCCCGTTCCTGGGAAGGGAACGCCACTGTTGTGTTGTTAGACTTTTGTTTTAAGGATATGCGGGATTGGGACTCACCCGCCGCCAGGAGCAACCTGAGGCGCTGCATAGGCCATTCTGGTTGAGGCAGCGGCTAGGGCTGTCATGAGGATGGTCCAGGAATGCATCTTGTTGGGGATTTTGTGTGAGTCAGTTGTAAGAGAAAGGGACTTGTGTGTGTGTATGAGTGTTAAGTGAATGGTGTCGATGATGAACTTGGATATTCACGATCTAGAGCACCGTATATATACTTGAACGAGCATGTAAATCTACCGACCGTAACGTCATTAGGTGTATCATTTCGGGCACTTATTCATCACAATCCATCCAAAGATCTCAGCGGCGCCGGTCGTGGTGGCTACTCGGTCATTAATGATGGCCGAAGGCAGCTTCATCAACTTCTGCATCGTCCAAAGAGATCATATCATCTTTCAAGACCCGGCGCAGTGATCACTTCTCGTGCACCTAGTGACCTGAAACTCATTCGCCGTTAGTAGCACTACATGAAACCCCCCGTCTAACTGACATGAGATGTGCGCTCTGTGTATGTAGATACAGTTTCAACCCCCGCAAGTCCACTTACTAAGTCACTTCAGACGAACCATTTAAATCTGGCTGCTTCAACCGAATCAAAATCTCGTCTGGATGAAATGACTGACCCTTCCCGGGCCGTAGGGATAGGACGAAACTCTATACCGTGGGGCCAAGACCGACGCAATCCCTGAGAGCAACCAACAATTATCCTGCTGGTTATTACCAGTCAAATCCTCGCGACTAGTGGTGTATGGTTGTTATTGTGCTTTCTTGACCGTCCGTGTTCGCCCATGATGCCCCAAGCAAGTTCGCAATCCTCGCTCAGCAATCATGGGCAAGCACCTGAGTTTCCTGATTCCAAATCAGCTGACCGGTCTGTTATCTGATGCTGATGCTGCTAGTTGAATTTATGCTGCATCATCCCAAAAGTTCCAACGAAGCTGCTTGGCCTCAATGAGTCGGCGACGCTTTTCGGGCTGCGGTGACGATCACAGTGCTCGATGGTGATAACCCCGAGTGGCAACATTTGGACTTGTTGAGAGCCGAGTATCACACGCCTTAAAACGCTCTCATCCCTGTAACCGTTGCCACTGGACATATTTGATGACACGATTGGCCGAAGGGAGGAAGGACCGTTATGTCCTCTCCCGCCCGGTACGCTTCTTGATTGGCAATGGCTATTGGAGTCTACGAAGTACGAGAGTTAAAATTAGACCCTTTTTTCATAGCGGAGCCTTAATAGCACAAGTTAAATATTATCTGCTAGTTGATAAGAAGCGGCCCCAGCTCCCCATCACTTTGCAATGCGTACTAAATTGACATAATCGGATCACTATTCGACGTACTATGTGGCCGGGCGACTACAGCAGGACTCGTTAAATCAGCTATGAAATCGACTAACTATACATCGGTAAACCACTCGAAGCCAATTTTGCCCATTCGAAATTTCAGACTCGAGCAACCTTGAATTGTTTGATCGAGTTGGTGCTTCCAATTTGGAAATATCGAGACTTTGTACCACGGTACGATCAGACACTGTATATCTACATTCACATTCACTATCAATACGTCAGCTAGTCAATCAGAGTTGGAACAAATTACGACATCATATAACTCAACGTTCCGCTTCAATGTAATCCTTCGTGGGTGCCATTTTGTCCTGATTGAGAACAATGTGAATTGCAATCAGCCTCGCTGGCACTGTTTCTACTGAAGCTACCGTCCCATCCTCGGAATTTTCCAGCTTCTTCCCTTCTCACCTTTTGGATCGAGATTGAATCACATCCAGATTCAGCAACGAGCATTAAATTCACACCTTTGACAAAAATGCATCGCTATTACATGTTTGATCTGTCAACCGACCTTTCATCTGGCCATACTCTATCGATTTTAACTCTGCCATCCTTCGTCCGGCAACCATCTGTCAGCATACTCGTCAAGATTAACATCTCTATCTCCACTCTGTTCATCTCCATTAGTATCAATCTCATCCCTATGAACAGCAATGGTGCGTCTACCATCGAAACGCCTAGCTTGGTACCCGACGCAATACCTCCTACATCCTACAATCTGGCACGGATGGACATCTCGTACCTCCTGCTGTATTTATTTTCATCTTCGTCGTCACCCTCTTTGTCGGTATTATGCTCGTCCTATTCATCGTGCTTACTGATATCATTAGTCACAAGATTTAAAGCCGTACCCAAAGCAAGCACCGGTTTAACTCCACAGGATATCCATATCTACCAATCCACTATCATAATTTTGCTATGGACCGTCACCAGCTAGGAGATCTTTGTAGGTTGAAATGGATACATATTTGGTGGAATATTCTACTGGGAGTATGTATATTCGATATCAGACCCCTATTTGGGCCTCGGCCAGTCCTGGTCGACCTACATTCTGTAATCAAAGATAAGTTTATAATGATTATTAAGGCAAAACAGTCCTACATATATCATGATCAGCACCAAGTTTGTCCGTTCACGAACTCGTCAAGCCTAAAAAAGGCGGTTTGGGGTCAAGGACATGTATCTTTCCTTTTTCAGCTATACGTCATTTCGACGGTACTTCCGAATACTAGTAATCTGCACCACACTGTTAGTAACTCCACAATAAATCTGTACATAGTATAAAACAATAAGTGCACATACCACAATTCGCCAATAACGTACGAGTCAGGTTGGAAATGCCGCAAGTTTGTAAGTGCTATAGGGCTTTTATGTGATAGCGAACAGAGAGCATATTCATGCGATGTTCGGAAATATCATTTTCGGCCAAACCCGAATACTATGAGTATAACTGACAAACAGGCCTTCAGGTCTCTGTCCTACTAATATGCCCAGCTGTTGCTGGCGCCGTTATTCGTCAACTGACCACTCAACCACTGCCCCATCGTCGTAGGGGCGAAGATACATGACATGATATTTTTCGAGACGGCCGTGTCTGCGGAGAATAGTCATGTGAGAGCTTGATTGAAGAATATCCAAGAGAACCGAGATGATCGGATATACAGTGTTCAGCCATATATGTGTGTCCAAGTTTATGACACTAAACCTGGGTCTGAACAATATCAAAAATCCCTATGTAAGTCGTATAGCGCAGGTTTTATGGCAAAGTTCCGCTGTAGGAGCTCAACATTTGCAACTCACGATGTTGAGCTCGTCTTTCGTTCTTTTCAGCTGCACGGGTATACAGCTTCTCTGACAGCGAGTTAACTTAGGCAGCTATTTGGTGCGACTAATAGCTAACGCTCGCATCCCGTTACCTAACTTGTTGCAGGGGCGAATTCTCATTTAGCTGAAGAACATTCCATTACACGGAGGCTAGCTTTCAAGTCATGAATCCAGGCCGTTGAACTTTGACGATACACCAGTCTAGTGCCCAGGCAAGCTATGGACAAAAAACGGCTCACGGGCCTTTACCACCTGCATCCGGACCCTACCTGAAATTGAAGTCTAGAAGGCCTTTTATAAGAGAACTTTGTGAGAGATGTAATAAAACGTATGAGACTTGAGTTAATAGTTAATTACTACTAGAAGAACAACTGCCGTTTTTCTATTATTCTATATCTGTTCATTAGCGAGATATTTTACAAAAGGTACTGACTCGTTTCTTTTGTCCACAGCTTGTCAGGGGCGGGGTTCGACTGGAGCTAGGGCTGACTGCATATGCAAGATTGAACATTCCCATGTCGTGGACCAATACTGTGGAACTATATGATTGACAGCAAACTAAAAGCCGGATTGCTCGATGTCACCATCGGGAGGACGCGGGGCTGTCCGCTTCGTATCATTAGGACCTTCCTAAAAGGATTTGGGGAACACAGGAATGATGCTGCGATACAAGACAATGCTCATACTTATTTAATGCGTGCCGGTATGAGAAGCAAAAATTTGTACGCCATTCCGTCCAGTTGTCACCTCTGTTCGTTACCCTACACTAAGGGTTACACTTCGTAGTACAACTACTACCATGGTCCGTCCACTTCTCAATGCCACTTGGGGTGTCCTCTTGCTACTCTTCGCAAAAATCACGCTCTCTTCAGCTGGATCTCTGCCGAGAAACCATGAAAAAGTACCAGAAGTCAAGAGGCAAGTCCCGTCTGAACCTCAGGGTGTGAAAACTATCACAACTCCAAGCGGCGCCACAATTCGCTACAGCCAGCCGGGCAAAGAAGGCGTCTGTGAGACCACTTCGAGCGTGGACTCATACTCGGGGTACGTGGATCTCGACGATGAAACGCATATGTTCTTCTGGTTCTTTGAAGCGAGAAACAATCCGAACGAGGCACCCTTGGTATGTAAAGTGAGACTAGTCTCAACTGCAAGCAATCACTAATACGGCTTCTGGGATAGACCTTGTGGCTTAATGGCGGTCCAGGCTCAGACTCGTTGATTGGCTTGTTTGAGGGTGAGGTTCGAACCAACCCGCTGAGACGAGCCTTTGCTGATCTCGCCAACAGAACTGGGCCCTTGTCAAATTTTGAAAAATCTCACCTCCAAGGTCAACCCTTATGCATGGAACGAAGTAACCAACCTGCTCTTCCTGTCTCAGCCGATTGGTGTTGGATTCTCCTACGCCGATGAAGTAGTCGGCATCCTAGACGAAACTACCGGATTGCCCGTCAACTCATCGAACCCAGATGGCCGCTATAGCGTGGTGGACCCGGATAGGTTCGACACAACTGAGCTGTCGGCGATTGGAGCTTGGGAGGTGCTCCAGGGCTTCATTGAAAGCCTTGATACCCTCGACGAGACCGTGACAGCAAGAACGTTCAACCTATGGACCGAAAGTTACGGTGGACATTATGGCCCAGCCTTCTATAGGTATTTCTTTGAGCAGAACGAAGCTATCCAGAACGGCAGCGCCAAGGGTTGTGAGCTGAACATGCACACGCTCGGCATCATCAATGGTATTATCTCGGAGAAGATACAAGCCCCTTACTACCCAGAATTTGCCTACCGAAACACGTACGGGATAGAAGCAGTTAACGAGACTATCTACAACTACATGAAGATGAACTACTACTTCCCAGGTAAGTCTCTCAATACTCTAAGACATTTTACAAGACTCAGCTAATTCCAAAATTAGAAGGTTGCAGCGATATGATCGACGAGTGCGCAGAGTCAGACCGCTCTACCAAAGAAGGCACGACGGCCTGCTCATCAGCAACCGCCATTTGCCGCGGTCTAGTCGAAGGGCCCTACTACCACGTCAGTGGTCGGAGTCCGTATGACATCCGAGCGGAGTATGGGGCCGAGATACCCCCTGGTTATTGGCAGGACTACCTGAACCTTCCTGCGACCCAAAACGCAATCGGGGTCAACCTGAACTACTCGAGCAGCGGCGGCAACTCGATCTTCGACGGATTCACGACCACTGGCGACTTTGTTTATCCCGACATGCTAGAGGATCTCGAGGTCATTTTGGATGAGGGTGTCAGTATACATTTGATATACGGTGATGCGGTAAGTTTTATATTTCCTGTCCAGAGAATCTTAGAAGCGTGCAGCTGACGAGCATGCAGGACTACATCTGCAACTGGTTCGGTGGCGAAGCCGTCTCACTACAAGTCAACTACACTCATGCCAAAGAGTTCCGAGCAGCTGGGTATGAGCCGTTCGTGGTAGACGGGACGGAGTACGGGGAGTCAAGGCAATATGGGAACTTTAGCTTCACGCGGATTTACGATTCCGGCCACGAGGTACCCTACTACCAGCCTAAGGCATCGCTTGAGCTGTTCAGACGGATTCTGGCTGATTTAGTGGTTTCCGATGGGACTGAAAAGGTCACAGCTACGTATGAGAGCGAGGGGCCGGTGAATGCGACGCATACGAATGTGGCGCCCACGCCGTACTATACGGGACGACCAGATATTAATGAAAAGAGGGACATGCGCTTCGGTTCGTAGGGCGCTGATTCCGCGGATAATCCAAACTTGAGTAACCTAGAAACTTAGACTTGGTTGTCTTCTGAGGGTCATGGTTTAGAGTCAAGCTGGATACAGACAACCAGGAGGTCCTTGATACACTCAAAAAAAGCTAATGACTAATGCTGATCGAGAACGGAGCTATTTCAGACATAATTACTTGATTGTAATTTGGGTTTCCACTTGTTGAATCCAGTCTTTGGGCGTGATGGATGCCGGATTGCGTCAAATTCTTATCGACTCGACATTCACGGAACCGAATCTTTGATAGACGAGTCGAAAAGTTTCAATTATCACCAAGATTTCTGAAATAACATCTGCAATCAAACCTTAGTCCACGACAAGGACCTTTTGAGGCTTAATACAGCGGTGGAGATACCCGGAAACGGTCATTCGAGGAATGAGTTAATATATTGTAATTATGCTCAACTTCATATAGTCTTGTTGCAAGCGAGGCTATAGAATACACCCAGTTGTAGTGTTGGCCATCATTGACGTAAAGTGAAGAATTCCAGACCGCTACTGAGCCTTCCATAGTTCATTGAGACCACCAATTTTGTGTTCGCATGTCTCAATCTGACGTCAACGCGAAATACGTCAGGCGCCTAGATACCAACTACCACGGTGACTGAGACTCGTTACCGCTGTCGAAGCTATCCAGGATCCGGGTCTAGACCATTTGATCTGCAAAGTGTTCCTTGGCTTCTTCGGACCGGGGGGCTAGGATTTGCACCGCACCAGATGATGTGTTTCGTACTTTGTACCGTGGGCCTCGAACTACAGAGAAACAACCAGAGGAATGAAAGTCATAGAATTTATTTGAATGAGTACGGAAATTGGTTGGTTCAACGCATTCTTGTCTCGGGGCCTAGGTCGGAATTCGCTGAGGTCGCCGAAACCGGATGGTCGGGAGACTGAAGTGGATGGTCAGTTGGATTTGGTGTGGTGGTAATTGGATGGATAGTTCTAGAGTCTGTTCCCAGGATGAAGGGTTCTGTGAAATGTGCCACTCCATCAGCCTCCCAGGGTCCAGCGAAATCGGGGCTGTGTCTGTCAATTGACAACAGAATGCGAACCTCCATTCGCAAGATGACGTAGCTTGAGCTAGATGAGTTTTTCCAATAAGATGATGCAGTTCCTTTTGCGAAGTTCTAGAACGAACCTATTACTGGTTGTAACCCCGACATCCGACTCTTTGCGATTGTTACCCAATCGTACAATTAGCTCGAGGTTCTAGACTCCGGTCGCCAGACACTTTTCTTCGACGAATGCTGTAATTACGTCAACCCAGTTCTGAACATACGTCGCTCAGCTGGCTTAAATACGATGCCAGTATAGCCTCTATAGGACAAGAAGTATCGTGTCTTCGGTGAAGGCTGGTTGCCTTGAAGTGGATCGCAGAGAACCGCAGGATGTTTGTGAGTTTTCGCCACGTCTTGGGACACTTCTCCAACTTTCATCTCAGAAGACCACCATGGGATGCAGATCTATGTCCTTTTTAGTAAGACCCAGATGGTCTATATGGTCTGATTTCGCAGATATGAGACCATTTGGGAGGTCATGACACCGCTGGTTCGCCGGGCGGAAGCTGGAAGGCTCATAATACCAGTCACAGAATCACATTTGGACGTGGTCGACATCTTCAGATTCCTATCCGTGAGAATACGAAAAGATCGTAGATATTTGGCTTGACTGGCGTAACGTGGGGGAGGCGCAATTCCAACGGATAATTTACCCTGCGCTCGCCACGCTTCCAGGGTCCTAGGAGGGTCTACGTTTTCGGTCATATCAGAACATGCCGAAATTCAACAAGCCTATTTCGGAGGAATGGCTGATTTCAATGTCATGTGCTGCCTCCGGCATAATTGTAAAGCATCCTCGTTGAACTTGAAGAGGCTCTGCGGCGTCAACCGAATTGAAGACTTGCGTTCCCCAGCGTCGTAAGGCTTATAGGCAATCACGCTAACTCAACATCCATCATACACTCTCTTAAGACAAACAAACCAGCCGCCATCCCAAGTACGTTTACTTAAACGACTCCACGCGCTCCTATTTTTCCAATTTGCAGAAATCGCTTCTCTTCGAAACCAGTCCATTACACACAACCCATCCTGCTGTTATTCTTGTTGCTACTGACTACCCTCCACACGTTACCCCATTCAGTTGCGCTCACCTTCCAATGCTCGTTACCCCAAGCTGCATAAGCGAATGCAACGATAAACCACCCTGCCGGAAACTTCAAAAGCGCCCTAAACAACCCGGGCTGGTGCACATATCATGTCTAGTACCAATGTTCTTGACTATGAGTCGGCTAAAGCCGTTTGCAACCTCAAGTACGAATTACTTCCATAACTAAGTAGTGTAGAGAATGGATTGCCCGACCCATAGCGTTGCAATTGGCTCCATACTCACTTATTGCGCCGGAGACTTGCGGATCTAATTATAAACCCCATTTAACAATTCCTTGCGATAACTAGCCCCAATGACGTTGCGGCAGCGCCCGCTCGGGAACGACCCACAATCCAAGTCCCACAAGATCGCAACTACAACATGCAGCGATATTTGAACCCTCACACCCATCCCGACGATATTGATGTGCGTCCTCCTCTGCCATTTCGCACACCAGTTGCCGAGGTAGGAGCCCGTGAGCGCGCCGCAGCCTTGATCATCTCCGCCTTGACACCCAAAATGCCTTCCTGTCCCAATTAACTGGTATTGAGATGGTATTCTGGGACAACAATTCCAGCCTTTTACATTGTAAGTCCATGCAATAACATCGATAATTCTGGTTGATGCAATTTGCTAATATTGTGTTCGAACCAGATGCTGCACCTGTATGAAGTTGGGAATTATCGTCGGGGAAATGATGTTCACAACTGGCGGTCAGGCGACTCTTGTTGCTCTTTGTTTGAAACTCCCGGTTGGCTGTAATATGTAATTATCATATGCAGTTCCAATTGGATCATGGAGGATTGTGATGTTGATTGAGCTAAGTTAACCTCCGTCAGGTGTAACGGTAGAATGTTACCTATCTAACTAGTGTACATTGTTACGGAGTAACTAGGGCTCCGCCAGTGGACTGTGTGCCACTAGTCCTCTGTTATTGGATATGATTACATCCATCCCTGCTGGTACCCCTTGATGTCTTTGCAAAGTGATGTCTCAATGTTACAGTAGTTCGGAAATATCCATCATCAAGGCCTCTGTTCAGCACAAAATGAGGCTTGCTCGTGATCGCTTCGGTGATTAGCATTATAGCCCCGTGCTATGCAGCTAACTCCGTGAAGCTTGTCCAATTGGAATACTACGACGGGCGCCATATCCGTAGTTAACCCCGTATTACCCCGTAGTTAGCCCCGTATTACCCGAGTAGACTTCTACATCAGAATTTCTTGGCGGCTCTATAACTGTGCCATTGTAGTCTCTTGCGAAAAGAACTAAACGATTTATCTTGTGCCTCATCAACGTATCTCTAGTGCAATTAATCAATATTATTTCAGGGGAAGGTCCAATTCCGATATTCGACTAAAGATCTTGATTGTCGAACTAACCTAGGCCAACTCAGATCGCCATGTCTACCAACAACGCCGCCTACTTGACCGAAAAAGGCAAGGCTCTCGAGATCAAACCAGCCCCCTATCCTACCCCCAAAGAGAATGAAGTAATTGTGCAAACTCGGGCCATCGCCATTAACCCTGTCGACTATGCATTGCAAATGATGGGCGATACGTTATTTCCATGGCTGCAGTACCCTCACATCCTCGGTTTGGATGTCTCTGGGGAGGTAGTCAAGATTGGCTCTAATGTCGCCAACTTCAAAGCGGGTGATCGTGTCGTTGGCCTCGCCTCGGGGGCATTCCAGTCGTACTCCGCCGTCCCAGCTCAGATGGCTTCCACAATCCCAGACTCCGTTACCAACGAGCAAGCTGCCGTCATCCCCCTCGGCCTTAGCACTGCATCAATGGGCCTCTTCGGGAAAGAATACCTTGCTCTGCATTACCCAAGTATCAACCCAAAGCCCACGAGTAAGCCGCTCCTTATCTGGGGCGGCTCAACCAGTGTTGGCAGCAATGCCATCCAAGTCGCCGTTTCCGCCGGGTACGAGGTGATAACCACCGCCTCGCCCAAGAACTTCGAGTACGTCAAGAAACTAGGCGCAAGCCAGGTATTTGACTACAACAGCCCCACGGTCCGAGACGACATCCTCGCCGCCCTCAAGGGTAAAACGTGCGCCGGCGCGATGGCAATCACCAGTGCGGACCTTACAGCAGCTGCTGCCGCAGCGGATGCGTGTTACGAGATCATCTCGAAAGCTGAAGGAACCAAGTTCGTAGCTACAGCGCAGCCTCCGCCCGAAGTTCCACATCCAATGGTGGCAGCTAAGTTTATCCGCCCATTTGGAGACTCGGAGGAGGACCAGGAGCTTAAAGACGCCGTATTCGGCGAGTATCTACCGCAGGCGCTTACAGCGGGGAAGTTTCGGCCTGCGCCGGAGCCGGAGGTTGTTGGGAAGGGGCTTGAGGCGTTGCAGGAGGCGATGAATGTCCTCAAGCAAGGGGTTTCTGCGAAGAAGATCGTGGTTTTGCTTTGAGTTCGGTTTGATTTCAGGCTTATGCGACACCTAAATGTGTACGTGACTTATGATCGTCTATGATAGTGCTAAACTCCTTTTATTGCAATGGGTGCCGAATTCCCCTTATCCATGAAACATCTTGTGAATACGTGCAGGCTAGTCATGCCCAATTTCCGCCTCGTCGTCTATCTCGAGTTTTATGTAGCACGTTGTCTCTTATTTGCACCGACTGCACTCCTGACGGGCCAACCATATGTGCCTCATGTAAATCCAGGTCGATAGATGCCTTATGGCACAGTGTATGACGCAAATGGCACACCCCAAGAATATGACCCATACCAAACAAATTAGCAAAAAGAATCCAAACAGATCCAGATCACCAATATCGTATTCGACCGGATGATGGTAACCGGAGAAATCCCGTCCCCGGTGAAGTCAGAACCGTTTACTGCACGTTCATCTAGCACGGGAGTAAGCAACACGTCGAGATCCACGCATGGATGTGCTCTCATGGGAGATAAGTGCTAGATGAACAACTAGGATAAAAAGGTTTCACTGGCTCTAATAAAATAGTCATTCTAGGATGGGATGGGACTGGACTGGTATCGGCAAGCTTATTAGCTTGATTTCGCTTTTGCCTGAAGAGTGTTGACGTTAAGTCGACAGTACATGCGGGATGATCACCAGGATGGGGAACTACGAAAGATTAAGAAGTTATGGGATATTCATATCCATAAATCAGCACAGGAATATGCGACTGAGGACGGCACAGTGGCAGAAGAGGAGAATGATAGCGATCCAAGCTTGGTCGATCTTCCAACTCACACACTTCGCTATGTCAGCCAGCATCTGAAAACATTTCGATACAGCAGTGACGACGATGGCCAAAAAGGAGTGGAACACTCAATTTTCACAGAGAAATACTCAAGGGTTGGAACAACGTGTTAGTGTGGATTACCACCAATACCCTCACCATTCTCCGGACTTAAGTTGCCAATACTCACCTCACCGCAGACTATAGTTAGGCAAACTGGTTAGCTTATGGTTGCTAAGGCTCAAATAGCTATTTTTACCGTGCTTGGGGTCCCTGAAAGCCTGTTTTTGGGTAATTTGAAGGTTTTGGAGGTCCTTTACCAGCCCTGTAGGACCCCTATAAGACTTGTTAGCTTGAAAATCTCTGCAAAATATCTGGCACTTTGAAACTCGGCTGTTATCTTGGTATTCTTCTAACGCTTAAGCCGCTACCCTCATGCTATAGAGAGTCTGATTTCCCCTATAAGGCCGACTTTGGTAGCATCACCATCTCGCCAGGCCTTGGGTAAGGCCACTCCGACACTCCCAGAGGCTCAAGAACACCTTTTCCAGTGTTTACGTGGCTTCATTAAGGCCGTCTCATCGTAGGCGCGGGCCTATAGCCATGATATTCAGAAGTATATGAATGTGGGCGATTATTTTCATCTACCAGTAGAATGGTCACTTCACAGCGGCTAGATAATATTCTGCTTAGGGCTCTAACGGCTAAGTGACCTATAAGAATAACTCGCTGGATGAACGGGACGAGGCTAAAGAGGAGGCCATATCCAACTCCGCCAGCGTGTTCCCGGGGGACCGCACCGGCGAGGCTAGCGATAGCTTCATCTCTTGGCAGTAAATCCAACCAAAAAGTCCCCAACCTCACCTAAACTCACCAGGATCTCTGGTTGGTCAACATCACCACCGTTTTGCTTACTAATTTGATCACCGGCCAACCAAGGGAGGATGATGAGGATGGTGAGGTTGGTCCGATCCTAAGAAACACTCCGATGGAAGCAACGAAAGACCACGATCAAGTCAGGTATATCAGCGTTCGCAGCAGCATTGCTCCCACGAATTTCTTTCCCTTGGCAAATATCTATCGATCCAATTCGCTTCTGGAAGCTTCAATGTTTTACACCATTATACTGACCCTGATTGTGGTCAGACTAGAGAAGTTGCAGAGCGTTTGTTACCAAGTCAACGTGAACTCCGACTTTGCAGGGACTTCTGCGCCTACTTCCTTTGTTGGTGTGGCAATGGAAGTTCCGGACCGTTGAAGTAGGTATTTAGACGCCCATGACAAATTCACCAGCGGAAGCCGTGCCTTGAGACTGGGGTCTCTGGTACGTGCCAGGGTTAGTGGATGGCAGACGACTAACACCGATTGCAATCGGTTAAGACGATGAAAATGCATGCAAACGAAGAACAAAGTAGCATACATGTACATGAGGTTCGAGGGAGTTTATACTGCATGGCTTGAACACATGATGTTCAGAATGTGCTTATGAATTACAACACCCGGTGTAGTGTCGAATAGATAGATTTTAATAAACTTAACCGTTACAGTCAACTATCTCGATCTGCGTCCTTGTTATTCTACCTTTATCCTTGTGTACGTCATGAAAACCATCAGCCTTGATCCACCGCATCAATGAAAAACCATCGTAGTGACCGTATTGTTCGTAACCGAGGACTCGTGTACGGGAAGAAACTAGCAAGAGGTCTTCGAAAAGAGGTTGGTTTATTTGCCACAAGAGGAACACGAGCAGTTAGAGCCGCAGTTACCTATGTATGGACGGGTGTGTCAGCATTAGATACGGTGGTTTTGAGGGGTAATGTCAGATCATGGAAGAGTGGACTTACAGCTCGACGTGCCTGAGCATCCGCAGTCGCCTTTCATTTTGAGATGATTTCTGGTTATAGAATTACTCGATTTGCTTGATAATAAACGTCGATTTGTGAATTGGCCTAGGTACAAGCGTGTTTGTTGGTTTGCTTGAAGTGATGTGTTAAAAGGCAGCTGACCATTTTATATATGTCTGCTTCGACCTCGAGGGTGGAGAGATACAGGGATTAGAGATGTGCACCAACAACAACTTGCTCAATCTTGAGAACGGCAATAATACCCCGATCAGAACAGTCGGCGATGTCCGTACCAGTTGTCACTCCATTTTTCAAATGATTCGCCGTACACAGTTTTGACTGGTTGTGAGTTACTATCGGGCTTGTTGGGGCAAATAATGTTGCATTAAACTAAAGTGGTCTCTCCGGCCTTCCACATTTATCGATGCCGCGAATTCGGTTATAAGGGTCTTAAATATAGAAAGCACGAAGTCAACCCTTCACAGGGGGTTAGCTTTTGCCAAGGGCTTGGTGTGCGGAGTCTAACAGTTAATGTAAGTATTGTGGTAGATCTGGATTGTTATTAATTACTTCAAGATGGTTTCGAGCTGATCCATTGGTTCCGTCACTGGTGGCGAGCCTCATATGGTGGATATATGGACGAGATCTTTGATATGTTATTGTCAGACCTTATAACTACCAAAAATACCTCATTCTACAACGAGTGGGTCCCTCGTCTTTTGACGGTCAATTTGGTCCAACAGTTATTACAAGACTACAATAGTAATTCCGGTGTGTCAATGTCAATTCGTGGTTTGCTAATAGTGCAGCTTAAACTCAAGTTTCCTACTTACATAGATGATGAAGCGCTGTACATAAATATCTACCTACTAATTGGGACTTTCCACCAGAACCAAGATGGAATGTACGGAACTCCCTGTGCAGAGCAGATATCGGTCCCGAGCGATTCTCAAGATCCTCTACAATCATGTTGCAGACCTAGACAAGCCCGTTCAGCTTGGTGAAAAACTTGTCGCACTGGCCAACTTGGAAATGAGAAGACGTTACAAGGAAGTGCCTTTATAGGTGCCAGCAGTGTAGTGTAGGGGACTCAATAATGACAAGTTAATCACTGCCTCTTCTCAAGAGAGGGGGATTCACAGCAGACTATTTATACAGTGTCGACCTTCGCATAGGCCAGGGCCCGGCAAGCCATTGGATCCCACTGACTATATAAGACCTATAAGTCACTGTGGCTTATCTGCACCTGAAACCTGCGTTTAGCCTGCTAGTTCGGGTTATGACTATTGCTCTCCTAGCCTTGTCCAACATAGTATCCATCTAGTCAACCACGTTGAGAGCATTAAGCATACTGTCAAGTGCAGATAACCCACAGTGGCATAAGCCTTTTGGGCATGTCGTCCTGGAACTCGAGCTACACCTTGAGCTGCTCGTAAACCTCTCGGATGTTAGGGAACATGAGCCTTGGTATAGTATCATCGGGATTCTTGTAGGATGATCCTTCAAGCTGAGCTTCCAGGACGTCTCCTTGACCGCTTGAATGCCGGATCCAGGGGGTATCTGTATCCTTGCATAGGGGACATTGGAGTCGAAATTTGTCCTGTCACTCTCCATTTTATGCTTAATGTCAAAAGTCGATCGTAAGGGTGAGGAGTTAATGTTTGCACTTTCGAGTTTGTTCAAGGGTGACTGAAGGCCATAGTAGCCAGGGCCGAGATGGCGGGACGGGTATATATACTGCTCATCTCGAGGCAAAAATTACCGAAACATGCTTCTTTGTCTCAAACAGTCATGAATGTAGAAATCATAAGCTGATGAAAAAGTAGTTTCAACCAAACAAACTCCATTCTTTCAGTCTTTGCGACGGCGACCCAAAGAATGCGATGAAACACGCAGCTCACGGTAGCAAAATCTCGAGTCAAATTTGTTGAGACCAGCTGCGGAAACAGAGAACAAGGCAATGAACCATGTTTATCAACTCAGCAACGCCTATACCTCAGGAAGGCGATATCCAAGGCTTCTCTGTGCAAAGACAGCAAGTTCATATGCAAATAACCACCCAGGGGCTCCAGTTTGGTATTTAGAGATGACAAGACTACCACTTCACGGGGCATGATTACATGCGACAGCCAAATCAAAGTGCAGCTGTTGTATCAGCTTTACTATTATTATTATTATTAGTTACGCCGTAGGCTCGAAGCCCCCGGTACCTCTTCTAGTACTCGCGTATGTCAAACCGTGCCCTAGTGGCTGGACTAAAGATATGCTACGTGATCGGTTCGCTTTATTAGCGACTGCGGTGCGTTCACTACCATACTAGGTTGGTGCTCAACCTACTAACAGAGTCTCCCTGAGAAAATCGAGTTATCTGGGCCCTGAAGCTGTCTGTTCCGTCCCGTCCCTAGCAGCCACCTTACGATAGTCCCACTGGTCACCGGCTTACTTGTTTCTATCGGGAGATCTCTGAGAGAGTGTGTAGCGGTCGCGGTGTGATAGCGGCCCGCAGGCGTTCTCTTGGTTCGTGCAACAGTTCGCAAAAGAGGATCACATGCTCTGCCGTTTCAGGGGCGTCGCCACAGCCGCATAGCGGCGAGTACACGCTGAATTCCCTTTCAGTCGATGCAGGCCCAAATTCTTGCCCCCTTTTGGCATCCGTATCGAAGGGCCCTCCGGTTCCTCAGCGATAGTGCGGCGCTGGCGGTCATACTCCGCTGCTCCGGAGAACCACTCTTTCGCCAGTAGTCGAGGAGAGCCGCCAGAGCCTCTTTTTTTTCACCCATCAATGCCGAGCTCCGAGTCTCCTTCTCTACGGTGTACCCCGCTGGTCGGAGTAGCTGCGGAAAGCTTCACTAAACGAATGCCAGTTCCCCCGCGCCATGCGTAAGTTTTTCCCAATTATAGGAAAACTTCTTCGTTCTCGAATCGTAAGTATACACCAGGCAGCTATCTTAAAAATAAAAAAAGCTTCCCGTTACATGCCTGATGATACGGCAAAGAGAGTAGATGAGTATCATTCGATGTCTAGTGGCAACAGAGCTTCAAACACTACGATTAAAACGCTTTCTTGGGAATGCAAAGTTCTTGTATCTCACATTAAATCAGAAGGAGAAGATGGAAAGGAATAAGTCGCCAATCCTGTCGTTGTGGTGAATACCTTACGTTACCTCACTATCTGTTGTACAGCATATCCCTGGCATCACATCATACACACCAGCCAACGAACTTACATACCAAAGCAACACATTAAACAGCCGACCAAGAAGACCATTAAACTGCACATTAAAGTCGATAGTATGGAATCTGCATTGATCGCATCCTCGAGTTGAAAGGAACCTATGGTTGCACTCCATCGTCTTTAGACCGTTTAGTCCACTGGGTATTTAGTCACGATGTCCTGTATCCACATCCATGTATTCCGGATACCTTCCAGCCCTATCGAGTTCCCTCCAAAGCTTTTTGCTATTCGCACATGGTATCTTCCCGTTTCCAAATCATGACTCCAGAGTCCTATGATTATGCCTTCTCATCTTCATCGTCACTCTGAAGCTGCTTCCTTGGCCAATCCGCAGCAATGTCGATCCGGTCCCTCGGCCACCACCACTCGCAAAACAAGAATATCAAGTAGTCGATGACCACACACAGGCAGAACAGCTTGCCTGCCCAAACACCACATCCATAGTACCGCTTCAACCGGTCGATCAGAGCAAAGCTTCGGACGCCTGAGCGGCCCCTAGTGGCGCTCCACTCCGCCGCATTGCGTTCGTCGTACCCGTAGAACTCCGACTCGCTGATATCACCAGTGATGCCCCTGTACACACGCTCAGTGCGCTTGGCAATGTTGTCCCACGAATACATTGCCTTGACCTGATCATGGAATCTCTCCGTACGGACCTTATTCGCCCGGAGCGCAGCAATGGCCTTGCCCATGGCTGTGACGATACTTTCTTCTTCGGGATTAGCGAAGACTGTCATATGCCCAGGTAGGACTTCAGGGATACCGCCGACTGCAGTGCAGACGACGTAGAGACCGCAACTTGCTGCTTCAACAATGACAGTGCCAAAGGCTTCCGTGAGACTGGGATGTAGGTAGATATGTCCGCACACCATGATGTCGCGCACTTGGTCGTGCCGTACGGGGCCCAGCATTTCAACCTTGTCTTGCAGGACGTTTTGTTCAATCATTTGTTCCAGGTCAATAGCTTTCGGGCCCGAGCCGGCGATTACGAAACGAGTGTTGGGGTGGTTCTCGAGAATGCGAGGTATCGAGGCGGTAAGCAGGTCGATTCCTTTGTTGTAAAACAGGCGGCTGATAACCACGATGGTGATGGGATCGTTAGAACCCAATTGATGTGCGGGTGGGGTCTGTTTGAACGCAGCACCTGGGGCAGGTGGCTCGGCTGGGTAGTTCAGGGGCCTGAAGTTCTCAGACACCACGGCGTTCGGAATGACGGACACCATTAAAGGATCCAGGGCAGCTCGGAGCACCGTATTTTCCTTGCTGTATGAATTTTAGTCAGCAAACATGGGCTGTGTGGACAAGGGGTAGAGAGCACGGGAAGGTAACGTACCATGTATGGCTCACGCAGATAATATGATCTACGTCGCTCAATGTGAATTTGAGAAGCTTGTTAGTTAAGATGCTCGCGGCATCTGCGAACCCGTAGAGAGAGTGGTCTGTAAAAACGGTGCGCAAGCCCATGGTTCTCGCATGGAGGAGGGCTTCATGGCAGAGACTGCTCAAGCTGGCATGCCCATGAACGATCTCAATTTGCTCACGGATCATAATATTGCGGAACAACGGGAAGAAAGAGAAGACCGTCGGAAAGGTGGCGGATCTATAAATAACCGCGAAGGGAACATGATAAACCTTGATGCCATTCGTCAGGTATCGAATGCCCTTCCTGTCTTCATAGGCATGCGTGACAATAATGATCTTGTGGCCTCGGTCAACCAGCTTTGTTGCAAGCTGGTAGATATGGCTCTCGACTCCTCCTGGCTGAGGAAAGAAGAAGTCGCTAACCATAGCGATGTTGTAAGTTCGGTGAGACATTGCTGCGAATATCTCTCTGTTCTCGACCGATATATCAAACCAATAAAACCAGCGAAAGGTATGAAGGTCACAATAGTATCATTGAGAAGACTGCGCGAGGGTCAAGAAGCTTGACGGCAGTCGAAAATCAGGTAGCCTCTTCGCGGGAGCTAAGGTGGATTCACCCCAGCTGGCACAGCCAAGACTGTAATGAGTTGGAGATGGCTGTGTGAAATAAGTAAGAGTATGTAACGCGTCCATAGTGACGATCACCCTTGATAAAGTCGAGGTTGGACCATGGTCACAGAGAACTTTGTTTCAAGTTTGAACATCGCGAGCTCGGCGCTGGTGGATGCGGGAAGTAGCGCGTTAATCGATTGATCTGCAGCGCGGAAGGGGTATTGGCAGGGATGACGATGCAGCCCGATAACGATAAAGAAGTGGATACCGGTCAGAGCTTCCAAAAAGTTTTGGGGAACGAACGTGGGGGACAAGGAACTGAAGATTTGCTCTTCACAACTGTAGAGACTTCGAACTTGTCTTTGCGTCTTGCTGCGGGCTCAATGAAGTTCCAGAGTAAATAAGTTTCCCTCATCCCTTTACGCCATTGAATTACAAATCCTGTAAATTCGTCACATGGTCATAATGCACCAGGTTGTTGCGATCGCGCCATAGAAATTTCGGCATCCATCCCGGTAGCTCGCCATGTACTCGAGATATATCCCGCCAAAGAGCACCCCGTCTCAGGGGAAGGCGCCAGCGGCGTCTCCAGCACCTCCTGAACCTATCCAGCCCAAGGCTGCTCTGCCAATCCCGATCTCTTACAGCAGATACATTCCTCCCCAAAAACCAAGTGCGCCCACGAAGCAGCACCTGCACTTCGACGATGCGGAGGGCGAAGTTGATCCGATCGTAGCCGATCGGCCACCCACGAAGAAGGCGAGACTTTCCGAGCACCTCGATGAAGTCGATACGCCGAGTGATCTGTTGCAAGATGGCCAACAACCCGAGGTCAAACCTGTGGAACCGGAAGCCAGGATAGAGAAGACCGAGAAGAAGTCGAAGAAGGACAAGAAGGCAAAATCGACCATTAGCGGCGTCCCTGTAGATGAAGATATGGCAGCAGCTGTCGGAACTGGCGAGGTCAAAAGAGACAAGAAGAAGAAGAAGAAACCAATCAAAACCCCGGAGGAAGAAACACAAGCGGACGATGACGATGAGATTCGGAGGCGTCATAAGTCTGTATTCGAGAAAAAGGCGAAGGCGCTGACAACCCCTGAATCTGGGGAAACACTCGATGTACAAGTCGGTGAGGACGGAGACTTGATGATGGTAGATGTTGCACCGGAACAAGCGCACGGCCTTGAACCGTTACCACAACCAGCACCGGTCGTTTTAGACCCGAAGCCTACCTACGAGACGCTCCCATCATGGCTAGCAGAGCCGGTTAGGGTATCGCCAAAATCGATTGCCCCTTTTACAGATTTCCGTGGCCTCGCCCCAGAACTAGGTCTCACACCAGAGATTGCAGCCGCATTAGCTACAAAAGGCTACAAGCAAGCATTCGCAGTTCAGACAGTTGTGATCCCGCTGCTCCTGCCTCAACATTGCAAGTCTATGCAAGGTGATGTTCTTGTCGCGGCTGCAACAGGATCAGGAAAGACTCTTGCCTACGCCCTCCCGGTGGCACGGGATATCAGCCTTGGGAACCGCCATGTTACGAAACTGCGAGCCTTAGTAGTACTGCCTACCAGGGAGTTGGTGAGACAGGCCCGGGACGTTTTTGAGCAAATGGCAGGAATCTTCGCTCACAATGGGGAAAGAAGGCGGGCAAAGGTCGGCATTGCTATGGGAAGTCAGACTTTGCAAAAAGAGCAGACCGCCTTGGTCGAGAGAGAGGAACGCTTAGACCCAGAAGGCTATGAGTCACGTTTGAAGAGGCTGAGTTTGGATGAGCTGGATGGCTACAACACCGAGGACGAGGAACGAGCCGAGATTTCCAGACGTGAAGACGAGATATCCACATTGCCGGATCACACTATTGACTACAAGTCAAAGGTGGATATACTTATTTGTACTCCTGGAAGACTCGTCGAACACATCAAGAAGACGCCTGGGTTCTGCTTGGATTATGTGCGTTGGTTGGTTGTTGATGAAGCCGACAAGTTGCTTGGTCAGGACTTCCAGCAATGGCTGGGCGTGGTGATGCCAAAACTGCGTAGTAGCAAGCCGAATGCTCGCAGCCATATGCAGACAAACTTGTCGGGAGTCCGGAAGGTCATTCTGAGTGCCACCATGACGCGCGATCTAGACCTTCTTGCTGACCTGAAGCTCCGGCGACCGAAACTTGTCGTCCTCGAGGGAACGGAAGACGATGGCGAGACGGGAGAAAGGCCTGCTGAGCACACGCTGCCACAACTGCTCCAAGAGACCGCGATCAAAGCTGATGCGAACCTCAAGCCCATGTATCTCCTTGACTTGCTGCAGAGCTCGCACGTCTTAGGTCTTGCTACGAATACATTAGCGATGGATTTGTCCGACGACACGTCGTCTTCTGGATCAGATTCCGAACTGGAAGAAATTTCGAAGCCGCAACCGACTGCGAAGTCCAGCATTCTGATCTTTACGAAGTCAAATGAGACGGCTCTAAGACTCTCGCGTCTCCTTTCTATAATGTCGCCCTCCATCGGATCCATCTTAGGCACCCTCACATCGACCGGCGCGTATGCTGAACGGAAAAAGACACTTCGCTCCTTTTCAGCTGGCAAACTCCGCGTTCTAGTCGCGTCCGACCTCATTGCTCGCGGTATTGATCTCCCCTCCCTGGACCACGTCATCAACTACGATATGCCAGTCAGTATCGAGTCTTACGTACATCGTGTTGGCCGTACAGCACGTGCTGGCAAGAGTGGTCAGGCCTGGACACTGTTCACGGATTCTGAGGCCTGGTGGTTCTGGAAGAAGGGTCCAGCTAGTGAACGCATCGGGAGAGTCGGACAGGTCGAAAGACTCCGGGTTACTGAGGAGAAGGAGGCAGCCTTTGAGGTTAAAAGAGGTCGTTACGAAGAGGCGCTTGAGACTCTCGGTAAGGAAGCGGCTGAGCTGAAGAGGCAGCAACATGTCCGGTGATATAGACTTGGATAGCATGGCCGGGGTTTTGATCAACTAGGTGCAGTAATGGATATACCCGCCCAAATTTATTGTCCGGGGGTGCTAAGGAGAAGCAAGGCTTACCACATGTGCCTCGTTTTCTCGTGAGCCTTTCTGCGCGTGACTCTCTGCCAATAGGTATAATTTCTGGTGGTCCGCTTTGTACCCCGCTTGGCATACACGTGCCAGCTGATGTTCCAACTGAGTTAGACGTTCGGTACAGCGATATTTACTCAAACACTCGTAGTTCAGAAGTTTGGTCCGGTATGTAGATATGTTTATTGAATAAAAACGTCGATGGCAACGACAGAAACCAGAACAGATTGGAGGCGCCAGGGGAGGCAGTGCTTTGGACCAACGGGACTGCAGGTTGCGGGGTAACACGACGACTTATTCCGTATAGCCCCTCAAACATCCATCACCACTAGGCGTGGTACTTCAGACTAAGCCGTAGCAAGCGACATCAATCAACGAAGCATGGAATATCATGTGTCTATCCACTAAGTCTAGACGATTTTGAGAAGATATAGTCCCACTGCATAGCACACAAATGCCCATCAGGGTTAAAACGTAAAAAGGGTCATACATGCCCACAATTATGGGGATATTATTCAACGGTCCCGTTTCACTGCATACATGTGCGGCTGCGTCTCTGGGCTGTGTTTCTGGGCTGCCTCACTTGTCGGGTGAGCCCTTGAAACCCCACCTTATATGGAAATTTCGGTAGCTAGTTGTGTTCTACCATCAAGCCAAGATTATTATCGTCACTCACACCGAAGTTCAGACATGGCTTGGGAAGACGCCGTAGGCACAGTCGCCAGCATTTCCAGTCTTTTACAGATAGCCTGCGAGGTCACCAAGCTCAGCTACCGCTACCTATCCAGCGTTAAAAATGCGCATTCCACTCGGAGGGAATACTTGAAAGAAGTGAACGCCCTTGTGGTAGTTTTGCTACACCTCAAAGAAGCCCTCAACTCATACACCCCAAGCCTTCAGGATAATAACGCCAAGGCTAGAACGACTCAGCTGCGAAATATAATATCTGACTGTCAAGACGAGTTGACCGAGATCGAAACGACACTGGGGAGAGTGGCATTGGGCGTCTTGAAGTTATTTTGGCCACTCAAGGAGAAGGATCTCCGAGAGCAGATCAACACATTCCAACGTTATCGGAGTATGTTTGATAGCTTCATGTCCGCCAATATCCTCGCCACGACGACTGCTACCTTATCCAGGATCGACCCATTATTGCTGTCACATGAGCGCAGCCAACTCCTCGCCGTTCTTCCTCAGCCAGACACCATCTCTAAGCCACGGACTCTCACATGTCCTGGCACTGGTAAATGGTTCTTGGAGTCAGAACCATATCGCCAATGGTTGGATCCAAATTCTCCAATCCGCTTTCTATGATGCCATGGTCCTCCGGGAGTTGGAAAGTCTGGGGTAGCATCGCTGGTTGTCAAGGACCTCTTGCGGCAACAACAACAACCGGGCAATCTCTTGTTGACCTATTTCTTCTGCGACTTTGCCAACGAGGATAAGCAGAAAATTGAAGTAGTGTTGCAATGTATTGTCTACCAGCTGGTTGTGCAAGGCGACGCCGAGATTGTCCAAATTGCCAAAGACACGCTTTCCCAGTTTGACGCATTTCGAGATCCAGATATACTGGAAAAGACAATTAGGCGGATTTGCAAATCTGGACAGCCAGTGGTGCTCATCTTGGATGCCGAGGATGAAATGCAATCGACAGAGCGCCTGATGATGTATTTCTCGAAATTCGCAGCACACGGCTGTCGAATCCTCCTCACCAGCCGGAGACCAGAGACAGTTTTGCCTACGGGCATAGCCTTAGCCTCCGATTCCATTGTCTCGGTCAAGATGGAAAGTCCAACTGAAGACATCCTCAAGCTTGCTGAAAGCCGCTTCAGGGACAGTGTTTTCAGGGACAGCGCCAGTTCTGAGTTGCTTGAACGAATCGTCGAAAAGTCCAACGGGGTGTAAGTCAAGAACACCAGATCACAATCATGTCCGTCTTCATTCACACGTACAGAGACTGACACATTGCATGACCAGATTTCTCATGGCTCACATTCTCATGTAGCATATACTACAACAGACATCAGTGAAGGAAGTGAAGAAAATCCTTGACTCTGCCCCAAAAGATCTCGATCAAGTTTTCGAGTCAAGCATTCGAAGGATTGATGATCAGCCTTCAGCTCGCGCGGCTCTGGCGCATCGAGTCATTGGGTGGATCATAAATGCCAGACGACTACTAACCGCCGCAGAAATAATTGATGGTTTTGCTATTGAGGAAGGCATGGATGAAATCGATCCAGAGGCAATGACAAATGTTCAACTTCTGCTCAATGTTTGTGCTGGGTTGGTCACCATTGATGAGACTAGCACAATCAGACTCGTCCACACTTCCGTTTACGAGTTCTTTCAGCCCCTTAAATACGGCCTGACCGAAGTGCAAGTCGATATTGCCCAGGCGTGTATTCGGTACCTCTGCGCAAAGCCAATGTCTACGGGACCGGCCAAAGACGTTGTTGATTTACGAAAGCGCCTTGATGACATGCCGTTTCTGGAATATGCATCGCACAACTGGGGAGGCCATATAACTGACCAAACCACCGAGGACACATTGTCATCTTTGATCCTGCTTTTACTGGATAACGAAGATATTCGCTGGAGCTCTTTCCAGGCACTCCAGTTTGATGCAAACATCAGCAACGCCACTGTAGGTGCTGATATATTCGCATCGATTCCGCACGGTCAGGCTGCAATCCACGTATCGGCATACTGGGGACTACCATTTGTGACCAAGAGCCTACTCAAAATGGGTCATCTTTCGTCACCCCGTGACTCAGAAGAATGGACACCACTGCATTGGGCAGCAGCGAACGGCCACGTGAACGTCGTGGCAGTACTAGTAGAGGCTGGGGCAGAACTAAATGCGACGGACTCTGAAGGATGGACACCATTATTTTGGTAAGAACACTTTGAGTCTGTTTTATTTTATACGGGTAACTAGTTTTCTGTCGATACGCTCATATGCTGACATATGAACTAGGGCGTCGTTCCGTGGGCATATATCAACTGCCGAAACCCTGCTTCATGCTGGCGCAGGTTACCAGGTAAAAAGCAAACGCGGTTTGACCGCCCTGGATTGGGCCATTGGTCGTGACGAGCTTGACATCGTCTGGCTTCTACTGGATTGGAAACCGGCGTCTGGCAAGTCACAAGATACAACACAAACAGGCCTGACGCTACCGGGCCTTGCCGCTATCGGAAAAACACTCGGTATGGAGTCATTCCAGGGGAAGTTAAAAACGTCCAGATTTGGAAACACTGAGTCAGCCATCCGAGTTGACATCTCTCACCTCACCTTAGATCCGACCGAGGAGCCCCCTTTGGCATCCGAATTACACACCTTCACGATTGTCGATATGTACGGCCAATTTCGACCCCCAGTTTCCAGATCCACCTGGAGAACCCACCAAAAGGCCGAGAAGATTGGCATTAAGGAACCAGCCACTTGGAAGTCGAACCTCCTGCAGAGTGCTATCATAACAGGGGATATAGCGGTGGCACGAATGCTCGTTAAACTTGGGGCTGATGTTAATGCTCAAAAGCAAGGTTTGTGTCCTATATACGCAGCAGTCAGGAAAGCCGACGTTCAATTCCTCGAGCTACTGCTGGAAAATGGTGCTCAAGTGTCCTTCAGCCACGAAGAGCAGACGCCGCTGATTGAAGCGGTGCGATTCTACGGCAGGTGGGGTGGCATAAGAGCGAGTATCGCAGTCGTGACCAAACTCGTCGAGCACGGGGCAGACGTGAATCGACCGGACCGCCAAGGGTGCACTCCGCTGATGCACGCCATAAAACAGAAGCCGGATCTTGAAATTTGTAAGGTCCGGATCTCCAAGGGAGCCGATGTCAATGTCCGCAACTGCAAAGGCGAAAGTCCACTGCATATTGCCATGTCGTCACGGGAAATCGAAGTTTTGAAGCTTCTGGTTTCGACCGGCGCCAATGTCCAAGCCCAGGACCTCGATGGAAAGACAGTGCTACATGCTGCTGTGTATACTCTCAATTTTAACCTGGTGAAATCTATTATCGATAGCGGCGCGCAGCAGGGAATCCTTGATAACGACGGTCAAACGGCTTTCCATATGTTCCTTCAGAGGCATATATATTCCTGCGTCCGCGGCGAAGCCAACACAGGGGGAGTCCTGGAGGATTGGATTCAATGTTTTGCACGCTTCTACCCTTCCTCCCAGGACTTTATCAATCAAACTTGTCAGGACGGGAAGGCATTCGGATGTGCAGTCGATAAGCAAGCTTGGCCAGTGCTGGAAGTCCTATTATCCTACAACGCTGCTTTACCCACTGGAAGTGAACTCCTTAGTTGCTTCCACCGAGCAGTCTTTCAACACACGCCGGAAAGAATACAAGTGTGGGGGAAACATGCGGATCTCAGCCCGATCAACCGGCATATAATGTTCGCGTACTTGATACATCTTTCGCAGACGTTTTACTCGGAGTATATAAACGACGAGCCAGATATTGAAACCTTGATGCGCGAATCCCGGCCTATCCCTCTTCGTCCGGTAAAATTTCCTATTTATGGAGACCAGGAAGATATTTATTGTCAAGTTCTGAAAGCGCTGAGCGAAGCGGGATTTCACACCAACGTCGTGCTTGACGAGATATTCGTTAATGCTATTGCCGTACAGTAGGCATGCTGGGCCAGGCTTATGAAACACATGGACTGGTATTGTGAGCAGTCATTCATAAGCCAGGAACTGACAGAAGCAACAACTGCATCACAGACTGAAGTAATATACGTGTGGTTTAGTCAACCCTTACGGCGCGCGCCCACCTTGTTGACTTCGCCTACCTAGCGATAATAGGGAGATTGGTGCAGTTTAGGATTACGAGCATCCTAGCCAGTCGACCGTCAAGCACTACGTCGGCGGAATATAACTCGACAGCCGGTCCAGAATTCGAATCGTTAATCCGACCCCTTATCGGACCCCCTCTCGCCGCGATTCTTGCGAGCGTCTAGACCACGTTACGGTCTATCCACTTGAGCGTATGGTTGAGATGTATACGCTCGACGAGAACCCCAATTAGCAGATACTACGACTTGTCGCGACAAAAAATAGTCGAGCATCTTCTGCACATCAGCAGCATCCCACCCCTGAGGACGAATTTAAGTGCCACATTACCACACTTATCGGTAGTTCAGGCAGGAGTTGTAGCACAGACTTAGGGAGGGACAGGAGGTTTAGTAGTCGTTTGGCTACAAGTTTACCTGTATAACCGCCCGACGCGGCTTAAGGGCCCGCTATATCATCTATAGCCCCTTAAGGGAGTACTTGTAGAGGTACCGAGGGTTAACACCTACGGCGTATTTAATATTATTTTTTTTATATTAATATACGTGTCGGCGATTATCTTCGCAGCCCAACACGTCCCTTCAGCCAAAATTGTCATAACTCTGTTGGAACTCGACAGTGACGAAACAAACTTGACGGACAAGAAAATTATTATCGAGGCATTCGTACGGTCAATTGTGTACGAGAATAAGGTGGTATACACGGGTCTCCGCAATTTATTCCTAAAGATTTCAGCAGAGATGAACCCTGAAAGTGTCGATGATACTATAGATGATTACCACTCGTCTTCGACAGAATTTCCTCACGTGGCGAAGATTTTCCCATCATCTGAAGATCCGGATTTCCACCAGGCTTTCTGTCGCGCTCTTCTCACGGCAGGCCTCGGGAAAAAGACATACGAGGCTGGGAGAACATTGCTCGATCTTGCGGAAGCAGCAGGGAATCGTGCACTTGTGGATGCGTTGAGAGAGCCGAACTCTGATATGCAAAGGGGTAAGGAAGTTATTTGAGTGAAGCGGCGAATGATTGGAATGTTTTAGAGAACTATTTTAAGCATAGCTATAGCCTGACGGCGAACCCTATATGAAATTAAAGCAGGAATCATAATGTGGAATTCATTAAGAATATCCATGCTTATAAAATCGAAATCCCGTGAAAATAGATGCCGGGTGCGCCCCGAAACGAGGATGAGGGCATATTGAGGCAATACCTGACATCAACTCGGTAGTCACCAGACACTGTGGTAGAAGGTAACTGAACCTGCCGGTCACTCGAAACTGGCGTAAGAAAACTTCTCATCAAACATCATGAAATTTTGCTATTGTAAAAGCACCGATGGCAATAAGAAAAGGCTCAATGTCAAACTTCTATATGGCTGCTGAGGGCGGAGGGCTTGTAGGGGCGCGGCTTGGCGGGCTTCATGGTAGGAGTGAGTTTGAAATGTAGCGACATAATGTGCCGGAGTGGGTTTGAGAGGCTGGACATTCCTGGGGGTGATATAAAACTTTACTCTATGGAAGTGCCAGAATCATTTAACCTACATATTTAATCCATAGGCGGCGATATTTGATTACATAGACCAGAGACGCAATTCAAGCAGAAATGAATTCTAAAGGTATTATGACGTGTCGCTACCCTCCAAGAAATTCTTTCAAAACAAAACGAGTCACCCCCTTTAACTACTCCGCCGCTGAGCAAAAGTGTCCGCCACGTCCTTTTCCATATCATATCTAGTATAAGGGTCAGTAATAACTTTACAAAATTCAATCATGAAGACTTACGTGTTCATCTCCTCGATGGTCAACTTCTTGCTCTCATCCTTGACATTGTATAGGGGGCTCTGCGTGTTGGATGAGAACCCGATCCGTTCATGAATGTTCTCTCTGGCTCTTGCGGAAGCAGCCTGCACTTTTGTCGCCCTGGGTTTCCTGACGGCCTCATAGACTGTCAGAGCTTCACGGACGTCGCCGTTGAAGTGTTCTTTGCTGAAGACAAGGCCTAGGCAGGCGGCGTCTTCGATGGCCATGCACGCGCCTTGGCTTTGGTCTGGCATCATCTGGAAGCAGGGTTAGCGACGTGGAGGCGCAACCTGGGCGGAATGGAGTAGAACTTACAGGGTGAGCAGCATCTCCCATCACGCAAGCGACTCCCTTTTGCCACCAACCATACGGCTCGTGAACCCACAGTCTCCAAGGGCGAATCTCAACACCAATCTTGAAATGCTCGAGCAACTTGGGATCCAAGTCTGGGTATGGTGCCAGGAGATCTTCCGTCGGCAGATCCTTGCTCGTCCAGCTCTGCGTGGCGTAATCCCCCTTTTCCCTCGGGAAGAAGCAGTAGTACGAAAGTAAGCTTCCTCCATTGCAAGGCGACAGCACGATCTTGTTGCGTGTATTGTGTCCGCCCCAGTACTCCAGTGCACTATCCAGCGAGTAGTCAACCAACCCGTTCTTCACGGCAGTGGCCGTATCCACGTTGACGTGCAGACAACTCGAGCTGGCAGGCTTCTTGTCTGGCGTGATGCCAATAATTCCTCGAACGGAAGATCCGATGCCATCAGCCCCAACCACCACGTCGTAGGTAGCCGTAACTCCATTCTCAAACGTCACCATACCCGCCTCGAGGTCAATCGCCGTGCACTTGTGATTAACCACAACCTTGACGGGAAAACCTTCCCCATCCTCGCTCGTCGCGCAATCCATGAACATAGCATGCATATACTGCCGGTGGAACATGTAATACACATAACCCCACTTTTCCTCATAATCAGCCAGATCATAGACATCCACCGGCTCTCCCGTATTCCAGTCGCGGTTGATCAGCTTGCGCAACACCACACCGTCACCTTTGGAAATGTCGACGCCCCATCTATGAAGCCACTTCGTGCCGTTTGCTGCGCAGGAGATAGAGGCGCCCACTTCGCCGACGAAATCGGCCCGTTCGTAGATTGTGACTTTATGGCCAGCCCTGCGGAGGGAGATGGACGCAGCTAGACCGCCTATGCCACCGCCTACTATGGCAATGTTTAGGGGTCTCCAGCTGGTTGATGAAGGCATGATAGTTGAGGTTGGGGTCGAGGTAAGTGAGGGACGTAGGCAAGGTGTGAAAGGGGCGTATCGAATTGATTACAACCAAAACTTGACATACGAGCAACAGAAGGCTTTTACGAGCTGGATGCACATGAAACTATCTTATTATATTTCGAATATAGTATCCATCAGGTTCTGCCCTGATGGTATTGCGTTGGCCGTTCCCTCTTCTCAGTGGTTCGGAAGCTCGGAAGCGGAAGTGCGGGTAGGGGGCCCACCGTGGATTGAAGTTGAGACTCGGAAGCCGTGGAAACCCTCCTTGATTTCTCATCGGACTGTCAAAACAGAGATAATCGGGTTGAGAAAAACTAGAATAGTAAAAGTTAAGCCATTCCGGCGACTATCCGTCCAACCCTTATCAGGCTACGGCCGGGGCCGAAAGTAACATCCGTACTCTTAATCCTACGGTACAACCTTGGACGATCTCTGGCATTACCGGTTTATGCTACATTTTGAGACATACTTGCTGATATTTGAAATCATTTACCCTCGTCTTGTTATTGGGTAATCCTGGCGGGAGTAGTCCGATGCGTCGCAATGGGTTACTCCACTCAATCCCAATATCAACTCCAGAACCTTGAGTAGTAGTAGCAGATATGAAACCGCAGGGACCAGCAATTGTATACGATGATTTGAACGAATATCACCTGATATAGTATCGTATTTGAGAGTGCACGTATCTTGTTACAAGACAGAGTGCTGTCTCGTTGGACTGCAAACCTGGAGCAATAAAGCACTTGGAAATATGATATAAACCCTTCACACGTACCGGAAACCGGCCATTATGTCCAATCCAAGGCATCCGTGGGCCGAGTAATCACTCGTCAACCTCCCTCGTAGAAAACTCGAACATTTGGTTTGACAGAACAGCACTCTCATCCACCAGCTTCTCTGCAGTCTCCAGACCAGCACCAGGAACACGATACTCAAACTTTTTTCCCGCCGCAGGCTTTCTGCCGTCCTCCAAGGCATACGGGAAGTGAAGATATTCCGGCATCAGTCCCAGCTGTAAGAGCACTGTGACTTGATCCCACGATATGTGTTCGTGGTACAGCCTGTCACCCCGGATATTGACAATTGCAGTCATCGGGATACGAAGCGGCTTCCCCGTCGGTGGCACTCCCGGTGCACTAAAGGGAGTTAGTTCATGAACTATACACATCCAAATGTAAATCCTGCCCCATAAATGCACTCACAGCCAATCCACCATCTTGGTATGCGTCAAGCAGAAAACAAACTCATCCACGACCCGATCAATCCCGACTGTGCGGCTAACCAGCTGCAATTCCGTGTCCTCGGGATTATTAAACACGAAATGATCCCGGTAAAACGCCGACAGTTTCTCCCGTCCAATACCCCCCGTGATCGTGGTGATGTGATTCACGTACGGCTCCTGCACCATGGTCGCCATCGTTTTCTCCACGGAGCGCTCGCCAAACTCGAAGAACGTGTGCTCCTCCCAGATGGCCTCGAGGTCGAACCACGGGCCTCCGAGGTGCTTTTTCACGAACTCGAGACAACGTGAATGCGCCACGGCCGCGGACGCCGGGGCGAAGTCTGGATGATCTGGTAGCACGAAGGCGGGTGACTTGGCTTCGGGGTACCGGTAGATGATTTCATTTTCTGCCGTGGACTTGGAACCTTTCTCGGCAAGGTGGTATAAATGTGGTTTGGCGCATGGCGCGGGGAGAGCGCCGAAGGAGACGACTGCCTTGATCTCACCGTTGCCGTCGATTGCCTCAGTGAGTTCCGGGAATGCCGTGGTAAAGTGCACTGTGTCACTCTATATGAGAAAAAACCATAGATCCTCTGAGAACGAGATTCCATACCAATTAAGCCGTAAGCAGACTGGTTGGTACACTTCTCATGCATCGTCAATGCCTCCGTCGCCTCGCCCAACTCATCTCGGATCCGAAGATTGCTGGTCCCCTCAGCTAATTCCAGGCGAGCAACGGTAAATCCCTCTTCTGCCCATTTCTGCAGCGGTTCAGGGTCTAGTGTCTCATTGTGGCATGTCTCTCGCGCACTATTGCGTAAAGTGACAATCACGATGCCAGGCCCATTCCCATGCCGGGAGAGCGGGGCATGGATCGTCAGGGTCGGGGTCAACCTCTCGGGCTTGGCGGAGGGTAGCGGGTGCGCCATAATCGACAAAAGATGAATGAATAGCGGTCAAAATTATGCTTCAATACTGAAATCTCAGGATTTGGTAATAATATAAATCTGCTTTTTGCAAGTAATTGGTTTTGGTTATGAGAAACTTGACGTGAGCCGTCGAAATACCAAGATCCCGCTTAGAAGCGGAGCACTTCCGATCTACTAGGCAGATATTTAGATCCGCCTTAGCAGCCAGGATTAGTTAGCCGATACTCGAAACTCAGTGATACTGCCTATAACAAGCGCCTTGCCGATATTGGCTCCAACAAATAATTGGCCATGGATATCATTGTCAAGTGTCGTTGATTTTACGGGCACAAGTCTTCCAAATGAAACGAAAATTGGGAAGAACTTATACGGACCCGGGTACTATGCTTTTAGGAACAAGGTTAGTATAATTGGGGAATAGCGACATAATCCGAGTATTGAAGCAGTCGAGCTTCTAAACGATTATTAAAGTGAATTACACAATTGGATTAGTGAGGACCTGCGTGCTTACTTCTATGCAAGAGTCATCATTCCTTTTCTTTGATGGTCATGGATGCCGCGTCACCTTAATTGGTTCGCCGATGTATAAAGAGGACCTATATCAATGTTGTGTCACGGACAAGCGATTTGCTCCATCTATCCGGGTTGATCATCAATTTAGTTGGCCATATTAATTATTGTACACTATAGGGATGCGCCGGGACGCTCTACTTTTGCATTCAAACTATCCCGACTAGGTATCGACAGCTAGGTAGCTTCCATTCTACCCGCTACGACAGCAGCTACACTAATGTGAAGATCACTAATGACTCTCACTTGAACCTTTCTCAGTCCATCGACCAGGGCAATAGGGCAGATCTTAAAGCCCTACCACTCTCTCTATATACTCTCTTTAACACAACGCGGGGTAGAAAAGGGCTACTTAACTACCGATCTAGTACGAAAATAGCTACGAGTAATTGGTTCTTGTACCAATGATAGCCAGAATGCGAGGGAAAGATGGTTTTTAGTATTTACGGATGTAAAAGCGGGACGGAAGCTAACCTTCTTCCTAGGCCTTAATAGCTTAGAGGACTTTATAGGATCATAAGCCCCTATTACTCTTTCACGCACTGCAGCTAGGCTACTTCACTGCCTTCATAGGCCGTAGGCTTCTATGAGGCAGTAAAATAAATGATATTAAAAAAGAACCAGGACAATACGTTGGAACGATCAGAGTGAACGTCTTCGACTTATCAGTTTCAGGGATGATCAGGGGAAGAGGAATCCCAATAATAAGAGTGACGAAATCCCCCTCTGTCATATCAGGCGACCCAGGCCCAATATGTCTGGTCGATGTTGCAAATAGGTTACGCCTACCAGCCAAGTTGTTGAGGCTTTTTGGCAGACAGGCAACAAGGGAAAACTGGTCGGTCTACTCCACCAGGATTGTCTGGGAAACGCCCATGTAATCCAGGCGCCCATCTTCGACTTGGAGTTACATTTTGACTTGAATGGTTTGGTAAAATTCTGTAAATACGACGATTTCCCCGCCATCTAACGCTGTCAGTATGGCGCACACGGCCCATGGTATCGAGTCAAAGGCTTCAGTTGGAGGTAAATTCGGTCTCGCCAGGTGTATCAATTGGCACATGTTCGCCGATGGTCTTTTGAATTTAGACAGGTCACTACTACTTCTATCACTCGGCGCTTGTTTTATCTTTCGAGTGGCCCGCAATTACCCACTCACCAACTCCATAAACGGGTCACCTGAACTGGAACTTTTAAGGTAGACATTGGTTCGTGGGTACGTTATTTTGTACGGCATTTGTGGACGAAATTTCGAGTGACTGAGGCTTGTGGATGATGTGGACGGGATTGGTAGATTCCAGCTCTAAGAAGTATGCATATCAGCAGAAGGCCAGGACCTTGATGACGAAGTTGCCCAGTTCGGAACCCAGGAGGGCATCCTTCCACATCTTTCTGTTGCGGGCTGTGCCCAATATCCAGTTCTGTTGGCAGATACCTCGGTCAGGCTGCATTGGACGTACATAACAAAACCTTCGGTTTGCCTTAGGAACTCTGTTCTCTTCCTTTATTGCGTCCGGATCTTCACATTGGGCCCTTTCTCAGTCGTATCTGCAAGATGCCCAGTTCTTACCAACGGGTGATGCGTTACAGTCACGCAGCAGTCTGTTCGCCGTATCTTCTACACGAGCGAGGCTGGGAGGAAATGCGCGTGAGTCGAGGTCGTTTAACGCTCAGCATTCGTAGTGCCTAGTGCACACTTCCCAATCGCCCAACTGGGGTGGTGCTCTGATATTGACCCTATAGAGTTGGTTAATTTAGACAAGAGGCCTGCAAAATGCTCTCTGAGGCTGGCAACCAGACTTGGCCAGCCTTCTCAATACACACAACTTTATCCCCATAGGTATTCATATCAGAATGGTAACATCCCCTCGTTTAGGTCAAATGATTAGAATTGAGATGCCCCGAAGATAGACCGCATAGGGGTATTGCTAGGTGAAATTGACTGAGTTGTCCAGCTGGCAAGTTGTGGCGTTCTAGTGCCGGGATGGCGGCGAAAAGCTGTTGCCCTACGCCAATCTTGTAGTGGCTTGCCATCGTACGTGCTGTTTTGAAAATGGGCTGGATTTGAAGGGATTGCTTATCTGTGGTCAGTGTCACGCGGGGAACGTTCAACTCTCATGTCTAATATGTGGCACTAATCTGTGAATCGCCACAAAGGAAATTCCACTCGACTTGAACTGTTGTCTGCAGATAAATACTCAAGTGCATACCTACTTGGCTAGTCCGCCGGAGACCTTGGCTAATCGCCGTCAGAATTCATATCCCATTTCACAGACCTTTGAATCATGTCGGCTCTCCGGTTCAGATAAATACTTCAGAAGACCAGATTATTCTTCGAGGCCTTATGGCATAGTACAGCACCGTCACCTCCGATGGGCTATATTCCTACACTCCAATGCTAGACCTCTCATATCTTGAGTCTAGCTCATACTGGTCCATCATGTCCCGCTCGCCAGAGCCCTCAGAGACACCTCTGGCTCCAACCGGCAGTTTCACCTGACTCTCGGACATTTTCACGAAGCGTGGTAGTTCGTGGGTTTCCTTGGAGTTATTAATCTTAGACCTAGAGTGCCACTTTGAGCCAATAAGTGACGCAAGATGAGAGAAGGTAGGAGCGAGTATAGACCAGAGCATTGGTCCACAAGCAGCGACAATAGCGATTTCGACTTCTGCTAGATTCCAGATCGAGATGCCTGTAAGAATGACTGCACAGATGATATTAATATAGATAGAGGTCGAGTTCTTACGATTTGGGATGGACTTACGAAGACCGTCTTCGGAATACACACCCATGCTCGATCGAATGTAGATGTACCCTTTAGCAATCGATGCGCCGACGGACCTGTTGGCAATCAGTTCCACATGTCCTTCGCAAGGCCACATCATGATAGAGTGGATGAGCAGGCTTACAGTGAACCAATTAGAAACACCATCAATGTGAGTAACTTTCGACGCATGTTCATTTTTAATCTCAGAATCACCGGAATAGGGATGATAAGTGTGATGAAGTCCGTCGCAATATCACTTCCTACCATCGCATATCCACTGGGGACAGCGCTCCCGCAATGCTTTAGATACTCTGTTGGCGTGCCGAATACCGCCGTGAGATGAGAGCCGCATTCAAGGAGGCCGGCCATGACGAAGGCAGTAGCCCAAACTCCGACGATTACCATCCAAATGATAAGGAAGCGGCGGAGCGTGACTTTGGCGAAAAGTTGCCAGTAGAAACAGGAAATCGACAATTTTATTAGGCCGAGGGCAGTGACACCCATGAGGAAGAAAGCGAGTTGAATCTTTGGGGGCGTGTAAGAAGAAGTACAAGGAAGAAGAAACGGGACCACGATAGCAAGAGCAACGAGATTCAGAATGAGGTGGATGAGCACTTACGTGTCTGGCTTTGTTCAACTGCCCTGTGACAGATGCTGGATCTGCAAGTGTGGCCCCGATTCGATATCCAAGAGATTTAATTGCAACACCTGCTTGCCATTAGCATTGCCTTGTTGTAAAGCAAGTCAATACGATTCACACAAGGCATTGCACTGGATTTTGACACGCGTATACCTAGTGTAAGGAAGACTCAAACTTACCATAAATCTCGAGAACTGTCAATCCTGTCCCAAAAACCCATCCAGCTAGAATTAGCCAGTCACTTGCAAGAAAGCTCTGCCGTTCCCGTATCTTGTTGCCAAATCTCAGACCAACGCAAAACACAGTGATACACCACATGACCACAGAGCCTGCGATCAAACCTGTGGGATTTTCATACATATTGAAAAGGTAAGGGACGGTCTTCTTGCAAGATTGAAGGATTGAGCCCGAAACTGGACAGAGATTTAAGGGGCAAATTTCAAGTATGAAGTGAAGAAGTGAAGAAGTTTTGAGATTACCTAGGTAAACGCAGATGGATGCGATATTGATATGAGTCCAACAGCCAGCTGATCCTTGTGGAAGGCCTAAGACGACAGTCCCAAAAAGGACTTTCACTCCCGTGTGAAGGATTTATGTTCGTCCGGGATTTACCCTCCTTTCCACTCAGCTATCCAGCTAACAGTTATTGGCTATGGCAGACTGTTATTCTGCAACAAATACGGCACAGATGCCAATATGGTGAATGCAACGCATTGCCCTGCGGCTTATACGTGGGGTTTATCTCGGAAGTCGAGCCCTCTTGGTGATTCCTCCAGGTATGATTGTTGTGCCGATTCGCAGTTTGTCCCCAACGTTGCACAACGCATACTGCATGCAGTGGTCTTAGTGAGAAATACAATCCAAAGGGAATCAATATTTGGCATTTTTTGCGCAGAAGCGTCGATCTATCCCTGATCTGGGCGAGTCTGATGCTGACTGCGTAAAAGGTCGACTTTGCTTGCAACAAGGTGGCGCGGACGATGATTACGTTGCATATCCGTTCATTGCCATATTATGGAATCCCTGGCTGGCGGGATACTTCTGGGAGGGGTGCATACATCGGCTAAAAGTAAAACTGAGCTGCAACGCCCAGTCGTCAAGATTTTCAGTGTTTTAATCTGTGATTTGACGATTGCCCTAGATTTATATGAAGGCCAAAAAAGAGATGTTTTTTTTCTTTCTCTATGATGGTTACTTCTGGTTTTGGGGCGGGGTTTTGTAGCCCTGTACTTGGCCGTACCTTCCCACCTGTCCTATCTTACTCTACTGGGCAGCATACGTTGGAACCGGTCAGACATGTATAGGACTTTCGGCCCTACTGTTGCTTTCCGAGATGCCAACGCAAGTATTATCCGATGTATTACAGCGATGGCTAAGGAGACGAGACGCAGTCAGCCCCATTAGATGTTTTTTCTTTGCGCAAATACTACCTCATTATCCCAAAGCTACCAAAGAAATTTCTAGATGCTGCTATTTGACATGCTATGATTGGTGTAATATCGTGAGCTCAAGGAATGTGTTAAGGTGAGGGCCCAGTCAGCAGTGACACCCCCCCACCACCATGACGCGCAAACGTTTCTCAATGACCCAACTTTTCCGCAAGGCTATTGATGAATGCACATCGCTCTAGAAGCTTTTCGCGTTCTAGTTCTCGCTGCCTTTTCTGATGAGTTGCAGACTCCATCTTCCCTAACTGTACGCTATCGACAAGGGGATTCTGCATACTACCCTCCTGAGAGGCAAAACCCGTATTATCATCCAGCCCGCTCTCCAAGTGACAAGTTCCCGTACCAAATGGTCCACCAATTATCTGCAGATGGATTCCCGAGGGACCGGCCGAGTCGACGGGGTGCTCATACAGGCCTTCAGGCTCAGAAAATGACTCCGGCCATGCCTGGAAACCGTCGCCACTCGGATTACCGGTGTAGGCAAAATTAATAAATGACGCAACTATGGTATCGGATACCTGTTGATCTTCTTCCGACGTTTGGTCCTTGGGGAACATGTTGTTGTAGATATAGTCCATGTCGCTACCGTGAATAACACCGAGGTAGGGCATCCCACCAGCGTGGAACAGCGGTGTCACCCTGCTTTGATTCAAATCGTAGTGTCGGACTCCAGAGAAAGTGGGATCCCGTGCTTTAGATTGCCTCCACACCTCGAAACCAAAGTCGATAGACGAGCATGTGAACAAGAGGTCGCGCATTATGCGCGCAACGCGGAAGTAGTGGACAGGTGCGACAGGGTCCAGGTCGCCTTTTCTGGCCTCGTAATTCTGGACCTCTTGCTCAAAATCGGAAGCCGGGTAGAGAGAGAAGAGTCGTCCGTAGTCGTCGTCGGTGAGGGCGTGAGCGAAATTCTTGATGGGAACTTTCATGTCTTCCTCGGCTTGGAACATGGGAGCAGGTCCCGCGTTGGTCGCACCGTCGTCTTGCGTCCAGCCAAACACCATGGGAATACCTTTGACAAATTTCCCGGCTTTGTATAGGACCGACTGACGTTCAGGCAGAAAATCCTCGTCGACCGACGGAATGAAGGTAAAGAGCCCGGCTGGTGGATGATTGTTGACTGAATATGCCATTGCTGTTTCTGTCAACATGTTCATGGGTATCCCTCGCAAACATTCTAGGAGGCCTTCATCATCCTTGTCGTTCCCGCATCCCAGCTTCTCTGCAACGGCGCGAGTATGTGTCTCGGTCGCGTCGGAAGTCATGTTGAGAGCGGTGCCAGGTGGCCCAGACATGGCCCAAACCTGTGTGAACGGAACACCTTGCTCGCCTCCATACGTCATGAGGTGAAGCGAAGAGAAGGTCCCCCCAGAACTCAATCCAAAAGATGTGATCCTCTCTGGATCACCACCAAACGCCGCGATGTTGTCTTTGACCCATTGGATTCCAGCTCTCTGATCTCGCATCCCCACATTCAGCGACTTCTGGTCTTTCAGGATGGGAAGGCGTGCAAAGCCATAGATGGTGACGCGGTAGTTGAGGACGACGTGGATGATAGGCTTGTTGAGGGAGACGGATTGCGTGATAAGGTTGGCAGGATCAAAATGCTCATCATATGTGGAAGCCTTGATAACGCCGCCGCCAACAAGATGCACAACCACAGGCAGCTTGTCGCTGGTAGTCACGCCAGCAGGTCTTGTGACCCGGAGATGGAGGCAATCCTCGCTCTGGTCGGGGGTCTCGGCGAAGAAGGGCGGGATGCCAGCTTTGGACTGAGGACAAGCTGGACCCGGTGTTGTGGCGTCAATGTCACTGCCTTCCAGAGGCGTGTATGGTTCCGGAGGAGCAAATCGTCGCGAGCCAGAGGTGTCATGGGCGAACTTGATATTGTGGAAATCCTCCACTGCGCCCTTGGTCACACCTCGATACGTGACTTTCTTTTCCTCGATTTTGACGAGGGGATTTGCGGTGACTATGGTGCTTACGGCCAAGCCGAGAAACGCTGAGCGTAACCACGTTTGATTCCTCATTTCGACTTGCTTGATGCGAGATGACTGAAAAAAGGAAGAAAATCAAAGTGTAAACAGGAACGAAATGAAGTTTCCGGCCCAGCAAAGGAGCTGGCAGCAGGCACGTCACTTCCAATGCAGCCCCCACCTCTACGACCGGCCAGTTATATGCAGGGCATGTGTAACAGCAGGCAGGCTGCAAGTAACTTTCAAAGCAAATGATTGACTACTACTGCAAGGGTGATATGCCTGAACCAGCATCATAGGTGAGCTGACCTGTCACAAGCTGGGTCTCATCGAATGTGCGTAAGGCGCAGCATTCCGATTCATCACTCAACTCCGATCCCCCGATCTCATCTCCTGCTCCGTACTATATCCGCCAGCAAAGAAGTATCCAGCTAAAAGTCACAGTTGTTGATCCCAACCCCAATAATTCCCCGTTTAGCCTCCTCCCTCTTGATGAGACACAGGTCTGTGTCGAATTCTGTTAAGCCATCTCGTTTGATTGCATTTTCTCGACCTGCTAGTTGTCAGCGGGCTCGCATGCTTAAGAATGAACGCGGATAACAAAGACAACTTACTTGGACCTTCCGGCGGCACGGGCACGCCTAGAACCGAGACGGCGAGAACCAAAAGCGCGGTGATCTTCATTTGGATAGATGGGGAGTCAGAGTCTTGGGGAGGCGTTTGATGTAGAGATAAATTATGTTGTGCCCAAGCGAACGTTGGTGAGCGGCGACCAGCGGCATGATATGGATCCGACAATAAGCAGACTGCCACATGAAACTTTGAAAAGTGACACTGCACACTTCATAGATTCCTACATACTATCTCCCATCACCATGGTCGGGGCATCGTTGCGATTGGCACGGATGTGGTCTCAGCTCTTGCCCATGTAGTATCGCGTCTTACCACCTATGCCGCTCTGCATCCGAATACAACATCAGCTTGGGAAGTCTCCTCTTGCCATATTCGATCAGAAACTTAACCAATAAGCAGCTGAAGGATCCAATATTCCAGTGGTGGTAAGAAATCTGCGAGGATGGTGCACGTAATATCAATCCTGGCAGCCGTATATATGAATCCCACACATAAGAGGAAAGAAGATTGGTCGAATATTATGACCGGTTCCGGACAAAGCTCCGTGGTTGAATATCCTAACCATTAATCCTTGGGTCGCCTTCAGCCCATCAATTGAACTATTTGCAATTCTTGAACTGTGAATTTCAGCGATAATTTTCCGTGTTCATGGGTCAAATCCAGCACAGAGAATTTGGTCTTAATTCATTCTACTCTATCCCCAAGTGGTAGAAGTCCACCTATTCTCACTTGTTCCCTTGCTCGTGTGAAAGCTCCCTACTTTTGTCACAGCACTTTTCTCTGTATTTGTTGAATTTAGACTGCCTCCTCAAGCACAAGAACCATGTCACTTATGGTCGCTAAGCATCAATATCGCCCCGTTGACTCTAGCGATGAGGGCGTAGATGTGGAGTTAACGACCTCGCATCCTGACTGCGAATTGGCCTGGCGGCGGAGATTCTATATCCTGCTCGTGTCCTCGTTGTCCGTAATCTCTCTTCTGATTGCAGGATTTGAATACAGACTCAATGCATTCTCATATCCATCGCCCAAACCGGGTGCGAAAATTCCATATTGTAAATAATGGCAGTCCAAACGATACCAAAAATTAGCACTGACAACAGAATAGCACCGGCACCGGTGACTTATGTCAACAAATGGCTCAAGGGCGACCCTGACACTCCCAAATTCATAGGTCAGCCGCGGCCAGAAATGGACCAGGCTTGGCATGATTTGCTCTCTGCAACTGCCATTCGACTATCAGAGGAAGAGCTCGTACTGGCGAATAATGCGACTTCTATAAGACACAAGGATGGCGGATATGTTGGTGGACTTGGAATATCGCATTCGTTGCATTGTGTCGTGAGTGTTGTTCTTTCGGCTGTATCTCCAGTTTCTTGTCTTTTCCAGTCCCTCGTTTTTTAGTTGGCCACTCCTCCACTTGGTCTTCTTCACTGACTCCATGAGACAGAAACGGATCAAGCAGTATATGCACCCCGAGTACTACTACGAGGGAGAGCAGGCCTGGGATGAATTATTCTTACATGCCGACCATTGCTTGGAATCGCTCCGCCAGGAGGTGATGTGCTCGGCAGATGTGAGTGTGTACACGCTTAAATGGACACCGCACAGCAGGTACAAGCCGTCTGTCAAAGTTCCCCAGCCTCATGCTTGTGTAGACTGGGAGGCCCTGCATGAGTGGATGGCAGGTAGGGCGGCAAGTCTAGATGATGTCGTTGGTCCGCCTGAGAGTTTATATGAAGGCATAGAGACAAATTCTGACCATCCTCATAACTGATATAGGTAGCTCCATGGCTTCGACAGAGATAATGAAGTGTCAGCAACTGTTTTTACATAGCATCGTGTAAGTGAATCTCGTGTGCGGAGCGACTGCGACGCCGCTCGTGCCAGTGCTAAGGGAGCCTGCGAAAAATACGGGAAACAGGCCCCAGGACACTAGAACAGAATGCGCCTTAATGCATCTCTCTGTTCGCTTCAGGTAAGCCCCAATAGAAAATGTCAAGGCCAACCAATCTATGCGGTGCAAGGGTCGGACCAACCTCACCATATCCCCTTAGTTGGTTGGTGACCAAATTAGTAAGCAAAACGCTAGTGAAGTTGACCAAACAGTGATCCTGGTGAGGTGAGGTTAGGTTGGTAACTTTTTGGTTGGATTTACTGCCAATAAATGAAGCTATCGCTAACCTCGCCGGCGCGGTCCCCTAGGAACATACTGACAGAGGCCGCTATAGCCTCTTCTATAGCCTCGTCAGGTTCGTCCAGTGACGTGGGGTTAGGGTTTTTGGGTGCTCGTTTTCGTTTTTGGGATATTCAGACGAATTATGTAAGCGCGATCTTGAAGGGTATTTAAGACCTTATGTACGTAGTCACTTTCTTGAGAAAAAGATAGAAATCAAGCGGCCTTTTCCACAGTAATCTGAACCAATTTCTCTTTACTTGGACAGGCATTCAATGTCTGACGTACCTGTTGAGGTACTTTTGTTGCCCCTATAGATCTGATTGTGCCTGTTGAGGCCATTGTTCCCGCCTTTCACCTGTTGAGGTGATTGATCAAGGACCTGTTGAGGCTCCTTTCCTTCTCCAGCCTGCTGAGGCTCCAGTTGTTCGTACCTGTTGAGGTACTTGTTGTTCTGATCAGGGCAAGAGCTCTTGATATTGTTATTTCTTTCCACCTTCTGGATAGTAAGGTCTTGCTGAGAATCTTGTTGTCCGTTGCCATCATCTTACACCTTAAACCTGCGGGTGGTTCACTGCCCGTCGTCACCAGCCAGTTATTTTCTATAGCCGTATCAACCGTCAGAGCCCCAAGCAGAGTATCCAGCTGGCCTATTAAACCGGCTCTGTACCAATTTCGTAGTGTCTGGCACATACTTATGATACCGGCGTCAAGGCTTGGCCGCTGTGAAGTGACCATTCTACCGGCAGATGAAAATAACCGCTCACATTCAGCTGACATAGCCTGTATTGTAAGGAAATCCAGTGCTATTAACGAAAGCCTTAGGTACTTTAAACGGCGTTCATACTAGTAGCCAATAGGGTCACGTATATCCGTACCTATCTCATGGTCACTAGCACACCAAGTAGCGTATTCATCGCCGTCGACTCGGCAGTGGTTATTAGCTGTAGGGGGGAGGTTACGGCGGCTTCCGGTACCGAAGGGGTCGTGAAATCGAGGCTTTTTGGTAGGTAGTGAAGTGGCCTAGATATCCAAATTGGCGTAGTCTTGTTGCTAGACTTCCTGTACCATAGCCTTGGCCTTAGCAATCCAAGTAGGCCGGTCAGCCCAAGTCTCTTCAAACCATGACCAACTGTAGCCTGGCGAGATACTAGAGTCGGCGTTAGAGGGGTAATTTGACTCTCCATATGGGCAGCGAAGGTTTATTGAAAGTCCTAGAGATTTGGTAAATATTTTCAAGCAGACAAGTTTTACAGGCGGGTTCTATAGGGTTAGCAGTGACCCCTAGAACGGTCAAAATAGCTACAAAAGCCTTAGCAACTATAAGTTAACCAGGTTGGCCAACTAGGGCCTCCGGTGAGGTTAGCATTAGCAACCAAAGTCTGGAGAATGGTGAGGGTATTGGTGTATTTACACGCCAACCCTAGCTCACCAGGTTAGCATGGTGAGGTTGTTCCGGCCCTTGGTGCGGTGAAAGTCCTAAGTACGATATCGGGTAGGGAAAGATTACTATGAAGGCAACTCATGGTGTTTTATATAAATGATAAGTCATCCGCCTATTAAAGTCCTGTCTTCACAGATAAAGACTCCCAGCGTTTTACCACAGGTTCCAATAGTAGAAAGAACATCCAGAAGCCAATCAGGCCGAGCGCGTTGTTACTCAGGAATGCTCCAATATTGGCTAACTAAAACAACAGGGGGGTAACTCTATTAAGAGCTTACAGTGATATCATAGATGGGACTGAAAATGTAAAGGTATTCCGCATAACTACCCCAGCGGAGTATATGCTATAAATTCAGATAATACAGGATACCTCCCAATATGACCGTGATGGTTATTTGTTTACAATGACTGCTGCATGAAGCTGAAGTGATAACGAAGCCGAGCCCCTATACCCGGTGTTTGAACTCTTGCGGCTGCTTGGTCTGACCGGCATCATTTCTTGTAATAGGGTCTTAGGATATGAATTACGCCATTATGGTCAAACTGCTGTCCACCCATGATATACAAAGACAGCCTTATGCAACATACTCTACATTATCTTTATAGAACTAATCAAGTGCATTAATGCTCAAACTGTTTCCAGCCCATAGTGTTGACACAAGATTGCGAGACTATCCACATCTTAATCAGCACATATTGGCATAACCCTTAAAGCCCACTTTCCCAAGCATTAATATAGTTAGCGGAACTAACCAGCGCAGTATACTGAGGTGCGCCATGTTTGGATTGGGTACTATATCGGAGGTTGAAGTGGCATCAGTACTACAACTTGTGAGAAGGACCTTTCCGAAGGGAGCGGGTGGAGTGTTAACTTTTGGTGTGGTAAGTAACTAATTTCACCTATTTTCTTGTCCTTATGAGGAAGGCGATCGATGGCTAATTATAATCGCGCAGGCTGGGAACGTCGATTGAGTCAGCGCCGTCGTCGATAACCTCAAGATATGCAGTCATCTTGCCAACGTCGGCGACTGCAAGACTCTCGTTATCCATCCCTGAATCACGACAAACCAGCAATTCTTGGATGAGAAGATCAATGGAGGTGTCACAAGTAAGATGTCCCAGTACATCGATTGAAGGCTCTGATAATACTAGTTACTGACTTACCGTGATACACACAACCGGTCTTTTATGCATAAGTATGGGCATCGAAGACTTCGAAGACATTAAACGCGAATTTGAGCAGGCTTTCGCGACCGCGAAGCTGAAGCCCGCCGAGAAGATGGACGGAGACCCGTTCGAGAAGGCGATTAAACTCGTGAGTGGCGGTTTGATTGAACCTGATGGTTGGTGAATCTTTTCAATCAATTGCTTTGACATCACATAATATTCTCTGTTGAAACAGAACAGCATCTTAAGCCTCGCCCTGGAATGGATGCAGTAACAAGTTGTGTTGTCATCGCTGGATTAAAGTAAGTAAGTCCTTTGCTACATACAATAGCTAAAGGCTACTGAACTCACTACCCACTTGGATGACTTATCTGAATACTCGTCTGCATTCATTTCAGGAGGGGTGTAAGGTGCAAGAATATGATTTGCCTACATTCGTCACACACATTTGAAGGAACTTCGAGAGTTGGCCTGAACTGCAGCCTCTTGGCCCATGGTGAAAGTTTAATAATTACGTTAAAATGAGAGTACAAGCTGAATAACTAGATCCGTTTATAGGCTAGTAAGTCGTGTATGAGACAATTGGGATTCGAAGCCAAGAGTAAGCTGGTCACTGTAGCACTGTATTGCTGGCCCGCGTACAATTTGTCCTCATTAGCTGTTTTTGGAGATATACAACGATGACGTGTCTATTATATTGCATGTTGAAGACGTTAACATATTATGGCGATTGCCAATAAGTCTGAAGCCTCTATTAACTGGTACTACCCCGAGGTTTAGTGAAATAGATATTAGCTCAATATCTAACCTGCTTGGGGCATATCTACCAGCCGATGTTCAAACTTCCTGCTGGGTTACGCCATGGAAGCTTTCCTGGCATAGCAAGCCTTGTTACTCTTGCTACACTTGCTCACTGGCATATGGTACAAGCTCTGCTGTTCTGTAGACGGATTGTTACGCGTGTAATGGGCTTTCAACGATAAATTGGTGTTCTGTGCCGAGCTAAGGGAAGTTGCGACTTGAGTAGTTTATCCACCACACTTTGGGCACCACCCAAGCTGGGAATCTCGTTCTATCATGATGAACCTCATATGGCAAGCAAGTGGGGGTATTTCGATTCACCCAAGATGGACAGGTCAATAAAAATTTTTGTTCATGTTTACTTTGTTTGCAAATACCAGCAAATGTCCACAATTCCCTTGCCCGACTGTCAACGCCTATCCAGCAAATGCAACAACAAAGGACACCTAGTGTTGGAGGCACACGTTCAACGAAGCCACTAAGCATTGGCCTATCGAGGACGAGTATCCCCTTAACATCTATAGACAACCATCCCTCTTCCAACCCCAAAATTCGTCACTTACGAGCCAGTCGCCTCACGGTAGAATGTAATACTTCTGTGGGCCCCTGCCGTGCAGAATATCTCATTGCGTCCCGTCTTAGGAAGCCACTTGACACTCCATAGCGCCTTCTCCGTCTCGCTGTGCGTAGCCACACATGCTGACCGCTCAATGGACCATACTTTGACTTTACCATCGAAGGCGCCGCTCAGAAGGTACTCGCCGGTGTCGCTCCAGTCAATACAGGTTATCCAAGCGGCATGACCCGTCAAGTTGCCCACGTGCTCGCCGTGTTTCATGTCGTAGAGTGCAATTAGCCCTGCGTCGCCTGCAGCTGCGAGCAGGGTGCCAGCCGGAGAGAAGGAGACGGCGCGGACGGGTTTGACGAGGCCTGTCGTTAGTGTTAGCGAGAGATTAGGTAGAGAATAGTCGGCTACAAGTGTCGGTCAGGTTGTAGAAGGATGGCAAAGGCTTACCAGCAAGAGAGTACTGAATCTTGCCCGTGTCATTGTTGAACACGTAGATATTGCCACTCTGATGTCCACTCGCCGTATACTTCCCGTCTCTACTCAGGTCCACACACATGCCAAAGGTGCCCGTACCTGCGCTCCCCGTCTCATACTCCTGGATCTTGGTGCCCTTCGGACTGCTCGTGTCCCAAACATTGATGCGTCCATCGTACGTTGTAGCCGCCAAGTACTGGCCATCCTCACTCAGCGCAATTGCCCAGACCTCACCAGCAGCTTTGCCTTTACTGCTATTCTGTGCATTGCCGTTACTCGCGGACCTGGATGTGTCGATCTCGCCGAACAGCTCCCAGTCACCCGATCCCGTCTCGGATAGCTTCCAGACCTTGAGGTCGCCGCCAAAGCCGGCGGATGCGAATACTTTTCCGGAACGAGAGGCGACCAAGTGGTGGCAGCCAAGTTGGTGCGCGAGGGAGAGGGATTGCACGAGGGGGTATTCGGGTTGGGTTGTGGAGTGGACGTGGAGGGTGGAGGAGCCCGAGGCGGAGAGAAGGGCGGTCGGGGTAGCGGCAAGAGAGAAGATGTCGGTTATGTGGGCTGCGGCAGGTTAGCATCGAGGCTAAGGAGGCAATTGAGGTCCAGAGATGGAGCTTCGTGAGCTTCCAGACCAGGAGGGTGGAATGGAGCGGATCTGACCATTCTCCACGCTATGCGTGGTTAAATATTGTTTAGACTATGCGCATCTTAGTATTTCAAAAGCTTCAAATTATTGTATCCCGGTTACTCACCATCGTCACCGAGCCATGTACATGCGCTCTGTTTTGGTAGTCGCGATTTGGAGATGCGTCGATGTTGAAGATTAAGGCTCTGGTGGGGTTGATCCAGGCACGGTGAGAAATGATTGCGTCGCCGAAGAAAAAGGCTACAACCGCACAAAGACGAACAACACCCGACTCGGGAACACCAGCAATTGATGATATAAGTCATGATATACGCAGATTGACACAGTTTATACAATCCCCCATTTGAGCAGGAAGCCGCTCACCACCGACCTTAAACGCCTACTCAATGCAAATCCCGACTTCTTCTAAGGCTGATATCTTTACATATACCCGTAGGCTCGCTTGCCAACACGACTAATCCCCGTATTGCTTCGATGTATTCGGGAACATGCCCTGGATTTCTTCAACCTTGTTAGCTCGCAATCAGCAAGACAGGGTGGTGAGACGTACTACCCATGCAATGGGGGCACAATGTGTGCATCTTTTTGGTTTGTCCACAAGCCGGGCACTTGTTCAAGGCAGTTACATCCTTCAATGCCTTGCCTGCCATTTGCCTATGTCTTTTCTTCATGTGTGATGTCTTCTTCTTAGGCACTGCCTTCAGTATGCCATCCCAAATTTCGCCTAGAAAACCAGGTATGGTCTGGAGCGCCGCGGGGATAGCAACCGCCAGCTGCGGTATTGACGGCAAGGACTGTTGGCCGAACCATACGCTCGTGCGGAAGGGCGAAGCATAGGTCGTCGATGCTAGGCGAGGGAAGAGGGACGAGACTGCTGAGGCCATTCGGAGCTGCTGGATGGCAGCCATCGTGACTTAAGGTGTTGTCAACTTTCGAGGCTGACGCTGTCGCAAACGTCTTGGATGCTACAATTGAAAACAAGAACAGTCCCCGAATTTAGAAATGGGTTCGGGCCTCAGGCTAGAAGCCTATCGAGAGTGATTCAACGCGGTAATCGTACCTGATCGACTAGCATTCGTAACTGCAAAGGCACGCTTTGATGCGCAGTCTTGACCTCGGGATCGTGTATCAAGAGCTTGGCACCAAAAAGTTTCAAGTCCATCAAATCCAATTGCCCAAAGCTCAGCAATCAAATCAATCTCAATGGGCCCATCGTTGTCAACGGCACAACCCCAGACCGACGAGGTGCACAGACAGGTTCCAGCCAATCAGAGTGGCTTGCCAACCCCTTTCCCCTTTCCTAGCACTGAGACCCCCAACCCGACTTGCCGACTTTGCATTTGTTGCTGCTGCTCCTGCCTCACGGAAATTATTGTTTGGCAGGCAAGAGCAGTTCGACGAAGACCAGATCCCTCCATCCACAAGAGACGACTAAGCCCAATCTCTCTTTCTCCCCTTCTCCTTCACCAGCATCAGCAACGTCGACACTCTCTTCATCAACTCCCGTACTCTTTCTCGCTCATACCGTGCCTACAGTTGTTGCCCTTGGGCCGTTTCTTGGATTAGGAACATCACACTACAACGTGTTGGACTTCATCCATAAAACAACCACATCACCACCCCAGTCAGCATAATGGCCGCCCCTACCGTCTACCCTAACAGCCACGTCGGTTTCGACAGCATCACCTCCCAGATTGAGCGCAAGCTCTTGAAGCGTGGTTTCCAGTTCAATGTCATCTGCGTTGGTGAGTACGACCGACTCCTGGCCCGTCGCGTCGCGAGCAAACTTGTTCTCTACACCAATGCTTAACGGGATACTAACCCGCCTTGTTTTAATCTACAGGCCAAACCGGTCTCGGCAAGTCGACTTTGATCAACACCATCTTTGCCTCGCACCTGATCGACTCCAAGGGTCGTCTTGTGCCCGACGAGCCCGTTCGAGCCACCACCGAGATCCACCCTGTGTCGCACATCATCGAGGAGAACGGTGTCCGTCTGCGATTGAACATCGTCGATACTCCCGGCTACGGTGACCTGGTCAACAACGACCGCTGCTGGGATCCTATCGTCAAGTACATCAAGGATCAACACTCCGCTTACCTGCGCAAAGAGCTCACGGCACAGCGAGAGCGATACATCCAAGACACCCGCATCCACTGCTGCCTGTTCTTTATCCAGCCCTCGGGCCACTCGCTCAAGCCAATTGACATTGTTGTCCTGAAGAAGCTCTCGGATGTTGTCAATGTTGTGCCTGTTATTGCCAAGGCCGATTCTCTGACCCTGGAAGAGCGACAAGCCTTCAAGGAGCGCATCAAGGAGGAGTTTGCTTTCCACAACTTAAAGATGTACCCATACGACAACGAGGAGCTCGATGATGAGGAGCGCGCTATTAACACCCAGATCAAGGTTAGCATTGACCCGCCCCTTTTACCACAGATTTCAACGGCTAACTCCAGGACAGAGCCTCGTACCCTTCGCCGTGGTGGGCTCGGAGAAGTCTATCATTGTCAACGGACAGCAAGTTCGCGGACGCCAGAACCGATGGGGCGTCATCAACGTTGAGGACGAGAACCACTGCGAATTCGTCTACCTGCGGAACTTCCTGCTCCGAACGCACCTTCAGGATCTGATCGAGACAACATCCCAGATCCACTACGAGACCTTCCGCGCGAAGCAACTGCTCGCGCTGAAGGAGAGCAGTGCCCAGGGCCACGGCAGCCGCCCGATAAGCCCAGCGGCCGACCGGGAGCTTAGCCGAAACTCTCAACGAATGACCATGAACGGCTACTAAATCCGAGGATCGGTGGTATGGCTTTTCGTTCCGAGTGGCGTAACAAGACGACTACCACGGCTGTCTTGCACAACGCTAAATTCACATTACCCCCAATCCACCTTTATGACTATATTTAGTGCCTCTAGATGGCCCACGTGCAAAGACCAGGAGAGAGAAACATTCCCAGTTCTAGAAAACGGAATCAATAAACTCCTCATTCATATACCAAGAGCTGGGGAAAGTGGCGCTGTTGAGGAGGGCTGGAGACGAAGTTCGAGATCTCAACGGCCAGCCGAACGAATGCGTTTGGCCTAATTAGGGTCGTTCGAGTCTTGTTGTGTTATGTGTTGGGAAAACAGGCAAAACAAGCAATATTTTACTCTGACTTCATTGAGGAAGAGTGACACTCGGCAGTTATTATTATTTCCTTTTAGTATTTGCGGAAGCTTTTCTTCATTTCCATACCCTGTTGAAGTTTAATTGAGACCAAGTCGAAAGCCTAAGTTAGATCTTGCCTCATTGAAGTGAAGTGAAGTGTCTATTCCCTATCAAGCCTCCGGTTTCCCGGTGTCTCATGGTGTATCCTTTGGCGACACTGAATCGTGGAGTTCTGTCACGAGGTCATGCGCTTCGCATTCACCTTGTATATAGATGACGAAATCCAAATTTATTCTATCCCAGCCGCCAAGTATCTAAGATGTAAAGAGGAGCTCTTTCTGTTGTGCCCACATCAAACTCTAGCAATGCCTCGGTTCTGTCTTTCTGTGCCAAACATGAATTCCTCATCATGGCAGCCGTCCTCTCGTGCCAAAGGTACAATCTCTCTCTCCCGTCCCAGGACCTGAGCGGATGCGACATGCAACACCTTTTCGACGCTTGATCATCTCCCCTGGACGTGCCAACTCCCGGCTCCAAGCCATCATATCAGCCGACGCGTCGCCCTACTGCGCCCCAGCGCCCTGACCGTAAACATAGTCATAAAGCTCCTGGTACGCCTTCTCCAGATCATCATTCACAATCATCTTATCATGCGGCGACTCCGGCGAGTCCGCATACTCAAGCTCGATCCTGGCCTGCTTCAAACGCTTCTGCACCGCCTCCTCGTCCTCGGTGCCTCGACCCCTGAGTCGCTGCTCCAGCGCCTCCCACGAGGGCGGCTTGATGAAGACAAATCGCGCGGGAACCCCCGAGGCCTTAATCTGCTTCACGCCCTCCATCTCGATATCAAGCACAGTCACCAAGCCCTTGGCTTCCTGCTCCGCGATCGTGGCTTTGCTGGTGCCGTAGCGGTTGCTCCCGAACTGAGCGTGCTCGACGAATCCGTCTCGGCTGATTAGATCTTCGAACTCGGACATGGTCACGAAGAAATAGTGCTGCCCGTGCTGTTCGCCATCACGCGGCTTACGGGTTGTGTGAGATACGGAGAGGGTGAATTGGTTTGGGTTGCGAGTGAAGAGCAGGTTGTACAGCGTGCCTTTGCCTACGCCGCTGGGGCCCGAGATGACGAGGGGTCGGCGGTCTTGCGGGGGTTGGGTCGGCGCCATAGTGCTGGTGAACGGCCGTTGTCGTTGGATGGGCCGAGTCCTAAAAGAGGGAAAAGCAGTGCCAAATGGTTTAGTAGTAGAGCCTCCGAGATGTCGTCGGAGCGCGGATAGCATTCGGTGGCCGTGAACTTTACGGGCGCGGAGCTGGCGTTGACTCGAGACCGGCGAATGTTAGGGCCAAGTGTCGGAGAGGTGGACACATCTGGTGGCAAAATTTCTCGCCCATGTCATGCTCCAATGGGGGAGGTGACAAGGAGCAAGGAACTTAATATTAAATATTAGCGGGGCTAATTTGACTCCGGCGGGCCATTCAGGTACTCTGTCTGGGGTGCCGCCTTTCATTCCGGCAGGGTTCGTTTGTCAGAATAGCAATTCAGGGGCTGTTTGAATTGCGATTATCCGACTCGTGTCCCCCGTGAGCATGGAGAGCGTTTCATATTCCCGCGAAAGGCACAGAAAATTGAGTTGGACATGGGGACAGTTGTGACGTCGTGCTTCATTAGGGAATTCATGTGAAATGTTGCAGATCAACGGCTGTAGGCTGGGATCTTCGGTAGGACGAGAGCACGGCAAGAAGTGGTGTTGAAACTGCAAACATAGAAACTATTGTACTACCGTATTGACAAGAAAGCTGGGGTGCTATTTTGGTTACACCGAAGCGGCCCCTCTAAGGATGAGATTCGACTGATGGGTCTGAGTAAGCTAGAAAGTCTCGTATAAATCCATCTCGTATTAGCCGTAGCATCGTGAAATGCCCAGCATTGAGTGATAAGGTCCAAGATAATGCGTAGAAACAGAAGTACATACAAAACCAATGATAGGTTAACGGAGGGGGTGAGAATTTACAGCAAGCACCCGTTGAAGATCATAAAGTCTCACGAGCGCTCTTGCCCTTGCATGAAGTTGTATCGGATTGTCACCCCTGTCAGCCAATCAACTTGTCTACCTTCAACCTAGGTACGGATTGTTTGAGGAAGAGCAACGGAATTCCTCCAGTAGTGAGAATAATAAGTACTAAACCAAAAAGAAGGAAGCCAAACATCATTCCACGTGCTTGTCAAACCTCACCATCTTCGTTGCCAAGGGTTTTATACCAGGAATATGACCCCGTTGCCCAGGATCTGCCCAGACGACATCGTGTACATCCCACTGAGTTATTCTGTAGCATTTGCGTAGGAACAGTAGTGATTGCCATTCACTCGGCGGCGCTAGTCAAAGTGCGACATTTCTCTTCCTCCACAGTTGCACCCACCCTGGTAGGGCCTATCTCTCTTACTTACCCATCAGCCAGGCCCTCATCTGACGCTTTAAGGCCTGCTCCCTCCTTCTCCGTTTGTAGTTCGTTGTACATCACTCCTTCACTCTTTGTTCTTGGTACGGTTCTCTCGGTATCCTTCTTTCCCCATTTTGGAAGTCACACTCATTGGCATTTGCCACTACAAATTTTCCGCTTCCCGTCGTTCTCTCGCATACTTTTAATCGCCAGCGTCCCATTTTGGAGCCTGATCATCAACCCCGACGAACTACTGCGCAAATACCATCTTGGAGCGTCTTGCAAAAAGCAATTGGAAGAAAACGCGATCTTGAATATAATCACTTGTGCAGGACATCAGTATGCTCGTATGTCTCGCTCATCTTCAATTGCTCATATCAACACCGTTGGGGAAGAGACGCACGCTCTGCAGCCAAAGGACTGGCGCGGGTCGATCAATTGGAGAAGCCGTGCGACGCGATGGCCACGGGTGCAACATGATCGACTTGTGCCGAATAAATCTGGGGCGTGTTAAGCGTCCCGGAACCTTGGCACTGCTCGCTCTCCCAGCCAGTAGTTGGGTTTCACTATGGAATTCATTACCTCTGTGAATAAATGCGATGGTGATCATACACTAACATTGACCATTCTAGATCGAATCTGCGCTCGTCGCCTTCGGCGCCACCCTCGCGGGCGCCGTGACCTCTCTCGAGGTCCAGGGCAGCCAGTTTATCAACCCCACGACGCAGACTGCCTTCCAGATTGTCGGCATGGCGTACCAGATCGGTGGAAGCGCAGGTTACGACCCTAGCAACAACAAGGACCCTCTGTCCGATGGCGAGGTTTGCAAGCGAGATGCCGCCCTCATGCAGGTCCTTGGTGTCAACGCTATCCGCGTCTACAACCTGGACCCCAACTTGAACCACGACGAATGTGCCAGCGTTTTCAATGCCGCCGGCATGTACATGATCATTGACGTCAACTCCCCTCTGTCCGGCGAGTCGCTCAACAGCGCTGCTCCCTGGGAGTCGTACTACGACACCTACCTCAACCGAACCTTTGCCATTGTTGAGGCCTTCAAGTCGTACCCCAACACTCTGGGCTTCTTCGCCGGTAACGAGGTCATCGACTCGGTCAAGACTGGCGCTACTGTTCCTCCCTATGTTCGTGCTGTCACGCGCGACCTGAAGAACTACATCAAGAAGAACTCTGACCGCAGCATCCCCGTCGGCTACTCTGCCGCTGACGTCCGTTCCGTTCTCGAGGACAGCTGGAACTACTTCGCGTGCTCCATCGAGGGCGAGGAGGATGATATGTCTCGCGCCGATATGTTCGCCCTCAACAGTTACTCGTGGTGTGGCGACAGCAGCTTCACCGAGTCCGGCTATGATCAGTTGGTCGCCATGTTCGAGGGTACCTCGGTGCCGATCTTTTACTCCGAGTTTGGCTGCAACACTCCATCTCCTCGCGTCTTCACCGAGATTCCCGTCATCTATGGTGACCAAATGACCCCAGTCTTCAGTGGTGGCGTTGTTTACGAATACGCCCAGGAGGCGAACAACTACGGTCTTGCTGATATTGCCAACGAGGGCAACCAGAGTGTCACACTTCGGTCTGATTTTGCTACCCTCCAGGAGCAGTACGCCAAGCTGGACTGGACCTCGATCCAGAGTGCCGCGATCAGCACAAGCAACGTCACCATTCCTACTTGCTCTAAGAGCCTGATCTCAGGCGATGGCTTCAACAACAACTTCACCTTACCTGCCCTGCCTTCTGGTGTTCAGGACATCATTGATAACGGTGTCAGCCCCAAGCCCACTGGCAAGATCATCTCGATCTCCGACTACAGTGTTCAGTACACCATTACGGATGCCAGCGGCTCCACCCTGGAAGTGTCTGTCAAGCCTCTTGCCGACGACGCTACCAACACTCCCGGAAGCAACGATGCGACCACTGGCAACAGCACTGGCACCAGCACAGGCAGCAGCTCTACCGCATCGGCGAGCAGCCCTGCCGTCCGCACCGTCGGTGGTGGTGTGCCAGCTTCTGCTGCCATTGTGCCCATTGTTGTTGCTCTGTCCTTCATGGCCGGATTCCGCATGATTTAGAAGAGGAATAGCATATCTCTGTGGTGGTTGCGGCGTGTTGGTGATAGCTTGAAGAACTATAGTTGTCCGGTCTAATGTATGAGGGCACCGGTGGAAGGTTACGATATGTATTTGATGCCCAAAAATGGGGAGTCTGTCCGGTGAACTTCTCAGCGAGTAAAATTACTCCCGGAAATGTTGACCGGAATTGGATGGAGCAGGTGTCTCCGCCCGGACCACGAACCCCTCGACGAAAACACAATTGATTATTGCGATTTGGAGTTCGGCTGATACCATCGCATGCCTGTATTGCTAAGGCTTCTTGTATGCCACTTTGTCTTTTTTGCGTCATATGTACATAAGAAGTAATTGGCATGAAATCCTTTAATGAACTTTTTGACTACCAGAACTGTATTCCTCCAAATGCATTTCATAACGAACCCTTCGATTTTTGTAGGGATTTACTTTTCCTTGTTTCCTACTACTAAACTGATAACCTAGAATGTTACAGATAGGTAGTTAACGGTCTCTAAGGGGCCTAATGGCGCTAGAATGCACTTAATTCGCAAGCAGCGAGACGCACTACGTAACTCTTCTACACAACTTAGCTATTCCGTACGCGCCCTCGCCGCCAGGGCAAAGGATGGCGCCAGTAAGTTATCTATCCACCGCCAACTCCAGGCCCTTCGCCGTAGCCTAAAAGGAAAAACAGAGGTGGCGCGCTAGAAACGCCTAAGCCACCAAATAGGCCCAGGGTGTCACGTTTTCTCGTGCCTTACTCGCGTTGCCGCTCCAACATAGGCCATGTTAGTATGACCCCAACGTCATTTCAGCCTTAAGTTACCTCGAAGCCAAAACTCACTGGATGAGCTCGGATTTGACGACAGCATCCATTACACATTCCTACTGAATTTGACCATCCCACCTTCTATTACCAGAGCAATCTCTCCAAATTGAATCATATCAGTCCCGAGTTCTCTGCGCATCAATTCCTCCGCAATGGCCCCCTCCACCCGCCGCTCAGCGAGCGGTCCCCGCTCCTCCCCAGCCCGAGGCAAGCAATCCACTCTCTCCTTCAACCACCGGGTCACGAAGCCCGTTCCCAAGCCAGCCAAGATCAATGACCTAGCTACGCCCACGAAACCATCGCCGCTCTCGAAGCATGTGCAGTCGGCGACCGATCTTTCCAAAGAAGAGGAGGAGGAGGCAGCAGTGGCCGTCGATGATAACGTCGTCACCAAACCCGTCGAGGAGATCGAGGTGGAAGAGGAAGAGGAGCCGGTGGTAGTCAAGTCCGCAGCCGAACTCCGTGCCGAGAAGATTATCGATCGCGATATCGATAAGTACTGGCGCAATTTGGAGAAGGAGCGGGTTGCAAAGCGGGTGCATCAGGGAGATTTGAGTACGGGGGAGAAGGTGCTACGGTACTTTGATGTTAGTTCACAATATGGGGTATGTGTGCATTTTCTCCCATTATCCCTCTCTCTACGCTTTTGGTGGCAGGGTGTGCTAAGTGGACGTGACAACAGCCATGCGTGGGAATCGACCGCTCGAAACGCTGGCAGCGAGCTGAGCGTCTGGGTCTTAGTCCGCCTATTGAGGTCCTCGCGGTGCTGTTGAAGGAGGAGAAGAAGGGAAAGAAGGAGGTTATCAAGGGTTATCAAATGGCGCATTTGGATCAGATTCTGAATTCGACGGCTATTGGTTCTACGTAGTTGGATCCATGCAGCAGGGAAGAAACGGTAAGGACGGCCTAGGTGGTGCGAAATGAAGATTACGAAGAGTACGATGGGATGGGTTGGCAGGGAACGAATTGTCTGGCTACCGTGGAGTTGGCTTGTATATCAGTTGAGCTTTCAGGCGTCAGGATGGATTTCGCTAAAAGCGTTGAGATATCGCAAACGGCTGGACTTTGGGGAGTCTGGCACAATGGAAGATTTGCTTCATCACTGACAGTTCGAACGTGATAGATTTTGGCGTGCTTGTGGCCCTAGTCTAGTACCAGATGCTTCGAGTCCGGTGGTGAGGCATCGTTTCTCTGCCTTCTGCTTCCCACCGCTTCATCATATCATACAGGAAGAAGTCTATCAAGATGGCATTTACTGTAGCCTCGGGATGGTCCTGCTTGATCTGTCTTCTCAGAAGCTCAACACACCAAATACTGCAGGCTGTTCGACGGTCAGCAAGGTAATCCAGTCTGGGAACGATGAGCTTACCTCTTAGCTGCATCTCGAGCCGACTACCACTGTCGATAACCTCCCCTTTACTCACTAACGCATGTAGCGGTGGGCTGTACCCTATACACCCCAAGCTGGACAGAATCTGCGGCACGCGGTAGTCCGCAAACATAGTGATCTTGTCAATATCCCTGAACTCGCCATAGCGCTCGCCATTGAAACAAGCCCATAAATCAGCTACGAGAATCTGCGCCCGTTTAAGCAGACGAACCGGCTTCCGCCGTCCGTCAAAGGGGTGTTCGTCCCGGAAGCAGCGAAAGTCGCAAGCTAGCAGGTTCACCAGGCCGGCCGCGGAGCCCTTGGCAGCAGATATGCAGTTTGTGAAGCTGCAGTTGTATTTCTGTAGGTCGCCGGGGCTTTGCGTTGGTCGTTTGTTGGGAGAGCGGGGAGGGTGGATGGTGCAGGGGTTAACCTACTTCGTAAAGGACTCGACCTGCTTCCCTTAGACATTCTAGTCGTGCTTCAAGAAGTGGTATTTCCTCCTCGGTGCATGATCTGAAGACGTGGCGGAGCGAAACGAGGGTGCACTCGTCCTCGTTCTGCCAGTAGTGCGGGTCCGTAATGGGGATATCTTGCGCCGGAATTAACCACAGCGCCAACAGTTGTGCCGAAAATGAGAAAAGCCATCGGTTTGTCGTTGCGTCTCGCATAAAAATGAATGGCTTCACCCACCTTCGTCCAGTGCCCGCTGCAGCGAAGCGACCAAGCTCCAGTAGCCAGTCCACCTCTTGTCTCGGTAGCTGACGGCAAAACGTTCGTCGTCAGGCAGTAGCGACCAGAAGGAGAAATTCAACAGGTCCATAGTGAAGATGAACGCCACGGTTGACTCGTCTTTAGTCTTGGGGTGCAATTCATGCTCTGCCCAATTCGTCGTCGAGTACTCCTTTTCTTTCATTTGGGCATAAATCATTTCCGCGGCGATCTTAGTTGCGCGCATGTCAAGAGCTACATCGATACTGTTGTCGTAGACAAACTCGGCGCCTTCTAGAACGCCCGTTTCGGGCTCCTCATCGAGATTGAGTTTGCCTTGGAAGTGCTGCCTTAGTAGGGCGAGCAGTTCTGGGTCTGCTTCATCATCGGACATGGTGTGGTCTTTTCCGGAGTTGAGGTGTTGTGTCGTTGAAGTTTTCGGATCACGACTTGAAGGGGCTGGAACATAGTGGGAGCCGATCATGAAATCCGAGCCCGACGTCGAAAGACTGGGTACAGCTAGGAAAGCTCCGTTTGACGGGTCTAATAGAGAGCATTCGAGCTACTGCTCTCATTCGACTGTGAAAGGCAAAACTGTTTTGTTTGTTTCAGCCTCAAAAGCTTTGCCCAGCACCATTCCATCGTAGAACTCATGAGTCTATCCATTTCCATTTGAGGCCGTCTATCTGCATCACCGCACCACATCACAGTAACACTACCACATCGGGCACAGGCCACCACGAAAGCCCAGCACCTTGGACGCACGCTAACCGCCTGTTACAACCAGTTGCGTCAGCCACCGTCAGCCCCTGCCCTGCGCTTGCTATGCACCCGTCGACGTAAAAAGAGAGCTAATCCTGGTCCCGCGGATCGATGCCGCCCTCGCGTAAACTGCCAAACCAGTTGCGGCGGAACTGACATTCCCTTGCGCCGCTTGCCTGCTCATGCCTGCTCATGCCTGCTCGGCTTGATTGAGAGTGAGTGAGGCCAAATCGAACCGCGCTTTTGATGGGCCACGGCCGTGAGTTGAGAGCCTGGTTCAAGCTTCCCTGAAGCTGACGCTTTCCAGTAGATACCTGCAATCCGCATTCCGCATCTTCGCGCTTCGTTTCTTTCCACCTCACCACCTTCCTTACCTCGCCGCAAACTTCGACGACCCGAACTAGATCGGAACTCGACCAGACATCTTCCACCCGCCTTGTACATACATCTATGCATTCACACCACCGCCGAATCCGTGACGGCACTGCAAACGCGTAGCTAGCTCACCATCATGGCCCTTACGATTTCACGAGACACCTGGAACCGCCAGTCGCATGGCCCGTCGCTGAACGGCGCAGTCCACAATGTAAGTCGCCAATCTGCATCGCGCAGCTGCGCATCTGCACCAGTGTTTGCGCAGTGCATCTGGATGCATATCTTGCTGGCAGCATGCCCGTCAAATCGGCATTGCCCCCATCATCGCAGCTACCTGCTTGCCCAGTTCAACACTTGCCTCTAGGTCTGTCTTCAGTTCAAACAAACGACCGAACACACTCGCGCCGCAACATGGATTCATTCACTTCTGTTGAGCCGGACTTTGTATTGACACATGCTCCACAGGCCAAGGTTCTCATGGTAGGCGCCGGAGGCATTGGTTGCGAACTTCTAAAGAACCTCGTCCTCTCGGGCTACGGCGAAGTCCACATTGTCGATCTCGACACCATCGATTTGAGCAATCTGAACCGCCAGTTTCTCTTCCGATACGAGCATATTAAGAAGTCAAAGGCATTGGTATGACGCAATCGAGGTCATAAGGTAGTGTGTCAGGGTACTAACGGCAAACCAGGTGGCCAAGGAGGCAGCGCAAGTCTTTAATCCGAACACCACGATCGTCGCCCACCATGCGAACATTAAGGATGCACAGTTCAATATCGAGTGGTTTCGCGGATTCACTATCGTCTTCAATGCGCTCGACAACCTAGATGCAAGACGGCACGTCAACAAGATGTGTCTGGCGGCCGACGTACCTCTGATTGAGAGTGGCACAACGGGATTTAACGGACAGGTCCAAGTCATCAAGAAGGGCGTGACGGCATGCTACGATTGCACGACCAAAGAAACCCCCAAGTCGTTCCCTGTTTGCACCATCCGAAGCACACCGAGCCAGCCCATCCACTGCATAGTGTGGGGCAAGAGCTACCTTTTGAACGAGATCTTTGGCGTGAGCGAGGACGAGTCCGCTTTCGATCATTCAGAAGATGCCGATAACGCGAACGAAATTGCCGAGCTCAAAAAGGAAGCCGATGCCTTACGAAAGATCCGAGATTCGGTGGGCACCGAAGAGTTCCCGCAGCTGCTATTCGACAAGGTATTCAACGCAGACATCACACGATTGCGCTCTATGGAGGACATGTGGAAATCAAGAACGGCACCCGAGCCATTGGAGTACAAAACGTTGAAAGAGGAGGCTCCTGTGGTGGATGAAGCATTCCTCCAGAACGACCAAAAAGTCTGGTCTTTGGCGGAGAACCTCGCGGTGCTGAATGACAGCTTGGATCGACTGAGCAAGAGGAAGGCAGAGCTAATAAAAGAGACGAAGGGCAATTCGGAGCCACCAGCAATAACATTCGACAAAGATGATCCGGATACTCTTGACTTCGTCGCAGCAGCCGCTAATATTCGATCCTATATTTTCGGCATTGAGAAGAAGTCAAGGTTCGATATCAAGCAGATGGCCGGCAACATCATTCCCGCCATTGCTACCACAAACGCGATAGTGGCTGGCCTATGCGTCCTCGAGTCATTTAAGGTTCTCAAGGGTGAATATGAAAAGGCGAAGGAGGTGAGGCGAATCTTATCCTTGACTGCGCTCGGAACTTCAGGCTGACGTTTCAGGTCTTCTTGACACCCGCCGGTCTGCAAAGACTGTTGGCACCAGATCGTCCCCGAAGACCGGACCCGAATTGCCCAGTATGCAGCGTGTACCGCTTAATCGTTTACGTTGATCTGGCATATGCAACCCTCGATGACCTGATAAATGGGTTCGTGAGGAAGCAACTGGGCTATGGGTCGAAAGATTTGGCAGTCAGCACCGAGGCAGGTGTCGTCTATGACTCTGAAGAGGAAGATAATCTCCCAAAGAAACTGAGAGAGCTGGGTGTGTATTTTGGCAACATATCGTTGCGTTTTAGTTCTGACTGTGTACAGGTATCGGGCAAGACAGTTTCATTACTGTTGTGGATGAAGACGACGATGACACTTTTGTCAATGTGATTCTCAGCATCCATCAAGCGTAAGTGGAATCTCAACAAGGCATTGTCTTCCCTTAACTAATGTCACACCGCAGGACCGAGCCTCTAGGGGATAAGCACATCAAGGATTTGGAGCCAGACAAGGCCCCAGAAATCCCGCGCAAGCCCAAGAAGGTACCTGCAGTCGAAAGCGTGGTAGCTAGCCAGACGAATGGCAAGACCCATGCACTCGATGAAGATCCCAACGATGGCAACAACAAGGACCTTAAACGAGCTCGACAGGATGACTCGGAAATAGTTCGGTTGCCCAAGAGACTAAAGACAACTACTCAGTCCCGTGGCGACGATGTTGTGATAGTTGACGACGAGTCCGGCACGGGTGCTATCGTCATTGATGATTGATTCCTCATCAGAACTTGCCGTGCGGCCCGAGAAGATGGGCTGTTACGTTGCGCTCAATCCTCCGTCTAGGTTTAGGACGGTGTTGTGTGCGTATGGATTCTTGGCGAGGAAGGCAGCGGCATCGGCCACCTCAGCAACCTTGCCTAAGCGACCCATGGGAATAAGGGCTTTGAGGTCGTCATCGCTCATAGCTACCCGCGAGGTTTGTATATTAATATCGCTATGCTTTACCAGGAACTAGGATCGATAGATAGGAAACCCGTCTAGGAATGGCCAGGTTGATTGGGATGGATATCAGGGACGAGCAAACTCACACTTTGTCATGTCAGTCTCGATATAACCGGGTAAGATGACGTTGGCCCGAATACCGAATCTGCCAGCCTCCCAGGCTAGAGCTCGCGTTAGACCTACATGCTCGGAGTGAGTAGATAGCTCAATCTGGCAGGAAAATTCATCAGGGCCGAGACGGGAAAAATGCATACTGACTACACCGGCCTTGGATGCGGCATATGCGGCTGCACCTCGTCCTGCGTGTGTGGCCAGTAGACTTGAAATGTTGATTATGCAACCTGGCGTCGCTTTGTTATTAGTTATGAAAGAGTCAAACATTCGGTTCACCTTACCACTCTTCTGCCGCATCATGGTGGGAAGAAGCAGTTGGCAGCCATACATAGTCCCCATGAGGTTTACGTCCACAATCTCCTTGGCTTGATGCAAGCTGGTTTTGAACATGAATGAGTTCTGGGAGATGCCCGCTGCGTTGACAAGCACATCTACTTTTCGCTCTGCCTGAGGAAAAGAGAGAGACAGAGAAAGTCAGCCTCAAATTCCTCTGATATCTCGGAGATAGTCGACCGGTGGTGGCGAACAGACCCGTCACCGTGACCTTTCTATCAAGTAATGGACCGCTTTCGGGGAGAGTTGGGTAGGTAAAGAAGCGGCTCTGCCGTCACGAGAGAGCTCTGGGTTCAACGACTACGACTGCAAGAGCCCCCAAAAAAATCATCTGACTCACGTCTCTCATGAACGTTACCATGTCGCTCCAGCGACTGCTGTCTTTGACATTAAATGCGCAGGCGCCGTGGTTGGGCGGCGTCCCCTGATGTAAGGGGATTGGGAGTTCCTTGACAGCATTGTCTAATGTCGTTTGGTCCCTGCCGACCAGCGTGATGGACGCGCCTTCTGAGGCAAAGCGGTGCGCAATGGCTAGGCCGATGCCCCGACTGCCGCCGGTTATGATGCAGTGCCGACCGGAGAGGGAGAGCATGGTGTTGGGATCGTTGACGTTACAGTTAATGAATCTATGCGAGAGAAACGCAATGAAGCTAGCTCCCGCCAAGGAGTGGAACAGGCTGGACCCCAGAAATTTGGCCGGTCGCTGATTTGCTGCCAAAATTAGGTCGTTCCAGGTGGCCTGCGACCGCAGGTTAATTTGACGACACGGCTGGATTGACAGTATTACCCAGGCTTAACCACATTGGCCATGATTTTAAATGCACCCCCATTTTGTGGTGGTTCTTCAGGCCTGGGAGGGACCGTTCGACTCGGACAGCGCCGGGATTCCGAAATCCAGCTTTGACGGTAGACGGTTAATGGCCGAGAACATCCTCTTGAAGTGAGTTGGTCGTGTTAAGCATCTAAACTGAATCGAGGAGATGCTACAGTTCGTCTTACCGATTCATCTTCGTGGTTGATCTGGCGGGTTTTTCGTACATGTCCTTCCGTCTGACCCCGAGACTGCCGGGAAAGCCAAATCCCGTTGTTCGACATGCAGTCGAGGGACTGTCTTGATAATAATTGGACGAGCTAGTTGTGAACCGGGGGATACATATGACATAAGTTGTTTAAGCACTTCTGATCGACAGTTGGAGTGCTGTAGCGTGGCTGGCAGTGGCTGGTGCATCAAGTCGTCACCAAAATGAAATATTTGAACAAGATATGATTGTGCATTGACACCTTTCTTTTACCGCAGTTTCAAAAACCTTGATATTTGCGCTTCTGTTGAACAGGTTTCCCCAGTATGACCTAGGTTGTTTACTCATAAACCACCGATTAAACGCCGATTTGAACGATGTATACGTACCGCACTTTTCAGTCCAGATGTTTCCTTCCTCAAACAGCTGTCGGATCAATTCGATGGTGATTCTAAACGACCGCAGTCAGCGTGGTACAGTTTCTGTATTGGGAAACTTATACTACGAAAGCTGTGAGCATTTGAATGTAATTCTCCAAGTTCCGTGATGTATCAGTTTCTATATTGCAGAAATATTCGGAATAATGCGACTGAGAGTTCAAAGGACCCTCTAAACATGACTCATAATTTCTGATGATCCTCGAGGTGTCGGTATTTGGCTTGGGGGGTAGCCTTGCTACGGACGCACCTGTACCTCGGGTTTGCGCTGGTTCAGCAGGCGGCTTTAGCGGGGTAGCTTTATCAAACCAAGTTCGGTGGGGTGACTGCCTTCGAAATTCCTCGTTGTCTGCCGAGGACGATGATATCCCGCGTGGAAACTGGGAGGCAGATCATATCGTTGGATAAGAGGTTATTGGGCGGTGCAGCCCATTACATACTTGTCTAAATAACCTGAGACATATGAAAGTCAGCCGGGGAAGGCCACAATCGAGGCACTGTACAAAAAGGAGCGAAACGATGCGGAGATCAAGTCCCGACGAGCTGCGGCTGCTAAAGGTCAATTTTGGGTCGGCAAGCCGGGAGACTACGTTGGTCAAAGACCATCGGCCATGTTAGTGGTTGTAGTTAAGGTGCGCATAGACCCTCCCCCAGTTGAGCCGACCATGACCTCCCGTGGTGTTTGTAGTTAAGGTGACCATAGACCCCCCAGTTGAGCCGACCATAACCTCACGCGATGTTAAAGAATTGGGTCCAGGTGACCATAGTGGGGTACATAATCCCTCCATTCTCATTAGTTAGAAATATGTGAAAATTAGGTCCAGCTGAGCACAGAATCGAATTTGAATTCCGATTTCGATTCCATTCTGCGAAAAATCTCTGCGGATTAAAAAAGGATGAGTGTGGTCGGGTTTCATCAGGAGCGCCCTATAAATATTTGGTTTCGGGCGTCACAATCGCTCAGACCAGCGGGGTACACGATAGAGAAGGAGGCTAGGGGCTCCGAGTGGATAGGCAAGGCGAAGGAAGTCCCGGCCGCCCTCCTAGACCACTGGGAGAAGAGATGGCTCTCCGGGGCAGCACAACACGACCGCCAGCGACGCGCTATCGCCGAGGAGCAGGAGGGCCCCTCGATGCGAATGCCGAAACAGGGCAAGTACTCAGACCTAAACCGACCGGAGGCGTCTACCCTATGCCAGATCAGGACCGGAAAAATAGGACTATCAGCTTTCTTATTTAAGATAGGAGCCTTCGGTGTGTACTCGCCGTTATGCCGCTGTGGAGAGGCCCCCGAGACGGCAGAGCACGTAATCCTCTTTTGCGGCCTGCTGGAAGAATCGAGAGAGCGCCTACGGGCCACTATCGCACCATGGCCGCTGCATACACGTAGAGACCTGGCAACGGCGACGGGGAAACCAGTAGTCAGCGGGACTATTCCAAGGTGGCTGCTCAGGACTGGCCGGATAGCGCTTAGGCCCGGATAATATCGATCTTCTCAAGGGGACTTTGTTAGTAGGGTGAGAACTAACATAGTATTGTGGTGGACGTTGTGACGGTTGTCACGTGATTGACCTACACTGGTCTGAACAGATTGATAAGTGGTTGCAGATATCAAAGTCAGGGACTTTGGTATTGGTCTCTTTTGGTGAAGACATCTGGTACGGTGGCGTAGTGGCAAGGATTGCAACCCCTAGCACGGCGTGACAGACGTAACGCAGTCGCTAATAGAGCGAACCTACGTAGCAGCGTATGTATTTAGTCCAGCCATTAGGGCACGGTTTGACATACGGGAGCACTTGTAGAGATACCGGGGGCTTCGAGCCTACGGCGTATTTAATAATAATAATAAAAATAATATTAAATACGCCGTAGGTGTTAACCCTCGGTACCTCTACAAGTACTCCCTTAAGGGGCTATAGATGATATAGCGGGCCCTTAAGCCGCGTCGGGCGGTTATACAGGTAAACTTGTAGCCAAATGACTACTAAACCTCCTGTCCCTCCCTAAGTCTGTGCTACAACCCCTGCCTGAACTACCGATAAGTGTGGTAATGTGGCACTTAAATTCGTCCTCAGGGGTGGGATGCTGCTGATGTGCAGAAGATGCTCGACTATTTTTTTGTCGCGACAAGTCGTAGTATCTGCTAATTGGGGTTCTCGTCGAGCGTATACATCTCAACCATACGCTCAAGTGGATAGACCGTAACGTGGTCAGACGCTCGCAAGAATCGCGGCGAGAGGGCGTGCTGCGCGCCTTCTATCGTGAGGGGACGGTTTCGCCGACGAGCGTTATCGGAAAGGCGAGGTCCGATAAGGGGTCGGATTAACGATTCGAATTCTGGACCGGCTGTCGAGTTATATTCCGCCGACGTAGTGCTTGACGGTCGACTGGCTAGGATGCTCGTAATCCTAAACTGCACCAATCTCCCTATTATCGCTAGGTAGGCGAAGTCAACAAGGTGGGCAGCGCGCCGTAAGGGTTGACTAAACCCCCTTGTGTGTCAGCTGCGGGATTCGAACCCGCGACTCGTCACCGACCCAAGTGGGCGAGGCTCAAATCGGGACTTATCTACCAGCGAAGTGACCAACTACACCAGCCGACAATAATAATAATATTATTATTATTATTAAATACGCCGTAGGCTCGAAGCCCCCGGTACCTCTACTAGTACTCCCGTATGTCAAACCGTGCCCTAATGGCTGGACTAAATACATACGCTGCGTCGTCGGTTCGCCCTATTGGCGACTGCGTTGCGTTCACTACCATACTACGTTGGTTCTCAACCTACCAACAAAGTCCCCCCTGAGAAGATCGATGCTATCTGGGCCTTGAAGCTGTCCGACCCGTCCCTAGCAGCCATCTTACAATAGTCCCACTAACTACTGGTTCTCCTGTTGCCGTTGCGAGGTCTCTGCGAGAGTATAGTGGCCGTGGTGCGATGGCGGCCCGTAATCGTTCCCTCGGTCCTTCCAACAGCCCGCAAAAGAGGATTACGTGCTCTGCCGTCTCAGGGGCATCGCCACAGCGGCATAGCGGCGAGTACACGCCAAAAGCCCCTGTCTTGAATAAGAAGGCTGCTAGTCCTATTTTTTCCGTCCTGATCTGGCACAGCGTAGACGCCTCCAGTCGGTTCAGGCCGAAATACTTGCCCCCTTTCGGTATCTGCATCGAAGGGCCCTCCGGTTCCTCAGCGATAGCGCGTCGCTGGCGATCGTGATGCTCTGCTCCGGTGAGCCATCTCTTCCTCCAGTGGTCGAGGAGGGCAGCCGGGACCTCCTTTTCCTCACTCATCCACTCGGAGCCCCGGGCCTCCTTCTCCATAGTGTACCCTGCCGGTCGGAGTAGCTGCGACGCCTGCTTCCTCTTCGCCGGCCTATCCTGCCGGAGTATATGTGACGCTTTAGCGCTCGCGCTGCGAAGCAGATTTCTCTTCCCGCTAAGCCGTAGCCGTTCTTCAAACTTAGCAGCCCGGGCACTAAGATAGAGGTCTAGTGGCGGGATTGCTGCTTCTGCTTCCAGGTGGCGAACCGGCGTCGCTTTGTGGGCACCACAGACTACCCGGAGGCACTCGTTCTGTATCCCCATCAGGCTCTTAGCTGGCCCTGCCGGTTCCTCACTTATAGTATGCCACGCAGTCGCCCCGAAGGCAATCGCGCTACGGATAACCACCGTATATAACAGCCTCGCCCGTATAAGATCGCAGCCCCACGACATATTGACTAGCTTTGTCAGGGCTAGCTTTTGAGTTGCCATTTTTGTTTTAACACGCTCAACATGGGCGTGCCACGTCAGTTTGCGGTCGAACCAGACTCCTAGGAACCTGGCTGAGACTACCGGCGACACTGTGGCGTCCCCAAGGCGAATACTTTGTGGCAAGGGCTCTCGGGCCCTAGTAAAGTGCATTAGCTCACTCTTGTCAGGAGCGAACTCCATCCCGTGCCTCACTGCCCACCGCTGACACGTAGCCCATGCGCTCTCCAACCGGCGGCAGGTCGTGTCTGGATCGGTGCCGACGCTTAGCAGGTTCGTGTCGTCCGCGAACCCGACTACTAAAAGTAGTGGATGCTGCTCCGCTAGCTCCTCGTACAGCGTTGAAATGTATAATATAAACAGTATCGGGGATAGCGGTGACCCCTGGGGGACGCCAGCTCGTAGGGGGATTGGCTCTGACTCCTTGCCATCGAACCGGAGGCGTACCGTCCTATCCTCCACGAAGCTGCGTACCCACTCCTGAACCCACTCCGGGTAGCCTTTCCGGGCTAATATGGAAATCAGCCGTCTGTAATTGACCGTATCGAATGCCCCCTTGATGTCTAGCTGTAGCAGCGAGGCGATGCCCCCGCGTCTCCACGCCGTATAGACCACGTCCTCAACTATACGTATTGCCAGTTCGGTGGACCTCCCAGCGCGGTTACCCATTTGGCCGTTTGGTAGTAGGCCGGCCGCCTCAGCTACTTTGGTGATACGCTGGCTCATCGCCGTCTCTATTACCTTCCCTACCGTGCTAAGCAGGGCAATGGGGCGCCAGCCGCCAGGGGTCTGCTTCTGAGCTGTCGTTTTATTAGGCTTAGGGATAATAACCACCCTCGCTGAGCGGAAGCGCTCCGGGTAGTACCCCAGCCTAAAGCTAGCTGTTGCCAGATCCGCTAGGATCTCCCATAGGGGTTCACCGCAGGCCTTTAGCAGGCCAGTGGGGATCAGGTCGTCGCCGGGAGCCTTCCGAGCAGCCGTTCCTTTGATGATAGACTCGATATCCATTGTGGTCACCTCCCTAGGGACGTTCAGCTCTGGTCTCGTCTGTAATAGGCCGCGATCGAGGTCCGATAGATCTATATACGGGTCTGGGAAGAACCTCTCAGCTAGTAATTTTGCCTTCTCATCATGTGTACGTGCCGTAAGCGTGTCGCCGGCGTCCCTCCGGAGATCTGGCAAGCCGTGGGCCTCAGGGGGGGCCCAGCTCCGTAGCCTAGCCCACCTCTGCAGTGCCCACAGGCTTTTGTGATCCTTCGCCGTCCCCTCGAGCTTCTCGTGCCAGCTACGCGTCTGCGCTTCGCTGATTTCGAGCCGTTGTTTTTGGCCGGCTCTTGTATATTCGTCCCAGTTGGTCTGCGACCTTGCCTGGAGGTAGTCCCGCCGTCGTCTCTTCGTCTCAGCGCAAGCCTTGCTAACCTGCGGGCACCACCACGGGACCCCAGCGCCTCGGCCAACGGTGCGTCTCGGGACCGCCACGTCGGCGATCTCTTGGAGGTTCCGGATAACCCAGTCAACAGCCTGGTCCAACTCCGTTATCGTCTCAACCGGCAAATAATTCATAAATCTCTGGCTTGATTCGGCTACGATGAGCCACTTATCCGCCATCGCCCAGTTCCACCCTTCAACACTGCGGCGGCCCTCCTTGACTGCTTCCCCGTTGGATATTACCCTAATCACTTGCGCTCTGTGGTCTGAGCCCTCTAGGCCCGGGTCCCCATCGTAATCAATCCTAGCCCCTTTCGTCACCCAGGCTAGGTCGATAGTTGAGTCTCGTTGTTTGTGCCTTTGCCGTGTGATTTCCCCGAACGGCGTAACGAGCTCTAATCGCCAGCATCGCGCAAACTCCACTACGTTGTCGCTGCCCCGTGATGACCGTCCGTGGACGTCCCACAGCGGGTGATGTGTATTGAAGTCCCCTACGAGGACCTGTGTCCCCTCCGGCGCCCCATTAGGGAGGTCTTGGAGCGGGCTGACCCAGCGGCTCCCGGTCTGGCTTGGTGAATAGATAGACCAGATTGTAAGGGCGTCCGGGCCTGCCCCGAACGTAATACTGCTCCAGTCCATCCCGGTACGGGGTCGCAACGTAGCCACGTCGTATCGTTTATGGACGTATAGCGCAGCTCTGCCGCTGCTGTACACTACTTCGTACCTGGACGACTTCGGGCAATAAATCGCCTTCGTCCGCCGGTTGATCCATGGCTCTTGAACCGCTATTATATCATAGTCACCCCCCTTATCCAGCGCTAGCGTTGCGTTCGCCTTTGAATCTGCGATATTCCAGTAGAGAATAGAGACTACCATTAAGCTGTCGATGGTATATCTTCGTTCGTACGTCCCTTAGTGAGGAAGCTACGCATTGCTGACGCAGACCGTTCGGTTCGCTCCTGCTCCACTCGCGATCCGCCCAGGGGGCGGCCCCGGGGTCGTACAACTGTAAACCCGTCGCTGGTCAATGAGCTAGGTGGTGTGAGCCTGCCCTCACTAGATAACCCGTCCGAGTAGCTGCGGACCTCAAATTGTCGGGGGCGGTGAGCGTACGCCTCGCGTACGCGTAGCCGCTGCTGTTCTGCCGTAGGGCAGTCCCTGTCCCACGCCGTGTGCTTCCCTTTGCAGTTCACACAACGTTTTTTGCCGCTAGGTGCCTTCTCGGGGCAGTCTTTTTCACCCCCTGGGTGTGCCGTTGCAGCGCAGACGCCGCAACGCGCCGTCTTCTTGCAGTGTTTCGCGATATGGCCGTATTCGTAGCACTGGTAGCACTGCTGAACCCGAAGATTGCCGTCGTACGGCTCGCAATCGAATATCTGGGCCTCCCAAATAAGCCCTTCGGAGCATAGTTCCATCGCCGCCTCCACGCTATCCACGTGTAGTATCAGGGCCGCATACGGTGCTTGCGGCGCCCGGGGGAGGTTTCTTTTAGCCTTAGAGAGGTGCTTTGTATTGTCCCGCTTCAGGTCTTTAAGTAGCTGGCTCTCGTCGTGGACCTCTCGCAGCCGTTTCGCAGGCAGCCCCTTCGCGATCACTGCAACTTCTCTGCGGTTGAGAAGTGCCTTATCGCCGAAGGCACTACGCACCCACCTGCTGTCCGTGGTCGCCGCTGAGGCCGACTGCTTAAACGTCACTACGGTATCGCCACTGCGCAGCCTGCGGGCCGCCACTGCATCGGTGCTGCCGCGTGCACTGTTCACCGCTTTTACGACCTCAGCCGCCGATCTGTTCTTCATATTAGGGTCCTCTGTCCCCCGGATCACTACCTCTCTCCCTTCGCTGGGGCACTACAACCCGCTGCTGCCACACTGGGGCTTCACCGGGTCCCCGTCCCTGGGCCGATCCTGAGGCGATTGAGGCCCAGGATCGAGTTGTAGGCAAGGCCACGTTCTTCATCGTATCCTGCATGGTCTTCTCAACCATCGTCTGGATCGCCGCAGGAATTTCGGCAAGGGCCAGAGTCACTGCCAGTACGTCGGCATGTGTGGCGGGTCTGTCGCCCCCCTCCTCCAGCGTCCTGCCGGCTAGTTTCAACCCCAGCCAACGCTCCATCAAACCCCCCATGACCTCAATCTTCTCACGTGGGACCAAGTCGGCAATCTCTTGTTCTACCTTTTGTAGTTCTCTTCCGATCCCTTCCCTCTCTGCGTTCTTTCTGCTGGTGCGCTCCACGTTCGGTGCGTGGGCACTTTCGTTGGCGTGGGGGTGGTGAAAACTCTGTTCGAGTCCCGCCCGTCCCCCGTCGATCACCATCGGCGCCGCCATCGCTTGCGTCCTCGCTTCGCGTGCGATGCGAGGTCACTGTCCGACGTAAACGGTCGTTAGGAATCGAATGCCGCAATCGGTTTGATGATTTGACGCTGTTCGAAGAAGTTATCGATGAAAGTCAGAAATCTCCCTTCTTGCAAAAAAAAATATAAGATATCTAATAATAATAATATTTGGTTGAAGTGGGCTGAGCTGGGGGTCTATGGTCACCTTAACTGTAGTCTCCCCAGGTTACCGAATAATTATGGGGCAAGTTTTGTATACTACGTAACCCGACAACGTGGGGCGTTGGTCGGCTGAGCCAGGGGTCTATGGTCACCTTAAGGATAACCACTGAAAATCAGAATTCAGACTCGATTGGATTCTGTGGTCACCTAGACCCAATGTTTAGACACCACGTGATGTCATGGTCGGCTCAACTGGCGGGGTCTATGGTCACCTTAACTACAATCACATTAAAATCAGAATTCGGACTCGATTGGATTCTATGGTCACCTGGACCCAATATTGGGACATCACGTGAGGTCATGGTTGGCTCAACTGGGGGGTCCTATGGTCACCTTAACTACAACAACCTTTATTTTAGATTGGTCGCACCTTCCCAAGCTTCGCAAATTTTGCAAATATCTCAACCTCCCTGGCCTGTCTTGTTACAGCATCAGCTGCCAACAAATCCCCCAAGCTGTCAACCTTTGGTATCACGACGCTGACACCTGCAGATGTCCCCCCCAATGCGAACCAGTATGCCGCTGCCTAGGAGGCGGATGGCCTGCGCGCGGAAGTTGTGGACATGCTGACGACGGAAAACGTCCTCTTCACCATGGCGGCACTGTGTGGTATCGCTAATGATAGCAGCACTGTTGCTTGCTTCGTAGGTGTGCTGCCCGGTCATGTCGGACCGACCAAGCCTACGGCCATGATCCATGGCATCTGGGACGTGTTCGGCAGGCGTGGTCTTACTAGTGACGACTTGATGATTCAAGTTAGCGAGTACCAGGTTGGCCTCTATTTACATATTCCCTCGTTCCCCTTCTCCTTCGAGGATACGTATGACAATAACCCAGTCGGGAATAATGGTTGTTTTTGAATCGCCATTCTCGTAGCCGATGCTGGAGAATCTGGTTTTGGAGCCTTAAAAGAAACGGGTGTGCATTTGAGATAATTGAAGTTTGTTAATTCGCAAGCAGTGTAATGAACGCGGCAAAGGGATAGTGTGGCACCGAGGAACTTGTAGCTCCCTGCAGTATTCGTTTCCGGGTTTAATTGTGTCCATATCCCTAATATCCCCCAGGATGTCGATATAAATCTCCTCTGTTTCATTGTCAATGTATTTAGGATCTCATACCACTCCATTTGCTCTGATCGAGAAGACTTCCCCGTCAGATGGAATGGTTGTGATCGAAGCTACAAGGTAGATTATATCGGATAGGTCGTCGTATAGCTGCCAGTGTGTTTCCACTCTTGCAGACGGATCTGAAGTGAGGTTTCTATCATATTCGTAGAAAATATATGCAGGAGGGTTGCAAGAACAGCTTTACTGTGTTTCTCTCGGTGGACCGGCCCTCCATATCGGGTTACGTTCAAGATTACAGGGTTGTTACCCAACGTCTGCTATCAATACCACGGTACGATAACAACCCAGCCTAGATCTATACTGTACGACATGATCTGCTTTAGATAACCTGGGCGGCATTATATTTTTCTGTATGCAACAGCTGGGCTGATGAACCCGAATATCTAGTTATGAAGCTAGGTGGAACGACTTACGGCCCTTCCCGAGCGAGTGGCCATAGGGTACAGCATATCAATCCCCAAAACTTCGTCCTCTAATGTTTCCTTTACTCAAATTACCCTCCCTTGACACTCAACAACCGATAGCTGGTTTAGATCGTCTTGAGGACTATTAGCTAGTATTTCGTCAATTGTGATGAACCTCGTGTTCGGATTCTCGACCTTATTACGCTTCTTAAGGCGCAGGTGCTCATTTTTGACTCTAGAGTTGTAACACGGCTACTTTGCTTCACTAACTGTTCTGAGTTATCGTTAAATGCTTGGCTCCCTTGCGTAGAAGTAGCCTAGTGGCCAGGGACGTATCCTTCGCCGAGTTCATGATTTGGCAGCTGTCAAATAGTGTACGGACTTCAAATAGACACTACTGTTCTTGTCTAGAATAATCAACAAATATCCTTATGTCTATCACCATACGTTATTAAGGCTTCTATAGGTTACAAAGCCTTATACTAGGAGGAGATTTGGGCTGATGATGAGCCACCTATGAGTTGTAGATCCGAAGACCTACTGACAATGGCTAGTTCATGTTTTTACAGGGGTGAAATGAGCTATCCTTAGCGTCAGCATTTGTTCAGGGGTTTACAGCCAGCCCTAGACGGAAAAGGAGCAAGCAGCATGCACAGGGTTTCTAGAGCTAGAATCGGATGCCATAGGTAGGTTCTGTTCTAGAGATATCCCCCGCCACTACTGCACGCGTATGAAAGCTAATTAGTTCAGGCTCTCCTCGGCCCACTATTCAGCGAATAATATTCTATGACTGTTAAGGTTCTTGATGTTTGAACATAAGCGAACTAATCGATTATGCGCAGATTGCCTCCGCCGCAAGTGGACCGTAATCTGACCAGGTACAAGACCGCTAACCTAGGACAAAACCTAAGGTCGTCGCGAAAGTTCAGCAGGTACTTCAAATATAACGTGGTCCAATATTTAACATATGTCCAGCTTATCCGGTAGCGATGCGGAAGCTTTTCACTTACATGCCCGTTTACTAATATCGAGAACGGGTAAGATTGAATTGATAAATTAATAAATATATTGAACAGAGAGTATACTTCATATAATCTGTATATATAGTAAAGACAATAGTATTACCGGTAGTAATAATAGGCGGACTCGTCTAGCTCTTCTTATATGTTTAGTACATGTTAGGTACTAAAACGGGGTCAGGCAGTAGCGAAGCTCCTACAAGCCTTGTGACTCTGACTACACAAGTTGGTCGGATGTGTCCTCTGATGGGGTGAATCTCAAAGTAGACGCTTGCCTCTGGGAGTCGAAATAAAGCTGTCACTAGCACTAAGTTGGTCTGTGTCACGACCTGGGTTGCATCGCATTGGTAGAGACCTCGATTAGGTGCTATCGACGAAGATTCTACTCTAAGGAGCGAAGGAAAGAAGATGACAACTTAGGTTTGAGGGAGCGCGACTAAGTCATCCACGCTTGGCGGGGCTCCTACAAGGGTTATGATTGGCTTCCCATCTGACACTGCCACGGCAGGTGTTCCAGCTGTAAGTCACCTGGTTGTAGTGAGTCTGCGAGGGTTGACCTTCACAGGAAGCATAGAATCCATGGATAAGTTATTCCAAGTTCGGATCATCCGGCAGGAGAAGAAGGTCAAATATATGATTTAATCAACGTGATCAATCGCATTGCCCCAAATTACTCCGGGGGCGACGAGTTCCTTTTAACCTCGACGTTTAATGAAGTGGTTATTCCGTTATAGGCCTAATAGTAATAATGCCTCTCGGCCTTTAGTATTTCTAGAGCGAAATCGATTACGAAAGCCTTGCTAGGAAGACTCTTGTACAGGTCTTCGAATACTATCTAGTTTAACATAACCTCCTCTTGCTCCCTAGGAAGCTTCTACTAGTCGACAGTACCGTCGTGATATGGCATGATCTTATTACGTCAGTACGAGAGGGTTGAAGGACTAATTCCGAACCGCGTGGCCGCCGAACTGTGAATATTCCCGCTATGGACTCGGTAGACAGTCCGTTCGATACGCTGCTTAGAAGCATTATAATTCCATACCGGGAGCTTAGATACTTTGTACGTAGCTGTCAAATTATGGCGTGTTGAAGGGGAGTTGCGTCATCATCTTTTTTTAGAATTGCAATTGAAATTGGGGGTGCATTCAAAAGGGTGGTCAATGCGGTTACTTCCAATTGATTCGAATGTAAATAGATGGGTCTGGTGCCTGCTGCATTTTGAAGCTTTGACTGAATCGATCGCTAGAAGATACAGATTGTGTTCGATTAAACCCGCCTCTGCTGACTGATAGACTTTCCCCATCAATGCGCCACCGTTCCGTTTTTTCCGTTGCTGGATCAATTGCACCCGGATTCATAACGCCGCGGAAGCCGAAGTCCAGCTCTACTTCAGATTGCCGCCGCGACCGAATCCGATGAATTCTTTGCACGCCAATGGCGCGACAACATGCGCAATGGCTGCGCCGTCTGATGAAAAACCTGTAGGAGAGAAGGAGCCTGTGCCTGATGCTGGATTGAAGAGTCTGGACCATTGTACGTCGCAATTCTGCCAACTTGTGTATCTGGATCATTGCACGGGGAAGTGGAAGGCGAAGCATGTCTGACCGAGATGGTTGCGTGCTACATCACTTCTGACCTGTCCGATATACCCGTCAAGCGCACGTCTATTATTCCATGGGACTGTGAAAGCGACGGCGCTGACGAGGTGCCAATAAACAGACAAACGAGCACTCCCTAAATGGCGCTACAACTTGCGACAGAGCACCCTGCCCCTCGTGCGATGGGAGACGCCCTACCTCGCCTGGATGCAAGACAAGCTGCGCACACCAGCCCTCGATAGCTACTTTGCAATTACGGCGAACCTGGGAACGCACACCTTCTTCATGATTGGGCTCCCCATCTTCTTCTGGTGTGGATTTGCGCCGTTTGGCAAAGCGTACGTCTCCCCGTGAACAAGCCTCCCACGATACTAGGGGCTGGAGAGTAAACATGACAAGAGTTGAATATTGACATATAGCGATAGACTTGTTCGTATGCTTGCCTCGGGCGTTTTCTTCAGCGGCTTTGTTAAGGACTTCTTCTCGCTGCCACGGCCGCTGTCGCCTCCGTTACACCGAATTACGATGTCCGACTCCGTGGCCCTCGAGTACGGCTTCCCATCAACGCACTCGGCCAATGCCGTGTCTGTGGCTGTCTACGGTATCCTGTCGTTGTATTCTCCCGAAAACACGCTACCGCCGACTTACAAATTCGCTCTCGAAATCCTGGCCTACTGGTACGCGGTTAGCATTGTATTTGGGCGCCTCTACTGCGGCATGCACGGTTTTTTGGACGTAATCGTGGGCAGCCTCATGGGCGCCGCTATCAGTCTCGTCGAGTTTTACTATGGAGCTGCTACGGATGCCTACTTCCTCGAAAGGACATTCTCCTCCATCGTCATGGTAGCTCTCGTCATCATCGTCCTCATCCGCATCCACCCTGAGCCCGCAGACGACTGCCCCTGCTTCGACGACAGCGTCGCCTTCGCAGGCGTCGTCGTGGGCGTGGAAATGGGCACCTGGCACCTAGGCCGCTCCTCCTTCGGCGCTATCCCCTTTGATGCCGCCGCCCTAGGCTGGGCCGTCGTCATCCTCCGCATCGCCGTCGGTGTCCCCGCCGTCGTTGCCTGGCGCGAGGTCGCGAAACCCACCCTTCTCCGCTCCCTCCCCCACTTATTCCGTTTCCTTGAGGTCTGGGGCGTCAACCTGCCCCGCCGCTTCTTTATGCCCGCCTCGGAGTATAAGAATATCCCGCTTCGCATCAAGGTCGACAACGTTATGCCTAATGTGAGCGATCTGCCGCGGTTCGTGAATTCGATTCGTAAGGGAGGGCGCGGTAGGTCCGTGTCTGTTGGCCCGCAGAGTGCAGCGGACGCGTATGAGACGCTTGCGTATAGGGAACGGAGGAGGAGGGAGAGTATTGGGAGTAACGGGAGTCATAGCTTGAGGAGCAAGAATAGCATTGCGGAGATGCGGGAGTCGAGCCCAACCACCGCGATAGACGAGCAGGGGGGCCAGAGTTCAGGGGTCAGTGGTGGAGTTGGGGGCCGGTTGAGTTATTATGAACGCATGATGGGTGAGGGTACGGTGATTGTGGGGTCCGCTTCACCAGGTGAGGAGAAGGATAGGCCTGAGGATCCGGAGATGTATATTGGGAGGCAGGATGAGCTTGGGGAACGAGAGGTTTTCTCCAAGTTGGTTAGGCCCAGGGTTCGGTATGATGTTGAGGTTGTGACGAAGCTGATTGTTTACACTGGTGAGTTGTTTTCGGTTGCATGGTTTTCGTGTCGGGTACAAGGGGGCAGAAGGATGTCTCGGTGTCAGAGTGCTGAGTGGTATACAACCTCTGGAGGTCGACTGGAACATAACCCCTTTCCCTTACTCAGACGGACGCGTTTTTACACCTGTCTATCTCCAACTCGATTACTGACAAAACTTGCAGGAATCGGCTTGGTAGCTGTCGATTTCGTACCCATCATGTTTGAATTTATTGGCCTAGGAGCCGCACATCTCGCATACAGCTGAGCAAAGCTGGGTTTGTTTCTATGTATTCGACCCCGTGTCGAACTTTTACACTGTATGAAAGGCATGGGATCATGCCCTCATCATCATTGTTGGCTGAGTGAGTGGGACATCGTGATGATAGATGGGGTTCCTAATGAATGTCATGGACTGAAGTCGACCTGGGTTTAATAGCTTGAGGGCTGGTTATGGGAAGGTCGGGATCGGTGGTTGTATATAGGACTGGTCTGGACTGGACTGCATGGACCTTGGTTCTGATTCTGTTGTGTCTATAGAAGTACTCATAGATCGAAGGTCTAGATGCTGCATCCGCTTTGGGGCTACTTGTCTTGGAAGTGTGCATTGCAAGCAACAAGGCTGGTTGGGGCGGCTCTTTGGGGTGGCTCTGACAGGACGAGCTTGCCTGGGCAGTAACACTCGACGTTACGTTAATGACTGATTCAAATGCGTACTCTACTTCCCCATAGAGCTATAATGTTGAATATCTGCTCAAGTAGAATTGTCGTCTAGAAGTCCCCGAATATATGGCGAACATATAATTTGTATTGCCCGTCCCACACGCGTTCATAATCCCAAATAGTATTCTGTTCTTCTATGTCTCTCCACCGTCTTGACGGAATGATACCGTCAGTCGACCGGACTTGGATTGGCTTCTTCTCCTTCCACGCGTGCCCTCTTCATCACGATAAGACAAAGTTGGCCTAGAAAAAGGCGGCTGGCGTTGATTTTAGTATTTGCATATGTTTCTTCACAGCCACTATTTCCGCGGGATATATAAACGCTTTCCTGCAAAAAGCAAGATTATTGTAGTTGGATCCTAGCCTAACATAGACCCTACCTGAATTTATGACGTGATCGACTTGTAGAGAATTCAGCGATTTAATCTGAAAAAGCTTTGAACGGATTAGGTCTTACCTGAGTCATGGAGAAGTCAGGAGCTGAAAGGAACTGAGTTAGCACAATGTGCGTAATCTAGTATTAGTAGTGATAGGGGAAGGAAACTCACGACCCGCCATCTCGAGCTTGGACATTTCTCTGGGGCCTGTCTCGCCTTCAGACAGTCCATTGTTCGGCTTGCCCTCTTCAGCAGCCCGCCACTTCCACACAGGCGTAAACTGATCGGGGATCCGCTCGATTTGGTTCTTCACGTGCTGCACGTTGTCATGTGTTAGACGTTGTCGGGAGAAGCATCCTATGGACAATACTTACCCGGCCGAGAATGGGCAGGAACTTGAAGGCGTGGCCACTGTGAAAAATTCACTTTAGTGGTTTGTTCTTGGGTCGATTGGGATATAAGCAAAACTTACCAGCCTCCGCTGCAGACGAACAACGAGTCGGAGTATCCGGGAACATAATCGACGACGAACTAGGGCGATCAGCATCATTCGTTATCCCAGGTTAGAGCAACTCACGTCCTCATCGATGGAATCGGGGTACCAGCAAAGCTGCTGATTGTTAACAAGAATACATATATAGTGCAAGCCGGGGGAAACATACTCTAGAATCCGTGAATCCAAGCTCCGCCAACTCTGGGAACGCTTGACAGACGATCTCCTTTAGTTTTGAGAGGCCGTAAAGAGGAACTGTGTTGATTGGATCCTTGCTGTACTTGGTCCGCGGAATGGAAACGCGCCTATCAAAACGAATGAGCTCGGATCCATGCAGCACACCATACAACTGATACATACAAGTTGGGCTCGGTTACATGGTCTTGGAAATTAGTAAACTACATGGAATAACTCGTTATTACTAGAAATCAAAAAGGGATGAAGAGTTGCTTGCCTACCTTGCGACCACGGAAGATGAATTTCAAACGACCTTCTTTGGAGATAGGGAAGCCACCACCGTCGAAGAAGCTAGAGGAAACCGTCAGCGGAAGAAGCGACTTTGCGAAAGGGGCAAATTATACTCCTCGCCTTCCCTAGTCCAGTAGCACCAGGCGGGATAGTTGTCGGAGTGGAACCTTTTCCACAAGTCTTGCCTATGCTTGGGAATGTCGATGAACATGACCGTCCCTGCGGTGGCCTCGACAATGTTGTGGGCTTCGGGGACGATGGATGCAGTCCAGCCACCGGCTACAATAGGGTCAGTCAGGACGTGTATGATGAGATAGAAGGCAGCTCGTACCAGCCACTATGACAAGATCGCCAAAGTGCCTCTTTCCATCGCAGGTTTTGATGCCTGCGACTCTCTTTTGCGTGCCATTAGATTCGATGATCAGGGTCTTGAACTGGCCCTGAGGCTCCCCCAGAACAAACTTGACGCCAGCTTGAACACAGAGATATCGAGCGTAGACACAGGCCTGATTGAAGCCTAGTTAGTGTTGAATTCGAACATGTTGAGTGATACCTTGGGGGCCATATACCTTGTCGGAGATGTTAATGCCTGCATTGATGTCCAGGAAGCCATTTGTTTCGCCATTGTTGATCCTGTCGAGCAAGTGGTATTTCTCGACCCATTTTGGGCTTATTCTCCCGAGACGCTCTTCATCTTCCGCGTCGTTCTTGAAGACCACTCCAGTTAACCAGCAAATCTCTAGCATTCAGGGGCGTGAGAAGAGGGGGGACGTATTACTTTGACGAATAGCATCTTCCGGAAGTCAGGAGCTGTCTTGGTCATTGTGTCAAGACTGTCTTTGTTTTCACCTTCCAACGTGAGGCCTTCTCCCATGAAATAGCATCCACAAACATAGAATAGCTTATCCTCGGGAGTGAGGCCTTGGGGGAGTGATGCCGGGTTGACTTCTTTGATGGTCTTGTCCCAAGCAAGCCACATGTCTCTAGCCTCGATGGCAAGTGACTGATAGCTATCGTTTTGCTTTAGTTATTGGGAAAAGGGGGGTTCAAACCTTTAGGTTTGTGGCAGCTTACTTGAGCTTATCTCCATAGGCCATTCGGAATATCTTGTTTATATCAGAAGATGCTCCGTCACAACCGTTGGCAGGGTTGTAATAATTGGTGTCAAAAGCACATCGATCAAAAACAGTAATATCCTTGTAACCATCCCGGGCAAGCCACAACGCGGTGCTTAAACCGAATACACCAGCGCCAACAATGATGATTTTGGAATCGGCCGACGGCATCTTGATAGAGTGGGAATCTGGAATCTGGGAATAACAGATACTTCAGTTACGGCTCAGGCAGGGTAGCGCTAGTTGTCGTCAAGAACATCAGTCTCGAGATTCAGCACTTAAGGGTTTGCTTAAATATACCTAGGTCATTCAGTGTTCGAGGAACATGCGGGGGCTTGGGTAGCTGTGGATACCTAAAGTTGGTAATGGGGTTGCAATGTGGCAATGCCATCGGCCCATGACCGTTCGTCGTATTGTTCCGAGATTGGGTCATGCCCACGCACCCTCTAGCCCGGAGTGCAGTTGATGAACATGTTGTTTACTCGGGAGAACTCGAGAATCCGTAAAGGCGCTCAAATATGGCATTTGCCCCCGCGCCCTGGCCTGGGAAATAATGGATCTCCGCCCTGACAGACAAGCGCCACTGATGCCAAGTTGTACGAATTCTTCCAAGTCATCAGAGTTCGAGGAAAGCGTATTAATCGCCCGCACCACCAGCCGTAGAGTCTTGGACATTGAGATCTAGTCCCTGTGCTGATAGATAAGGGCGACTAATGCTTGGACAAATTCTCCAAGTCTTCTGGGCACGACCTCGTGAACACACCTGCCACCGTTCCTCATTCACAATGCTTAAGTAGGTCCTCCCACATTGTTAACATTCCCCTCCTGTGGTTGCCGATCGAACCCGCCTCACCATCTTGCCGTCGTGTCTCATCCACCATCGCTCGATATGTCTGCGCCTTCTGCCAACATGGATTCCGGAAGTCGGCCTGGTCCTGTCCACCTCCAAAACATGGGCGCATCCATTGGAAACCTCGCCTACAAAAAGTCGGTCGACATGCCTACGACTTCGGCCGATGTCACGACTGGCTGCACCGTAATGTTTCCTCCCGGGACCGTACGCCTCGAGGATGCGACTGCCCCGGCTGGTGAAGGAATCATCTTGCAGCCACGCCCGTCCGAGGACCCCAACGACCCCTTGAACTGGTCCACGTGGCGCAAGTACTTGAATTTTGGACTCGCCAGTCTCTACGTCCTCATGGTGTCGGAGTTTATCAACTCTGCCACGCCAACTTGGGGCCCGATGCACACCGAGTTGGGCTTCAGCTACGAAATACTAAACGACAGCTACGCCGTTGGCAGTGCTTTCCTGGCCATTGGTGCTCTTGTCTTGGTTCCGTTTGCGCTCAAGTTCGGCCGTCGGCCATTATACCTCTTCAGCACATTAGTGCTGTTCGCCGTCAGCATATGGTCTGCCAAACTGCAGACTGTTGCAGATCTCATGCTCGTCAACGTCTTTTGTACCGCCTTCGGAGCTCTTGCCGAGGTTATCGTCCAGATGACGATCGCCGATGTGTTTTTTGTCCACCAGCGGGGAAAGATGAACAGCATATACATCTGGCTCTGGCAGGTATCGGTTTCACTTGGTCCGCTGATTGCTGGCTTCATCACAACCGGCCAGGGCTGGAGATGGGTTTGGTGGTGGAACGCCGTCTTCTTCGGCTTTTGCTCCATCTTGGTCGCCTTTGGCTACGAAGAAACCAAATACTGCCCCCCGAGTTTTCCTGCAGCGACGCCAGTGGAGGATAGCACCGCCGCCCACGACGAGCCCGAGGTGGATGTCAAGCCGGCCTGCAACTTGAAGCAAGATCTGCCTGAGCCTGGATGCGCCAAAGTAGCCGAAGAAGGGAGTCTGCGACAGGACATCTACGCCGTCAGAATCAACCATAACATCCCAATGAAAACGTACGCCGAGAAGCTGGCACTTAGTACTCCGTCGTCATCGGGTCAAGGTCTCAAGGGCTTCCTCCGCCACATGTATCAGCCTCTGGTCTTGCTCACAACTATCCCGGCTGTCGCCTACACCGCACTGGTTTATGGCATTTTGGTCGCGACGCAAGATGTCATGTCAACCACGTTTTCAACATATATGACGGAGCCACCGTACAAGTTCAACGCATCCCAGATCGGTCTCATGAACCTGCCCAAGCTGGCTGGGGTGACCATTGGGTCGCTTGTCGCAGGCCCGGTCAGTGATGTTATGATTCTCTGTCTTGCCCGTCGCAATAATGGCATCTACGAACCGGAACAACGATTGTGGAGCATCATTCCTTTCATTGCGTTTATACCTGCCGGTGCCTTGATGTTTGGCATCGGCCTAAACAATGGACTGCCGTGGCCTGTTATTGCCGTGGGACTTTTTCTCTACAAGCTCGGCATCGCCCCCATCAACAGTCTCACCATCACATACCTCACCGACTCATACAAGGACGTAAGTCGGCATTTTCTGCATTCCTACTACTGGCTGACTCGAGAATTACTTACGAACTTGTAGATCATTGGCGATGCGTTGGTGGGTGTTACGGTTGTGCGCAACACATTCAGCACCGTTTTCATTTTCGCCATCACACCGTGGATCGCAGCAATTGGTATTAAATGGGTCATTATTATCATTGTACTGATCTCAGTCGTCTTTCTATCCTTCACTGGTGTCTTGATTGTGTACGGCAAGACCTTTCGAGCTCGCACTGCTACGCGATATGCGTATTATGCAAGCCTGCAGTACAAAGAACGATGATTGGGCTGTTGCGAGGTTCGCACATCTCATATTTTCGGGAGCATGGAAGGCCCTTCTTTGTAAAGGATTGATGCTTTGACGTGTGTCTGTTTTTCTTTTGGTTGTTTCGTTTTTCTCAGTCGCAACTATACCAACCGCGTTGGCGAGTAGTGGGTCAAACTGCCGTTTTTTGGCTTGTCAGACCGACCAAAGGCTCCCGCAGAGCACTTTGACCGTCAATCGAAACCGCTCGCTTGGACAACACTTGTGGTTGTGATCTGTGATCTGGGTGGTGATACTCCACTCGGATTCTCCCGAGTAATCAATCATACGATACCCCAGACTCGTCATTTGACCCAGTTTGGAGCTTGCCTCTCGGAAGAATACGAGGCGCCAATCAGCAGCCCTTAGATATCCTATTGATAAACACTAAAGCCGACTAACCCCTCTGTTACTTTACGTTCATTGACAGGAATTCCCTGTAGTACCCGTCGGGACCATTAAAATTGTGTGCACTAGAATAACAGCGGGGTGGGCACAGAAGGTCTAGTGAAAATAGGGCAAAACAGCATGGACTGAAGCTGTCGAGGCGCTACTACAAGGGATGCAGGTATGGCTTCTATAAGTGTACGTTCCCTTTCTGCATTGATTTATGCTTAAGTATGCAAGCGTTTTATGCAAAACGGGGTGGGAGTTGGAGCTGGGGATCGACCTGGTCGTATACCCGAGATCGCTTTCCCCGCGCGTCGTTACGGCACCTCAATATTTGGGGAATGCCAGTTTCGTCAATCGTTCTGGGCCACGGCAGGCCACGGCCCCTTATCTCTCTTAGACAAGCTTAAATGGGAATTTAACTACTTAAGTACCTTTCGCTGAGTCCCTGTGCAAATACATGCTCGGGTAGTTGAAGGAGAAGGGACCTGGCTACAACGTGACGAGAGGCTGCACTACCCAACTATCTATCTACCGCATAGTCCTTTACCATGCTGCAGAACACCTGCCACAAACGCCGGCGTATACGCATTGGCCCCAGAACACAGCTTGCTTGTGTCAACTGCAAAGAAAGGAAACTGAAGGTGATGGTTCACCTTACGGCCTCCGCCTGACTGTTTCCTGATGTATTGATCTAGTGCGATGACCAAAGCCCATCCTGTGCAAATTGTCAACGTTCTGGAACGAGTACGTCGTAAAGTCCCTGCCGTCTTGTCGGGGCTTGCCTTTTGCTGATGCTGGTCCACAGGCTGTCTTGTTGAGGACCCGGCCACAAGACGACATCAGTCGCGGAATTATGTTGAGACTCTGGAAGAAAAAGTCGCTTTGCTCGAGGACCAGCTTCGGAGAGCTCATTCAAGAGAGCCAGATTCCGGCACGACAGCCCCAGCCATTGACAATGCACATCCCCTTGGACCAACTGCCTCGGGACCCACGGAAACCGAGGACAGTGTCGACGAGTTATCTTCCAAAGTTGGAATGCTGGCCTTCAGAGTGGATGGAGAAGAGCCTAGCTATTTGGGTTCATCATCGCCTTTTGCCTTTTCACGCATCATCCATTCCTCTCTTCGCCAACCGTTCCCAAGGAATCGTTCAGATACCTTTGGGCCTCCTCAAGACGACACGTCACTACCAACACCGTGTCTCTTACCGCAGTACGAATTCGGAATCACTCTTAGTAACGCATACTTTGAGAACATTCATGCCCAATATCCGTTCTTGCACGAGCCTACGTTTAGACGTTGGGAAGCAATGCTGGTAGGGTCAGCCGAAGCAGCCGGAGCAGCCGAAGCCATCGTCTTGGATCCCGTTCCTTACTTTTTTATAAATATGGTAAAATTCGCCCTTGCTTCAAGCATGTATGCTTCATCATTACTCACCAATCCAGGTATATGCTGTAGGAGCTCTGCTTTTACCCAACACAGGATCCCTACCCCAGGTAAATCCCCGAGACAGGTTGACCCCATCTGACGACGATGGCCGCTAAGAGCACAACAGCAATTTTACCTCTCAGCCCAGTTCTACATTGACTCTATCTTATCGCGCGACAATTTAGAAGCTATACAAGACTTGGATTTTATGTTCCCGTTGAAGGAGCAAAAGGAGGGCACATATGCCTAACCTGTATGTATTGTAGCTAACTCTGGTCCTCTCTTCGAGGGTCTATGTATGGAAACAAAAGGGTTCTTATATAGTCAATGAATGGTAGACTTGCTGATTAATTCAGACAAGTTGTAGAAGCATATAGATAAGTAGGGAATGTTCTATCCTTGCCACATTTCTCGTAATAGAGGTATGTGGGGATGGTCGCCGTTCTAGGTGGCGATAGTGGCAAGTATAGGACCCACATGGCCCACAGGGCCCATATTGTCCAACTACAAGCCATTCTATGCTATGCCATGTATTCTCTTCGGAGTTCCACAGGTCCGTCAATTTGGTCAGTCGCCCCTGCCATGATGACGGCCAGAGGAGACTAACATTTTCATCATGCCGCAGGAAGCTGTCAGGACTAGCACTCCGCCAATGCGTCGAGCTGGGATATCATCGAAGCTCGAAACGCTTCGGGTCGACTATAGACCCTTTACGACTAGAGATGCGCAAGAGAGTCTTTTGGTGCACTTTCGGTATCGAAAGCGTGGCTGCCGTTACACTCGGTCGCCCGTTGGGCTTACAACTTCAAGAAGTCGATGCTGAGGTGAGCAGCATCCCATCCCGAAGCATGTATCTCGACGACGGCTAAACCACCAGTTCCCAACTGATATCAATGATTCACAAATCACCGAAACCGGGATTTCTGGTACGCCTCGAAGCTCTCATAGCGACGGCCCTACAACCATGTCAACTGCGCTCCATGTCTTCCGCCTCCGTTGCCTTTGGGCTCGAATGCATACATCGCTATATTCAGATAAAACGACTAGGACCTCGGACGATCCGACTTACGGAATGCGTGTTGAGAACATTCGCTCCAAGCTTGACGAATGGATGGCTTCCATTCCCCCAATACCAACCCGCACCGGTGCTGCCCTGACGATATTTGCAACAAGAGACTGGTACGATCTCAATTTTGGTGAAACCATTCTCTTGCTTTATCGCGGCCAGTTAACAGGCAAGCGAGCTTGCGAAGACAGCGTATTCATAGAATGTGCCGCAGCTGCCGAAAATATTTGCCATGGATACCGACATCAATACATTGGGAAACCAATCAAACACACCTGGGCGGCTCTTTGTGTCATCTTCTCCGCTGGATTGACATATTTACACTGCCTTTGGACTTCGTCTGCGGTCCGGGAGGCTGTCTGGTATGATGGGATGAGCAGCACGCTTACGGACTGCACCATGCTTCTGGCGGTTTTGGCCGAGCGATGGAAGAGCGCAGCGCCGTATCGAGACATTTTTGAAGCTCTCTCTAACCGGACCATAACCATGATGGTGGATAGAAACCGTGAACAGTGGACACGGCCCGTCTCCTTCGTGCCGTCAAGTCCGGTCAATCCCCAAAACCTGACGCGGTGGGTGGCGGATATACCGGATGCGGGCATGTTGGACGGGACGGACAAGATATTGGAAGGATTGCTCGATGATTTCATTGCACAGGAGCAAGAGCCGGGGAGCCCAAGCAGGTTACGAGAATCACGACATGGAGACAGGAACGGGAACGAGAACGCGAATCCAGCTTAGAAGAGAAGAATTGACTCGTCTCACATCTTGCCGGCAGATATCTTCTGGCATTTATCTACATATATCTCGTAGTCCTTGCGATCTTGAGTCCGAGTATCGCGAAGGTTTATGGGAATTTAAAGGATTGTACTAGCAAAGATAAGTACCCCTTGCAGAGGTTGCATAACACTCACTACTTTGGTCCCTCATCTCCCCAATGAGTTATCTTCTACTAGCCCGCGCACGAATTAAGCTAATATTCTCAGCGTAAAAAGTCTTCCAAGCGAGCATGAAGCGGCATCGAACGCCGTGGTAATAATAACTGAGAAGCTTCCGGTCTGCTACTGCTCAGCACTTAATAACTTAGTTTCCCAGAATTTCTTGTGCAAAGGGAATCTCGTATTCTTCCGAACTGTGATTCACGGCTGCTGCTAAATGTATCCATTCCTCATTCTTTTGGGTGAAGAGGCCCGCTTGTTCACGTAGCCATTGTCCACGTGCATCGTTACATGAAACTTACTATGAGGTTCTCCCATCGGCTGACTTGTATCTATATGTTATATACAGAAAGAAGTGCAGGGTAAAGAAGGGGACGCAAGTGTTTGAAGCGATAGCAGAGTTTCTCCTGTAGTTATGTATAACTTGTTGTTGCTGATAGAAAATTCGAGAGGTATCCAAACAGCGTATTGACCAACCAGAAAATGCAATGATTTAGTGGTAAGGAAATACAAGGCTCCGCCAATCTGGAATTTTCCAGGCACGCTTTCTAGCTGATGTCATCTCTTCCTTGTCCATTGATCGATACGTGCCCCAACATTATTCTCGAGCCATGCCTCGATCTAGTCGATATTAGCCCATTCCAACCGTGGTAGTGTCTTTCTCATTATACGAATCTGACCGGATTTAGCCCCCAGCTAGCCGAGGAAGATCAAAAGCAGCGAAACTCCTCCTCTCAAGATGTACCTGCGCCAATATGGGTTGTCCTTCAGGATATTGATGTTCATCCCGAACAGGCTCTGGAGCATATTACTAGCAACTGTGTCGAGTGGCACTGTTGTACGAAGCGGAGAATAACACAGTTCGATGCCAAATTGCCGGGAGACAGCCGGAGATGCCGGTTAGAATAAGGCTTGGGCAAAGTAGTAAGCCGGGACATACCGTAATCCAACTATCCACAAGGCTGGTGAAGTAATGGGCCTCGAGAATTAAAGAAATCCATGAAAATTCCTAGGGTGGGACTCTATCTCAGTCTGTTTCACGAACGCGTTACTTATCGATCAACTTACTAGTTGCAGTAAGTCCCGCGTGGTCTGGTCTATAGCCGCGATTCTGCTGTGGACGTGTTGTATAAATTGTCGATGGATATTGATGCCTGTTTAAAGCTGTTGATGTCCCCAAATGGCAGCTGTGCGACTTGAGGATCTCATGAGCTGTATATAAATGCTGTTTTCAGTGTCACGCTGAATCTTTCTCAAGTTTCGGCATCTTACGCTATCTCGTTTACCAGTTGGTCGCTTGGCTCTTAGCCCTGATCTGGCGGACACGCTATGGATAGCCCGTGTTAGATCAGTATGGGGCATCATAAAACGAGAGAGTCGAGTCAATTCCAGCATATCATGGATATGTGTTGATCCATGATATTGAAAAATGACAGCCACTTTTCCTCCAAATGAATGCGAGACTTTCCTATAATCTGGAATACATCCATATGGAAGGGTGCTAGGATGTTTCGTCTTTCTCCAACGTGCTGATGTTGTCGTAGACCTGATCATGGTCCAAGATATGCCACCATGGTCGGTTTCTATGCCATCAAATAAGAAGTCTCTCCCACAGGGACGCTTGGCGGAGAAACGGAAATGTACCTTCAGCACAACGGTCTGCTCTGACCAGGATGTCCCCTCAGTCCAGAAACAAGGTCTTGTAAGTTGCGCGCCCCGTAGCGCAATGATTGTAATCAGGACACAAGTCTTATATTATTATCGGATGCAGCACAACAGAAACAGCGCTAGATGACTCACCATCAGCCTCACCCCATCTGTCGTATTGGACTTGTTGCAAGCTATGATAAAGTATAGTATTGAATGTGTCTCCGGTGAAGCCAGAATTACCAAAGAGCACAATGGGCATAAGGGCTTTTAAAGAACATCAAGTCATGCAAAGACAGCGTACATTTTGTATGATAGTATGGCTGATCGGCGTGACCGAAGATACTGGAGGTCCGGTCAAGCGGCTGTTATAGTTAAGAAACTCTAAATCAGCCGTCGGGCACCGTAGAGCCAGAAAAGGGGCTGGTGCGGTTCGATAACAGTACCAGGAAGCAAAGTCGACTCTGGCAATCCAAGGCCCCGAGCGGTTTTGTATGCGAGCTCTGAAGGGATGAAACGGGTGCTGCGGTCGAAAACAGCCGAAATTTCGATTGGTCAATTGCTTCAATCCGCACAATGAAACGGGGACTGCAAGTGATTAGGTCCAGAGAATATGAGATCTTCTTTGACTCTGAGGAGAATGCTGCGCTTGGGAGAAGAACCTTTTTTTTTTTGGTGATATTCGACTGCTATTATTATTCCACTCAGTGGCGCAAAACAAGCTCATTAATTCACCTAAGTTTGAACAGTTGTAGTTGCTCCGGCCTTGTGTTGCAGCTTTTCTGTGTCGGTATGTTCTGGTTCGCCCCCGAGCCCCCCGAATGAAGCTAGGCAAAGGCGGCGAGCTGCTTTACGCAACTCATCGGATGTGCCATATATTACTGCCGTTCTTTCTCTTCAAGATGCTTCCGAGACTCCTTATCCTTCCACCTTAGGGTTAGCCTAGCGGTGGGGTTGTCTATATCTTGTTTCGTTTTTCGCATTTGGTCCCTAGTGTTGGAGTAAGGCATGGCTACTTCGGGGAAAGGACTCGTCTCAGTATGGCTTTGTGAAGTGTTTACTAGTGTGCATCTAGGCTGGAGCTACAGCACGCCAGTCAGATGTTTGGTAACATAAAACCCGCCAAGGTCTTGCTGTAGCAATGTGGTGATATTTACCTGTACCCATCGTCATTATTCACTTCCTGTTACACCCATACCCAAGATGACCAGCACAAACAACAGACCGTTGCAAAACCAATCGGTTTCTGAACTTGTCCATCTCTTCAATAACAAGTGCATCGAAAAGAAGAAACTGGGAAGCTATGGCGCCTCGACGAAATTCCGTGACAACCCCGACGATGATTACTGGAGAATGCCAGACACCTTCCTCAAGGACCCAGCTCCCAGGGACGAAATCGATGATCTCGACCGGCGAGCTCGGGAGCCCCCTTTCAACTTCGCCAATGGGCTGCCACCCGACTACCTGGAGTTCCTACGAACAACCAATGGCATCTATGCAATCGATAGAGCCGACGACGGAGATGAGATCTTCCGACCAGCCCATCTGGTCGAGCTCATGGACGAAGAAGACTGGAACTGTGAGCTATTGCCAAAGGAAATGCTCGAGGACTGCGATGTTGAGATTGACTGGCCTGAGCTGAACGGTCTCATACATATCGGTGCGGGAGGCGATGAAGGATATCACTGGTTGGTGTCGCCACACACGACGAAGGCGGCCATCGCAGCGTTCGATGATGCTTACGACAAGGCAAGCGACGCGGACAAGGAAAAGCTTGAGAAAGCCGCCAATGAGCTGTACAGTGGTCTGACGGAAATGAGAAGGTTGGAATACTCCGTGTTCCGGGTTTACCATTGGGCGGCGCAGATTGAAGCATTTGCGTCGTTCAAGCACTTACTTGAGGATTTTGTGACTGGGATGGATGAAATTAAGGAGGAAGATGACGATGAGGACGAAGAAGGAACTGAGAACGACGATAGTGACGAGTCTGCGGACAAGGAAACATAACAATCTGGTTGTATGTCACTATGCTCATTCATTCATTCATTGCGTGACAAAGCTGTAAAGGGCATTATCGAGTGACATCTCATCTTACTTAATTCCGAATAACCGACATGTAATTTCTGTACGCCATTGTATGACAGGTGCATTATCTCGCGACTTATAGTGTCTTCAAGCGGAGACAATTAAGGAACCCAGGAAATAAGGACCATGACTTGATAATCATCCAGCTCAGTGATTGGGTATATCTCGGCACAAGACAGGCCCTGGATGCAAGCTGAAAACGCACCGTTGCCAGTAACTTCGATCAGTCGACCACTGTAGTTGCCGACCATGGCCGATTTCGTCGTGACACATCAGATTGCTGCACAAACATGGAACTTTCCACAAAGCACTAAGTATGGTCACCACTCGTCTTACTTGCAGCCCAAATCCGTTTTACCCGTTATCTTCTGAAGTTTTGTTACATTTTACCTCTGAACTGTGCGGAACCAGCCTGGCGTGCTACTCGCTGAAGTCATCAACAGCATCCCATCATCGGAAAACCCGAGATCTCGGGTCGAATCCTCAACCCTGACGACGGGCATTAAGCAGAAGAAGCTGGGTTCCATGACAACCTTAATCGCACCACGGAGATCGGAAACCACGGCAAGCAGTGTGCCCACACCGCAAGCGCCTGGGAACGAGCCTAGCTTCTCCGCATTTATCCTGGGAATCGTTCCTCATTATGGGGTCAATACAGTATACGTCCCGAGGTCAGGATGAACCGGCAGTTCAAACAGCCCCTCACTCCTGAGTTTGATTCAGGCAAAACGGCACCGTGCGCGTCAGATCCAGCATGTTTGCGATATGACAGCGACGTCGGGCATTGATTCGTGCGCCGGTATAACAAGCGTTGTTCCTCTGTCGACTTGTTGGTGGAGTTTTGAATCGTAGAGTGGCATTTCATGATCTCACTGAGTCCGCACAGACAGCAGCTTGACTTCCAAGAACAAAACACGTACTGCCTTCAGCAATTCCAGCAGACTCATCACAGAAGATGGAATTCTTTAACATCATTGACGGCAAGCCTCGTACAGCTAAGGAATTCCGACAAGAGTCAGACCCTCGCACCGAGGATAAACTATGGGATGCCCCCGTCGCGACGGTGCAGGACCTCGATGATGCCGTCGCTGCAGCCCAGAAGGCGTTCAAGACGTGGAGATGGAGCACCGTTTTCGAAAGGCAGAAACTCATCCAGGCTGTCACTGATCTGGTGACCGAGAACCTGGAGCTCCTAGCCGAGATTCTCATGAAAGAGACGGGCAAGTCGAAATTGTTGGCGACAATAGAGGTGGAGAGGGCAGCCGCGCACTACAAGTACTACAGTAACCACACCCTTCGCCATCCATTCTTACCTAAAATGCGACTTGCTAACACACTATCCAGCAAAGGTGGCCCTAGAAGACGAAGTCCAGTTCGAAGACTCGTCCGTCAAAATCCTCGCCACCCATGCCCCCTACGGCGTTATCGGCGCCATCTCGCCGTGGAACTTCCCCCTGATCCTAAGCACCATCAAAGTCGTGTCCGCTCTAGCGACAGGCAACTGCGTCATCATCAAGCCATCCCCTTTCACGCCCTACACCATGCTCAAGTTCTGCGAGCTGGCGCAGTCGATCTTGCCCCCCGGCGTCTTCCAGACGCTCAACGGCGGAGCCGACCTCGGTGAGAAGATGACGCTGCACCCAGGAATTTCGCACATCAGCTTTACGGGCACCATTGGCGTCGGAAAGCGCATCATGGAGAATTGCGCCAAGTCGCTGAAGAAGATGATTCTTGAGCTAGCAGGGAATGATGCCGCTGTTGTGTGCGAGGACGTTGATCTGGCGGAGGTGGTGCCTAAGATTGCGGAGGGGTGTCTGTATCACGCGGGTCAGATGTGTGTGGCTACGAAGCGGGTGTACGTGCACGAGGAGCTGTTCGATCAGTTTCTGGAGATGTTAGGTGAGGAGGTCAAGAAGTTCGCGCCGAGTACCGATGCGTACGCGCCGTCGATTTACGGTCCGCTGTCAAATCCGATGAACTATGAGCGGTGTCAAAGTTTCATCGACGATTGTCGGAAGAACAACTACAAGATCGCCGCAGGTGGGGAAAGCAAGATCAGCGGGAAGGGGTACTGGATCGCGCCAACGATCGTGGTTAAGCCTCCGGAGGACTCGCTGGTTGTCAGTGAGGAACAATTTGGTAAGTGATCCCCATTTGATCCTAGACCGTCGAAGTGTCTAACGACCAATAGGCCCCATCATCCCCGTCATGACATGGAGTAGTGAGGACGACGTCTTATCCCGAGCCAACCTCGACAACGCTGGCCTTGGAGCGGTGGTGTACAGCAAAGATTTAGACCGTGCTCAGAGTCTGGCCCGACGGTTGGAGGTCGGCACCGTCTGGATCAACACGCCCGCTATCCCGCATCAAGGCGGCTTTTTCTCAGGGCAGAAGCAGAGTGGTGTAGGAGGAGAGCTGGGCAAGCAGGGATTGTTGTCGTATTGTCATACACAGTCGATACTGATCGCCAAGTAAAGAGGTGGGAGTCATGTGTGTCAATAGGTGAATTTTCTCGTCCATTGCTTGGCTGGTAGATCTGTCTATATATATATGTATTATCATAACAGTTAGATCAACTCTAATCCCGCTGGCAGCCCGGCCCCACCGACTCCTACTTACTGCCCACCCCTCTCCTCAATCTCCACCAACTGCCCCGCCAAATCCCCCAACGTCTCCTCCGCCCCCCTAAACCTCAACCCCAATACCTTCTCCGCCTCTGCACTACTTGCCCTATACAAACCCTCGGGAACCCCCGATCCCCCCACCGTCCCCTCAGGAATAACCCCCCTCTTCTCAGGCAACTTCTCCCTCAACAAATCCGCGGTCCTTTGTCCCATCAGACTTCCCCCACATATCACGAACCTCTTCCCGCCCGCGTCGGGGATCTCGGCCGCCAACAAGTGCGCCTTGGCAATGTCCCTGACATCCACATACAGATGCAATCCCATCTCCGGGACCGGGTCCGTAGATTTCAGACCCGGGCGCAGGAAACCGTTGTAGATGACCCAGGTACTCTGATTCAAATCCGCCGGCTTCCCGAATTCAGCGGGGTCGTAAAGCGGGCCGTAGATCATAGGCGGGCAGAGGGTGACCAAATCAAACCCCGGCTTCTCCGCCCCCTGCGAAGCACCAGAAGCATTCACGAAATCCCACGCCGCCTTCTCCGCATACGTCTTGGAAGCCTGATACGCCGTGTTTATGACCTTGCTCGTCTCGGCGTCTTCCAACGAAACCGGATTCCAATCCTCCCCCGTATAAATTTTCGCCGGCGTTGTGATCTTAGGCGCGGTCCAATCAATAACCGCTGCTATGGAACTCGTCAATACCACCCTCTTCACGCCCGGCGCCACCCTGGCAATGCCCTCCAACACCTCCGTCGTGCCCTTGATGGCCGGATCCAAAAATTTCTCTCTATTTGAGGACCCGGCGGTTTTGCGGTAGTTGAAGGGGGAGGCGGTATGGATTACGCAGTCGAAGGGGGGGTCGGATTGAAGCACGGCGTCGAAGGCGCCGGGGATGGTCATGTCCGGGACTAAGGCCACGTCGAGTTGTGCAAGGGAAGAGGAGAAGGTGGATTCAAGCTGCGCGGCTTTGGAGGCGGTGCGGACGAGGCCACGGACGGAGTGTCCTGCGGACAGGAGCTGCGAAAGGATGTGTTGGGCCAGATAGCCGTTGGCACCTGTGAGGAGAATGCGTTTGGGAGACATTGTGAGGGGTCTTAAGCAGTCTGATTGCTTGGACGGGTTTTAAAAGTGAAAATGGTTAAGGCCTGGTGATAGTTTTGAGGAATGAAAATGAGATGAAGTGATTGTGATTCTAGACTTCTAGATACCCTCAACCCACTGAGGCGACTCATATTATATATAACTACCTACCACAAACCCACCAACTCGCATGACAAGTGTCCCGAAATACGCGCCGGCGATGAGGGGAGCAGCAGCAGAAGCGGAGCGCGAAGTCGGAATGGAGCCGAGAAGTGGAGCAACCCATCGGCCTTGACATTCCAGGGCGGTACTCGTCGATCAGTTGCTACGAGCATAGCTCATTGGTGTTGGAAAGGGCTGCAGTAAGAAGAGTCCTCGGGGATCGTTTTCTCGATGCCAAACGCACCACGTCAAGAACTTTGCACAGTCGCCTTTTTGGCGTTAAAGGGTCAACATTGAAACGTTCCCAATAATGCATATCAATTCTTCATTGAGCCCTCTGATTGGTCTATTCCTGTATGTATTTTTTGAGACCCCTAAGTCTCTCCTTGGCCGTCTCGAGGACCTCGTCCTCCTTGCACACGGCAAACCGCATGTAATCCTCAGCCAACCAGGCATTGGGCTCCGTGTAGAATTCCGTCGGAGGGATAGCAGCCACACCCACCTCATGGATCAAGAACCAAGCCAGCTTAAAGTCCCGCGGCCGACTGGCAACGTGGGGCGGGAAGGGATAGTTCTCCGGTAGCTTGATCTTCTTCGTGTTGACCATGACAAAGTATCCGCCCTCGGGATCCGAGTACGGCAGCCCGAGCTCATCCCAGACTTCGTTGAATCGCGTCATCTTGCCCTTCATTTCTTTGACTGTCTCGTCCCAGAATCCTTCTGACTCAGCTTGTTCGAAGCCAACGGCACATGCCTCCTGAAGGGGCGAGACGGAGGAGTAGCAGATGCGGGTGTGGGCGGCAGACACGTATTGGATCAAGTGCGCAGGGCCCACCAGCCAGCCGACTCGCCATCCGGTTGCATAGAAGTTCTTGCCGGCGGAACCCACGGTGATGGTCAGTTGCTCGATTTCAGGAGACAGCGTGGCAATCCGCGTGAAGGGTACATAGTACAGCCGGTCGTAGACCTCGTCCGACAAAATTATGACTTCATGCTTGACGCATAGGTCGCCGATCCTTTGAAGCTCCTCTTTCGAGTAGACCTTGCCAACCGGGTTGTCTGAATTTTGGTTAGTGGAATAACTCCCGACATACTATAATGTGCTTACGTGGCGTGTTTAGCACAATCATCTTGGTCGTCGGAGTTATGGCCTTCTCCAGCTCATTGAAGTCCACCGTCCACTCAGCTGCAGACGAAGTCTTGGTTGCGCCGTCCTGGGGAGGATGCATCGGGACATAGACAATTTTGCCGCCGGCCATCTCAATGTTGCTGATGTACCTTGGAAAATGTCAGCGGTAGCACCGGCATCCAGAGGTGAGGACTTACTGATCGAAGAAAGGCTCGAAGATGACGACTTCGTCACCGGGTTCGATGAAAGCCATAAAAGCGCTGAGCATGCCTTTGCAAGTCAGCTGGTCGCTCATCGAGCCCTCGAGATGATTCTAACCTTCGTTTGCACCTGTAGTGATCTAAGAAAACCGTCAGTTCTTGCCATTTCAGGGTTGATTGATAATTCCAAATGGTGTACAACGAGGCAATCCCAATACAAATCAAACTGGAATTAAGGAATTAAAAGGGATCGTTGGCTCACCGTGACTTCCGTCTCTGGGTCTAACTTCCGGCCCCAGAATGGAGAGTAAGCATCCGCAATGGCTTTCTTTAGACGCGGCCTTCCTTTGGTCGGACTGTACTGATTGCAGTCGACTCGATCCAGGGCCGACTTTGCCGCAGCGATGATGAAAGGGGGCGGATTGTAGCCGAAGAAACCCTGACCCATATTCACGATAGGCTGCTTCGGCGATGCCGCCGCAGCTTCGTTGACGATTGACCTAGTTACGAGTTAGTCCACAATAGCAGCATCTGAACCGGACCACCCGTTTCCACTCACCATACATCCTGTCTCTGGCCAGCCACCCGAGCGGCGGGCTTCAGCTTAGCCGGAAGACCTGTGGCCATGGTAGAGCTCAGACGGCGAAGAGGGCCAGAGGACGAGCTGATTGATGGGATTTTCCGTGAAGCAATATTTTGGCGGTAGATACTCAGCTTTAGAAAGGGTCTCATGGAGAACGCTGACGCCAGCTGCGATGTGTGACGATGCGCACCTTTTGTACACCAAACGCTCTGACGCTCTGGAGGGTATTTGTGCGTTATCTGGGAGGTTAATTTGATGTTGTTCTTATCAACTCCGTGATCGGTGCAGTGAATTATCCAGCAGGACGGACAGTGGGTGACTCGTGAATCTGGATAGAAGCTCGGGCCCTCCAAGTGCCCGTAAACGTTAATTGGTTCCAGGGTAGCTTGGCATGCTGGACCCTCGACGTTCCCTCACATTCTAGCCTCAACATCTTACAAGTTGCGACAGCTTCACTAACGAGCAGCTCTACCCCTCCAATGCGCTCAATAATGCTCTCTCAACGACTACCTCCACCATCGTAACTCCTCAAACAATGGCGACCCTGAAGCCACATACCGCTCCTCCCACCTCTTCATCTGCCGCCCCACCCCTCGCCCTAACCATCCGCTTCAGCGCCTCAGTCCCAGACCTCGACCTCGACATCCCCTACCCGTCCACCACAACCGTGATCAGCCTGAAACACTTAATCCGATCACGGCTCACCGAGCCCAACTCCCAGCGCCGCCTACGCTTCATCCAAGCCGGCAAGATCCTCCCGGACGGCGCCGTCCTCTCGTCCGTCTTACGCGCTCCGTCCGCGCCTCCACCATCCGATGCCGACTACACCTCCAGTAGAGGGGGATCAGGTGGAAATGGAAGTGCAAAAGGAAAAGGCAAAGCCGTCCTGGGTCGCTTGCCGGCACTGCGCATCTACGTAAACTGCAGCATAGGTGACTCGCTGACCTCCGTCGAGCTCGAGGAAGAGGCTAGGGCGGCGGCTGAGGTACCGCCTACCACTACTACCGCCCACAATCCTTCTCCCACAACTACGTCCTCGCTCGCCACATCCCGCCCCGCAGGCGCAGCTTCCCTGTCCCCTCTCCACACCCCCGGCACGCCCATCCGCTCCACAACAACGGCCCCCCGTGGTTTCGACCGCCTCCTCTCCGCCGGCTTCAGCACAGCCGAAGTGAACCAACTACGTCTGCAATTCCGGTCAATCCACAGCAGCCGATTCACCCCCGATACGCTACCATCCCCCGATTCGTTCCGGCGGATGGAGGATGCCTGGATCGACGATAACGGGGGTTCAATGCCGACTATGGGCTCCGGAGGGAGCGGAACGGCAACAACAGCAGGTGGGTTCGACAGCGAGGATGTTGGGATAGCGAGTCATATCGACGCGCTTATATGGGGCGTCATGACGGGGTTCATGTGGCCCCTGGGGAGTTTCGGGTGGTTGATGCGCGAGCCGGGGTTACATAGCGATCGGTGGCGGTTTATGGTTGGGGTGGGGTTTGTGTTTACGCTGTTGATTGGGATTGTGAGAGGGATTTCGGGGGATAAGTGATGAAGTTGGCCTTGAGTGATATCAGACGCAAGAGGGAATGTTTGATTTCGAGGAGAGGTGAGCGTTTTCATTGCATAGCGTTGGCGTTTCGAGACTCGCTTCCAGTCGAGTGGTTTTGGCTTGGGTCGGATTCAGAGATCAATGCGACGGTGGAGATACCACACGACTGCAGCACATGCACTTTGTTTTGACGTAAACCAACTGTCACGTTACAGCAGAAACCAATGCAGCCGTTTGCATCGGACCAACCCGGCCGCGATGCTGATATGAGCTATCTAATCCCTACATATTCGAAGACCTAGAGAGCCGATAAGTTGGTCAATTTAGGACAAGAGATAAGGCAACGCAATTAGTCCAATGCCAGTCCGTCTCTCGTCTTCAGTCCTCAAAGAAATGGTATTTTGCCAACCAAGTAATCAAACTCCTAAGGAATGCAATCCATGAGCGTCCACTTGCTCAATAGACCTCTTACGAAGCACAAAAAAGGCCCTCGGAAAGAACAAGCCCCACATCGCGATGCTGAGACTGAGTTGTACAGAAACACTACTCGTTAAGGAAGCAGTTTTACAGATACAAGCTCTGAGCCGCGACGATGTCGCGTCTGATCTTGGTCAGACTCTCCTCGAACTTGTTCGTCAGCTCCTCACTACCCATGACCTTGCCAGCTTGGGCCATCTGGCGGAGAAGTTCTTCGAGACGACGGAACAGACGAATCAGAGATCCTTCGTAAGCATTCGTCATTTTGCTGCAAGGTGTGGTTAGCGTATGTTGACATGATTGATGACTCCGTCAGATTATCATGTCCCTGTGAGGAATCAGTCTCACTGTGTGCAGAAGTAACGTACCAGATCTCAGCAAATGGGCGCCCATTGGCCCAGGCATAGACTGTCTCCATCAGCTCCCACTTCAAGGACGCAACATAGTCTTCCTCGTTAATCTCCATCTTGCTTTCCTGTCCAACCTTGGCGACAATTTTAGCTTGGGCCTTGATCTGCGCATACGGCTTTGCAAGTTCATCCTTCAATGCAGTGGCCTCAAGCTTCTCATCGAAAATGAAGCAACTCAGAGCAGCAGCGCATACTTCGGGACTCATTTCGTTGAAGAAACGGTTGAATAACAACTCAGAGAGCACCAGCTCGTGGCCTTCAGTTGACGAAATCTCACATGCCACACGTGCCTTCATCTGCACGACGTCCTTATCATCAATGAAGCCAAGTCGACGAAGGACACGTTTTCTCGACTTGAGTTCGTCAAGCTGAGCAATGCTATGCGCCTTGGCGATTTTCTTCTTATGAGCTTTGACTTCCTCAGCAAGCGACGTCTTCTTCGAGAATTTCTCCCACAGACTCGGGAGAAGGGGCGAGCCATGTAACGGGTTGGAAAGAAGGCGGGACTCCAACACCTCGATCTTACGGAGCAGCTTCTGAAACGAGTCATCCGTGATGCCCATATTCTCGATAGGGTCGAGAATGGGGATACCATCAGGGAAACGGCGCTCAACCTCGTTGAGAGATTTGAGAACCTGCTTGCGGACTTCCTCAACATCCTCCCTGGTCTTGACCTCCTTCGGCATGAAGACTCGAATCTGGCTGATCGACTTCACGGTGTTGAGAAGGCACGGCACCGCTTGGAAGTTGCCATGACGCGCAGGAGTGCGCGGCAGAATACCGTCGGGCATCGCGTTCGGAGGTTGTGTGCGCGGTGTAAAGGGCTCGCTCCTCGAATCAATGTGCAGGTAGACGTCAACAAAGTACGACTCTTGGGGCGTAAAGTCCTTGTCACCGAACTTGGGCGGTTTACGCGCGGTGAAGTCAAGGACCACACCCCAGCCAAAGTCCTGACCAGTCTTAGGATGAACAATCTGAACAAGTCTGCCGGGTTGCAGGTACTCCAGACAGTGGTTCGGATGTTGGATGACATGGACCATGTCCTTGGTGTAAGTTGCTATTTGCTGCCGCAGTCCGTGGTATTCCTTGACCGTGGCCTCGTCAGGAATGACCATTTCATCCTTCTCCTTCTGGAGGTTCATCAACTCCTGCTCCAACCCAGCAACACTAGCACTGTTTTGGAATTGGAAAAAGCAGTTCTCCAGCATGAACTCGGGTGAGATGGCTTCAATCCTGAGCAAGTTCAGAACCATGTTGTAACCAAGATGGAACTCGGAGTTGAGGCGATCTTGTTTACCAATGACAATTTCCTTCGCTGTCTCCGGTTCCAACTTGTCGTCAATCATCATAATGACGATACCGCGTTCGTCGAGTCCTCTTCTACCAGCTCTGCCGGCCATCTGGATATATTCGGAGGAGGTCAGTGGTCGACGCTTAATCCCATCAAACTTGGTCACTTGCGTGAAGACGACAGTTTTTGCGGGCATGTTCAGACCAATGGAGAATGTTTCCGTTGCAAACAGAACCTTGATCAACCCTTCCTGGAAGAGAATCTCGATGGTTTCCTTGAGAATGGGTAGCAAGCCAGAGTGATGGACCCCGATGCCCTTCTCGAGAAGCGGCAGGATATTGGAGATTTGGGGCAGCTCTCGATCCTCTTCAGCCAGTGACTCGATTGCACTGATGAAGACTTTGCGGACCATGGCCTTTTCGCTGTCGTCGTTGAAGCTGAATTTGGAAGTGAACAGTGCCATCATCTCACAATCACGTTTACTAAAGTTGAATACGATGACGGGGTTGAAGTTCTTCTGCATAACCATCTTCACGATCTTCTGGATGTCGGCATTGCTCTCATCCTTGCCGCCCTTCATGGTCTTCTTGTGCTTGCCCTTGCCTCTGGTCTTGGCATCGATGTCATTCGCGTCAGCTCCCTTCTTTTCCTCAATCATCGTCATTGTTTTGTTGAAGTTATTCTCGCGGAAGACGCCCTTCTCGTCAACCACAAGGAAGATGCCGGTTCCACCAGACGGGAAAAAGTAGTTTTGAAGAGGAGTGGGTCGGAAATCGGTGTAGACGACATGGCAGGCTTGCCTGTGGATCTTGGCAATCCATTCGGCAAATTGGAAGGCATTCGGGATGGTGGCAGACAGGAAGACGTATCGGACCTTGTCAGGAAGAAGGATGATGGTTTCCTCCCAGACTACACCTCGAATCTTGTCTCGCATGTAGTGAATCTCGTCAAAGATGACCCAAGCCACCTCTCGCATGATCTCTGAACCCCGGTATAGCATAGAGCGCAGAATCTCAGTAGTCATGACAAGACAACTAGCGGTCGGGTTGATTGTGACATCTCCAGTCATTAATCCGACATCACCAAAAGCCTCGTTGAACTCTCGGTACTTCTGGTTACTCAGGGCCTTGATGGGACTCGTGTAGATAACTCGGGTGTTCTTCTTGAGACATTGCGCAATAGCATATTCTGCGACGACAGTCTTACCGGCACTCGTGTGGGCCGATACCAAGACGCTCTCGTCTCGCTCAATTGACGAGATGGACAGACGCTGGAAGGGATCAAGGGTGAAAGGCCAGGTGCGAGCGGGTTCCTCCGGAGGCTTGTGCTCTGAAAGCGGCACGTATTCGTAGTCGAGGTCGGGCGGAAGGGCAACCTGATGTTGGATGTTGTGCGACAATACGAGCGATGTCTCTTCTTTCTCGGGAGGCGCAAAACCTGCAGCAGCAGCTACCTCTCTTGAGGCGGCAGTCTCGAAAGTGTCGGTGAGTACTGGATCTGCAACATCGTCCTTCCGTCTGCGCTTGCTGTCGAGATGTTCATCGGCAGAATTCTGCTCGCCATCGGCATCCGCCTCGGGAGAGATGGGCTCGCCTTCATGACCATCCACCTCGGGTGCAGACGTCGCGGGGACTGCGTCGTCGGTGGCGCTATTCTCTAGAGCCTCGCGCGCCTTGCGCTTCTTGTTCTTCTTCTTTTTCTCCTTGGTTGCCTTCGCTGGGGGTGAAGTTTGGGGCTCGTCCTTCAGATTGGACGGCTGGTCGTCGAAAACGTCGAATAGGTCATCCATCTTGGCTGCCTTTTTACATGCCCTCGACAGGATAAGAGGGATGTGCCACCAATGGAACAATGATTAGGTACGAGATGCGCACAGCTGAGCTCTTGCGCGGAACTTCTCGTGGGGTGCGGCGGGTTTGACTGTAAAGAGGTAGCTATCTCGATCTCCACACAATTGCCGAGCTAGTTTGGGTTGCCAGAAAAAAAGTTGCCTGCGGCAAGTGCAGAGCGCGGGCAGAAAAGTCTGGTTGGACAGAAGGGGGAAGGCGGTATGAGCACATATTGAAGGCGGCATGAACCAAGCTTAAGCCGAGGTTGGGCCGACAACAATCATTCGATGACTGCGGCAACATTGGATTTCATGTTTGACCTCGATTGAAGCTCAATATATCAAGCAAAACCATCTCCACTCTTCGACGAGCACCACAGACGACTCAGTCACAGTACGTATACTCTTTTATCACTAGATTGTAACTCTACTAATATAATTGGCCTCAGATGTCCCCTCAATCCATCCTCCGCGCCAGTCCCCGCGCTGCGAACATGATCAGCCGCCGCATGTTCCACGCGACCCGAGCTCGTCTCTCGTCGCCGTACCACTACCCCGAGGGACCCTATTCCAACTTGCCCTTCAACACCAAGACCCGCTTCTTCAAGCTCCGATTCTGGCTCTACGCCGTCACTGGTTTCGGCGCCCCCTTCGGCATTGCTTGTGCGTCATTTCCCCGGAGATATCCAGAGAGAAGAGATCGTGGAAGAACAATACTAATGAAAACAATGTAGTCTGGCAAACCCACAAGCCTAAGGCTTAAATGCTCGATGGGTAGTTGTTGGCTTTAGTATGCTGGAGAAACGAGAGAAAAGAATTGAATATGATAGACAGGGGCACGGAATGCGAGCGGAGGGTGTAGCTGTAAGACAATAGACCGTCAAATCATTACCGAACAACCCGAACTTTCTTGTCACGATGTACTCATAATGGTGTGATAAAGAGCAACCGGATAAGTACATTGCCATCTAGTGGAGTACATAGTCTAATCAGAGGAATCTATGTGGAGGCGAACTTGAGTTCATCGTGTCAACGATAAGTTTTGTCTTTGAGTTGAGTGATGATTTGGGTTGATTAATGACGTGGGACCTGGCAAAGAACTTCGAAAAACAGCAATCTCCAAAGCCTTGAAATCCGCGCTGATGTCTACCTAGAGAGCACTAACCATTAAAGTCTAGCCAAAAGAAGTGCATCCAGCATGGGCACTTACTTGTGGCCTTACTGGTAGCTCTCCTAGACATGACTTGGAATAATACTGTACCAAACAAAATTCTGGGCACGCTGGGAACACTCCTGAGATGCACATTCATCTTGCGTCATCCAAGTCGTACGAATGAAATCTTGAGATCTAGCTCAATATCATGGCTGTAATACGCAGGCCTCCACAATCTAACCATCAAAAGACGTAAACTGTCTCTTCATGTATTCGATGTACTCGGTTCAATACTCTTGCATCGTTGATTGCCTCCCAAACTGCCGCCATTGCCAGCCCCAGTTTTTCAATCTTATGAGGTCAGCAACGATACTTGAAAACAATTGACACGCTTAATAGCGATAACAGCTTTTTATATATTAAAGAATGCCATGCGTCTACGAGAATCAAGGCAGATATATACCACACCCCTTTGATACATTACCCGGCCGCTGGGTGACTTCCCAATAACGTCCCACACCTACATCCGGGACACCCCCACATGTGGGACGCCCTAAAAATGACACTGTATATTATAACCATTAACTTCAACCTTTTTTTACACTTATTCTAATGCGACTACAATACAGCTTTCACCGTCACTCGGGTTTTCAGACTCGCTAGACTCATCTGTACTATCCTCAATTTCACCAGCCTCGACTTGAGCCTTCCGAATAGCCTTGATATTAGTAAACTTCGAATTTGGGCTCATCTTGACCTTCCTCCGCTTCCTAGCCCTACTAGCCTCAAGCTCTGCCTCTATTGCCTCAATCTTTCGCTGTGCGACAGCTAATTGGTAGTCCTTCTCATCAAAGCCCTTTTGAACTTTCCGAAAGAGTAGCCGCTGGGTATTTGGATCACTATCAAGCTTGCTGAATAAGCTGAGTTGATCTTGGAGCTCATCTCTCCTCTTAGGCATTGACCAGGCTACTGCTGATGTCTCTAACTCCCAGTCCTGACTACCCTTACTATCAGAGTACCCTTTGCAAGTCTGACTAGGCTGTCTGATTGGTGCTGACGTATTCTCAAGGAGCAGGGGGCTCATAAGGGGTCTAGCTATGCTCGAAGGCCAGAGACCAGTATATTTCCATTCACTGATAATTTTCTTAGCGATCAATACTGCTAGACATGCCTTTCTATAGCAGAGGAGAAAGTTTCTCTTCCCTACGACAGTGGTAGTATCCCATCGGTCAAGGTAACCAAGCTCCTTCTTATAGGCTGCCTTGAGGGGTCCAAAGACTGACTGATCGAGAGGCTGGAGAATGTGGGATGTGTGTGGCGGCAAGAAAAGCAAGTCTATCTTGTTTATAAAGCAGAGGTACATAAACTCTGTCGTTTCGTGGCTACTATGCCCATCTAGGATAAGTAACCTAGTCTCTTCAGGGTCCTCTGGTTGAGTCAAAGGAATAAAGATCTTTTGTAGCCACTCAATAGCCGTAGAGTCTGACGCCCACCCATTCTCTGTTGCTGTAAACCTCCAGGCTTCGTATGGAGTCAAGTCCAGAGGAAACCACTGCTTCTGGACAGACTTCCCCTTGTATATCACAAGTGGGGGTAGTGCAGTACCAGTCGCAGAGATACACTCTATAAGAGATGTCCAAGCTCGAGATCCAGGCTGTTTCTTCCGTATAGAACGAGTCTCAGATGATCCTAGAACAAGACCATTTGATCCTCTACCTTCTAGAATACCTGTCTCATCCATATTGTATCGATTCGAGGCCTTAATAGCTTTGATCTCAGGGATAGCGAGGTATTTGAACCATCGCCTGATCACATTAGCTGAGGCTCCATTAATAGGCCGGGAATCGATAGCTCTGCTTCTCTGGACCTTGACTGAAGGGTTTCTCTTGATAAAAGCCTGGACCCAGTTCTTTCCAAGTGGTTCGGTGTCTCCGTGGATCTGTAGGATACGCTCAGCGAAGTCTTTGAGCTGTTGATGGGTTAGTGGGAGGCCTAGGGCAGGCTGGATTCGAACCCATTCAGCCAGATGAGATTCCTGGGCTGGAGAGAGCCTCTGATAGTCAGCGAAGGCTATATCTCTTGACTGGGCTCCCTGAATCCGTCGTGAAAGAGTAGACCTTGGGACACCATGCTCATATGCTGCTTTTCGGAGGCTTTGACCGGTAGCTATTGCTTGAAGAGCTCGATAAATATCATCTTCGGTAACGTACCCCACAAGCAAGTTGGCCACTTTTTCTTGGCACCGTATGAATAACTTCAATAACTTAACTAAACTATAAAATAATAATTCAAACTAATCGGAATCCTCTTCCTCGTACGTATCTTTATAATTCTCACAAGTACGAGCATTATGTCCGGGCTCTCCGCAGATCCTACAGCGCCGTCGGCGTGGTTCGGCCGGTCTCGTACGACGACGACTTACACGTATATCATCCTGTAGCTGCTGTTCAATATCCCGTTGAGACTGTAAGTCCTGAGCGTCTCGTAAACTAAGAGATCCTCCATCTTGTAGTTGTCGATTTTTAGTCCTTCGACGACGGCTTAGCTCTTGATTGGCCTTCCGAATTGTAGTAACCTCATCCTCAAGTAAAACTAACCGATGCATAACAGCCGTCGCACCACGTGAAAATTGGTCAATAGCCGTAAGTATTGTCGTCGGGGAGCTATTCTGATGCTTTACGATTCTGTTTTTAACGTATTCAGACTGGGATTGCGCCTCGGTTGGGTTATTTGGAGTATTTGATTCCCAGATTAAGGGGGCGCCAGACGAGCTCCCAGGAGGTGTAGGCGTATGTAGCTTAATATCCAGCTGTGAAATCACATATTCCGGTTCGTACGGAATAAGTCCTGTCCCCCTAAAACCTGCCTGGATATTCGACTTAGTTATAGTCGTACGATACGCCCTATAGAATGCCGAAAAGAAATCCTCCTTCGAGATATGGGTTATATGCGCCCGTATTAGGTCTTCAATTTCTTTGCCGTACGACCTTTTAAAAGCCCTAAAACAGCCTACATCGAGAGGCTGGAGCTTATGTGACGAATGAGCAGGCATACTAAGTGTAATAATAGTATGCTCTTTGCAATATAGCTCGAAGTGATTGATTGATTGATTGAAATTTAACGTCTCATCACGTGAGATGTGCCGGGCGCAGTGCCGGCATGGTCTATGCTAGTCGAATCTATGTTACAGGGGACTGTCTTCATCTAACATTCCTGTTCAGTGCGATGGGCAGATCTCAGTAAAGAAATTGGTCTCCTCCGCCCATTGACAAAACAAACGAGCTCCCTTGGCCGTGCCTAGGAGGGAATCTATACTATTCTTGGCCATATGCGCTTTTAGATGACCGGGCGTGGCCTTGCAGCCGCGCTTGCAAAAGTAGAAGTGGACTGGTGTCTTTGTCTTTCCACACCCGCAGTTGAGCAGTGCGTCGCGATGCTGGAGTCTCTCGTGGTAGGTCACGAAATCCCCGTGGTGCGACCTCGCTGCGAGTAATCTGCCTAGGTGTTGCCGAGGCAGGCCAAGTTCGGGGGGTCGCGGGTGGATAGCGATCCCTAGATCTCGATACTGTTGAGGGCAGGTAGTGGCCCATCGATCGTTGAAACTCTTCCAAGTGTAGGATCTCGCGATTCTCTTTATATGTGCGAATGAGGCCGGGTGTTGTGTCTTGGGTGGTTGCTCACAGGCCGCTTTGGCCTGGACATCTGCTTCTTCGTTTCCGGGGATGCCTACGTGTCCTGGGCACCACCAGATATACACTTGTCCCGGGGATGTCCAGGGTTTTCGCTCTCTCTGTGACCAGGTTTTGGACAGCTCTTGGAAGGCGGTGAATTTTGCTTGACTGCTTCCGGGACTTGGACAGATGAGCCTACCCGCAACCGCGAGATTATCGAGGCAGATGTGGACGTTATCTGCCATGCTGTTGGACGGAAGCTTTACAGCCTCCTGAAGCCCCCGTAGTGCTGCGTGGGCTTCCGCATCGTATACCTCTATCTGAGAGCCCAGTAGTTCGGATCCGCAGAGTAGTCTTTTACCGGCCTGATAACCAGCCCAGCCTGCTCCAGTTAAGGTCCTGTCGCTATGGGTAGCCAGCGAGCCGTCTGTATAGATTATTATATCGCGCTTTGAAAACTCGTTTATCCTTTGTAGAAACGAGCGGGCAGCCTCCTCCTTTGACTGTCCTGGGATATAACCGATCTTGGCGAGGGTGATGGACCATTCGCCAGCCTGCTCCCAGGGCGGTATTTGCAGAGGATCTATATATTCTGCAGTATCTGGGGTTAGGCTCTAGCTCGAAGTCAATCATTTGGATATGTTGGACAACCAACATATCCACCCCTGTAGGTCACGTGACCTATCGGTCCTTTCCTTCCTCCGATGCGGGGTCCCGTGATCCTAGCGTCTGTATCCACCTGGCCTGCCGACGGGCCTGTAATGTTGGTTCATGGCCAACGGTTCGTAACAATCATCTATAGCCGCTTAAGGGAGTATTTGTAGAGGTACCGAGGGTTAACACCTACGGCGTATTTAATATTTTTATGTAATGACCACAGTTGATCTAAACCTCTTCCACAGCCTCAGCGCTGACACCTCTGGCATGATCAACCTTCTCGATTGGCAGTGCCTCGGTAAGGCCCATTGAAGCCGCAATATTGAACAACCTCAACTTCTCCTCCTGGGCCACCGTATCCCCAAACACCTCGTCCATGTCCTCCAAAGTCTTGCCCCTCGTCTCAGGCACGAAGAAGAAGGTAAACAATAGCGCCATGAGACAAAATGCGGCGAAGAAGATGTACGTGCCCCAGCCGATCTTTTCAAGCATATCCGGGGTAACGAGACCAATGATAAAATTGCACATCCATGTGGTGCTCGTCGTGATAGCCATGGCCTTGGACCGGTTGCCCAGGTTGAAGATCTCAGATGGCAAGACCCAGCCGATGGGCGCGAACGAGTACGAGAAGTTGATGTCGTAGATGTACACGAAGGCGATGCCGGCCCAGCCCGCCGACGCATGGGATGTCAGCGAAGAGCCGTAGCCGCCTACAATACCGCCTACGATGACGAGAGAGACAAAGGTCCCCGCTGCGCCGCACATGAGGAGAGGTCGTCGGCCCACTCGGTCGATGAGGAAGAGCGCGGGTAGGGTCGACAGTGTGTTAACGATTCCGTACACCCCCGTGGCGAGGAGACCCGACGTCTTTCCCGATAAGCCCAGCTGCGCGAACATAGTGGGCGCGTAGTAGATGATGGCGTTACAGCCCATGAACTGCTGGAAGAACATAATTCAGCACCCCACGGCAAGGCGCTTGAAAGAGGGCCAGTTCGACACCAGGGAGGCATACTGCGAGCACCAGAGCGAGAAGCCCGTCTTTCCAGGAAATTTGTCACGGGATACGGACTCATCGAACAGGACTTCAGCCTTAATGGACAGGTATTCCTCTCGGAGGGTCTCGCTATCGGGATGGACGCGTCGTAGCTTTGCGAGTGCGCGGAGGGCTTTGTCTTCTTTATTGCGCATGAGGAAGAATCGTGGCGATTCGGGGAAGAAGATCATGCCTATGCCGAGGATGAGAGCTGGGGCGATCTGCAAAGAGAAGGGGACGCGCCAGGCGGCTTGGGATTGCCCTGTGCATCCGTGGGGTCCAACGTCGGTTCTTGGGTCAAATTTGGGATTACTTGAAGTTCCTCCTGTGTAAGGGATGTCCGGGGCGCACCGGGTGCCGCCTATATATTGTGTTCCGTATTCGAGCCAATAGCTTACTAGGATCCCGAGGGTGATGCTCAATTGCTGGAGTACAACCAGTGTGCCGCGGATTCCGGCAGTGGAAACCTCGGACATGTACATGGGAACAATCATGGTTAGCATACCGACTGCTAGTCCAGCTACAGCACGGCCTATATTGACGAGTTAGTACCCATCCTCAATTGTTCGGACTAATTTCACCACTCACCAGCAAACAACATCGAGATAGAGCTAGCACCAGCCTGGAACGACGACCCGATAATAAACACGACAACAGCCATGAGAATGGAGCCCTTTCTCCCAAACCGATCGGCAAGCGGTCCGTTGATCAAGGAGCCGAACCAGGCGAGTAGTAAAAGTGTTGAGACGAACCAGCCCTTGAACGAACTGTCAAGATAGATGCGCGGGAAGTCAGCGGCGAAGGATTCCATTGTCAGAACGCCTGAGACGACGCCTTGGTCATAACTGAAGAGAAAGCCACCGAGGGATGCAAACTGTAGCCATGATTTAGTCGTCTGTCATGGTATGGGCATAGGGCCAAAATGGGAGAGGCTTACTGTCGAAAGACCCAGGATATACGGGTTCTCGCGTAATTGGCGCATGACGCCCATCTTCGGCGCAGCAGCGTCGGTAGCCATATTGGTCAGCTGGCAGAGTAAATCTCGCGACGCAGACAACCAAAAGCTAGGGAAACTGTTCCAAACAAAAGGCTAACATAAATATCATTTTATACTCCGCTCCAAACTCCAGATCCTCGAACCCCACTCACTCAACCCCGTGTAACCCCATGGGCACTCCAATTCACTCCACAACCATGGGGAATAAACCACAGCAGCCGACGATTTCGGCGCTTTTGTGGAGCGGGAACCCAACTTCATGATGCGGAGATGGGTCCGGATGACTGCGGTCCGGCCAATTAACTGCGTGGAACCGCACCGCCCACGAAGATAAAATCCGCTCGTGGGAAATATCGGAGCTCGAGCGTGTGACCTCGGGACTCGTTCGATGTCGTCTTATGGTCGGGGCTGTCCACTGGGAACTTGGGTCTGATTATGGGCTAGACACCGGTTGGGATTTGGTCATGAGTTGGTGGGAAACGGGGGACGGAGGTTTGCTGTCCGCGGAATGGAGTCTGGAGCCAGATTTTGTGCGGCTTGTCGTTTGGGTTGCATTCTGGCACAAGAGGTGAGGGCGGGAAGCTCTGTTTTTTGGTTGTGTGTTGTGCAGTGGGTGCGAGGAGAGCAACCCCGCAGACGATATCATGACGGAAAAGCTACAGGCGGGGGATTGGATGGCGCGGTGTGTATTTATGCAACCGAGTTGCAAATCCCCTGGCTGCAAATGCTGCTCACCCAAAGAAACAAGTCTTTGACTGCCTTGGCCGGCATGCCTGGTTCAGGCAAATAAACTATATCTGCGGCCTTGCTCACAGCTCTTGCAAGTCGTGGCTTAAAAGGGGCGGTCATTGTGCCCATGGTAAGACCATCGGTCAAAAGGTTGCACGAGGCTCTGAGGTGTATATCAAGATTCATTCTCAGGAATCTGTCGCTGTGGATGCACTTCCAATGCCAGATGTTTACAACAGCTTGAGTTCACTTAAGAATATTCGAGTACAGGCCGCGCTTTGCGTCTGTGTATAAGAGCCGCTAGCAGGATGACAGCATCTCGTCGGCCAGATGTCCTATATAGTACCTCTGTTCGTCCCAATCAAAGTACAGACTCCCAATGCGGTCACACGCATACGCTATTTCCCCAACCAAAGGCACTAGGAGTGGGCAGTCTGAGAGCCGATGATCTAGTCCTTGGGGGTTGGTGCCTGATGAATTGAAGCTGTAAATACAAGGAACTAGAGCCCCAGTCTGAGGTGAACGTTAATGTAGCCAGCCACCTTGCTTTCAACCTTGTAAAAAGGGCAGACTGGTTTCTCAATTCTCAGCAAAGGTCGAGCTTGGAATATTTCTTCACTAGAGGGAGAAGTGAACAAGAAAGATGATGTTCCATGACCCTTCGCCGAAATACTCAATGCCGAGAGTGTTAGGTGCTTGTGTAGTGTTGGTATGCCAGAGTCCAAAATTTGGGGTCAGACCACGGTCTATATAGAACTGAAGCAGACGCTGAGGGGGTTAGCACCCTGGTATTTCCATTTTAATACATTTCATGTCGCGTGACTGCTCATGGCGTGCGGCAATGTCAGCGCGAGCGGGCTGAACTCTGATAAGTGCAGCGAAGCGTTCACAAGCTCCTGTTTATGATTGAGGCTTTTACTTATCCATATTGTTCTCTTTTTCTTCCGATATGTATGCTTAGTTTCACTTGAGCAGTTGGTGTTATGTTCTGCAACGGGGGCCTGCGTGAATGGTGTAGGCGCATGAACAATCAATTCTGGGGTCTCATATAACGCAAAACATTTAAGGGGAACTTATGGGAAGTTGAATCACGAAGCTACCGACAAGCCTCATCAACCATCTTAAAAGGCTTCTCGAGGCATGAGAAGCTAGAAAAGAGCAAGAAGAAAGTAGGGTATGCCCGTCTCAACTCCATGCAGCTACAGAGGTATATCAACCTGGGATTGGGAACCACACATCAAACACGTGAAAATGGAAAGCATAACAGGCGGAGAATGTCGTGTTGGGCACAGCGCTTGGGCTAACTGCCCATAGATAGCACTTCCTTTGCGGAAGATTCCTGGGATTTAGTCCCATCATTATCACCAATAAAGCTCTCTTATCTGTGTTGTTTCAACCTTGAGAAACAAGGGGGCAGGAAAATCCCAGAATTGGGCCACTTCGATAAGAACTTATAACATTAGAAGCATGGAAAAATACATGTAAAATCATAGTGTTATTCACGTGCCTTCCCAGGGCTACATCACAGAATTGTAACCGCTTACCGTTATAATTAACTAACAATCTGTTCAGTGAAGATTGCACGAGCCACAAAGGCTCGCTACTTAGGTTTATTGATGGAAACGCCGGCGCTTGTAACATTCCGCTGAACCTCTTGTACTGCCACTCTTTGAATAGATGTATTGGTTCTGTTCAAAAATTGACTAACGTAGGTCCTTTACGTCTTGAAGAAATTCACTCTGATCTGTCCAAGAGTTCAGATGTTGAACCTGACCATAATAAATTGAACATCAGGTTCGAATACAGGCATCACACAACCGGCCATGTGAAATTCAGTGACATGAGTGCAACAATGCAGAAACATGAATACAAATATGCGTAACTAGGTATTCTGAAAAACGTCTTTTTACAATTGCAAGTGAGCCTTACCAACATAAGTAACAAATGATCCCATCCCTTTCCAGACTCCATGTCGATACCCAAAACACTATCAAAAACCCCAAAATCCAAAGTTTCGAAAGTATACACAGAACAGAAACAAGTCTGCAATACAAGAGAAAAAAAAACAAGAACCCTAGGAGTTATTATCACCTATCCCCTCCCAACGTTCACTCCAGCCCGCTCACTGCGAAGTCCAGTCCAAGACCCTCCCATAATCCGAGTCCCGAGTGGCAACACCATTAACAATCAACTTCTGCACGTCTGTGTTGAAGCAGTTATCCGTGATCTCATCCGAACAAAGCGGGAACATCGTCTTGTCCTCCATGCGACAGAAAGAGCTCGTAGTCAAATCGACGAAATCGGGACCCAGCGAAGTGTCGCTACCGCAGAGTGCATCAGCCGCGTGATTGGGGTTGTTATCAATAACGAGCTGGTTGGCATGCAGCGACTGTTGCCTAGGCACCGTAGCGCTATGCCCACTCCTATTGTCTGCAAACTTAGCCGACGGCGCACTCTTCCACGGCGCATACGCCTCAGCCGTCGCCTCCTCAGACCGCTTAGTCTTCGTCCAGAATGTGATGCCTCTGGGGTCTTTCTCAGTGTACATCTTGAACGGTGGGCCCGCATTGCACAGGCGATCTAGGAGCGCATCCTTGTCGCTAGGCTGCGTGGGCAGATCACCCGATGCGCTCACAAACTCGGGCCAATGGATCTGGAACCCTGTCTGCGGCTGATCACCGTTGGAGTCGATCCAGAAGCAGTCGGGCGTCACGTCGCTCCCAGATATATAGTAGTTACTGTAATACCAGCTCCCGCCACACTGGCGACCCCAGTCCCCGATCCAGGCGTAGTTGTTCCCATCAGGCCAGGTGATAGACGCGTAGGCGATGCATATCGCGTTGTCGTTGGCCGAGAGAAGCGCATACGTTGCCTGCTGCCCGTTGTCTCCATTGTGGCTGACGGTGATTTCTTTGGCTTCGCCACTGCCGATGGAGCCGGGGTCCGCAGTGATTCCAAGGAAGCCGCCGGCCTCGTTGAAGAGTCGTACGTCAGGCAGGTCGCCGCCGGCGTTGTTGAGGCCACCGTTGACATCGAGGCCCACGGCAACTTTGACCACGGAGCCGACTGAATCAGGCTCCGCAAAGTTGTCTATTCCGAATTGGATGATGCCCAGGGCGCCGGAGATCAGGCCGATGGCCTCGATTACTGCAGCAGCCATTGTGGGATTCGTGTCGAGGCTTTGGAGTGAGGATTGTGTTTGGAACTGAGTGTGGCGACTTGACTACTAGTTAACCTGTGTCAAGTTCAGAGAATGACTGTGGTGACTTGAGTGCTAGTCGTAGCCGGGTTGGGCTGAAAGATTGACTGAAGATTGTTGTGATACTGAGCTGTGGTGATCAGATACGTTTTAGAGAGAAACTACGGCGATATTTTATATACTCGAGAAATACAACTAATGCTGCCGCCGACTTGGAAGTCAATACCTAGATCGGCCGCGCTGAATACACTGGCATGTTTGAGATCCTGAATCGATAGTTTGAATGTAAATAGAGTCCAGGGGTTGAACATAGCCTCGACCTTGCACGGTGGAATAAAAACCTCGACTAATATTGACGTTCACGTCTTGGGTCTTGGGGTATCCGTTCAGCTGAGGCTCCGGGATCAAATCCTCACAACATGCAAAGACGTTACAGTCATGTTGATGGATGCAGGAACTAGTATAATTTCATTCGTATCATTTTCGCCATCTGGAGGCTGATGGCCCCAAATGTTCTCCAGCTGATTGAGTCCACCTAATGACAAGGCCCCGATATGTAGGAGTGAGAAGGCGCACGTAAAATAGAACCAGGATCTACCCCAGTCTAATCCAAGCAAATGGAACACATACATTAAGGCAAAGGCCAGCTTCATGATTAGACCGCTACTGTTCCATGCCTCACAAGAAGTGACATGATCACCATACTTGTTGATGACACTGGATCTAAATACAATTGGCGCACCTGTAACATTCATCGCAGCCAGGAACAAGATTCCTTGTCTTTGAGGAAGATGTAAGACCATGGATAACCCCAAAACATGCTCCAAATTGCTTATCGGTCCTTCTTTTGAGTGAAGGATTCAAAGTGCGTCGTCATCTGTGCATTTTTTACTTAGTAAAAAAGGTGAGAAGAATGAACAACAACTCCTATGGTTGAGCTCTGAGCACAGCCTCCGTGGATTATGAAGCAGAGAGACAGCTTTGAAGGATGGGGTAAAAGCCCATGCAACTGACATATTGTTCAGCTCTCAGAATATTATTGGGGTTTCAAATAGAAATGCAAAGCAGAGAGACGGCACAGAATGACCCTTGTGTCACTCGGATTCTTTCCCAATCAAACATGCTGCAGTGGCGCTGGTTATTGCTTGGCAAGGAACTCTTATCCCTGCATAGCAGCCTCTAAGGTGGTCCTGTTGGCCGAATAAGGTATGCATATGTCCAATATTTAGGGCGCATGCAGATCCGTCGCCAATTGGGCTGAAAGCGGGAGCGGGCATGGTCAAAGGATTGGGAGCCTGCATGGGCACTGCTGCAGGGCCCTGCCACCCCAAATTGATCAATAATAGATCAAATAGCCCTTGGCAGAAGATTTAGTCAGCTTGTTGTGAGGCTGTAACCAACAGCAGTCTGCATTACAAAGACTTGTCCCTGTCCGGTGTTGTCGCAATGAAGAATAACCCCAAAAATCCACCAACCTTGTTTGCCGCTTATTTTCCCTGGCGCGTTCTCCCCATTGGCTTTTTCTTCTATAATTCGACATCACAAATCATTCTACTCTATCTTTCTTTCATCCAGACTGTATTTTCCTCGTTTCCATAAGAAAAGACAAAATGCGACGATCCCTAGGCTTCGCCGCCGCTGTCCTGGCCACCAAAAGCCACGCCCAAGACCTATCCCAAACCATCGTGGGCTGCGTCGACGTCGGCTGTCCCGCCGCCACAGACAATGTCAACGACAACTGCACCATCGTATCCAGCTCCTTTTCCTCCGTGGGCCTGACGCGCATTCCCGACACCAGCGACGCCTTGCAGGGCGTCTCCTGGGTCAAAGGCTTCAACATCACTGATGCCGACGGCGCGCGATCCTTCCACGAGTCATTCTACTTCGGCGCGCCGGCGGATCTGGACCTGGCAGACACGGGCGCGTGCGCGGTGTTCTTCAATGGCGTTGCTGAGACATTGTCCTTTAACTCGTCGAATCCTAATCAGGAGACGGCGCAGGGCACGTGTCAGGATGCCATGGGATCGTCGTGTGTGGATGCGCTGGTCCGCCGTGCGACGGGGTTAAGTGGGCTTGATGGTTTCTCGAGCGCGGATGCGTGCACGGCGCTAGCGGAGGACTTGAGGGATAATATGGATTCAGAGTGTGAGGGACTAGCTGTGGGGTGGACTAACTTGACTGCTGTTGGTATGTTACTGACCTATATACAAGGCTATGACTTTTCTGTACATAAAACGTGCTAACTGTCACTTAGCTCTAACTGGCAACGGCGCCCCTGAGCCAATCTCTGGTTCCCAGAACTCGACTTCGACTTGTTGGCCTATCACGCCCAAGTCGGACAGTGTTACACTCGTGACCGAGTACACGCGCGATGTAAGCTTGCCCCCTTTCTACTGCTATCACTCGAAGATTCCTAGACAGGTTGCTCACGCATTATGACAGGGCGACTTGCAAGTCAGCACCGCCACCAAGGCCCAATGGGCCATCACCCCTGTCCTCACACTATTCTTCCAGAGCAATGGAACTTTGATCACCGACACGGAGGCATCTCTGAGTTGTCTCAAGGTCATGGGTCCCGCAAATGCGTCGCTTGATACCCAGAGTGGCTCTGATGATAATAAAGAAGGGGCTGCTATGACTCTGGGTGCACCGGGGTGGACTATCTCGTCTGTCGGTATGGCTGCCATCTTTCTCTTGTTTTCCTTGTAAATATTGGAAAGTCGGAGTTTTCATGTTCCGCGAGTTTTCCAATGGGCGTCTGGGCGTGATTGGCGAGATCTAGCGGTATTAGCATGCATCGATCAAAATAAATCTCATGTCTCTTATAGCGATAGACAGAGTTGGAAATGCCAAAAGGTATCCGATTCATGGCTTGTGCAATATTCTGAGCGCGAATAGATGAGAAACATGAAGAACGTCAAATAACGCACGAGAGAAAACAATAAATCAACCTCTCCAAAAGGTGATTACGTCGTAGAACTGCATTCTCGTAACTGCTGCCCTCACGATAGTTCCGGTGTAATTTTCCTGGCTAACCTTTCATCGTTCCAAGCAAAACGGGTGCTTACTCTCTCCACAACAGTTCCTATGTACATCTACACTTGGCGCTATGGGATGAAATCTGCATCTTTTACAGGTGGAATTTTGAGCCAGAAATGGTAAATAAATCCTATGATTGAGCTGATCTATTATGTTTCTCAGATCTGTCCTTTATCCCGGCACCCGAACCATCCAGACCCTGATGAAGATTTTGCGGCAATGTGACTTTGGCGAAAGTCTAACCAAACCTCATGGCTATTTTGATCCTTCATGTAATTTAGTGACTGGGACGTAAGAGAAGATGCCGGGATAAATATCGCAGTCAAGTATAGTATGGGATGAACAAAGCCAACAGCCGCAATAGGGCATGGCAAGTAGCGTTTCAACTAAGCTTGTCATGTTCCTGTTTTGGCAAAGAAGGCCCTCTTACAAGAGATTGAGGCTCTCGGCTCTCTGTCCTGTGTTGGAAATAAACTGTGTCGATATTGACTCAATAGTTCGCCCCATACCTCTGATTAGGTTCCGATGGCGAGGCGTGACAAACCGTAAACATTGCCTGTTGACGATGAATGCTTCAGGAGATCATGTGCGGCAAGTACAACGACTTTGAAAAGACCTTGCAACATTGGATTGGTTGGTTCTTGGACTGTTCACAGAGTGCGACAAAGAGTTAATATAACCTACGGGGACGACTCATGAATTATGACCACCAAACCCCATGGGTTGGTTACCACTCATGATATAGTCCAGTGAGCAGCCTGTGGATAGAGCATTATCCATAACCAGCTGTTTCCCCTCCTCTCCTGGTCATGTTCATATTCTTTTTATCCCATCACTGGTCCTGAAGAGCAGAGATGTAACGCAATGACTAAAAGCTGGGCTATACAATCTCTCTGGCTGGAATGGGTGCGGCATGGTTGCGGGCACTAGTCACAAAATGATTAGGTCCAACTGCAACGTACTTCCTAAATTCCACAAACCCGATTCTTGGACAACACCAGATTATGGAACTCCAACCTGAAAGCGTGTGGAGAAATCGCAAGTAGCAGCCATGCCAAGCAGCCTAGCTTCACCATTCAGGTGGACGTAACGGTTACAACGACAAATGCCGAATATTCCCATTCGGAGGTCAAGGCTACACTATGGATGGATTAACTGCCGAACAGTATGTCCCGTGAACAGGTTTCTGATGAGAAATTCCTCCAACGACGAACGAAAGCAACAGCGGAGAGCCATGAAAGAGGAAACTCTTCAATCAAGCAGTTGACAAATCCGTTTTACGGATGGACATGACGGTTGAGGGCAGGAGGAGTATAAATATGGCCTTCAGAGCTGTAAACAAGTGAGGTTCGCATCCTTTATCCACAGCGATCTTCCGTCCATAGCAAGAAAATCAAGCCTCAGGTGCAAATAATTCCTATACTTACAATCTGAGACAATGAGATTCAACCATATTACCATCGTGGCGGCCTCCGCAGCCCTCGCCTCCGCCCAGACCCTCAACATACCCACCCGCTCGGGAAGTATCGTCTCTCTGTCAGCACCTTCGACCATATCTGGAGCCAAGAACTACAGCAACCAGGAGTTCGATCGTGGCCGAGCCTGCAACTCTGATGAAGACACGGGCAGCGAATCCGCCGTTTTCAACCTTAATGACGGAGCCAGCCTCTCCAACGTCATCATCAGTGCTAATGCGCTCGAGGGTGTCCACTGCAAGGGCGTTTGTACTCTGACTAACGTCTGGTTCCGTGATATTTGTGAGGGTAAATCGGACTTACATCTCAATATTTCGCAAGAAATGACTCACTGACACGTATAAAACAGACGCCATTTCCGCCCTCGGCACCGGCAACGTCCTAATCCAAGGCGGCGGCGCCCAGAACGCAATCGACAAAGTCATCCAGCACAACGGCAAGGGCACTGTCACCATCAAGGACTACACCGTCGTCAACGCGGGCAAGTTGTACCGCAGCTGCGGCGACTGCACCAACAATGGCGGCCCGCGCCACATCGTGGTGCAGAATGTCAAGGTCAATGGCATGACCTCCGACTTGGTTGGCATTAACTCCAACTATGGCGACACGGCAACCATTAGCGGCTCGTGCGGTATCAGCAAGAAGGTCTGCCAGGAGTACAAAGGGGTTAGTAAGGGTAGTGGGAGCAGTACCAAGGTCACTACGACTGCCAACTGCAAGGGTGCTCAGGGTCTCCTTTCCAAGCTGCCTGCTTGCTAGATGGGCTAGGATAACCCTATGATCGCATGGTAGCGATGCTATGGCTGCTCACCGACTTGCTCCAGTACCGCAGCATTCTGGAAATTCTTCATAAGCGAGGTGGCCGTTTCAGGCCATCTATGGGGGCTATAAGCGAACTTCTCAGGAAATCAAAAGGAAGTCACGAAACTATCTTCCTCCCGCTTAAGATACTTTCTATCATAATTACGCACTTCTATAATTATATGACCTATCCACTTTAGGCCTACTTATGTTGGGGCACACAGAGAGATAGAACTGTGTTGTATTGAGGAAAGCTAGGCTAATGCTGCTGGTGGGCTGGAACCAAGTAGTAGTGCTGGCCACGCACATACTACCTGTTGCAACTTATTTATCACCTGCGCCGTAACTGCTATTCCTCTTTATCAAGACATACCGTTATTTATTGAAACTAGATGCTAGGGTTGGCGATGGAGTTAACGTACATAAGTGAGGTGAAAGTCCATTGGTCGATGTGCACTCTGGACCCGCTAACTAGTTCCCGAACGAGCTTAGACGCGATTGATATGGTGGATCGCAAGGTCAGATTAAGCAATTTCTGGTATGTATGTGATCGATGCGATAAAATGAAAAAGATAAGTTGACGCACTAGCCCCTTTCTATTATACTATTTATTGCACTATGTGAAGCTTGTTATGGCATATTCGTTCTAATACTGGGTAGTTGCCGTATATCGCATACCAGGTCCTTTTTCGGTGCGCCGAGACCCTGGACCTGGAGGAGGCTAGACCGTGAGTCTTGCGATCATCCTTGTGCGCAGTTTTTCTTATAGGTTGCAAGTCGTGCCACAATGTTACATTGCCGCCTACTCTTCCTCTCTATATCGTACAGACCGTTGCAAACGCCATGGATGGCGATATTCACAAGAGCAAGGAAGCGTCTCCAACTAAGATGGCCGTGACGAATACCAACCCAAAAACCGAGCAGTCTGCACCCGGTGCAGAGAAGACTGGGAATAGCGATTGAGATATGCAAGTAGCCGCGACTCAAGATGTTGACGCCGGCCAGGACGAGAAGCCGGAGGTCAACCCGAACGCTCAGGGCGGCATCAAGTCGGCGAAGGCGATGACCATGACTTGGGGCAAGACGGGTCTGATCGTCTTTTACGGTTGGTAAGGCACTTGGCTTTTTCCTAGTCTTGGTCCTGGTAAACACGTAATGCTGATTTGATTCTCCAGCTTCTAGCTCCTATACTTTATCATCGCCTTCCAATCATCCATCACATCCAACCTGACGGACTACGTGGTTAGCGACTTCGAGGCACAGTCGCTGATTCCAGCTATCTTTATTGTCTCCAACTTCATGGCCAGCACCACCTTACCCCTGGTCGCGAAACTACCCGATGTCTGGGGTCCTCCCGTCGGGGCTCATCCTTATGGCAACCTGTCAGGGTATCTGCACGTACTGCGGCGCGCAGGTCTTCTATTCCATCGGATGGTGGGCCTGACCTATAGCATGGATGTCATGACGCCGACTACTCATTGCAAGGACAGAGGCGTGGCTTTTGCTTAACTCGTCGCCCTACATCATCACGGCGCTTGCGGGCCCCAAAACAACAGAGGGCTTTTATGAGGATAATTGGCGTTGGAGGCTCGGCGTCTGGGCTATTTTCCTGCCTGTTACCACATTACCGTTGTATTTCAAAATGAAGATGGTGCATAACAAAGCCCGTGGATTGGGGCTGATCCAGAAGGAGGCCAGCAGGCTTACTTGGTGACAGAGTGTGGTGCGCTAAGTAATTGAGTTCGCTGGTAAGTCATGAAATTCACCATGGGATACCACATTAGGCTAACAAATTACCAAGTACTGGGCGTCCCGCTCGCGAAGTGACTTGTCCTCTTCCTCGTACCTTTCTCCATCGCCGACTGAGCAGCCGACCAATGGGACCTGCCCATATCATCGCTATGCTCGTCATGGGATTTGACTGTCTGATAGCCTTCATCATCTGCGAGAAGGGGCTGATTCCCGAGCGCTTCCTTTACTACCGGCTTGTCCTGAGCGTCGATGCCTGTCTCCTCGATGCTACCTACCAGATCGCTTACTACTGCTGGAACAGGTACTTCAGCTGCTACCTGAAAGTCGTGTAAAACGTCTCTCTCGCTGAAGCGGGCTACATCGGCTGCACCTGGCTCCTCGTCGTCGGCTTCCTCATCAAGTTCAACGGCAAATACAGGTGGCTCCTGCAAGCCTCGGTCCCAGTCGCAAACTTTTCTTTTCTGGCAGGCAAGCATATGACCCTCATAAGTTCGTTCCCGGTATGATGTCCAAGTTGTTGGCACTATTCGCTTTTGCCCTGGGTTCTGCGTGCTGACTCCGCGGTAGGCTAGCGCGGATGGCATTGGGTCTGCATCGACGAGTCAGACGCCGAACCGCTTCGATGGGTCAAGTCACCATGTCACTCCGTGGCCTTGCTATCTATAGAATTTCAGGTGGCAAATAGGGGTTAACTCTACATAATATTCGTCTGGACAATCTGAACTATATATATGAGTAGAGTTTACCCCGCCTTTGGTGCTGTTTCAGGCGCAATTCGGACACCTATAAATCTCTAAGCGAGTGCAGTACTAGATACTAAATATTGCTGACACTATCTATATAAAACATGCGCAACCGACTTTGTAATACCCTGCCGCGCCCAACAAGGCCAGCAGGGGTTTATGCGTCCCGTCATGGGTAGCCGCTTCACGAGCTCCCTCTTTGGCTGTTCGGCTGACACCATGAGACCGGCCTGGCCAAGTTGTTTGCTTTGTGGCTAAATTCCACCCCCCCTCCCCATGTTATTTCTGTTATTGAATTTTTTCATGGAGCGAAGTGAAAGTTGCTGCATACCTTCGAACCGAACGAAATGCGGTATGCCCAAAGTCCCAGGAGGCGAGTCTTGGGCAGTTTGATTGTTTTCCTCGTCATTGTTACGCTCCATCGTCTATCCGGGCCGGCTGGGTTGGTCGGCTTTGGTAAACACGCCGATCGTGTGCAAATTGCTTGTCGCATATGGCCGGACTGGGAGGGCTCAAGTCCAGCGCAGTTGGTTTACGAGAATATCGTGACGGAGCAATCGCCCCACGCGTTCGTGGGAGATGCTGCTTTTATAGGAAAAAAGGATCGATGTCTTTTGGCCGTTTCCCGACTGAACCAATACCAGTCGTCGCTGGATCGCAACTGGGATAAAGTGCGATGGGGTAAGTTTGAGAAGCTCGTCTCTCCTCTGCGGAATGTCGACTAACATGATTTGATACGAGGTGAGGTTCAGAAACGATGCACTGCAGCCAAACTTGGACACTCTTTACCGGAGAAGGTTGAGATGTTCGATGTTTGGCAGCAGCCCCCGAAGCAAGCGGAGACAAAATTTTCACCCAAGGAAAGGGGACAGACGGCAGTCGTTCTCCGAACATGGAGTGATTACAACTACACGGACAGTCGGCGGGTCTGGCTGCGCACCCTCATTACAGAGACTTCTCTTCACTCCAGCGGTGACCACGAAGTTTTCTTCCTCGTCAACGTCAAAAACAATATCGATCTGGAGGATAGAGACACCTACGATCGGGCACTTGGCGAATTCGTTCCGGAAGAGTTCCGCGACATGGCCTTATTATATAATTCAAGAAAATTAGAGAAATGGTATCCAAAAGTCGCAGAACACGGAGCTCAGGACCAGATGTACCAAGCCCTCCAGATATTTTCACACCAGTTTCCACACTTCACACATATATGGCAACTGGAGATGGACCTGCGTCTCACCGGCCACGTCCATACCACGCTCGAATCCGCCACCGCCTTCTCCCTTGCCCAGCCCCGCCGCAACATTTGGGAACGCAACGGCCGCTTCTATATTCCTGCCCTCCACGGTAACTCCTACGAAGCCTTTGCGGCCGCCGTAGACTTGGACACTGGCGAAACGGGCATCTGGGGCCCGCCCCAAACCACAGACTTCGAGCCTAAGGGCCCCAAACCACCGCCCCGTTCGCATCGAAACTGGGGCGTTGATGAAGACCCCGATCTCATCAGCCTGATGCCCATGATTGACCCCATCGGCACGGACTGGATCTACGAAACCGAAATACACAACTTTGCCGACGGAACGGCGACCCCGCGGCGCGCCGCCTTCGTGAGCATGACACGGTCATCGTGGCGTTTGTTACAGCTCGTCAGCGAGGCACAGCGCGAGCGCGGGCAGTGGCTCGTTAGCGAGGCCACACTCGAGACGTTCGCGCTGCTGCATGGGCTCAAGGCCGTGTCGGTGCCGCACCCGATCACCTTCGACAACAACATGACGGCCGAGACAGTGGAGGCGGATATCAATCGGGGGCCAGTGCACAGCAAGGCCGGGGGCAGGGCGCCATCATTTTCGTATACAACTAGTGGGTGGGTTACGGGGCCTTGGTTTAAGGCTAGTTATTGGTTTGCGGCGGATGATGCGCCGAATCGGTGGCATGGGTATTTGGGGGGCGAGTGTATGCCACCCATGTTGCTACACCCGGTCAAGGACGAATAAGCGGTTTTCTTTTCTCTTTGGGGGAGGGGGACGCACTGGATGGACTGCTGTTCAGTATGAGTAGAATCTGGCTCATATCGTGACGATATCTAAGACTTTCCGATTACATTCTTTTTGGTCTTGGTTCTAACACAGACAAAAGGATTTTCATCGAAGTCTCTTGCTACGCATCTTCAACGGGCTCCTTATCCGAAATGCAAGTTGAACCCATGCTATGCATTGTTAAGGGCTCTTATTTCCGCATAACACTCCTTAGGTGACGATCAGACAAGACTTTGTCGATTGCACCGAAACATTTGACAGCAAACGTGTCGTTCATTGCGACACAGATATTACTAACCAATTATTGGATGTTCTCAGGCAATAGGTTGGCCTAGTTGTGTAAGCGGTCCAGCCCTTGCTAGGTTGTACGAACCCACTATGAATGTGCCACTTACCTGCCGTACGAAGACAAATCTCGATTGGGATTATTCGAAAATGGCTTGGGAAATGCACCTCTTCTAATTACTATTGTTGGGTTTAAAGAGCGATTCAATCCATATTTCACCAAAAGTAATGCCTATCTTACCGCGTGCGGCCCGCGATCGGCGGTTGCTGATCTCATCTCAGATTAGCACTTGTTGATGCTGAAACCCACTTTAAGTGCTAGGGCTTTTGATTGGACGGCCTAAGATGAATGATCTGGTCACGTAGTAGAGTATTGTTCTGTCGGGTATACCGTTACTGCTCTTTTGTTTCCGATAGAATGGTTATGTTTCGCAACCCGTACTGGGATGCTGCGATGCGGGAGATGAAATATCTGTTTCAAACTTGGTAGACTTCCCCTATCTGCGGATCTATTTCCTTACCCGCTCATCTCTCTCCGAATATCTCCTTGCATTCGCTACCTTGCATTCGCTAGCCATTACCCATCAAGATGAAGATTGAAAGCGCGTTTCTGTCGTTTGCGTCTCAGGTCTCGGCGCTAGTATAGTTATATATCCTAGTTATATTATAATATATACTCCAAGTGATGCAGAGTCGGAATCCTTTACACATAGGTCTACAGTAAGATTAAGAAAAACATCCCGGTAGAAATTGTTGCTGACTTTGTAGCCGGGCAGCAGAATGAGCCCTCTAAGTTGCGCCAAACTGGCACATTATGCTCTCGCACTACTCCTTCTAAAGCAGCAATAGCTCTGGCCCGCTCGCGAAGATGGAAATTGTGAAAGGTGAGATTCGCATTTCAAATTAGGCTGTTCCATCATTCGGATACTCGAATTGTCTGACTGATTCCGTGTAGGAAGGTAACGCATCAATCAAATCGATCAAATGCTGTTTCTTCCCTTCATCTAGGAAACTAGCAAGAATAGAGTTCTTCGCCAATACCCTCATTGTCTCCAAGTCTAATCCAAAGGTTTCTTGGACAAGGACATATTCGTCCAAACAGTTGGAGCCGAACATTGCAGGGTCATCCGAGTTTAACGTGCAGAGCAACCCCTTGTCCATATAAATCGGCAAAGGATGTTCCTGTTTAGACGGACAACAACCAGTCAAGACATTCGAGGTCACATTGATCTCCAAAGGGACCCCTTGTTCCCTGAGCACGTCCATAAGCTCGTCATCATACTGTGCAGCAAGGCCGTGGCCAATCCTTTCAACCCCCGTAGACAATGCGGCTCGGATCTCCAACGGTCCTTTGACCTCACCAGTCGCTTCACCCGCATGGGCTGTCAGTCTTAAACCTGCTTTCTTCGCCTCAACGTACGAGTCACGAAACAATTCAATTGGACCACCCGCCTCATCACCGCCGATTCCCACGCCAACAATACTGGCAAATCGGTCTGTCCTTAATCGAGCCGCAAGTCGAAACACTTCCTCCACAGCCGCAGCGCTCCAAGTCCGAGTCGCATCCGCAATCCAGAGAATCGACAACCCGCCAATTCCAGCCTCAAACTCAGTCCTCGCACTATCAACAGCCGTCATGACATCTTCAACTCTCAAATGCGGTTTCCAATGCAAAATATTGCCCCAGGAAATGTATACCTCCGCATGCACGACCCCCTGCGCCGCCAAATCGCACATCATCTCGCGCGCGATCAGCGCATAGTCCTCTGGATCCAGGAGGCGGTCAAGAACGAGTTTGAAAGTGCGTAGAAAGTGCGCGAAGTCCTTGTATGCGTACAAAGCCCTGGCTTCGCCGAGGGTTAGAGGGGTGGTATCGTGGCGGGCGGAGAGGATAACTAGGGTTTCGGGGGTGACGGTGCCTTCGAGGTGGAGGTGGAGCTCGGCTTTAGCGAGGCGACGGAGCCATTGTCTCCTAGGAGTATCCATGTTGAGATGGCGAGATATTTCCGACGATATTTGAACCCGGGAATGAAGTAGCGTCGCGCTGGGCGCCGAGGTTGAGGGTTTAATAGTTTGTCGCTACCTCTGAGTCTGATGTGAAGTCTGATATTTGCGCCCTTGCTGAATCGAAAGGCCGTAAAAGGATTAAAATATGCGGGTATCTACGTGGCTGATCTTAAAGGGTAACCCGGCAGATGGACTTTGGTTCTTCTTAATACTCGAATTTGGGTAAGATATATGATTGATTGATTGATTGATTGATTGAAATTTAACGTCTCATCACGTGAGATGTGCCGGGCGCAGTGCCGGCATGGTCTATGCTAGTCGAATCTATGTTACAGGGGACTGTCTTCATCTAACATTCCTGTTCAGTGCGATGGGCAGATCTCAGTAAAGAAATTGGTCTCCTCCGCCCATTGACAAAACAAACGAGCTCCCTTGGCCGTGCCTAGGAGGGAATCTATACTATTCTTGGCCATATGCGCTTTTAGATGACCGGGCGTGGCCTTGCAGCCGCGCTTGCAAAAGTAGAAGTGGACTGGTGTCTTTGTCTTTCCACACCCGCAGTTGAGCAGTGCGTCGCGATGCTGGAGTCTCTCGTGGTAGGTCACGAAATCCCCGTGGTGCGACCTCGCTGCGAGTAATCTGCCTAGGTGTTGCCGAGGCAGGCCAAGTTCGGGGGGTCGCGGGTGGATAGCGATCCCTAGATCTCGATACTGTTGAGGGTAGGTAGTGGCCCATCGATCGTTGAAACTCTTCCAAGTGTAGGATCTCGCGATTCTCTTTATATGTGCGAATGAGGCCGGGTGTTGTGAAGGTCAACCCTCGCAGACTCACTACAACCAGGTGACTTACAGCTGGAACACCTGCCATGGCAGTGCCAGATGGGAAGCCAATCATAACCCCTGCAGGAGCCCCGCCAAGCGTGGACGACTTAGTCGCGCCCCCTCAAACCTAAGTTGTCATCTTCTTTCCTTCGCTCCTTAGAGTAGAATCTTCGTCGATAGCACCTAATCGAGGTCTCTACCAATGCGATGCAACCCAGGTCGTGACAGTCACGAGGTCGCTGTGGAGCTCTTCCCGCCTGAACTTTAGCCGTCGTCCGAACTTGAACTCACGGTGCTTGACTTTGACCTGCCGGATTCTGGGGAGGTGATGAAGGCATTCCTCAACTGAAGCCTGTTTGCAGAAGATCATCAGTCCGAAGAAGATGCCCACGCCCGTGGCTCGGACGAGGTCGAAGTGGCGACACAACGGGCTTCGGAGCTCGCTGCGCAAGGACTGCAGAAGGCAAGCCAGCGTGCGGGCGCCCGCAACGTCCCCGGCAAGGCTGAGGGCCCGCACGCCCCCATTAAGTGGCTTGACCTGTAGCAGGGCCGTATTGCCCACACCGCACAGCAGACAAGAGCTGAGATCGTAACGTCGAATACAATGATCGCGGACCTGATGGCCGCAGGTGAGTCTTCTGGACGGCTGGTGGGTCAAGCAGCAGAGGCAGAGTTCTTGCTGCGCGATGCGCGCGAGGAGGGCTGTCGGCAGCGACGTGAGGCCGCTTCCTGCTTCCTTCAGGGTGGCTAGCAGCACGTCGGCCCGCGGTCGTCCTTGCTGAATGACCACGGCAGTCATCAGGTGCACCTCACGGCGCACCGCCGCGGCGAACTCTGCCCAGCAGGGGACCTGGCTCCCTAGTTCGTGAAGGAGCGGCTCGTACTGGTCTGTGAAGATACAATCTATATTAAAGACTGGGAGGCATTAGCTTGCTACGCCATTGGACCTTGCCAAGCCGGTACGCAGCGAGAGTGGGGAACATACCGCCCAGTTCGGAGAAGTGCATGTCGCTTAAGAAAGCCGCGGCGACCAATAAAGTCCAAAGCCAGATCTCACCAAAGCTGTCGGTGACACTGCAGAAGGTGGAGGTAACCGAGTGTGTGCAGCAGAGGGATACTTGCAATCCGGAGACTGGCTGTCTATCTGGTTGGACGACGCTGCAGTTGAGAAAGAGATTGCTGCCAAGAGACATGATGAGAAGCATGGGCAAACGTGGTGTACTTTGCGAGTCTTTCATTTCTTGTGAGTTAAGCAGAAAAGGGGAGGGAAGTGAGAAAATTGTCAGGCCATAAGGCAAATGTGTAGCCCCGCGCTGGGGCTCCTCGAATTGATTATTATACTTGTATCTATTAAAAGGCTGTAATATATCCATTCTAAAAAATTGCAAAGGAGATAAAAACTCGAATGGACGGTTGGTCGTCTTCAGCTGTAACGATGGACGTCTATCTTGGTGCATAAGCCCCGGCGTGCGTCTATTGGAAGGGCTATGCTATAAACGTGCGCTACTATAGTACTGATCCTTCCACGGGAGGTGCCTTGGTCAGAGAAATAGGCGCGTTAGTCTAAACTTTACTACATATCTGTCAGATCAAGGGGGTCGTCTCTAGTGCCACGGCCGTGCACTCGTGGCGGCCCACCCTGCGCTTGCCCTGCCTGGTTCCCACGTTGTTCGACGTGCCCTTCAGAGATCCCCGCTTGAGGTTGGTGAGAGCCAAAACTCCGAGTATGCGGCCGTCGATGCTTGCTCGCAGCTTCTTAGTCGTTCTGTACGGACGGCAAATAGTCTTCATCAACTTCAGGCACATACCTGGTCGCGTAGGTGCAGCAGCGGGACCGACTGCGACTGGCGAGGCAGTTGGAGCAACAGTTCCGAAAGGTCCCCTCAAGAACAACACAGAAACGAAAAGGCCGCTCCTCACATTGCACGCACGGCTGCGGTACCTCCTCTCCGCGGCTATGGCAGAGGAGAGCCTCTGCCGTTCTATCATCTCCTAGCCATAAGCCTCGAAATACAGGCTCCAGGAGGCCCATCCTTCCCGAGCGGCGCGTTGGAGAGGCAAGCGATAGACGTCGAATTGAACGTCCGTACGAACAAATGCTGGCGCCACGTCGGCGGTGTGCCATGTGATAATACCGACCTGGACGTTCATTGCGTCTTCGGGCTGAGGCTGTCGTGGAATGGCAACGTAGATGCCTGGGAACGCTTCGAGCCAGCGGTGTGGCTTTACCATGTTAGCTGTCGGCGTCATGTATACATAGCAGGCGCGGGCGTCTTACGAGGATGTCTTGATCTTGATCCATGGTGTCTGTAGAAGGGGAGAAAAGCTTTGTCGACGGCAGCATGGGGACGGGACGTCTTATATAAAATACTGGGCTTGTCATACTAATACTGGGGTGAATTTTCCCATCGCGCTATTGCTATACATGTCGCCGCACACGTACCCCAGTGCCACTCTCCAGTCCGGTCCGGCGTCGCGGGTCCATCCACGCCCCAAAGGGATGCCATGGACCTGGCTCACGTGGTTGACCCATGAAATCCTGCCGAACCTTTGACAGAAAGGGGCGTTGCCGAAGGCGGCGTCACAGCTAGGGTAGGGACAGAGCAACAATTCCGCGTCCAGGATCGCGGCGTGGTGAACCTTCCAGTGCATGGCCAGCGCATCGACTCTGTACGTTCGCTGTCGCTGGACTTTCCCGGCCGACTTGTCGCCCCACCGGCAAAACCCACAAGCGTACTTGGTGGTGCCCCAAGTCCCTGCCATCGCCTTTGGTTTTGGAGCCTCTGCTCCTGGCGTCGAAGCTTGTGACTCGTTCGTGCCCTTCGCTCCTTCTGCGCATCTGGCGCGAACCTTGCGTCCCGCCCCACCTCGATATACTCTACTTTGTTTGAGGAGACACAGTCGGCTAATAGCGAGGCTGATCTGGACACGCAGCTCGCGGATGGCCTCTTCGGACGTCGCGTCGCTTGCGCCGGCAAAGAGGTCGGCTACCAGTTGCCTGTCCGGCAGCTCATGCTCTGCCGACGGCTCAAGGGCGGCTTTGTCCGGCTCTTCCCCGTCTAGCTGCCGTGCGACCTCCTGAGCATGAGCCGTGCTGTGAAAGTCCTGGATCGCTTGGTCAAGGCGATTCTTTTCCAGCATTGCCTTCGTTTTCTTGACGAGATTCTGATAATGCAAGTACTGCTGCTCAAGCTCAGTTCCCTTGCTATAGTACCGAGTCTGACCATACTGCCGACGGAGCTCCGAATAAAATGCATTGCGTTTCTCGCGACATGATACGAGCGTGGAATGATTGTACATCTTTTGTCTCTGCTTTTCGGTTAGCTTCGTTGGGGCGCCCCCGTATCGATGCAGGCGGCCCATGCGCTCGATGAGATTCACCTGGCGTTCACTCCCAAAGGTGATTGCTTGGCAATCAGCAGCAATGAAGTTGGGCATGTAGTAGGCAACGCAAGTTGATGAATTGCCCTGGCGATGACCATCGCTTTGTTCCGCTCATCCGGAGTGGGTGCCTCTAAAAGACAGATTTAGCTACATATCACGGCTCTGCTGTCAAGAGGGGAGACCTACCGTTGAGTTTTCTGCCCGACCGTCGTCGAATGTCGTAGAATGGCCAGGTCTTTGCAATAGCCCGTCGCCCGCCCAAAGCTGTGGAATTTCTTACGAGCCGTCTCGTAAGCCAGTGGCTTTGTAGGGCTGATGGCTTTCCCGTAGTCGCTTGCTTCGGTCGGCCGGAACACCGGCCGTGCCATCCACTCCTCGCTCCATGGCAAACGAATGCGGTCTGCCTCATCGGGGACTCGCATAGAATGGAGCTGCTCCAGACTCGTGATATCGTTCAAGAATGCCCTATCCGCAAGAGCAAGCGCTAGCATATGGAGAACGGGATCGTGGAGCAGGGTCGGCTCTTCGTGAAGTCCAAAAATCATACGGCCTGCAGCCTTCTTCTTCACATGCTGGAGATCCAAGAGGCCGATGCGGGCAGTGGTACTTCCTGGAGCGGGCCGGAATATCTGGAGTTCGACGTGGCGATATAGGACATTGCCGATCAGTGCATCTGGGCGGGTTGTTGTAGCAGCGGCGATGATAAGGATCAACGTCATTTGTGCTCGAAATCTTTCGTAAGGCATATTCTCTCGGTGCCATTGACCCAAAGATGGTAAAGGATTCGATCGAGGTCATCGACGAACAAGTCCGACTTGTCTTTTTGGGAAGTGTCGAGACCAAACAAGGGGATCAGTTCGCCATTGATCCACTGCGGTAAAGCTGGTTAGCAGAGGCCCCGTATACTAGCTGATCTTTCGTTCTTACATTGGCAACGTCCCGGAGGATCTCCTCTGTCATCCATTTGCCGGTGGCTTCATTTAAATTCACGTAGAGCCACTTCCAATACGTCTTGACGGTAGATTCTTTTTTGATCCGGGACCTTGGCTTGGCTACGAGCTATCGAAGGTAAGCCTTGAAGATTGCTGCGTTAGGATGGACGAGTTTCTCGTGTGGATCGATGCCAGCCTCTGTCGCAAATCTGTCGAGCATAAGCATTTAGAAATATCTAATACTTCTAGAGCTGATAGGTACTTACTTGCGCCATTTCTCCATTTGCCTTGCTAAGGCATCTTGTGTTCTCTCGCCATGGTTGGCAGCCGTAGGGCCCTGTTCGGCGTACTGTTGAATCATCTGCTGGATGCTATTGGTAGCATTGGTTCCACCGCCCTGGCCGAGACAGTCGATGGAGAAACGACTTTGCGAGTAGCTGACAGCTCCTTCTTCGTTGCTGCCCTCGTCGATGCCGTCATTTGCTACATCCACTGCTATCAGAGCTCTCGACAACCTCGTTGCTATCGTCCATGCTTTGGTAAAAGAGGGGTGGAGGCCGATGTCCAGCTCGAGATCGAGGCAATTTCGGCGGGCGTAAGGTTATTGCTCGTTTCGTTGGCTGGTCTATGGCCAAGCCAAGGGGGGACAAGCCAAGGGGGGAAGGCCGCTCCACGGGGGTGCTTTTCCTCGCCACGGGGGTGCTTTTCCTCACCCCGCGGCGTTGATAGGCTCGTCGTGGATATCCTATTGATATCCGCGCGAGAAGCTTCTGAGAAGTACAAGGACGGGTAAAAGGGAAAATGAATGAATTTGTTTTGTATTCTTGTTAACAGGTTTGACACAGTAATAATGAATGCCTGGGCCTGCGCCTGCGTACATGGAATTCAAAGTCCACACCTGGGCATCCTCACACGCCGCCGGTTGGTTGCCTCTGGGCTTCTTCGCTCGAAAAGCATCTTAGGAATCGACCACGCCATGACAAATCTCAGAAATCGTCCACACAACCAAAACCATTGGTCCGAAACCGTCCATGCTGTCAATAGCGTTTAGCTCGTCATGCAATATGGATTAAACGATCGTTCAATCATTGGACATAGCCGGTCTAGCCACTCAATTCAAGTTACTAGGCAGAGGTGGTTGAGCAGGTTGCACAGTGAAGGTACGATTTGAACACGACTTGAACGCGGCCTTCACAATGGGTCGCCGCAAAACAAGCAGGCGGTGTAAATTCGCACAAGCGCTTACTAAGTGGAAAAGGTTGGGTAACGATGTTATATTTGCCTTTTAAGCCGGTTGCACAAAGTATGAACAACACTAGATTGTCCTGAGGTTCTCCTCCGTGTGTGCGGCTAGATAAATGTCAGAGAACAGAATGCCATAGGCACCAGTGGGTGAACGCAAGACACCGATGGGCCGCCGGAGGGGTGTTTCGGACAAAAGACTCCCGAATCATGATTACAATCTATGTGAAGCTTTGGGATGACGAGAGTCAAGATCCTTGGCATCGTCGACCCTGCTGTTATGCCGGGTCCAAGCGGCGGCCTAGCTATCTATATAAGGACCATCTCGAAGTAGGATAGGGAAGGAGTTGTCAGAGCCACAAGTGTCATCCGAGGCGGGCCGGCTTCCACCAGGTAGGAAGCCGTTTGTGGCGAATGAGGAGCCGGGAAGCCGTTTGTGGCGGCTAGAGAGCCGTTGAAGCCGTTTGCAACGGATAGGGAATCGCTTGGTTGCAGATAAGGAGCCGCTGTCCAAGATATTGGCCGAAGTCGGAGGAACACAGACATACGGAAGCAAACATCCAGAATCCAAGAGAGAACCTCGGCTGGCTATAAGTAAGGAGTCGAGACGGAGGAAGATAGAGAGGACAGAGATCAATGCATCACCGTGGGCACCCCTACCTGAGACCGCCAGTGACCACCCGGTGCTACGTAGGAGGGACGCCCGTTACTCCCCATCACTCTGTACTATTGCCTTCGGCCTAGCCGTACCCTGACAGCCAGTTGGTTCATTACTTTGCGCCGTTGCTCCTCACCCGCCTCGTTCCAGTCCAGCGGCTTGCCTGGCATCTTCTCCATGAGAACATAGGAAGTCCCGACGATATTTGCTGAGCCTTGAAGCTGGTAGTGATACACCTTGGGAGCTGGGACACTGGTTTTGGCCAAGAACTCAAGTGTCGCTATTTCGCTTAAGAAAACGTAACTCTGGACACCTGGGGGAGGCAGGACGGGATCTTCTAGCCGGATCCTTGCAATCCAAGTGACACCATCATCGAACTTGATATCGACGTGGCAGTTTTGTCCCCCCATCTGGCGAGAGACGACATCTTCTCCAGAAGCCGAACCATCGTGTTCCAACGCTGGAATACGGCAGGGCACACCTTTGCGAATATTGCTAGCCGTGTGTTTTAGGCCCTCGACATTAACCTTGTCCAGCAAACGTTGGAGATGGTGTTCTTTCGCAATGGCATATTGAACAAAATAATCTTCGGCCGCGGTCAACTGCGGCTCAAATAATTAGTCTTAAACTATTCAACTTTGTGCGGAACTGGATCTTAGGGGCTGCCTTACACGTGACGGGCATTGATGATAGCTGGGTTTTATGTGGTTGAAACATAGGTGTTGCGCACAGATCATGCAATCTCCAAAACTGCGTTCTGCCGGCTCATGGCATTGATCATGGGCGCAATTCCGGAGGGCCATCTCAACTGAATGAGGGTGGCAGAATGATCGTTTCGGGCTGGTAAGTGATGTGGTGGAGGTAATTTGAAGAAGGTAAGAAGGGAGAGAGGATGAATGTGGCAACAGTTTGGTTGGTCGCACCTTTGAGACATGCATGGTCAAAGATCAATATTTATTATTATTATTAAATACGCCGTAGGCTCGAAGCCCCCGGTACCTCTACTAGTACTCCCGTATGTCAAACCGTGCCCTAATGGCTGGACTAAATACATACGCTGCGTCATCGGTTCGCCCTATTGGCGACTGCGTTGCGTTCACTACCATACTACGTTGGTTCTCAACCTACCAACAAAGTCCCCCCTGAGAAGATCGATGCTATCTGGGCCTTGAAGCTGTCCGACCCGTCCCTAGCAGTCACCTTACAATAGTCCCACTAACTACTGGTTCTCCTGTTGCCGTTGCGAGGTCTCTGCGAGAGTATAGTGGCCGTGGTGCGATAGCGGCCCGTAATCGTTCCCTCGGTCCTTCCAACAGCCCGCAAAAGAGGATTACGTGCTCTGCCGTCTCAGGGGCGTCGCCACAGCGGCATAGCGGCGAGTACACGCCAAAAGCCCCTGTCTTGAATAAGAAGGCTGCTAGTCCTATTTTTTCCGTCCTGATAATCAATATTTTGTTTGTTGTCGTTCATAACGCGTTTTGATTGCTGACTGGGAACCATTGCCGTCGCAGGGGGTTCCATGTACTGCCCCATGCCTCCTGCGCAACGTGCCATCTCGCTTATCCAACACAGGTACATACTGTCGATGCCTTGAAATGAGCCACTTCCCCGCGGTATGGAGGGAGGCGGAGGTGTTAATGCTCCCGAAGGTGGGACGGAACCGCGACCTCTCCGACCCCAGTAACTGGCGTCCTATTGCTCTGCTCTCGTGCGTGGGCAAGGCCCTGGAGCGCTTGGTTGCCCGCAGGCTGGTCTGGATGCTGGTTCGCGTGGGGCCTGTCAGTTCTCAGCACTCAGGAACTCTCTGGGCGCTCTGCGTCAGACCTCGCATGTAGCCTGGTTCACGAAATCGAAAAGGCGTTGGGCTTATTGGACACACGAAAGTTCTCCGCCTCATCCCAGAGCGCCACGAGGAATTGTTGGATTGTGTGCCTCTTTTTAAGTAGGAAACACGTAATGCACGAATAATATAATACTATAAGTTAATAGCCTAATAGATGATCATTAATAGTCTGTCTGTCTATTCTGTGTTCATGTCTGTGTTGTTGTTGTTATGAGGTGTGTAGGCCCCTTCGTATGGACGAAAGCTGGGAAGCTTCTTCTAGCCCCGAATGCCTGAGGCCTCCAGTTTTGCCTCCTGATTAGGCCTGCATTCTAACAGGAATGCCTTGGGACACAGACAGCCTACACTACATTCTCGACGATGCCCCTGCCCCCCTGCCTCATGCCGGGCCAATCTTCCAAAACGGCCATGTTCGCAAGATCTACGACGCCGGGGACGCGGCTGCCGTTTTTGACTTTGGCAACTCGCTCATTCTCACCTCCAGAGGTCACGGAGGCGTATAAGAAGCTGGAAAAGGCACGCCGTGAGGAATGGATAAGCAATAGGATGATGGAGCTACTGGAGGGAGATGTCGCCTGCCAAAATGAAGAGGACAAAAAAGCTGTGATAAATAACCCAAACTCGTGATGATTCTTCTCCAGGTGTGTAGTCAGGTCGCGGATACTGGCGAACGTTTTGCAGCCCAGAAGACACCGGAAGGGTTCCTCTTCGCCTGGTGCATGGTCCTCATGCACGTGAGCGCACCACTCGCCTAGATTCCTCACTTGCGGCAAAGGCGCCTTTTTCCCCATTCGCTGGCATTCAGGACAGTCTAGTGGCCAAATTGCTTCAGCGGCATGCTTCCTGTTGCTGTGTATCCAAACGGCATCCCACGAGTCGCAGGTGGTCAGGCACAAGAAACATGTTGGCTGCCCATAGAGCGTTGGGTTTAGATACTTGAGAAGTAAGCTGATATAGATCGCCTCCCGTCCGGGGGGTGGAGTGTCATTCGAATGCCACTTGAGTAAGGAGCTGATCTTGCTGGTTATCGATTTCGCGGGATGGCCGTCTATTGTCGTGGCACCGGGTGAACTGGGCAGGGTAACCAGGAAATCGGTGGTCTGTCCCATTACCCGTAGCGCATTCGCATCTCCAAAGAATTGCTATCTCGCTTCTTCACTTTGAAGCCTGTTTAGGGGGTCGTCACTGCGGCGCAGAGCAAGGATATCCTCCCGCTCATTCGAGCTGGCGACGTCCTCCATCGACGCTTGTGTGGGGGCGAGCTCATCACATCGCAGAGACGATCGCTGCAGTATGCCGAACAGACTATTGCCACTTTCCGTAGCAGTCTCAGGCGCCAGGATTGTAAGGAGATTCTCTCTCTCACGTGTCTTGCTTGGTAGCTTCTCTCGTATACCGCGGTTGTATGGGAGAGAAGGTGATTCCGTAGGGCTGGGCCGATGTTGTCTGTATATGGAAGTGAATAATGCGCTAGAGCTGTAGAGGCTCTAGGGAGGTTGACGAAATATACCGTCTAGTCTGCTCCCTGCCCCAACTCTTACTGCATAGGGTCGCAGGCCGTCTGGATAGCCTGCCACCATGACCGTACGTCTCCAGATGCTCCAAAATCTATTGTAGGAGATAGAGAACACCTCGTTTCCTAGCACTTCGTTCTTCCATGGTAGAGGTATGCATGCCATACGCTCGTCGAACAGAGGTTGATTTAATAGCTGGTCTAGTGTCGCGAAAGGGGTCTCGCAAGCGTCTGCCGCTAAAGCTCGTGCCACCATAAGACTCACGGGATAGAAGAGACAATAAGAGTGCATGGGAAGGGAGAATTCGAGGCTTTAAGACGTTACCAAAGAAGATCAGGCAGGAGCCAAAAAAGGGAGAAGGGGAGGTGTTACGGAGGCTTACATGTTTTTCTGGTTCTGGTAGACCAGCCCGGCTTTCTGCTTATTCTGATGAATTGTAAAGGTAGCAACGAGGCCCTTCTGGCCGGTTCCAGGGGCACGCACTAATTCCACACAAACGTCGCGGTACTTGAGATCCGTCAGAACGCCTGGGCGGAAACCACCAATAGCCCCAACCAGGAGCATATAGTGGAAGGAGATTCGAGTCAGAGGGTCACATGTGATCCGATCGGCGGACCGCCAGAGGACTTGGAGCAATAATATGATATCATCCTTTGTAGCCTCTTTCTTGACGAATAATTGCTCGCGGCTTAGCCCCATAGACTCTGCTTCGGCGCCAATCCACTAAGACGAGGTGTTTAGCTAACAGGTGTCCAAGTGCGTACGGGCTTTATACAAGAGCAAGTTTAAAAGTAAGAGATGAGAACGCAGAGAACGAACCCTTGTGACTTCACTAACCGGGCCAAAACCGGGATTTGTGATTATGTTTTCACCGAATTTCAAATTGAATCGCGCTGCGTTATTGGGATAATCCCGGCGCTTTTGGGCCAGGACAGTGTTATTGAAGGCCATAACAGTAAATTTCCAGAGGCAGACCAGGGAGGAGGCCTGCCTAAACGTACGCTCTTCTCGTCGTTCTTCCGCACCGAGTGTAATTCGCGATCTTACTGTCTTTGTTGCAGTCAAAAACAAGTATGTCTTGCAGCATCTGATAGCAGCTGCCTGCGCTACGTATAGCAGTGGCTGTCGAGCTCTATTTATGTGCTTCGTCCGCATGACAGCACCTTGAACAATTGATGCGCAGTGATTTCTTTAGGTATTCTCCTTGGAGCCCCGAGCTCCCAGTGATTCACCTGTATCGCATAGTTTGCCGCTGGCTGTTCTTTATACGTCAGCAAACTTATTTCGATATGATATGAATGGATTATAAGGTTCTACACATGCTAAATCACACGAGTCCAATCGGAATGATATTCTCAAATTCATTGACTATAACGGAGGGAGTAGTAGTTGGGTCGCACCCCTGAACTGCGTCTAACTTTACAGTCCATCACTTCTCTTCCTGACTTAGAACTTACCTTTGCCGATTCTCGCCAGATCATCATTCTGGAGTGTGTCCTTCTCAATACCGTCGGTGGCCTGGCTCAGCATGGCTGCCGAAAAATCACTTATATCAACAGCTCCCAAAGTTGTCCACTTCAGAACGAAGCCCAAGGCCTGCCTCAGTGTGTCTCCTGGCGATATGATCAATCCCGGCTTCACGATACAAGCTTCGACATGTTCTTTGTGCTGCTGTGCGAACTGCAAAATCGCGGTTTCAACTTCGCCCTGAAACATAAAGGGTGAATAACATGGTTTGTCAGATGGGGAAGGGGGAGGCGTGCCCTCAAGAGCGAATATTGGCCTAGGTAGAAGGGGCGTTTAGTTTGGTCGCGTTCAGCTTTGCTTCCACTCACGTAGATGAAGCGAAGTGGCTTCATCTCCTGGGTTGGTGATGATGACCTGGCCTTCGAGATAGCCTGAAGCCAGGCAAGAGTTGAGTCGTAGCATAAGCGACGGACCTCTTTGAAGTTGAGTTCATTCGCCTTCGACGGGGTGAGACCCACAGTCCTTTGCCACATGGTAAGTCACAATCTTCGTCATGTTCAGGAGTGAGAGTGGCGTGGGCTATCGATCCGGATAACCCCGGTCATTGTGGGCGTAAGGTGGTAAGAAACAATGCTGACCATATACATGCATCTGCATTTTCGAGCTCTTTCATCGCCTCATCTGGGACTTTCTCATAATCCTCGATCACAATGCTCTTCAGCTTCGCCGGATCAGCACCGAGCCCATGAGTTTCGGGGATCTCGATCGGACGTCGGGCTAGTGCGACAACGGTCGTGATCTTTGGAAGCTGGAGGCTCTGTCTTACAACATTTGAGCCGACGAAACCCGAAGCTCCAGCAATGATTAATTTCATGGTTGATAAGTGCTATCACTCGAGTAACATGAAAGATAGAAACAAGACAATGGGACACTGAAAAGTGGAAAGTCAAGGAGCTCCGCTGGAAGTATTGGTGAGGGTGAGGGGACACGCGAATGAGTCAACCTCGAGAAGGAACTGATATTCTTACGGATGGATGTAAGCTCTGTTATGTCCGCCCGGATGGGCCGGAGCTAACATGAAGCTAAGCCGCCATCCCAATCTGTCTTGACATAGCCACCATGGGATTCAGCGCTACACTGCCCTAAGCCGAAGGCAGTGTAGCGGAAATTGTAGCTAGCGGGGTCAGATCCTTCACAACCCCCTCACAGACATAGCTTTCTACATAACACTTCTAGCAACCAACGCAGTACAACGCGTGGCGCAGACATATCAATCAATACAGGATCCACAGAGTCATCAACAGAGGACCGAATCCCTTAGCCACGTCGTTGAGATTGTCAATCCCTCATGGAACATTATTGCTATACTAATTTGTGTATAAGCCCTCAGGAGGCCAACAAACACGATTACAATCATAGCTTACAGCAACTTTCTGGAGATTAGACTGCCGCCAGTTGTGGAAGCAAGTTGTCAGGACACAGCGTTATGTAACTTTATGTAGCTACGACTTGATATTGAGTGAGGGGTACTATTTTTCCCCGCGAATGGTGCCGTGAGACGAATACACTCTGGTCTTTATAGTCTTATATATCGTCCCCGTTCCAGTCCATGGATTATGGAGTTGGTACCGGATGTTATCAAGTCCAATAAGGGAGGTGAGGGTGAGGCCATTCATCCGTCCAATCAGGCAAATCGTTTCTCTTATATGCGGTCATGTTGAGGCCAATTCGGTCCGGCCAAGCAGACACCACTTTGGAGCAGAAAGTGATGGCTGAATTCAGAGGCATCGGGTCATTAATGTTGGAATTTCCAAATTTCCAGCGATGGTTACGACTTAGGGGCTGCTAAAGCTCTTAGTGGGCCACCGGTGGCTGGAAATTTTCCATGAGGACCTTTTCCCAGTGGATTTAATCCATAACTTCCAAAAATTCTCCTCATAACCTCCATGCCAAAGCATAACAACATTCCGCATCACAGTGGCCGACCTCATGACACTCAACACGGTGTAAGTCATGATGTTTCCGATTTCGTTATGGAAAGAAGTTCTGCATCACGTTTCTAGGCCAAAGTGGCTTAATATTGGTGCCGCACACCACCAAATCGGAAGACTTACAAGATTTCATAGAAAGGATAATATCGCGGAAATTTGAACATTTCACCAGAAAGATCATTTTGGGTCTTTCTCTTCTCTGCGAACCCGTCTCATACTCAGGTCCTGGAGTTCGGATGCGGCTATGCGTCTTGTCCCAGGGGCTACTAGCAACACAATCTTCGACTCTAGATGAATCACTGCAAGGTTTTTCTCCTTTGACGGACCATCAAATTATGAGCAGTCACCCTCAAAGAATCGAAGAGAAAGCTCCACGTATTCGCCATTTGATCATCTTCTCAACAAGGCAGATGGACAGCAATACGATTATGCAGTCTCTATCCTGGAATCCTTCCGATGCAGTAGCCAGTTGAAGGGCATGAGACCAACGTAATGAAAGCGAAAATACACAAACAAACATAAGTTTGACCCCAGCCAGGTCGATGAACAATATTGTCTCATCGGGATCCTTAGAAGTGGTGTTAATACAGGTGGGGCCTGGTTTGCGATTGATATGCGATATACCACGATTCCGGCAGATCCAGGCTCCTAGCTTGTGCATGGGTGTCCCAAACTGGTGCCTTTACTGGATGCTTGCCGGTAGGTTCATTATCAGGTTAGCATATAAGAGCGACTACGATGAAGAATGGGTTGAAACATGATTCTATTTATTGCATGACTTGCGCCAAGTCGACCAGAGGCTCACCAAGGGCACTTTGCAAATTTGTAATCTCCACCGCGACGCTCCAACTCCATTCAATTTCAGACGAAACATCGCGGATCTTGCGTGGACGCCCCCAAAACCAGTTACGGTGTATGGGGTCCTTCGTCTTAATGGCGACTATGAACTTTGGCCAGACGAAGCGAATCACTCGACACTTCTCTTGTATGTATTGATCGTGTAACGTATCGACAATGCGTGGAATTACGTGGCGGTGGATCGGCTTTGCTGGACTCGACTAAAGAGGCCAGCAGCGGCAGAAGAGAATATGGGCCCAATATCATGCCACGGCCTTGTTTGTTTTGGTAGCATGCCCTTACGGAGGTGTGCGATTGGCAGTCGTAGATACTGTGGGGAATACATTTTGATATCTCTGTAAACTTATGGAGTTGGAATGTTGCGTTTTCGTGATGGAGTACTCATTTAACTTACATATTGAGGCTGCGTCAACTCATGCATGAACGCCGTATATGCTTGTGCTATACCGTCAGATGCGGTGTTGCTCTCGCCTTCCCTATGGCAGACCTGGCCATGTAAACCCGGTGCACGCACTCCAACGGCTTGAGGATCTCAGTCTTGTCAATGGGGCAATTAAGGGGGATTCTTATGGCGGAACAGGGTAGGGACAACAAGTACCACCAATGCTTGCATATCTATCTACCTTACGTAAAAGGTGGACGTCGGGAGAAATAATGAGGTCAAGCTAAGGCGACAACACATTTAACGAAAACCACCACATGCAGTATCCATAGCAGTAGTTGTGAAGATGAAGGTACGAGTTTAATTTCCCTCGGAGGTATTGGAGCGCTGCCTCTTTCCTGTAGCCTGCACGTCCCAAGCTCGCACGCATGAGATACCAAGGAGTTCAGACCCGAAAGCCTCAACAGGTTACCAAGGCTCGTTGAATGGCCTCTTGGACGGTCTGTATGATCACGCCATACCAATTTGGCCCTAAAGGTCATATTTGCGGTCTATTTGTGGGAAGCTGTGAACTCAGGTATAGAGGGGTACGTACTCCACCCGACATGGTTTGTGTTTAGGGGGCCTCCCGGTCAATTAATTGGTCCATTCCCCTCGCACTTCATAGTACCTATGCAGCACCCAGTGGGCGGAAACCGACACCATTTAACCATAGGTCGTCATCACCATCACAGAATCCATTTAGCAAGCAGCCATTCATTTCTTTCTTTCAAACATTATCACATTCTGCTGCGACGACCACAGATGGACCATTGCTCGTCACACTTGACTTTTTGCGGATTCGACATGAGGAGCAGCCTGGAACCCTTTCACATTGACAGGAGAACGAAGTGCTTACCGTTCTTAGCTTGCGGTACCAACTGCCCGCAATTGTAGAAACTGCACGAGCTAATCGTCCTTGCATGGAATATGCGCATTCAACGTTGCCGAGAAAGATCGAAGGGAGTGAATTGCCCGTCTAGCTAAGCTTTACCAAGATCTCCTGATGCTCGGCGTCGTGTTCCTGCAGATCTTGTGGGTCCCGTGTAGTTGTTACCATAGTAAACATTGTGCAGATGAGCCCAATAAGAAGATGGCGTTGAGATTGGAGACCGTGTCCAACAAGGACGATGCCAGCTTACTATGGTACGAACGGGGCTTGGCTCCACAGGTACCTTGCCGACTTGCAGACTTGGCATGGCAAATTCACTCGAAATAGCTAATTCGTACTTTACCTGGGACAACTCCATAATCGACGTCTTCATGTGCCCCGCATGATGGACGTGGTTGCGATTTGTGAAATGAAAAAATTAGTCCCGTTAGCTGGCAGGTCAGTCGGAGGGTCGTAGACAGCGGAAAAAAACTTTTGTCCGCTATAGTCCTGCAGCGGAGGTTGCTGGCAGGAATGCCGACTGGACATATTCGTCCTAGTATCTCCACCGCATTACTGAATTGATTTGATCGGTGGTATCCCACGACTGAATGGCCCCTCGGATGATTGATATTGTTGCTATTGTCCACAGGCTTGCGTGTGTTGTCTCCGTTGAAGGCACAGCCTTCATGAGGTTCCCAAGGCTCCGAGTCGCATTTCAAATATTCAAGGCTTGATCTCGACGGGCGCTCCAAAAAGATGTTCGACAATGAAGATACGTCTATGGAGATGTGTAACGGGTTCGTATTCCCTCATTTTGTTTCCTTGTCTGTGACAACCAGCGCTGATGCTAGTGATTTGACCCGTTGTGCGGTTCTTGGCCCGCCGGACAAAGGACATCATGAACTGAGCCCTGATGCACAGGTTATGATCTTAGAGACCTTGTCTGCTGAGTGGGTCTTCGAGACGCTATCCGAGGTTCCAGAGTTTCACGACTACGCCAAACGCCTAATTAGTGCCACGCCCGAAGGCACCATCGTAGACTGGAGGCTTATGTGGAGAAATCTACAATCAAACACGATTTCCCCGCTCGGCCGCGTGGTGCAGGCCGGAGATGCTGCGCATACCCTTTTGTCATCATCAGGGAGTGGTGCCAGTCAGGAGATGGAGGTTGCTAGCTACCTTGCCGTCTATTGCATACGGAAGGGAAGTGCAACATTTCGTGGGTGACCAAGGCTCATAACAAACTTCGGTCACGATATTGTTACCGTTTTAGCAGGCTGCTAAAGTGTTATTCAAAAAGATTCGAGCGCGTTTCCTGTTGCGAGGAGCTCGGCTTCATCAACTACCAGCTCCGGATGAAAGCAACCGCCAAGGTCGTCGCAAAGGACCATAATCAGATTAAGTCGGAATTCGGCCAGTAGATCTGGAGGAATGAGCCGGAGAAACACGTCTGTGAAGATTATGGCAAGGCGCTTGATCATCTGCAAAATGGCAAGCCATTGCAGAAACAAACTTACCTCCAGAACATGTGTATGAGCCGTGGTCTGTGGATCAGGTGACGGCGCAAATCGAGGTGGGTGTACCTCACGTTCTGTAACGATCTCTGACAACCTCTGGTAAGAAGTCTCTTTTCACTGGATTTGTGTTCGCTGCTGGAGTTGGAGAATACCATGGTCTATATGTTTGTTATAATAAGGACTTAGGTAAGCACTTAATTGTAACATCGATGCAAATCGTAATGTTGATGGAACACCAGTGCGCATCGAACATGGCTTCGGTCGAGTGACCCAGATAAAGCCAGTCATCTTATCTACTACCCCAGATGGACATCATATGTACTTGACCACCCTCGGTAATCCACGCAACAAGCTTAAGCGTTGCACTTATCAACACCGTACTTTGAGTCGGATGAAAGTGAGTAGCATGAGATGGGCGGTTTGCGTCGCCAGCATAGACAATTGAGACGTACGGTTGGTGCTCCCTAAAAGGCTGTAAATGGTGCTACTCAGTCAACATTGCTTACTCCGAACCATTACAGAGCTATCGGTTGATGGCGTCAGCCGATCTACCAAGAAGAAAGACGTAGAGCGCCGAGTAATGAGGAATACATTTTATATAGCAATAGCATGCTTGCTCGCGAGAGTTTCAATAATCAATCCTTTTACTCAACGATTGTTCTCTCGATTTCTTGCAAGACGCCTATATTTTTTCCGTCCAATTTCTATTCCGACCTTGGCTTCTCAAAGTACGCCGAAATGGTTTGGAATTGGAGTTTACTCGCGATACTCTTGCTTCAGGGTTTCTTCTTCTAACCTCAACCGTCAGCCCCGGTAGATGGGAAGGTATGGCCAAGCGTAGGGCTACAAAACCCCGCTTCAAACCAGAAGTAACCATCATAAAGAAAGAAAAAAAAACATCTTTTTTTGGCCTTCATATAAATCTCCGGTGGTGGCTTCAGCCACGTCTTCCTTACTCCCTTTTACGAGCGCGCTGCGTTGATGGACTGCCTTACGAATCTCAATTCATCTTGTGTTGGCAAAGCCCGTCGACATAAAGGGAATCGGCTTTCAAGGATCGCCTCTAAACCACGACGACTGGACTGCTGGAAGGCATCGTGGATATTTAACGTCATTAGTAAGCACCGTGCACGATTTGGCCGCATGCAATTCTCGCCTGGATAAGTAATGTTCCGAAGTGCAAATGGTCTTGCATTGAATATGTCATGATCTCTAAGATCCCTCAAAGGATGGGACTGTGTAGAAATGAACGATGGCTGCCCCACAGGCCGAAATTGTGTGGTGCGATGATTAGTGGTCACATTGGCCCATAACGTACGGTAGGTGGCCATATGTCCTCAAAAGCTGGTAATCTTTGGTGCAATAGCCTTGAACGTCCAACAATAAGCTCGAGGTCGTTGAAAGTGGAAACAATCTCAACCTCGGTATCAGGGATCCTACGTCTATCAATCGGAAGCAGCAAGCGAGCCGCATGGACGTCCTGGTGAGCTCACTGCTGACGCCAACCTGCCCTATATGAACGACGACGATGACGTTTGGTTGTCAAATTGAAACAAGCAAGCGGTCCCATCCAACCTGGAATATTTCCCTCCGTATTCAAGGGATATCGGGCTAAAACAAACCAAGAACAACTATCGACTCATCACTGGTGCTGGCTAGAATCTATCATCTAGCCAGACTAAGAATGGTTAGGTATGGTCGCGAATTACTCCGTACTATTTTCTGCCTACGCGGTTTCAGGTTTGCGAAAGCACCTGCATTGCCCCACCAAGAAACACTTTGGATCTGACGACAGGCATGGGCGATTCGCCTGGGCCGAAAGGACATGGGCCGGAAATATCTTCATCCCCTAAACTCCTAACTATAAGAGATGCCAAGAGCCAGCAGTATATACTTCCCCTTCCACACACTCTTTCGTTCTTCAACACTTGCAGCTGTCGCTTGCGCCAATCGTTTTCACCCTTCTCGAACTCTGATTCGTCTTTCGTTCTTTAGCCCCGGTGGTTTTATCCTTGCAACAGATCCTTGATCCCTGCAGATTACCCAGTCTTAACACATCCAATCACTCACTTACACAAAGCGACAACTTTGCAACCATGCGTTCCACTACTTCTCTGATGGCCGTTGCGGCGATGCTGCCGTTTGCCTTTGCCCACTACAACTTTGAGGCACTCATTGTAAATGGAGAAGTCACGGACGCCTACGAATATGTGCGCCAGACCAACAACTCCAACTCGCCCGTCACGGACGTTACGTCTACCGACATGATCTGCAACTCGGGTGGTTTGTGTAAGTTAGGCCCTGCCGCTCTATCAACATCGAAAGTTACTGACTTATCCCTTCCACAGTGTCCGCTACCATGGCCAAGACCAAAACCTACACCGTCGCCCCCGGTGATAATGTCGGCTTCATCGTAGACGCCTCCCTCAGCCACCCAGGCCCCCTCTCGGTCTGGATGAGCAAAGCCCCCGACGGCACCGCGGCCAACGCCTACGACGGTTCGGGTGACTGGTTCAAGGTCTACGAATTGACCTACAGCACCATCAACTCCGAAGGTATCCAATGGGCCACTTACCCGTCCGGCACCAGTGGCCTGAGCAACTTCACCATCGACCTGCCCTCCACCCTCCCCGCGGGCGACTATCTTATGCGCGCCGAGCACGTCGCTCTCCATGCCGCCTCGGAGGTCGGCGGTGCGCAGTACTATATGGGCTGTGCGCAGCTGAGCGTCACCGGTAGCGGTGCTGGTGTCCCTAGCCCCACGACCAAGATCCCGGGTCTGTACACCGGCGAGGAAGATGGGTTGGTCATTAACATTTACTATCCCATCCCGACCAGCTACACCGCCCCTGGCATTGCTACCTGGCCTACGGACTGCGTATCGCACGAGGCCAATCTTGAAGGACAGACTTTCCAGGGTATGTGTGTTGGAGATGACACTGCCAGCAGTGATGCTGCTTCTTCCGGTGCTGTCTCTTCTGCTGCACCCACCAGCACCGCTGCTGCTTCTGCTGCTACCTCCGCTGCCACATCCGCTGCGCCTGTTGCGGTGACTAGCGCTGCTGCTGTTGTTTCCGCTGCACCTTCGTCGGTTGTTACGTCGGCTGAGACTACTGCTACTTCTGCCGCTGCCGCCGCTACCTCTTCTGCCGCAAGCAAGTGCAAGAAGCGTAAGCGCTCGGTTGTTTAAGTGGGAGATGGAACTGTGAAATGTCCAATCGGACTGGTGCAGAGTTCCTTTTGTTGGAGACGTTCGAGACTGCACCCCTTTTGTAAATACTTGATTTTTAACTGTGGATATACACCGGACCGGCCTAGACCGGATCATGTGGATAAGTTTAGACATACCAAATACCAATCTGTTTGAGCTACTTAAGTATGCCAATCTTCATATGCAGAATCCGTAATATCCTCTTTTTTTCTTTTCATTTCGCAATGGCCCGTACGAAGCATTCGCGATTGATGATATCCTATCAAGTGAATGCGCTCGCATCAATGTTGGATTAGATACTCTCGGTTCCCCAGTCCCAACAACAGCCGTACCAAAGTCAAAAAAGCATGAATGGTCTCAATTCAGATGCTGATGGTACGGACTATATGCGAAGTACTCATATAAGACAGGCAAGGCCTATTCAAACTCCAGAACAGGTTTCTTCCCCAGACACTCTCAGCCATTCTAGATACTGCCTATTTAATAATCACTTCGGTTGTAGCACGTAAGCCAGCCGTAGTCGATGCCAATGATGTCTAAGTGCATGATAAGTTCAGCAATGTAGCCTGTTCTCTAATTGAAGTCTTCTTGTTCTTCTGCGAATTATTTCTTTTCCTTCGTGTTAGTGCTTCTCCTCTGGCCGGGAGGTGGGGACGTCGGGTTGGAGTGTTTCTATATTAAGATATGCTTACTCAGATCAAATTCGGCACCTCCAGCAGTCTCTTTGTTGAAGATGCATTGCCTACAATGTTTATTATCCTGGTTAAGGTCTACATAGGAGCACGAGGCCTTGTTTGGATTGCTTACAACGCCCTAGCACTCGGCTCGGAGGAACAGCCAACCCTTGTTGGTTCCAGACACCTCCGATATCAGGTTTGCGCAGTACTGTGGGTATTTGTTGACGACGCCTTTGATGTGTTAGAGGGAGCGGGTACCGTACTTGATCATCCGCTCGGTTTCGTTGACGACGCCGATGGCTTGAACATCAAGGTTAGAGCATGATGAATTGAAATCGCCAGAGTAGTCGCTGATGGGCTCAGAAGCCATCAATAACGCGGAGAGGGACAAGGAGAGAATACTGGCGAACATGGTGAGTGCTATTCCGTGCTTGCACAGTGGATGTTGTCCTCAGGTACCGGAAGTGGTGGAAAAGGAGCCGCCTAGAGAGTAGACTACCCGAGGAAGTTTTGAGGGTAGAGGGGATGATCGAAAAGCGAGGGAAAGACGATAATGGTTTTTGAGTGCCATTTTTACCGAGTTCGAGGTCGATGGCCTCCAGGTGGTCTAGTCCAAGACGCGTCTTACACTTGTGGTTCTGTTAGTAAGTGGGCATTATGACTAGACAGCCTTTTATTATACATCATGAATGAGCTTTTAATGCAAGGCAGCTTTCAAATATCGCCATTGCCTCACGAGATGGAATGCAATGATCGCTGTAGCTCGGGAAACGAGGGCTTGCTAGTTGAAGGAGCTGTAGTGACCGCCACTCAACACAGTTAGTGTCATTTACTCGTTCCACGATATATTAAATCGCATCATCTCTGCCAGTGGAAAGTCCAACGCTAGTTTTTGGGGACTCCGTTATGCTGCCAGTCCCATTACGAGAACCCCCCCGCCCCCCCGTCTCGTCGCGATTGATTCTGGGTGTCTAAACATCCTAATTTTACACTCGTGTTAATGAAAGGGACCAATCTACCAATTGTAGGCGGCACTCTTCGCAGCAATGGTTTCAAAGTAGGTAAACAGGCGCACAATATCGCCGTCGATTGTTCGACCAATGACCAGATTCCTGTGTGAACGTTCGTATAGGTGAAATCGGTTGGGTTCATATGGTCAAAAGTGATGATCCGAAGGATAGAGACAACACAAACGCTAGGAGCACTATTAGAAAGTTGAAGCAAGATCTGAGGAGTTGGGTGATGGGGCGCTTACAATCCACCGAGCAAGAAGATACCCGTCGAGACCAGTCTTTGCCGGAATCCCATATGCAATCTCCAAACCATCGGGAGCGGCAAACAGAATACTATCACGTCTGTACAGGATCGCGTCAGTAGATTCGTCTCGTGGAGTACGTACCGGTGTTAGTCTAAAAAGCCCCGACTTGCGCCGACAATCCAGCATTACCGTAACTTTGAGAGAAGACAAAAATAAGGCAGGCTATTTGCGTACCCAGCAGCATGTTCACAATGCCATTCGATCGGAAGAAATTGACCTCGTCGATACAGTTGCCTGGCTGGCTTCTGTCCCATAAAAGCGAAACCGGATGGCAGCTAAAAATGGACAAGATGACACAAGTGATGAAGTACGTGACAACAAGCGACCACGTCGCCCAGAGAATTTTCGTGAATCGTTGAGAGATGCCAAATATGCGGTAGTACATGTACAAAAGGGACGATTTAATAAGGAGGGCGTCGAGGAAGTACACCTCCTGGCAAGCCAGGAACGACTTTTGGAAGTCGATCAGGGTGGCAGCCGAAAGCTCGTCTGCGTGGAAACCATAGTGGTCGACAAGGATCTGATGCCAACGAATGGCAACCATCGCCCAGGTGACGATCTGAGTTTGCATGAGAATTATTCCGCTCGACATGCTCCGCTGGAATACTAACCAGAGATGCCAAAATAAACCAATCATCTGCACCGAGACCCGCTGGCCATGGTCCCATCCTCCTAGAGGCGAATCGGCCAGCGACCGCGAAGGTGGCTGGCACAATGGTTATGAGGCTACTCAGCCAAATATACCAGGAAATGTTTTCGCCCGAACGCTGCATTGTCGTTGAAATTAGGAGATTGAGGATACAAGTGGAAGAGGGAATGGAAACGATCATCGAAACGCTGCAGGAGTTCACACACGTATTTGTATTGTGGTAAGCGGGCCATTTCCTACATCACAGAATCAACACGAAGAATCATGATTACTTGCCAATGTGGTGGCCACAGTATTTGCACGAATTGGAAAACGGCCTGGCCATGATATCCCATGATTGTTTGCTTGTTTGCTGGTTTTGCCGGTTTCCTGCCTGGAGTTAACTTATATTTATGATTATTTCCTTGCTCCACCGGGACCTCATGGGGTGGCTGGTGAATTGCAGACCCCACTGCACAAACGGAATGCATTCCGGAATTCCACCTACATACCAGGACGATATAGACTGCGCGATTCTTGGTTCGATCGCGGAAATGAGAATCCCCCCGACCATTCTCTGCAGAACCTATTAGGCCCCTGGGCACGGTCTCCAATAAGTTTTGCAGGTATTCAAGTCTTGCGATTTCGTCTGCCTAGCTCGGTCATCATCAACGTATGTTGTCTTCCTCTCTTGGCATGATTAAGCGGTATGTAAGGTACTTTCGCAAGCTTACATCAGATCGGAGCCGATGCCATCTCCACGCTGATCAGAACTGACTATAATTTCGAATTGAATAAGTTGTTGACGCAGACTAAATTTTGTGGTAGAAGTCTCCAAGCTTCAGTGCACCTCCCTCCAAGAAATTCAGACGCCACGCACCACACCGCACGATAGCTATGTCCCCTATATTGCTTTCGCTTATCTGCTTGGCAGCAGTCGTGCAATCCCAGCAACCTCTTTATTCGTCCTTCTTCGGTCGCTCAGGTGTCAATGCCGAATACGACTACGTCATCGTTGGCGGCGGCACGGCTGGCCTTACCTTAGCGACGCGTTTGAGCGAGGCCAACGCCAGCGTGGCTGTAGTCGAGGCTGGAGGTTTCTATGAGACGGACAATGGTAATCTCAGTGTCGTACCCGGCTACGCTGCGTTCTACACTGGGAGCGACCTCGACAACTTCCAGCCATTGATCGACTGGGGCATATCGACAACAGTCCAGCAGAAGCCGATTGCACGGGCACTACATTATGCCCGTGGAAAGACATTTGGGGGTTCCAGCGCCAGGAATTTTTTCGTGTATCAGAGGCCCACGGTACAGGCCATGCAGAAATGGGCCGACGAGGTTGGCGATGACAGCTTCACCTGGGATAAGATGCTTCCGTATTTCAAGAAATCCATCAACTACACGGCGTCCGTCTATGGCACTTACACTAATTCATCCATCACTCAAGACCCAGACGCATTCGAGCCAGGGAATGGTCCTCTACAGGTCTCATTCAGTAACGCCGTGGACCCCCTTGGGACATGGGTACAGCGAGCATTCATTGAAGCTGGCATGCCCCAGACCGCTGGATTCAGCAGTGGTCAGTTGCTGGGATCAGCATATGGCCCCTTGACCATCGATCCAACTACTGGCGAACGATCGTCGTCTGAGTCGGCTTTCTTGCAACACGCTCTCAAGCAAGGACGGGCGCCGGTACTGTACAAGAACACGCTCGCCACCCGCATTCTCTTTGGGACCGGCAACTCAACTACGCCGCAAGCCACAGGTATCCAGGCCTTGACCGCTGGTACATTCGGCACTGGATCCGTCAATTTCACACTTTCAGCCAGAAAAGAAGTGATCTTGTCCGCGGGAGCGTTCCAATCGCCTCAGCTACTAATGGTAGTACAATCTCGATTGGCTTCAAACGGAGATTGTCGAAAGTCGCACATAATGGACGGCAACTAACTATTGGCATGGCAGGTCTCAGGTATCGGCAACTGCTCCGAGTTGGCCGCTTTCAACATCGCTTGCACTCGCAATCTGGTAGGCGTAGGCAACAACATGTGGGACCATCCAATATTCGGCTCGGCTCACCGAGTCCAAGTGAATACGGCCTCAGCCTCGGCCAACAACCCTGTTCTTGCAGCCGAGCTAGTGAAGCTGTACCTTGAAACCCAAAGGTATTCAACCGTAAAGACACAAGCGGACATTTGCTGATGTTAATATCTCTACAGTGGGCCACTCTCCATTTTTGGCCCTGGCTACTACGGATGGGAGAAGGTTCGATCTCAAGCTTCTCTTTGACCGCACATGTAACTTGCTCTCATTTAACAACAGCTTCCCGAACCTTACAGGTCCTTGCTGAGCAACAGTTCACGTACGGCCCTTGATGCAGCATTCCCCTCTGACTGGCCTGAAATCGAATGGCTTCCCCAGGCCGCCTACAGTGGTGATAACGTGAGTACCTACCTTATCCTTCCACTTCCATTTCACGTTGCACATTTCACTGCTATCTACCTTACTTACCGCATGATATACCCGAAAAGTCGAACAAACAAACCCAGGACCCCAAAGACGGCCACAACTATGCCAGCCTCACCACCAGCCTCGTAGCTCCCCTCTCCCGCGGAACCGTCAAGCTCGCCAGCAGCTCCATGACGACCCTTCCCCTCGTCGACCCAGCCTGGCTCACGCACCCGGCGGACCTCGATCTAGCTGTGCAGTCCTTCAAGCGGCAGCGCCAGATCTGGGACACGCTGGCCGCGATGGGCGTTGCGGACTCCGACGAGGCCTATCCGGGCTTTGCTAATGTGCAGACGGATGACGAGATAAAGGCGTGGATAGGTAAGAGCATGACGACGGTGTACCATGCCAGTGGTACGTGTAAGATGGGGAATGGGAAAGACGAGAGCGCTGTGGTGGATAGTAAGGGCCGCGTGTTTGGGGTGGCGGGGTTGAGGGTTGTGGATGCGAGTGCGTTCCCATTTTTGACGCCTGGACACCCGCAGAGTGTTGTCTATGCTTTGGCTGAGAAGGTGGCCGAGGGGATTCTAAATGAGACGAGTTAGGTGGCAATCAACTGAAAGCTAAGTTTCTGAACGATGTAGCTAAAGACCGGCGCAAGTCTGTAAAAGGGAGGGGTGCCTTCCACTTTGGTATAAGATAATGAGATTCCCATCTTGAAACAACTTATAGGCCTAATCCTGGATTTCACAGATACACAGATACATAATTATGGATTCAAGTTGTGCATTCTTTCATCTTCCTCTCTTCTTTCTATTCTCTAGAGCACTCTCGGGACAGTTGGCCCTCACTATCTGTACCTCTAGGCCTCTACTTTCCATCTCCTGATCTAGTGAACAGTAACATCCATACCCACACCATTAATCATTTGTGCTTCCTCACTCTGCTAATGCCCACCCACCCCTTGCATACACGGATATCCCCCAAATAACTACGTCGGAACACCTGCAATCAGACGCGTCGATTGGTGTCCTCACCAGCACTACCCAGTAGACTGCTTTCCTCATCGACGACCTGCTGGTTCTGCGGCACAGCAGGCGGTGTCTGGTTCTTCTGCAGACTGACCCAGAGGGCCGCTGCGATGATCAGAGCACCACCGAATAGGCTTTCCACAGGCGGCGTAGTTCCCCAAACAACCCTTTCTATGATGAGTGCGAATACCAATTGTGTGTACTAAGCCCTATTAGCCACGGCTGTGCCAAAAGATCACGTCGAGCCCCTCATCAACTTACAATAAGATTTGTCGCCCTGCCAGCCTTTTCCCTCTGCAGCCCTTCCGTCAGGAGGAACTGTAATAGAAACCCCGCGACTCCGATGGTGACGAGCAAGATCCTGCCTCGGTTAGGATTCAAGGTACAGACAGATTGGGACGGGGTATTCAAACCATTGCGCAGCATTCTGCGGGGTCTCAAAATGCAGATCCGGATGGATGATGAGGATGAGGAACGACCCCACGGTGGCCAGGATGGCAAAGTAGTTGACGCTCACGAGCGAGTGAGTCCGCTTACCGATGAGCCGAATCGTGGCGTACGCAGTTGCTGATGCGAAAGTACCCGCGACTGCACATGTCACAGCCAAGGCACGTTCTGCTGGGGTGGCTGGCACTGAAGGTACGAGACCTTTGTCCATGGCAAAAACGGATGTTCCTTTGGAGTGGGGAGAATCAGGATGCAACGGGCCAGCTTCCGCGTCTGGGAATAGGAAGGTTGGTCGGGCGATGAATATAACCCCGGCGAATGCAATGACGCCCGCCATGGCCTCCTTCACCGTGAATGGCTCCTAGAACACAAGAAACGTTAGAATCGTTTTAAAGGTAACGGTAATCTGGCCATTAGAGTGAACTCACCCTCAACACAACGAAGCAGACAAATGCAGTCAGCGTAGGCACAAGAAAAGTTATGATAGTAGCCTCAGATAGTTCCAAGTAGGAGAGTGCGTCTGGAGATTCATCAGTTTCAAAGGTCATTCACGCCATTTGTTGATCGTGTTTCACTTACAGTACAAGCCAAACAGGCCAGTAAACCCAGCCATGCCACGCAGCACTAGAAGTCGCCGCACACTACGCTCTCCGAATGGAAAGTCGGGAACTTGTTTGTACCACATGTATAGAGACCCCAGGACACCCGTAGTCAGCATTCGCACGAATATGACTTGCAAAGCGTGGAACTTTGTCTCGAACCCAGTCTCGAGCAGTCGGGTTGCCATGGACATCTAATTTATATCGTTAGCGTTTCGAGGGTTTAGGGCATCTTACTACTTGAAACTTGCAACTGATACTTACGATGGATCCAAACATCTGCGCCAAGAACACCAAAAAAAGCCCAAAGTTCCTCTCATAGAAGCTGTTTAGTTTCTGTCCCAGCGTGCGTCGCCACCCCTCCTTTGATTCGGACTCATCCACCTGTGTAACGGAGGCAGAGGAGACAGATTCTTGGCTATGTGCAAGGCTAGTATCGGCCCCGATTGGCGACGATGGAGAGCTGCCATCGGGGCTCTTGGCAACTTTCGCCGGAGCGTCCGTCGATCCGTAGTTCATATCGGCGGTGGATAGGAACAAGCAACAAGGGCCTGCCTGATCTACGAAGAGAGTGTCTTTTTTTACGTGGAGATTATACCGGTCTTAGCCCATCGGCGCTCGGAGTCAACATCGGCCTCTAGCTCGGTTGTGTGACCCCCAAATAGCGTCCGAGGTTGAGGCGGAGACCTGCACGCACACCTCCAACGTCAAGCCTCGTATTGAAGTGTCGCTTCATTCCTAACATGCAATTTTCTTCTGTCTTCATTCAAGGCATGGCACTCATGTATATTCACACGTCGCACCTCACGACTTTGCAACCAAGGGCAGAAGATATCAGTTCTATTGTACAACCACCCACCTCAGTGTAGGTTTCCTGCGTCTATGTTTTTTGTCTATGCTCTATGCCATGGCATCTACATACAACAGAGGCAACCAGAAACCTCGGGTTCTCTTTTCCAAGGCGATCCCCGAAATTCATCGTCGAAGGCAGACATTGGACACTCGCAAAAGCCTGCAAGGTTCCATCTAATGCCGCCCCAGTCTAAGGGCTAAGAAACCATGGCGGTAAACGCACTGCCCAAGTCATGAATACCGAGTTGCAATCGTCCTGCACGATGTTACGACTAAGCTGTCCAGATGCCCCAACGCCAGGTGCACAGGAAATTGTCGCTTTGCTTGTCCACCACAATTACATCCTCTTTTCACTCCAAAAGACGATCGAGAACAGCTTATTTGCTGATTTCTACGCCACCAGTGGCACCCAACGCCTTCTTGACGTCGCCATAGATGGCAAACTGACCGGCAGTCAGAGTACCAACCATGAAGAGACGAGCACCGATACCAGTGTACGAGCCACGGATACCGAGCTCCTTGGCAATCTTGATCAGACGGCTGGTGGTGCCCTCTCCGGGTTCACCCTTAGTCTTGTTGATCTTGGAAAGCATGGTGTCGGCGGGCTGGGAGATAATGGCGGCGGCGAAACCGGCAATGAGACCGGATCCCAGGTTGACAGCGGTCTGCTGACTGTCGGACATGCTCGACTTGGGATAAGCGCGGTAGACCATCTCGGCGACCTTCTCGTACACGACAAACTTGGCCATGGTGTAGGGGATCCTGTGGATATGTAAGCATTTCCCTCTTGGGAAGTAGCTGGGGGTGTGCCCAACTTACTGCTTGAAGAGAATAGGACCGAAGCCGGCGTAGAAGGCACCGACACCCTCATTCTTCAGCATCTTGCTGAAACCACCAATCAGACCATTGGCGTAGGTAGGCTCCGAAACGAGACGGATACGGGTGGCCTCGAGTGGGCAAAGGGCGATATCGGCGAAAAACTCAGCACAAGCCGCGGACGCGAGGTAGACGAGGGTTCGGTTGTTGGAGGCGTTCTCGTAGCCGATGCTGTTGATGGCCTGTTGCTTGAAGAACTCGTACCCTCCAAACTTGAATGCACCCTGCAGGAAGTACCCAGCGAAGGTAGGACCAGCACCAGTCAACAGAGCACCGGCGCCCTCATTTGCGACAACCTTGCGGAAACCTCCGATCAGGCCGTTGTTGTAGGTCACGGGGTCGAGCTGGATTCTTGTCTTGACACTGTGGAATAGGTTACGAGTCAGCGGTTGCTATTGGATTATGACTGCTTGCGGTGGAAACCTAGCACCGAGGTACGCGGAATGCGCCTTGGAGCCCGAGAACCATGCAAGCGGGGAGAGGTAGACGAAATAAACGTACACATCGACAGGCGTAAGACCGCCATGAGTGATGGAACAGCAGATTGCACCGGCAAGGGCGAATCTAGAGTAGAGAGCAGCACCGCTCAACTGGCCAGGCGCATTGGCCTTGGCCTGCTCAACAACGGCATCGACCTTAGCGGACATTGTGACGTGATGTGGTATGAAAGAAGAAAAAAAGAACAAGACCAGAAGGTTGAGAGGAGAGAGGTCTACGATTCACAGCTGAGGAAAGGTGACGGAGAATGGCAGAGTGCTCAATGGGCGCTTCCTTGAATTTTTGGATTGCGGGTTTTTATTAGGAAGAAAGTTTTGAACTCGTCCTCTGTTTCGGAGTCGGCGAATTATTTTTCGGAAGAAGGCGGGAGGTTGATAAGGCCAAGAAAACATTGAATTACGCAGGGGCCCACTAAAGCAGCCACTGGATGCTGGTCGGTACCGCGGGAATTAATCAGGTTAAGCGTAGACTCCATCCGTTAAGTCCGACCATCCCGTGGCTCCTAATCTTTGGCGGGACATGTGTGGACCTCGCATGGATTAGACACGTTGGTAAGATCATGGGCCAATCAATTGGTCTGTGATTGCCAAGACACCAACTTTGAGCTCATCCTCCAAAGTGTAACGTACAACCCCACCTTTCCGGCCACATATTGCAATCCAACAACCAGCTCTAATAGAAAGCTGTGCTCTAGGGCTTCCTGAGGTATAGATCTGATAGATTCTGACGCCTTAGCTGGGCCCAGTATTACCTGATTCCGACGTTGTACCTGGTCTCGTTGCCGTTCTACTTCAAGGGCTCAATCCATCGCTTCCTTAATCTGTACAATGTTACCAAATCGTTCATTAGGCCCTAATCGTACCTTCTTACGTGGTTTGGGGCGTAACGAAGTTATCTCGGCTTCTAATGCGTGTACACGTTGGGTCAAAGTAGCGACCTCGACGCTCTGTACATCTAGCCGACGAGTCAGCTTCCGAAACAATAGCCGTTGCGACGATCGCAATGGCGTAATCGCTGCCAGACTCTCCCTAGCTACTATATGCCTCGATGTATAGCGAGAGGAACGTCGACTTTTTAAATGGAATAGAAAAGTACTGGATCGAGAGAGAGGTCGCTAACGAGCGATAGTACCGCTTTAACGGAGCAAATACGGCGACGTCGAGAGGTTGGAGCCCGTGAGAACAGTGTGCTGGCAAAAATAGTAACGAGATCTTGTTACAATAGGCTAACCACATAAACTCGATGTTGTCGTGAGCGATATGACCATCTAATATCAAGAACCGCTGCTCGTCGGGATCAGCTAGTTGTGTACGAGGTATAAAGATATCACGAAGCCATCGAACGGCGATATCTGTACTGATCCAACCGTTAGACGAATAAGTATATTGCCAATCAGGTATATCGTCGCAATCGTTAAACCATTGGGCTTGGAGGCTCTTACCAGTATATATTACTGCTGGGGTCAACGAGTTACCCATCGCTGATATAGCATGTAATATAGTGACCTATTCGCGGCTTTCGTCACTCCGAACGAATGTTGTATGTTTCTCTGACGATCCGTACACTATACCCTCGATCCTTTCGCCAATCGCGATTTCTGTTTCGTCCATATTCCAGACGTTATGTGGAAAGTAGTCGTGAGCTGACATCAAGGCTTCGTACGTCTCGAAGAAATCGTCGATATTTTGCGTCGATAGGCCATCAAATCGCTGACGGTCGAGGCGTCGAGATTGGATACTTCCGACCTCTGGATGGCGTTGAATAAAGCGATGAACCCAATGGCGACCGAGGCCCTCTGATCGACGATCCTGAGGTAACAGAATCAACGCCATCTTAGCGATGAATAGCGCCGACGGGCTACGACCCTCGCGATCCATTTCGAGGATCCATCCAATCAGCGCGTCTTCCTGATCCCTAGATATTCACGTTGTGTTTCGCACAAGCGACCTTCTCCATCCAATATGGCGGTCCCCTGAATCTACAACACATCAGGCTACAAAACGGGTGCAAAACCACGGCTTGCAGCTCAGAATTTAGAGCTGGCCCATGACGGCCCGGACTGCGAAAGATGTGTCGAAGTCGGTAAAAGCACTATCCTGGTACATAGTGTAACATGGGACTTATCGGCGTTGTCCAGCTTGCGGCCGGCGTGCCGCTTGTAGCTATGTGTTCGGCGTATGTTTATTTACGCCGCTGTAACGGCATATTGATAGAAGCCGGGTAGCAGATGGCCCCCGTACCGTCTTTCAGTGCAAGTAAAGTATCGCGAGGGTGGCCTGTGTAGACAATAATTCTACCGTGTGAGTTGAACCGGAAGCGCTGGCAGACCTTCACCATACGGGATGTACAAGAAGTCCCTTGTCCAACCTCCAGTACTCAAAATATACTTTACCAAAAACAGGCCTTTTCTTGTTGAAAGTAGTATGTTCAGTATCCTGTGTACCGCGTGACAGCTGCGTCCCTATGAGACGAGGTACAGCACGATCCAATAGGACCACAAATATAATCCTAACATAGGAGAAAACGATTTCTCACTTGATCTTGTGTCTTCAGCTCCATGGCTAAGAGCGGTTTTGGTTGGGGTTCGGGAGGATGGAGGGTCGAAGTTTGAATTCTCGGTTGCTATACTGTCCTATGTAAACCTACGGTTCATGAAGAGAGTGGCCTAATAGGTATTCAATATACAAAATCTAATTATTTCACACCTTAAATACTTACTTTGGACTTTGACCACATCTTGTATAAGTCCAAGGAACATTAATGTTCCCAAAGCTGCCCTAGTTACGCGGATACTCCTTTCTCCTCCATCCTTTCGGCATGTTCGACCGTCGCCTCCACCTTCTCCGTCATCAAATCCTGAACCCCCTTCAGACAGGCCACAGAAACAATAGCGAAGACAACAAAGGGGATGATACTCGCCCACGCCAAACGATAAGCGTGCGCATATTCCCATTGGCTCGCATACATCACGGCTGCCCAGACACTTGTAGTCGCACCCGGCACATCAGCGGTGCCTATCTCGCCCGCATCCAGTGCTTCCAACAGTGCTGGCACATTTTCACTGGAAAGCCCTGCGGTTGTGGCTGCTTTGGAGATAGCCGCGGCGTAATGGGTACTGAGACGGCCGTTGATGATGGCATTCAGCACCCCGGAACCAAATGCACCTCCAATGGCACGCGCAGAGAAGGCAAGGCCTGTTGCGGTGGAGAGGTATGCGTGCGGTGCGGTGAACTGGACGCAGGCTACCAGCAGAGCCAGGGGGCCCGACTGCCCCACTGCTGCAATGACATTTAAGCCGATTTGGGCTTTATCCCAAGACGGTTGAATCGTGGCGTAGCAGATTGCTCTAAAGGGAAAAAATGAGTAAGACGACCATTCGTAAAATGGGGATGGGGGACTTACACAACGAGAAAGAGGGTGAAAGTAAGCAGAAGGGGAGACTGCAGGTCCTTGTACCGGGTGGAATACCAAACAATGGGGATACTCACGATTAAAGTCACCACCTGGTAGCTCAGCTGGCGAACGGAGATACGCCAGGCATTGGTCTCGAAACCCAGGTTGAGCACGATCTGGGGAACGACTGAATTAACGGCACTATAGAAGATCCAGCCTTCCACGGCAAAGGCGAAGACAGACAAAACGAAGTTGAGGTTTTTTCTGAAAAATATGTGAGCGACTAGCCCGTCTGGTCTTCCTTTCCACTCTATGTGCGCGTTAGCAAATATTGTGCTTCATTGGCCGCGGACGTGTTACCGTAAATTGTGAACAAGACGAGTAGTGCCAGGCCCAAACTCAGGGGCACAGCCACGTGCCGGTCAGACCACGTGTACGCGCCACCGGCCCAGTCGAGCGCTAGAAGCATCAATGTAGCACTGGCGACGAACAAAAGTGATCCAATCGGGTCGCAAGCCCAAATGTACTCTTGCAGGGACATCTTGGGGTACTCGATGTTCTTTGGAGGCCAGTAAAGACCCAACAGCCCCAGTGCAGTAATTCCGTGGAACGCAGCCTGCATCCAGAAGATATAGCGCCATCCACCTGTATTGACGTTTGTAACAGCCCCAGCACCGAGTGACCCGATCCTGTTACGTTAGCGTCGTAGACGGTCATTAGTCTCGAATATTTACTAACAATCCGCCAAGAGCACCCCCCATAAATGCAAATCCATTAGCAAGTGCTCGGTACTTCAGGGGTAGAATCTCCGAGGGTATTGCCTGAACGATCGAGATAGTCGACAGGGTCGTGCCGATGAGTATGCCTCCCCCGATTAGCATGCTCATAGAGGTAGCCTTAGCTGAGATGACTGCGCCAATGAATGCGATTATGGGTGGTACCGTAGCGAGATATTTGCGGTCCAGGACATCTGATAGCCGACCAACGATGGGTGAGAGGACACTTTGCATGAGAAGAGGACCCTAGAAAAATTGTAAGCGGGAGAGGAAAGGCTGGAGTGTATAGGTTTGAATACAGACTTGGATGACCCAGCCGGCAATCGAGGCATCTCCTAGGTCTCGAATAATGAAGGTGATGACAGACCCAGCGGCCACGACGACGAAGATTTGTGCGAATATCCTAGATTGGCATTTCAGCGGGCTGCTCCGGTATTCTGTTCCAAATAACTCGTTTCTTACGCAAAACAGGTAATGAACACGACAAGCTATAGTATCTTAGCGAGCTGCAACTCCTGCTGTCTTCTTTCGCGCTCTATAACGGACATACCCAAGACCGCCAACTCAAGTTGACGTGGTACGCATCGTGATGTGCCTCCTGCTCAATAGGCAGAATCTTAGCATCCTTGTGATCTAGGTTAGACTCTTCATGGTGCTGTGCCCCAGGACTACTGTCGTGCTTCTCGGACTCGGAGATCATGACTACAAACTGAAAAGCAACTGTTAGAAGTATAGTTGAGAAGCATCGCGGATACGAACCGAAGTAATGACAAACTCTGGGGGGGAAGTGACTGGTTACATCAACCTCGGGTGTAAGATATGCGACATCCTGACTCGCTTACACAAGCATGCCTTGATTGAAGAATGCGGGGAATATTCGAACCGTCGGGCGGCAGTTGTCAGATACGCTTTCACATATGCATCTCGCATTATTTTACCCGGAGCGGGCATGTGGGGTAAGTAGGAATAAGTGGCAGTCTATGCCTTCACGATGAGAGATCTTGTTTGATAATTTCGACGATATACTGTGGAGCTAAATTGGGAAACATCCCGACATAGATCTGGCATAAACTAAGTCTGGATTTAGGGACTAAATTGACTGTTTATAGCAGATATATTTCCGTTAATTAAATCCGAGACACAGCATGAAATATTATAAAATTGGAATTCAACAATTGCATACATCCCGCTACGCTATAGAAATCCTAGATACTTTGCTGAACTAGATTCGTCTCCCAACAGCTACTGCGCATCAACATGCCCCATCACCAGCTTCTCTATTCTGAATCTTGGCGTCCAGCAAACCGGAAGACCATTTGTCACAAACACTGAACCTAAACTTAAATCTACTGGGAAATCCCTACTTGCATACACTCGCGCAGGCCAGCGGCGGTCAGTGGACCAAAATACGACGCCACGGCGCGTCCTCTCTGCTGAAGACCTCACATATCTGCTCATCTAGCTGGCGGAGACATTGCTGTTTGAAGATGTAGGCCAACACCTTAGCTAGTAGGGGGTTAACTCGGGGTTCCGCGTTATTGTCTGATCCCAGGAAGAGGGCTCGTTAGAGTCAAGGGGGTAATTTATGATAGTGTGCCAGAATTTGTCTACTCGCTAGGCGTATATCAGGGGGGTTTGAGGGTTGAGTTCTAGGAAGATTGCTTTGAGAAACTTGACTGTGTTTAGGACGCTATCACGGGCGGGTGTTTTAGACATTGTGATTGCTTCTATTGGTTAAGAAATATGGTTAGATCGGAATTCTTCATATTGTCTGAGACTTTAACACCAAATATACAGATATGTATAATTATGTGGAGTCACCGATACGTTGTGGTTGTGGTGAATACTGTCCCTTAATTTAAAGTATTTCGGCAGTCTTACCTCACCAGGTTAAGTCAACAACACGTCCATAAGTATGTCCCTGATCACCCTAGCCAGCGGATAACTTAAGGAATATACTTAAAATATGGTTATGTGAATTCTGACCCTTTTTATGGCTCGTTTAATATCGTAACTTCAGTCAGCCTGTCCTCTATCCAAATAACTCCGGAAAGATGAACACCGGATCATTTCGTTACACCACCTCTAAAGCTGGCTACTGTACGGCTATGGAACTATCTACCTGCTGAGCGTGAAGTTTCAAGTTGCCCTCACCCATCTCACCATCCCAGCCCTGCTCGATCAAATATGCCCGGAAAGCATCGTCACGCTTCTGTAAATCCTCACCCGTGATATTCGGAATGAAGAAGTACGTGACCAAAATACCCACCACGCCGCAGATAGCAGCCACTATGAAAGTCCACCGCTTGCCGAAACGTTCTTCGATGGGTGTGAAAGCTTGGGTTCCGACGGCGGCTCCCGTTTTGCCGATTGCCGCACTGAAGCCATAACAGGTGCCTCGTATGCTAGTTGCGTAGCTCTCGGAGCTCAGAAGACCAAGCATATCACCCGGTCCCAAGTTGCCCGAACTCTGCATCAGGCCGTAGAAAATGACGAAAAGGGGAATGATGTGAGTGATCTTGTCGTATGCACAGCCGATGATGAGGCCAAACACCAGGTAGCCTGAGAACCCCAGCATCATAGTGTTCTTGCGGCCAATACGATCGCAGAGAAATGCACCAACCAAGACACCCGGAAGTGCGATGGCACCCAGAAGCAATTGCCACTCCCCAGTCGAGAGGATGCTGTTCCCTGTCTTTGGTACCACTGACGCGATGATAGTCCCAGAGAAGACACCGTTGGGGAAGGTGACAAAATCGTACAGGAACCAGGCTCCACACGTGCCGATGAGAGTTTTCCAATAGTAACGCAGGACGAGACCATATGGTACATTTCTTTTGATAGCGCCGCGGCGGTAGAGCTTCGAGTTCAACATCTTCAGTCGAAAGTAGAAGATACTCAGGGGAAAGATGCAACCAATGGCAAAACAAACTCGCCATGTCGTCTCAAGGTGGTTAGAGGCCGCGCTTAAGACAATCAGGAATATCGAAACAGCAAGTGGTCCGCCGAACGACAATGGTAGGTTCGTGACCAAAATGAAGATTGGACCTCGGTGCTTGGGTGTTTGTTCGTTTGCACTCTCGGAAGCGGACGTGCTTGAGGCCGGATATTCACCACCTGCTCCAAATCCAACAATCCCTCGAGCGATGGTCATCATCCAGAACATGCCTTGAACAGTCGTGCCGCTGGATGCCGTAGCAATGATTCCTCCGACCACGATCAGTGTCGTGGTTAGGATAATTGCGACTTTGCGTCCAAGGTAGTCGCATGTAAGTCCAACGACGACCTGGCCCAATACTTCACCGACCAGCAATGAGTTTGAGACCTGAGTGCTGATCGCTGATGTGTACTCCTTGGGGTATTCCTCTTTGAAGAGCACGTTGGCCATGGTCATCAGGTTGTTCTGGTACCCGTCCGAGATGAGAGCAAAGCCAGCGCAGATGATAGTGAAGATATCTGACATCGATCGTGTCCTCCTGGAGACCAATCCATCAGTTTGGTCGATGACGCGTGTCGCTGTCGTCTTTCTAACGTGCCCGTCTCCCAAAGCGGGGTCTGCCTCAGGTCGTTCTGCCTCAGGTCGTGCGACCTCGTCGTCTGCGTCCATTGTCGGGGATGGTTGTAATTGTAAGCAAAGTAAAGATGTACAGCAAGTGGAAGCAAGTAAGTGGCGAGGTCAGAGGGGACATGAAACTGCCATCTGTTCCGCGCGATATTTAAAGTGGAGGGGCTGCTTTTCGGTATATATCTGGGAAGCACCAACCCGATCAACATTTCCCAGGTCAGCAGGCACGATATGAGGCACCGGGATTGGGGGAGATAGTGCCACGCCAACTCGGCGGACCAACCGGCGAATCCATGGGTACGTTGCACATCAAGAACCTGGATCGTCATAGAAATGTATAGGAAGATGATTGATGAGCAAAATTAGTACGAGCTGACGTCTTAACGGAGTGGTCCTTTGCACATCTGGACTACCCGCTCTGGACGCAACGATGAAGTGGAATCCACTAACTGCTCTGGCTGCAGAACAATTAAGCATTGCAAAGACGGGAGTGCCTTTTAGAACTAAAACCGCTCGGGGAATTGAGGGTATGCACGTCGAAATTGCCAACTTCAAGCTCAATTATGAGAAGGGGGTGCCCATGCCGATACTGCATGACGCCACTAGACTCGTCAGGGTCGCCACAACATGTGCACTAACTCAAAACTATGGCTAGAAAAATCTTTGTACAACCCTACTTATACCTAGTCAGGGATTCCGTCCACTGCATAATATCACAATAAGGAATACATGCCCAGGAGACCGGCTGCTCAAGTTTCATTTATCATTTGGAAAGATGCAAGTAATCCATATAGTCTCGCCTACGTTATAGAAAATAATCCATAGTAGCGTTAGGCTCGATGTAGAACTAGTTTCGTGCAAGTGGTCCTAAATACTAAGACAATTCCTTTGCCTAGCCGGCGCCCTCTCGGCCCCTAGTAAGATTCTGGTCCTAGGTGAAGCTATCAGCAGCTAAGAGAGTTGATTAAATTAAGGATAATGCTTTTTCTCCTTGATATGAAGGGTATATATTAAATAAAGCATTATCATTTCCTCGTCGATAGGTAGACTGAGTCCGCTATGCGTCAGGTTATTGAGATAGAGTCTCGGAATCACACCGTTATCTCGGTTCTCCACCGCTTTATATTTATCTGGTCGGCTGGTGTAGTTGGTCACTTCGCTGGTAGATAAGTCCCGATTTGAGCCTCGCCCACTTGGGTTGGTGACGAGTCGCGGGTTCGAATCCCGCAGCTGACACACAAGGGGGTTTAGTCAACCCTTACGGCGCGCTGCCCACCTTGTTGACTTCGCCTACCTAGCGATAATAGGGAGATTGGTGCAGTTTAGGATTACGAGCATCCTAGCCAGTCGACCGTCAAGCACTACGTCGGCGGAATATAACTCGACAGCCGGTCCAGAATTCGAATCGTTAATCCGACCCCTTATCGGACCTCGCCTATCCGATAACGCTCGTCGGCGAACCCGTCCCCTCACGATAGAAGGCGCGCAGCACGCCCCCTCGCCGCGATTCTTGCGAGCGTCTAGACCACGTTACGGTCTATCCACTTGAGCGTATGGTTGAGATGTATACGCTCGACGAGAACCCCAATTAGCAGATACTACGACTTGTCGCGACAAAAAAATAGTCGAGCATCTTCTGCACATCAGCAGCATCCCACCCCTTGTCAGAGAACAGAATGCCATAGGCACCAGTGGGTGTCAGGACACTGAACGCAGGACACCGGCGGGCCGCCGGAGGGGTGTTTCGGACAAAAGACTCCCGAATCATGATTACAATCTATGTGAAGCTTTGGGATGACGAGAGTCAAGATCCTTGGCATCGCCGACCCTGCTGTTATGCCGGGTCCAAGCGGCGGCCTAGCTATCTATATAAGGACCATCTCGAAGTAGGATAGGGAAGGAGTTGTCAGAGCCACAAGTGTCATCCGAGGCGGGCCGGCTTCCACCAGGTAGGAAGCCGTTTGTGGCGGCTAGAGAGCCGCTTGTGGCGAATGAGAGCCGTTGAAGCCGTTTGCAGCGGATAGGGAATCGCTTGGTTGCAGATAAGGAGCCGCTGTCCAAGATATTGGCCGAAGTCGGAGGAACACAGACATACGGAAGCAAACATCCAGAATCCAAGAGAGAAACTCGGCTGGCTATAAGTAAGGAGTCGAGACGGAGGAAGATAGAGAGGGCAGAGATCAATGCATCACCGTGGGCACCCCTACCTGAGACCGCCAGTGACCACCCGGTGCTACGTAGGAGGGACGCCCGTTACTCCCCATCACTCTGTACTATTGCCTTCGGCCTAGCCGTACCCTGACACGTTGATCTCTCCACCCGTCTCCGGGCGTACGGACCGTTGGGGAGAAAATGGCGATGCGAAGAGCCCTGATGCGAAGCCAGACCACAGCCGCAGGCACGCTGGGTGACACCGGAGGAGCTACATCGAGTAGTGCAACGACGACGACAGCGACGCAGACGAGCAGTGGCACTGTCGACGCTACGACGACAACAGCGACGATGAGGCAACTGAGCCGGTCCCAACTAGAGGAGCTCGAGCTAGAAGAGCTTGACCGTCTAGTGGAAGAAGAAGTAGTGAGGAAGAAGAAACGAGAAAGGATTGGACAATTGGAAGCTTTAAGAAGGGGAGAGCCGCATAATAGTACCGCCGGTGGGACCCAGGTTGAACCTATCGGACCAGGCCTAAAGCGACCTCGGCTTGATCTAGGAGGGAGAGGCCACTTGCCGACACTCAAGTACCGGGGCACCAACTGGTCGGAACTTACCTCGTTCATGTTAAACCTAAAGGGGAGATTCATGATGTACGCGGAGGACTTCGACACTGATGCGGCGCGTGTACTGCACACCACCGGATGCCTTGATGGGGCGGTGCAACGACGGTGGACCAGCCACGTTGCTACTATTTACAAAAACGACTTGGGGAACGTCCGGTGGGACGCTATGGAGAAGTGGCTGGAGAGGAGTGTGGCTAGCGACGATACGCGAGTGATCAGCGTGATGCAGAGACTCGATAGTATCACCCAGCGCCCCAACCAGAGCTACCAGCAGTTCATCGACGTATACGATGCTATAGAGACAGAGTGCCCTGATCAACTACCGGAACGGATACGCGTCGTCAACGTACTCAACCGCTTACGACCGGAGTTGAAGCGACAAGTCATGACCCGAGGACTTCCCTCGACTCGGTATGAGCTTGACGACGTAGCTAAGCAAGCCGAGGCGATTGAAATAAGCAGCAGACCACCGGTGTACCAACAGCCTGGCCCGAGGACCAACGCAACATCGTCCTCGACCCCAGCACCAGCAAGGGAAGAAACATCAGACGGGAATGCAGGCCAACAGGCGCCCAGGAGGGATGTGGCTTACGGCCAGTGCTACTCGTGCGGACAGACGGGACATTACTCTCGACAATGCCCTAACTGCAGGACCTGCGGTAGAACCAAACATGACGGACCTTGTCCTGAGGACCGGAACCCAAACACAGCGCCGCTGGGGGTCCGCCACACCGAGCCTCAATAGGGGTACGAGCAGCCGCTCCGTCTGGAAACCACCATCCGTCTCCGGGTTGGCGGCTGCTGGCGCATTGGAAAAGCCTTGATTGACACCGGAGCCGACGAGAATGTCGTGGACTCAAGAGTGCTTGGCATCGAGCCGGGTACGTTACAAGACTCCGGTGAGACGCTGCGGGGCATGTGGGGAAGCAAAGGTCCCAACTATGGCAAGAGGGTATTACATACAAAGATGACGGACGGCTTCGGGGTGACGAAGACGAAGGCTCACGAATTCCGAGTCTCAGACGCAGAAGACTGGGTTGCAATCCTTGGGCTCCCCTGGTGCCGTGCCGTTGAGCCTATATTTCGATGGTCCTCGTTAGGATGGACGTACCCTCTCGACGTGGACAGTCTACAACTGGTGACCAGCAAGAAGGATATACGGAATGCGTACCACGAGGCAAAGTACAGTATGATAGCAGTGCCCGCGGTAGCAAGGGTCGAAGCTAGCAAGGACAGAGGAGCCGGAGCAGAGCCGCAGACCAAGTGTGCCACCGTGCCGTCGGAATACGCAGAATTCCTCCATCTATTCGACGCGCAGTTAGCAGGGAAATTGCCAGATGGAAGGTTTCGGTCACACAAGATCGAGCTAGAGCCAGGTGCCGAGCCGCCGCACGGGCCCATCTATCCACTAGCGGAGAAAGAGCTCGAGGAACTACGAGAATATTTGAAAATGGCCTTGAGCAAGAAATGGATTCGGCCCTCGCAGAGCCCAGCTGGGGCGCCGATCCTATTCGTACCGAAGAAAGGAGGAAAGTTGAGGCTATGTGTGGACTACAGAGGCCTTAACAAGATCACTGTGAAGAACAGAGCGCCACTACCACTGATCGGTGAGATCTTGGATAGGCTAGCTTCCGCGAAGTGGTATACGAAGCTGGATCTGAAGGATGCATACCACCGGGTCCGGATCAGCGAAGGAGACGAATGGAAGACGGCGTTTCGGACGAGATACGGTCATTTTGAGTATCTGGTCATGCCGTTCGGACTAGCTAATGCGCCGGCGACCTTCCAGAGCTACATCAACGACGCACTAGCTGGACTTGTGGACGTGATCTGTATCGTCTACTTGGACGACATCCTTATATTCTCTAAGGACAGGGAGTCACACCCAGAGCATGTCCGGGAGGTCCTCCGCCGGTTGGACGCCGCTGGCCTGTACGCTAATCAAGACAAATGCGTCTTCCACACGCAAGAAGTCGAGTTCCTAGGTTCGTGGTGTCACCGGAGGGGATCCGCATGGAAACCGACAGGGTGGATGCTATCGCGCAATG